>NC_142537.1:659166-1318333 GCF_056151865.1 Erythranthe guttata | reverse complement strand
CTGAGCAACGCCGCCGGAGCAAGATCAACGAGAGGTGATTATTTCAATTTCGACAAAAAAAATTAAATTGAGAGGGATTTTTTTTTTTAATTAATTTGATGAATACTTGTGGCAAGACTGATAATATGTAGTATTTGAAAGTATAAATGTGATTAGTCAAAAGTAGTGACCTTCTTAGTGCAATTCTTGAAAATTTATAACAGTGTCCAATTCTGTTTGTTCATCTGCTAATTTTGAAATATTTGTGTTAGATTTAATCTACTAATTTTTTAGGGCAAATTGTATCAGATATTAAGAACTACAATGTGGTTAATGATGATAATACTTTTCTGATAAATAGGTTTTAGGGTAAATTACGGCCACCTTTTAAGATAAGGTTAAATTACGAAAAAAATCCTGATGTTTGGGTAATTACTACCACCCCTCAACTATGAATTTTCTTACGCGTTCGCTCCTATGGTGTCAAATTCAATACAATCTTCTAGATTATGTGGAATGTTCTCTAGTTTGTACTCATTTTGGGCAAATATGCAGTTTACGATGCACCGCATTCTGATATTTACAAGCCAAAAAATACATCTTATGAGCATTTTGTTTCAAAACGTGGATCTCAAATGGGATAAAACGGGTACAAACTGGAGAATATTCAACATAATCTACAAGATTCCACTAAATTTGACACCGTAAGGTTGAACGTGTAACAAAACTCATAGTTGAAGAGGGTGGTTGTAATTACCCAAACATGAAGGGTTTTTTTGGTAATTTGACCTTACCTCAGGGCTGGTCTTAATTTTACCCTAGGTTTTATTGTTATTGATAGTCTTTGGAGCATGTCTTTTGCACTAACAGTTTTTTTTAATACCTCAGATTTCAAGTATTAAGAAAACTAATACCACACAGTGATCAAAAGCGAGACACTGCATCGTTTTTATTAGAGGTAAAATAACGAAATATTGCATCATTTTTTCGTTAGAGGTTTAACTTTTTTGCTGAAGGAATGATTATTCGTTGCAGGTTATTCAGTACGTACAGTTTCTACAGCAAAATGTACAAAACTACGAGGAATCTTATCGACCCAGCAGTTCTGAGCCCACAAAGCTGATGCCCTGGGTAAAAATTCTACAGAATTCCGTTTTATCAATTCTCTTAAGGTTTATATAAATCTTGATTTATTCGTAAAAAGAAAATATTCGTTGTACTTAAATTCGGTAAGTGACATTATTCTTAGTTTTCGTGGCTTGGGAATTTTTTCATTGTTCTAAACTAGTAAATCACCTTTTTTTTCGTTTCCCCCCTCAAAAAAATAACAGAGAAACAGCCATTTGCGTGCCGACCCTAGTTCGACGTTGCATGGTAAGTTTGACCGTGGTCAACACATTCCGATTGAATCAATAGATACACCTTCAGATGCACAGCCTAGTAATGGCCTGAACAATCAAGAAGATTTAATTATTGAAGGAGGGACAATCGGCATTTCTGGTGTTTATTCCCAACGGTAAGTTATTTCATTCATGTATAAAATAAAGGGCAAATTACGGCCACCCCTGAGGTATGGCCAAATTACGAAAAAAACCCTCTTGTTTGAGTAATTACAGCCACCCCTCCTTGTAAATATTAATACATAAAATTTATGTAATTCTGTTATTTACCGAACCAAACCGTATATTCAATTCGGCAAACGGTATGAAATGTGGGCGTACCGAAATTTCGGTTCAATTTTACCATTTAACATCTCTAAATTTACCTCTTGAGGGGTATTTTCGTAAGATAATATAAATAGTTGAGAGGGTGGCTGTAATTACCCAAACATGAGGGGGGGGGGGGGGTTTCGTAATTTGACCATAACTCATGGGTGGCCATAATGTGCCCTAAAATAAATTAATCTTCGTGTAGAATTGGTTGATGAATTATCTTTGTTGCAATATTTTAGCATATACTTAGCTAATCCAATATTCAAATGTGAGTAGGTTATTGAATTCTTTTACGCAAGCGCTTGAAAGCACGGGTGTGGATCTTTCACAAGCCACCATTTCGGTTCAGATCAATCTCGGAAAACGGGCAAATAAGGTGGGTACTAAAAATGAATTTTAGGAAAACGAGTGTTTTTTCATCGTACTGTGTTTTCGTCTCTATTTGTGTTTATCTCACAAGAACGCACTTATTACAACCACATCTTATAGGATCAATCAACCAGTGAAGACTTGGATCAATCTCAGAAAAGATTCAAGACTTGAGAAAAGAAAATAAAAATGCTAGGGTGGTTTCAAAAGGTTCATATTCGATCTTCGATTTTTGTATCATCGGGCTTGTTTTTTTAAGCTAAATAGTTGCTTGTATATTATATATATATTGAGGATTCCTTTTTTCATTTTTTTTTATGTGTTTTGGGTCCCGATAAAATTATGTTCATACACGATCGGTCGTCCCTTTTTGTTATCGGCTTGCTGGGTGTAATTTTTAGCATTAGAGTGATCCATGTATTTATTAAAGGCTGATGAAGATAACTTCATGATTGAAATATTTATTTCCATGCCATTATTTTTTATTTCTGAATGCAATTTTTTTTTATTTCATTTTATTTTTTGATGAATTTCTGAATGCATTTTCAGTGTAGTAACCAAACCGGGCCTGAACGGGCTTCTGAACGGGCTAATTTATAGATGAATATTTATTTATTTATTTATTTATTTATTTATTATTTTCAGAAGATTGTATAGACTGATCTTATCTATCTATGTAATAAATAAATCGAAACTCTCGTAGCCTAGAATTACCACATGTTCTTTCTTTTCTTTTTATGTCATATGTGTCATCCTCTGATGTTTTTCTGAAAAAAGTATGAGTTCAAAAACGAAGTTGGATCACCGAAATTTGACGCGATTCATGAACAGAGCTCGTCAGTTTTCTTTGTCAGACCGTTTCGCTTGGGTTAGTGTTGCTAGCGTACTATTAATACTAAAAAAACACTGACTAACCTGCATAACACCCATTTTGCAGAAAAATGTGAAAATGAGCTAAAAGTTAATTCTAATAGATCTCGCAATATTAGAAGTAAAACAACTGACATAATCCTCATACGATGTTTCTATTAATTGATATGAATTTTCTAAATATTTCTTAAAATAATAAAATTTAATTTTTATGAGTCAAAAAGACGTTAGATCACCAAAATTTGACGCAATTCATGAGCAAAGCTCATGAGTTTTGTTCTTAGGGCCATTTTGCTTGGGATATGGTTGTTAACGTGCTATTAAAACTCAAAAAACCTAAATAAGTCGTGAAAAACGACCATTTTGTAGAAAAAATAGAAAATGAGTTAAACCAAGATTGTAATAGAAATCACAATATTAGAAACAACCCAGCTGACAGAATCATCATCTAATGTTTCTATGAACTTGTATGAATTCAATAAAACTTTCCTAAAATAGCAAAATTTGATTTCTATGAGTCTAAACGAAGTCGGATCACCCGAAATCTGACGTGATTTCTGAGAGTTTTCTTCGCCGGACCGTTTTGCTTGGGTTAGTGTTACTAGCGTGTTATTAATAAATAATACTAAAAAAAAACCCGACTAACTTGCATAAATGACCATTTTGCAGAAAAATGTGAAAATGAGTTAAAAGTTAATTCTAATAGATCTCGCAATTTTAGAAGTAACACAACTTACGGAATCCTCATATTATGTTTTTATTAATAGATATGAATTTTCTATGAATTTCCTAAAATAGTAAAATTTGATTTTTATGAGTCTAAACGAAGTCGGATTGCTGAAATATGAAGCGATTCACGAGCTAAGCTCAGGAGTTTTCTTCGTCGAGATATTTTGCTCGGGTTATTATTGTTAGCGTGCTATTTATACTAAAAAAACTCTAATAAACTGGAATAACGGCCATTTTGTAGCAAAATGCGAAAATGAGTTAAAATCTAATTCCAATAGATCTGCCAATTTTAGAATCAACACAACTGACGGAATTACCATCTGATGTTTTTGTGAATTGATATGATTTTTCTAAGATTTTCTGAAGAAAAACAAAAAGTTAATTCTTATGAGTCGAAACAACGTCGTATCACCGAAATCTGACGCGATTCATGCGTTATATCATGATTATTTTCCATCGGGCCATTTTGTCTGGGATAGAGTTATTAACGTGCTATTAATATTCAAAAAAAAAAAAAAAACCCTAAAAAATAAGGAAGAACAATCATTTTGAAGAAAATGTGAAAATTGGTTAAAACTTCACTCCTATTAGATCTCGCATTTTGGTACGTTTCGTAATTGATGGGTGTGTTTGCGACACACTCCATAATTCACGAGTGCAAAGTGAACTTTGCCCTATATATTATATATACTTAATAGATGGGAATCGTGTAATCTTGATTACTGCAATATAATTATAATTGAATATGATCTAAGCTAATTATTAATCTTTATTTTAAAAATATTAAATAAATAAATATTTGACTCGAACCTCGAACCTCGAACAGGCAGCAGCCCGACCAAAGTGATACACATACATACATTCATGCGCCAAAATATACGGCCTGTTATAGTCCGATAAAGTGTGGATAAACGAGCTCTCGTACATTCGAGTTGTTTACAAGAACAGCATAAGATTTAAAATGTATTCCTCAGTTAAACTGAGTGGACAAAAAATATGTGTCGGCCACAAAAAAGCTATCAAGACAGACACATTCCTCATTTTCTTCCCTAATTAATTATCTCAACTACTATTTTTTTTTCTTAATTTAATTTTTTTTTATTAAAAAAAAAAAAAAAAACCATGTTTTAAGGGAGAAATGGGATTTGCTTGTTATGTATAGGGCGTCGCCTTCTAACCCAATTATAATCCACTGTTAAATATTCTGATGCTCCCTTCCCTCCTGCTGCTTTTTTATTCACCACATGTTCCTTCTTTTTAGCTTTTTCTTTCTTGCCTGTTTATTACAAAATGTAACATAAGACATAGAGTTCAAGAATAATGTAATAATATGGAAAAAAAAAAAAAAAAAAACAGTTTGTATCATGAAGTTGAAATAATGAGTAATTTGATATAGAGTAAATTACGGTCACCCATGAGATAAATGCTCAATTTACAAAAAAAAACCCTTATGTGTGTGGGTAAATTACGCTGTACCTGATGAAGCTTCCATCAACTTCTCTAGCGGCATGTGCCTATTTTCACCGAAACTCTTCACCTATTAATTAGCAGAAAAGAAAACCTTAAACTCGTCGAAGATCAGCTAAAGGTTGTTGTTGTAAGATCATAGGAAGAACAAAAAAAAAATGAAAATCATACAGATGATGAAGCCTCTTCTTGAAGTTTGAGTTTCCTTGGCAGCAAAGGCAGAAGAGTTAGCTTGACTCGATGAACTCCATAATCAACTGATAAAAAAAATGTAAAAATTATATTTATGATTAAATATCTACAAAAGAATATGTAACAGCAATATTTATAATATATTACCATTTTGGACATGAGTTACATGATCAGAAGAACAGGATGCAAACTGAATTAAGACAGCTACACATAATGCAGCTATAATAAGATTCAATGAGGCCATATATATATAAGCTTTATTTTTTCTACTTGTTTCTTTAAGCTTTGTGAAGCTAACCTGTAATATATATATATATATATATATATATATATATATTAAAGTGAGAAGAACATACACAAAGCACAAAATCAAGAGTCCCCAAAACAAGTTTTGGAAACTCCACACTATTTGAATTGGCTCACTTGTCACCTACCTAATTACATGGTGGGCCCACAAAATAGCCTCTAGTTTTTTTAAGACGATCAATTCAAATATTACATTTATTTAATGTTGCACTCGATGAAATTCACCGTTTTTTTTTTTTTTTCACGCTAGAGATTATTTGAAAAGTTTAGCCTGTAATTCCCTGCTTTTGGTGACAAGAATATAAGACTTTCATCAGTTACATTGTGAACTAAATTAAATAATAAAACACCTCAAAACGGGCACGAAAATTGAATAAATCGATAAATTTTGTTCCAAGAATTTTAAACAAAAATCCCCCGGCAAGCGGACTCGGAGAAGCGATAATAATGCAAACCAAGCCTAGGAAAAAAAAATATATCAACATGTATGAATAAATAGCAGCAACCCCACAAATCCTTACGATTTAAAAATTTATCATCGTATATCTGCACTAATATAACAACCTAGTACCAATTGTCCGAAAAAAAGAACCCTTCAAAATCTACAGCAAAGAAGGCCTGATCTCCATCCCTTGTGTTTCCGAAAATCTCTCCCGACACCTTCTTTCGGTATTCTCTCTGGACTGCTATTCCATTCCTCTTGCAATCTGTCATTTTTTTTAGAGAGAGAATATTCCATGAGTCAGAAAATGCACTAGCAAGAGTGATGATAATAATAATAAGAAAGAGAGACGGATCGAAAAAGTTTTTATTACACTGGAAAAGCGAAAGATCTGCCACTAGTTGCACTGCCGTCGGATCGATGGGAGATGCTTCCGGAATATGCTGCTGGACCCGAGAAAGTGATAAGACCACCAGCAGAGAAGCTCGTCTCTCCTTCGTCCCGCTTCAGAAAATTCGATCCCCCAAGAGTGACCTCACTATTCACCGAATTTACGCTCTTGCCACTAGAAGAAACACCATCATCACTACTAGATTCTTTAGCAACGCTCGGAATTGTTTTTGGGGTTACAATTTCCATTTCCAATTTATCAACTTTCTTGGTAGTGGAAGAATAATCGTCGGAAAAAACAAAAACATCGTCGGCTGTTTTGAGGGGTTTTTCTTCTTCGATTTCTCCTATGCTAGTAGTAGTAGCATTTGAGGGATTGCCTGAGCCAATAATAGACTGTTCCTCGATGTTTTCAGTTACCGGTTTCGTAACGCCAGCTGGCGCTGGTGCTGGCGATTTGAAATTGAAAGTAATGCTGCCATTTTCGACTTTACTCTTGAAAGATAAGCTACTTGCTTGCACATGATCTCCCTTCGGCCCTGCTTCTGACGAAGAAATCTCCTGAAAATAAATTCACCATTTTCACATAACCAAATTTCCATCTGTATATAAACTTCAGAACAAGATACGTAATACACGACTATATATATAAAAAAAAATTAAAAAATTAAAAAAGAGTACAAGACTAAATTATTGGGATTTTCTTGAAATAATCACCTTAAAGCACCAATCTTTATACCAAGAAACGAAAAAGTTACCTGATCTTGCAGATGTTCGACTTTAAAAATATTATTATTAGTACTATCGTCACCATCAAAAGAATTTATAAAAGATCTGAGAAAACTCCGTGTGCCGAATTCTTGAATCGGGAGAGTTTTATCCACGAAAGATCTCTTTTCCGAAGCATCGATCAAAGTCGGGTTTTCTGACGGCGGCAAAGCTGGACTTTCCTGACCAGGTAATTTGTCTCGGCTTTCTTCTTCGCTCCCATCCTCTTCGACAGGAAAGATAATAACCTCCACCCTATTCGTATTGTCCGATGATGACGTGGCGAACTCGTCAGACACAAAAACTTCCATATCGGAAGCTTCTTCTGTATTATTATCATCATCATTCACAGACATATTCATGCGTACATCCTCCACAACATGATAATTGATCTCTTTGTAGCAAACTATAATCTCTGGCTTTTCGTATTCCGATTCATTCTCATCGTCGTCGTACGGCTTCGTGTCCGTCTCGAACAAATCGACAGGAGAGATAAACGGAGAACTCTCACTCGAAAGTATGTCCGTAAACTCCTCGACTGTCAAAGGATATTCTTGCTCTTTCTCTTCTTTCTCTTTAGCATTTGTTCCGAAAGATTCCGAATCCACATCATCATCCTCCTCCTCCTCGAAACTGCTCGGACGACAAACGGGCCTAATTTGATCCGTCATAAGATTTTCAAGATCCTTGTCCGAACACAACGAATCTTCTTCATCCTCGTCCAAACTGCTTACACGGCACAAGGGCCTAATTGTAATTTCCTCTCCCGTAGAATTTCCTCTCCAAAGCTCGTCGGTACGTCCTTTTGCATCGAATAATGGAGGATTTGTTTCTCTTACATATATTTCTTTATTACTCTCGAACGAGACCAGAGGAGGAACATCCTCTCTCTGTAAAGTTTGAGATTGGTAAAGCGTCGGGTTTTCCTTCATCGTCGTGTCTTGTTCAGCTGAGTCATAGACACTGTCGTAAAATAATTTTTAAATAAGTTCTTTATTTTACCGATATTGAGAAAAATGCAGTAATGAAATAATAGTATTTTTTTTTTAATCGAAAATCGAGAGACGGAAATACTTACCAGCTTTCACGCTTCGCATCACTCGGGATGGTTTGGAGAATTCTCAGTAATTGTGAAGCAAACATTCATAGGCAGGTATTCAAATACTCGACTGAGAAATAACAAACGAAAATTCATCGTAAATATATATTTATATATATACACAGATGAAGTAAATCGAAAGAAAAAAAAATCCTAAACGATTAAAAAAAACAGCACTGTAAATAAATGTAAATCAATTAATTATTCTAGAAATTTTAATCATCGAAACTATCTGTTATTCGCTGATAATTCAAGAAAACAGTTGAAATGCATAGATTCGTCGATATATATGCATTATTCACCATTTAGATTCCCGACGAACATGAAGTAAAATCCAATACGAAAACCTAACAAAAATCTATTACCTCAGATTTTTCTGTGCAAGAACAGAATGAAAAAAAAATAGCAAATCTCGAGGCGTAAAACAATAGCAGCAAATGAATGTGTATGTATCGAAAAATCCCCCTTCACTCGTATATTATATGTAAAAGTATAGATTAACATTTCAAAATTTTCGGGGGGAAGAGCAATTATCTTTATTTATTTAATATAGGCATAAAGAGAATTCTTGAGCTTTGGAATCTTAACTTTGTCTAAATGTAAGGAAGAAGACAAGAAAAGGTCACCACTTTGTCTTATAAAAACAAAATTGCTCAATTTCAAACTAAATCAATATTTCTTGATTTAAATTATAATGAACTAATTCTTTTAATATTTATATTTGTGATCTAAATTTCTATTATTTATTATTTACCCTATCCTATAATCAATCTCACTTGCTACAAAACAGAATTTGATATAAAGCCTGACTTCTTACAGATTTGGTTTAATCTGATCCCAATTAAAAATTAAAAAAAAAAAAAAAAATTGAGAATAAGAACAAGAAAAATATGAATATTAAATAAAATAATAATTATTTCTTCTTTACCTCTTGGGTTTTATAAATTCACTGCAAATTCCTTCCTTTTTCACTGCAACATTTTCAGAGGGGATGATCAGCTTTAAACCCAATAAAGACGAAATAAATCCAAATTCAAAAATTAAAATACAAATAAAATTAAAATAAAATGAAAAATCCAATATCCAGTAGATCAGTTAATACACGGATCACAATTAAAACGATGAACTAATTTACCCAGACGCAAACGAACAAATAACGCAAATCAATGCGCCATTTGTTGAAAACTAAATACTGTGTGTTTTCGTGTGTTTGTGTGTGTGTGTGAGAGAGAGAGGAGAGAGAGAAGAGAGAGAGAGAAACCAGATTAGTTCTGCTCCAGTTAGTTGTGAAAAAAAATTGCAACTTTTTTTTTCTTTAAAAAGTAGAGAGAATTTGGTGGCGAGGGCTCAGCCGGCTAAATGTTCGTTTGACTTGAACAATATTAATATATAGATACAACAATTACATACATGATACATGTACCCCGTAGATAGATACATCCTCTCTCTCTCTCTCTCTATCTCTCTCGCGTCAAGAAGGAGATTTCTAGAGAGAGAAAATAGTGGGAGCAATATGTGTAGACAGTCGAAAGGCAATAAAAAGAGAGTTGCCACCCATCAACACCTAAAATAGTCAACTCCTGCTTTCTCTCTCTAAATATACATATGTATACATATAAACGGTAATAAAATGGCGATTAATTATTAGGATTTTTTATTTATGATAAAAAATTCCCTTATTTTGTTTGTTTGTAATACGGCATCGTTTCAGTCTAATTAGGGCAGAAGATCGTTACTAGTTATTGCATGTAGATCCCTCGGGATAAATAATATTGTAAATTAGTTAATAAAGTTAATGGGATTTGGGGAAAATTCTGACAGTGGATTCTGTGAAGATTTTCCTTTTTTGCCCCCATTATGAAAAATCCCAGTTCTTTGGACTAGGTGGAGGAATTAGCTATAGTCGATGATGCCCGGAAACTTCGGTAATTATTTATTTTGGAAACGTTTTGGAAATCGAAATATCATAATGCATGCCATAAATGTTTTGGGATCGTTTTCTAAATATTTAAAAGTTTAGGGATGTTTGTGGTAAAAGTGAAACAATGAAACGTTTTTCTGCCCCAAAAACAAATCCAAAATTCGTTTTAACTAAAGACTTGGAATTCCCTTTGCTTGAAAAAAGCTTAAATTTTATGTTTATTTTTCACATCTAACAGTGTTTTAATATTGTTTTGATGCTAGTTCCGTGATAATAAGTTTATATGCCTTTGCATATATTTTATCGAATGATAATTCGGATTGGAACTTGTAACCTATGCATAATTTGTCGATACAAATATGTAATTGATAATAAGTATATATGTTAACGTTACAATATCTTTTTAGAAATTATGGATATATCCCTATATTTACACGTTCTCGTATCTATTTTTTTGGAAAATGGGAATTTTCTGTTTCGCAGTGTCTGCGTTCCTGTGTTCGTGCTACATAAGCTATAGTTTATACTTTATGGTACAATATGCTCGTATTTTCGTTATAATATATTATTTTGTTTTATTAATAGATATTATCTAATGGCTTTGATCAATCTATGCATAAGATATGTTGATAAAATAAAATATAAATCCATTGCCTTTTTATATAAAATATAACTCAAGTAATACATACAACTTCATGTAACTAAATCTTAATTGTGGATGACATTCAATATCAAAGAAATCATCTCAAATTTTTATTTTAGGATAAAATTTAATTTTTCAGGTTATGAATTTGGTGTGCTTTATTAAAAAAAAGTAAAAAACAAAATAATTAATTATTTATTTATTTCCAATGAGTTTAGTTGGTCGATGTTGTTTTGGCTTTGAATAAAAGTAAGTCATGAATCATGGATACACACACAAAATGGCATATTCTGGTGGATATGTATTTTCTCTTATTTTTTGTTTAATTTAATTATTTTGGAATTTTAAATTGATTTTGGAGCCACTAATATTCAATATGCTTAACATGTCTTTGCCCATCCTATTAAGTATCAATATACTAATATTGACATTATAGATTTTTTTTAATTGTAAAAGTCACAAACATTTGAAGGGATCTGGCCCAATTAACTATATTTAATTACACATAAATAATTGTATTTCATTTCAAAATATGAATTAATTATATAATACATATGCTGAGTTCCATAATGATTTAATCATTTAATGTTCAATATGATCTGTTGCAGGGAATAATATGATCGTTTAATTAATTACATTATTATACAATTTTTTTTTTATTTTTTTTTGAAATAGTATACAAGTTGAATATACACAATTAAATGGAAAATTGCAGCCTTTTTGTGCAAAGACAAAAAAAACACAGAAGGAATATTGAGAACAGCAATACTGACTTGTGATGACAAATGGACAAATTTTGGGGGACAGTTTTTCTGCCTTTTCTTATTTTGTTCCTCATTTTAATTTGTTTATTAAATATATATATTGGACAAATTAAATTCCATATCTAATATATATATATATATATATATATATATATATACCCTATGGGCTATGACAGTGAAATGGTCGGCCAATGTTTCCTAAGTATGCACTCATCTTGAAACAACGAACTAACGAACGGGCAGTAACCGATTCAAGATTTTAAGTTCACGAGGACCGAATGCATTAAAAAAACTATGAGAGGAGGTCATTAATGCTTTTATAAATATTTTTTTTAATATATATATACATGATTAATTAGTTTATAAGATTTTAATTTATTTAAATTCATTGAATTAATAGTTACAGCTAACTTTAGGTAAATACACTTCTTGGGCCATTTGGGCACATATCATATCAAATTCGTCTGTATAACTTTACTATATTTCTATTTTTATTTGGAGGGAATAAGTTTACTACAGGCCCATCTAAGTAACTTTAGGCCTACTAGAAAAATATTTTAGGCCCAATAGACAAAAAAAGGCCAAAAAAATTATAGAGGCCCAATAGACAAAAAAGAGGCAAAAAAGTTATAAATAAATGTTGCTGCCCAGGATCGAACTGGAGACCTTTAGTGTGTAAGACTAACGTGATAACCACTACACCACAGCAACTGATTGTGGTGATTTTCTTCATTTAAAATCCATAATCGGATCAGAATATGAAGGACAACCCCACATTTTTCTGTAGCGGAGGAGATCTCGAAACGATACGTGTAGCTTCGGTAATCTGAGCGGCCTGGAAGTTAACCGGGGCGGGAAGCTGTCGTCCGGTGAGGAGAACATGGGGTTTTTCCGGCTGGAAGTTGTCGGAAATTGAAGCAATTATTGATTAACCGAGAGACTAGGCCACGGAAAAAATATTACAAATACAGTAGAACCTCAATAAATTAATAACTTCGTTTAAATAATAATTTCTTCTGATTCTTACTCGGTAAAAACATATTAAATTATTAGTTCCATAAACTAATAAAATTTTGCTAGTCTCGACTGCATTAATTTATAAAAGTTTAACTATAGTTATGTATAGCCAGGTGATAGACGAAAATTCAAACTTAAAAAAACGCAGAGAGTATTACAAAATAATTAAATATGTGTTGTAATTTATTTTTCCAAATTCCAGTAATACATACGTAATTCCAATAGTGATATAAGTAATTTACTTTTCCAAAATTCCAGTAATATGACAGGTAATTTATTAGAAAGAAAAGTAAAAACAAAATAAAAGGAAGGTGAGACAAATTAATGCCTATATAATAAGACCCAAAAATCCTCGTGAATTGCGTGGAAGTTGAACCAAGTCAGAATTACGACTATCGCCACACCGTTTTTTACTTTCTCCAGACCAACCCTCGTACCTAAAGGCAAATTGTCCACGCCAGTCAAAATTTTCTCACGTCACTCCGTGCTAAGTTCTCTTCAATTCAAAACCCCCCTTTCTTCAAATTTCAATTCCCGTTGAGCAGTTCTCAATTATTCCTCTTTCTCTCTCTCTCTATCGTGTAATTCTTATATGTAGATTCCTCATCGCTGATTCTTCTGAGCCCCTTATCTCTTTGGTCAGGTATTTATTTTTTCAAATTTCAATTTTTATTTTTTGAGATTGTAATTGGATTTTCTGCCCTTTTTTGTTCTTCGTAACGGATTTCGCAATTTGAATTAGGGTTCATGATCTTTTTAATTCGCCCGTTGATATGATTGGGGTTTTGCCGATTAGTTAGTTCTGGTTTCTGATTAGGGTTTTAATTTTTGTGGGCAGCTTTACTATCGTATTTGGTGATCTAGTAGTGTAAGTTTTTATTCCTTATTTGGCAATAATAGTGTGTATTTCATGAACGTGCTGAGCAATTCAATCCTTTATTGGATTATAAGTTGTGCCCAAATATGCTGTAATCTTATGTAGTTTAGTTGCAAACTCTCTCTTTGCAAGAAGAGAATCGATTTTGCATTTGTGGGTTTTCTGGGTAAGTTTTTGGATTGTGTGTTTGGGTTGCGGTGACTGAATAACACAATTTTAAGCTATTTTTGAATTTCTTATTGAGTTCGATATTAATCTTGAAATGGGTTTTCCTTTTCATTGATCTTTTTATTTCCACTGCTATTTTGATTTAATTTCTATTCAAATTTAAATGAAGTAATGTAATTCATATAAACAAAGGCTTAGTTTTATATGCATTATAAAGTAGCACAAATTCTCGGAAGATTAGTGTTGGTTGAATATATTTTCCGAAATAACTTAATCCCTTTTTGATAGAACTGCATAGAAATATGCCATGATGTGAATTTCTATCATTCGTGGAAAGACGTGCATAGAAATATGCATCAAACACTCCATTCTTTCCTTGTCATGAGTGTTCCGTAAAGAAAGTAAACTTGGTTGTAGCTTCATATTTTTCTTGATTATCTTGAATATGGTGTTTCTTGGCATTTCCTGTCAATGCAAAGCTAACATCTTGTTTTTCGTACAGTAGCAAATGAGGGGAATGACCTTGGGTAAATCACGTGGCAGACCCCGTTCAACGGAGAAAACATTGAGAAGGTGCAGGAATAACGAGGAAGCTGATCATGTTATTCTGATAGATGGCGATTCTGAAAATTTCGACAATGTTATTTTCATCGACGTTCCTGAATCTTTGCCGAAGAAAAGTCAAGGTTCGAGCATCCTTAATAAAGACAAGAGGTGTTCGATTAGGAATATAATATACATTGATGATGATGATGATGATGATGATGATGAAGATGAGGCCACTGACAGTAACCATTCTGATGGTGTGAACAATGTCGATTTTGCTGCAGGCACTTCTTCTAATAGAGAATCTTGTAAGAACTCTGCAGATTCTAGATTTGCTCAAGATAATGCAACTCCCGTTAGGTTATCGAAATGCAAACGGACCTATTCTGGGAAAGCTGTCACAAGAAACTGCTATGGTTTAGATGCCGACGCGGAAAGCGAGTCGTCGGATAATGATATTCCTGACTGTGTGTTAGTGGAAGATTCTACCGAACTTCAACAGATGTGGGAGAAAGCTTTCACCAGGAGAAGAAAAAATATTCCCAGTGGTCATTCGGATGTTAAGGATCGTGATAGTACCGCACATATTATCGACGACCACCACCAAAATATTGAAACAAATGATGCTTCATCTCCGTTTAGATCAGCAGATGATTTTGATATACCGAATTGTGAGCCAGGAATTTCGAGCAGTCACGTTGAGCAAACGGCGGAAGAACAAGCTTCATGGAATTCTGCTTTCAAGGAACAGTCAACTAAGGAAACTTCCGAAGTGCAACCCGGTCAACCAAATCTCAAGTCGTATGGCAAATCCACACCTAGTAAACAGGGGGAGGATAACGATAGCCAAAATGAAGACACTTTGCCATTTGTTGAGACTTGTATATTTAATGAACGAGAAAAGTTTAAGGAAACTGATGAATACAAAAGGGCAATAGAGGTAGAGTGGGCATCGAGGCAACAAGCTCTTCAAATCCAGGTTTGCAATCTTCACTGTTTTCCTATTCCTTTTTTCTTCAGCATTTGGCTTTGTTTTCATTCATGTTGTGTTTGATCCGTTCTTTTTCAAGAAACAGAGGAAATCTGCATGTTAAGTTTAAGGGGTTCAAAAATGCAAGGTTTCAGTTGTAACTAATAGTGCTTATCTGAGATCAATTGTGCTCTGTGTGGTGACTGCGATTGGCGAATTTCCAACGTTTTGCGATAACAAGAAAGAATGATATGAACTCTGTTTATTTTTCTTTCCCCTTGATTCAGAGGAAACTTTAGTTTATATACTTCCAGGGTTTCGGTTTTCAGTGTTCAGGGTTTCGGTTTCAGGGTTTTAGGCTTCAGTCCCTTTTTTTTAAGGGTTTAGGGTTTAGGGTTTCGGTTTCGGTAAAAAACACCGCGAGAGATATTCGAGTTCTTTTATGTTTTCAAATACTCGTTTTCAGTTTAATTTGCAGTTCCATCTTGATCGACATTCTACCATTAACATGTTATTGCTTTTTTCATGGTTGTCATTTCCTTTAGTAACTAACATGATATCATCTACTATCTTGTGCTATCTCGTGATGATCTTATTTCACTCTAAAGATATCCGGAATATAATTTGCTTGCGTTTCTTTTATTTGTATAGGCTGAAGAAGCACAACATCAGAAGCGGATGCGGAAGAGATTAAAAGCTGAGAGCATGCGTTTGTTAGATATGGAAAGAAGGCAGAAGGAGCGTGTAGAGGAAATGAGGAGTATTCAAAAGAAGGTCCGTTTTTCGATTTTACTCTCTGTTATTTTTTTGAAGGTAATTTCAGTAGATATAGGTTGAGTTTTTCTTACGAGAATGCTATTTAAATATTATATTTTTTAGGATGAGGAAAATATGAACATGAAGGAGATAATACGAACCCAAGTTAGGAAGGAGCTCAGTATTCTTGAAACTACATGTTACAGTATGGCTTTTCTATTGCATTCGTTGGGAATAAATGTCGGTGGTTGGCCAAATCCACTGCCACAAGAGGTATGCTACACTTTCTTTATTTATGGGAGAGTAATTTAATTATTTTTTCTTGAAATAAAAGTTTATTACTATTTCTACAAAAAGAAAAAATGGTGTGAAAAGTAAACAAATTAAGCCGATAAAAGATTATAGAACAAAACTTTAGCAGCGTTTGGTTGGTGAGATAAGTCATGGTTTATTTAATAATTAGGTCTTATTTTATGTTATTGGATGCAGGTACAAACAGCGTACAAAAGGGCATTACTGACGTTTCACCCCGATAGAGCCTCGAAATCCGATATTCGTCAGCAAGTTGAAGCGGAGGAGAAATTTAAACTTATTAATCGTTTGAAAGAGAAATTTTCATCTTTATAACACTCACCAAAACATTTTTGTGCAGCTGTAAAAACATACATGATTGTCAATCCTGCTTCTCACAGGGTAGATAAACATCAATGTTCGTGAAAGAAATTCGATTTTTTTATTTATTGCTCGGGTTTTTTCTTTAATATATTAAATTCCTTCAAAATTTATTATTTTTATTTCGTTTGTCATTTAATTTGTGGCAAATATATGACAATCAAATGTATATTACATTATTCAGACAAACAACAAAAGGGAAATCACATTACTATCAAAGCGCGTGCAAGACGACTTTAACGCCGTGCTGTGGGCGAAGGCTCATGATTTGAACGGGCGAGTGCACGTAATTGGGAGACAGTGTGATTTTATAGCGCTGCAGAATCATACACAGTGCGATCTTCGCCTCGTTGGTGGCGAAGCTCATGCCGACGCACGTGCGGGGCCCGAGCCCGAACGGCGAGAATGCAGCCGGAATATTCTTGGTGGCTTCGGCGATCCCTTTAGAGAACCTTTCGGGTTTGAATAGATGTGCGTCGTCGCCCCAAATTGCGGGGTCGTGATGTAGGGCTAGGATTGGCATGTTGATTTTTGTGTTTGGCGGGATGATTAGATTCCCTAATTTGGATGTCTTGGTGGTTTTCCTTTCGTTGATTGGGACCGGAGGGTATAGTCGAAGGGATTCGTTTATGATCATGCTCATCTGTAATCAAAACCAGATAATTGCAGAGGAGTTATGTTATAAATTTAGGGGTGGAAATTAAATTTATTTTTTTTCAAAAGAGAAACTAATTTCAATTATAATAGAGAAAATCGGAAATCAGAATTTCGGAAAAAACTTGGTCCCAAAATCGGAATTTTTTGAATATGAATCTGTGGAATTCGGAATTTTCATTTTTGTTGGCACCTATAATATAAATAAGTGTAGTTTTCGGGAAAAAATGCGATTTTAAAAAATATACACGAAAAATTAAAATCGGATTGGAAATTGGAATATGATATATGTATTTTAATTATTTTCCGGAAAAAAAAAATTGGAAAATCAGAAATCAGAATTCAGAATGAAAAACATCATTCCAAAATCGAAAATTTTCGGATCAATATCTACGGTATTTAAAAATTTCGTTCCAAGTTCTACCCCGAATTATAGTAAAGTTGGTAAGGGACCGTAAAACGATTCACCTGATCAACATCAGTTTAAAACTTTTAGATGAAGTGGTCATTCAGCACAGTCTTCCTCAAATTGCAAGCTGAGTTATTTTTGTTATCATAATATATAATCAAGTTCATTAGAATCGGATTACCGTTTTGAGTTTTGTAAGGCCCTCGGAATTTGGATTGTGGGGCCCGAATACTTCGAGCACCTCTTGGCGGGCCTTTTCTTGCCATTCGGAGTCGATAGCAAGAAGAAGAGCGGTCCACGAGAGTAAAGTGGACGTGGTTGCATGTCCAGCACTGTAAAATGTCTTGCATTCGTCTATTATTTCTTGAACGGAGATTCTCTTTTTTTCAACGGGATCGTGATTCGCCCTCAAAAGGGACCCGAGATAATCATCGCCAAAACCATGTTTTTCATGTGCTTCTCTCGTTGTCTCTTTTTTCCTTTGATCCAAAATCCGCAGGAAAAAATCTTGAATTTCCTTCTCCATTTTGTCCGATTCTCTATCGTCACTATTCTTGAAAAGATCACTGCATAAAGAAATCGTCACTATTCTGTATCCGTTTTTTGTTTCTTTTTAATTTAGAAAAAAAACTATCACTTTTACGCACATCAACATGTATATGTGCGTGATCGACCGCGTTACCTTATTACAGGGATCTTAGTCTTGTATGCATTTCTGCCGGTAATGATTGACAACTGTCTCAACATACTGAAAACCTTCTCCCCTTGCGAATAACTGCTCCCGAATGCCGTTTTCGATATCATTTCGGATGTCATAAACGTGAACTCTTTGCTAATATCCACTTCCCTCGTTTTCTCCTCTCGCCATTTCTTCATCATCATTTCCACGCTTTCTACCATTGCCGGTACCATATTCTGCATATATAATGCATCATATATGGAGGCCTTCGCAAAACGATACTATCCGAAGTTTTATTTTTAATAACAAACTACCCCCTAAAAACTATTTTCTAGCAAACTACTCCTAAAAAATGCATTGGGGGGGGGGGGGGGGGGGGGGGGGGGTTTAGCTAATATAAACGGAGAGTTTTTTTAGCAATTCAATATAATACAGGGGTACTAAATGTCATAAATGCACTCATTTTTGGTTCTTTGTATCTCGGGTAATTTAGTTCGATTTACCTTCAAATTTTCAGCGTGGAAGGCTTGATTGGCGAGTTTCCGTAATTTGACCCATTTTTCACCTTCACTTGCTACAATACCATCTCCGATGATCTTTCTCATATATTTGTCTGCGTCGGTTCTTGAATATGATTCACTCTTGTTTAGTACTTCCTTAACAAGCTCCGGTTCTGTAATAACTAATTCGGCTTTCTCCCCGTTCCAAAAATAGAATACTTTTCCTGTTTTTTTTTTTTGATAAACGAGTGTCGAGTAAGCCAATGGTAGAAGCAACACCGAATAATAAGTACTATTACATTGAAAAAAAAAAATTACCGTAAATATTAATCCACGTATAAAAGTGAGGCATGGTTCTTGAAAATATGTCATGGTTCAGTTCCATGTTTCCTCGCATGGAATTCGACTTCATACTCGAGATTTCGACTGTGTTGCCACGTACGAACTTGTAAGAAGGGCCTTTAATGCCTTGAAGTTCCATTGCGTACTGCGTGCGCAGTGGGGCCCACCATACTCGGTGGAGAAACTTCGCCAAAAGTGAGAAAAAGTAAAGAATTGCAAGGCCGAAAACAAGAAAACCGATCGACATTTTCTTCGTTTGATTTTCTGTGTGTACAGTTTTAAAGAAGAAAAACCAAAACTTTCCGGTGAATTTATGCACGTTGAGAATCAATAGCTTGTAAAATAAAGACCGTATAACTCTTATTTTATGTAAATGATTTCGATGTTTTTGGTGTTTTTCGGTGACTTTTTCGATCGATTTGATGCCCTTTTTTTTTCTTGTGTTTTGTAACATTGGCCAGCTAAAACAATTAATATATAATCAACACGAGAAAAATTAGTTTATTAAATTAGTATCAACCGTCCTGAATAATGTTGTTTTGGCTTCAAGCAAATTCTTCTATAGAAAAAACATAAAAGAATAAGTTAAATGATCTTACAAAGTTGATATGTAAGAGAAAGACATGATTTGAATCCATATTATTAAAACAAAATAACAAATCTCTAGAAATTACTAATAAGCTCTGTTTCTTGAGAATCAACTTAGAAAGAACAAAAATTTAAAATATTCGGAATTATTTTCGAAAATTAAAATGGGATCGGAGACTATAGTCTTGATCTAGAAAAAAATATGGATATGCAAATTGTTGTTCCAAAATCCATGACTACAAGAAATATTGGTATTAGCGATGTTGAATGCAAACGATTTACATTTAAAGCCTTACACATTCGAACACAAACTTAGGACAGCATTTAGCCTGACTGAGCTGACTCTAATACCATATTGAATAACCACCACAGTTAAAAGTTTAAGCAGTTATTAAAATGTATTATTATTTATTTAATATTAATATCTCCAATAAGCGATACCCGATTGCGACAATATTTAAACCTATCACAAAATGCTTACAAAGCTTACATTAAGTGAAAACATTTTATATATCGTCCGTCACTAATAGACTTTTCGTTGTCGCTAAATCGTTCTTTATTTTTGTTTCGTCCTCTCTCAAATCGAATCTTTGTTCACTTCTCATCAAACCCATAATCGGAACATATTCTGCAGTAAGAAACCTTAAATATTTGTTTAAAGATTCAAACTTTGGTAGGTTAGTAAATAAAATATCAAATGCCAAATATTATTACACAACAACTCATAATCTTTTCCAATGTAGAAAGTGAAATAGTTTTAGTACTCACTCACTTTTTCTCCGTGTCTACAATGGCTGCAGCAAGATCTTAACACCGTGCTGAGGCTGAGCCGTGAGTACTATGTAAGGCGAGTGGACGTAATTCGGCGACAGTGTGAACTTATACCGTTGAAGAATCATCGAAAGTGCTATCTTCGCCTCGTTACTAGCGAAGTTAAGGCCCAAGCATATTCGAGGCCCGTAACCGAATCCGAGGAAGGCTGTCGCGTTGCCACCGGTCGCTTTAGCCAACCCTTCGGCAAATCTGTCCGGGTTGAAAAGTTGACAATCTTGTCCCCATATATCGGGATTTCGGTGCAGGGACAGAGGTGGAATTACCAGATTTACATTAGCGGGAAATTCGTATTTTCCTAAACCGACTTTGCTGTCGGTTCTTCTTGTGATAGCAATCACGGGACTGTATAGCCGCAGCGTTTCGTATATTATCATGCTCATCTACATATTAGAGAGAGAAAAATAAATTATTTGAAAATTTTGAAGACGTAGCATTTCATTAGAGTTTATTGCATTTAATATCCCCGAAAAAAGTCCTTCAGTTATTAATATAAGCAAAAGAAACCCCTATAATGCATTTTTTGTTTCACACAGACCCCTAAATGGTGAGGTTTTAGGGGTAGTTTGCTGAAAAAGTTGCATTATGGGGTGTTTTGCTAATATTTAATAACACAGGGACTTTTTTTAACAATTAGAGTAAATACAGGGGTGCGGAGTGTAATAATCCCTTTTACTTATATAATGAAATCGGGGTTTATTGCATTTAACACCCTTTTTTCCTCTAATTGCTATAAAACTCCCTGTGTTATTTTAATAGCAAAAAAACCCACATGATTCAATTTTTTCTAGCAAACCCACCCCTAAAAACTCACTATGTAGGGGGTTGTGTGCTAAAAAATGCATTATAAGGGTTTTTTGTGCTAATATCAATAATAAAGGGACTTTTTTAGCAATTCAATATAACACAGGGGGTACTAATGCAATAAACTCAATGAAATTGCAATATTTTGGCATGATTTTGCTTACAGTCTTTAATCTTGAAATCCCTTCCGAAACCGGATTTTCTCGACCGAATAATTCGAGCACCTCGTTTCTCGCTCTCTCTTGCCAATCAGTGTTGATTGCGAGAAGAAGCACGGCCCACGATAGCAAGCTGTAAGTCGTTTCTTGCCCAGCAAAGTAGAAAGTCTTGCACTCGTCGATTATTTCCAATGCCGAAAGTTGATTCTTTTTATCAATATTATGGTGAGCTTTTAAAAGTGATCCAAGAAAATCACTCCCAAAATCTTTCGATTTTCCTGTTTTCACTTCGTCTTGTCTCCTATTCACCATTTCCACGATTGAATCCTGAAGCGACTTCTCGATTTTGTCCGCTTCAATCTCATCCTTTGTTCTTGCAAATTTTCTGCAAATTAAACCAAGCAGCTTCAAATATCATATATGCGGAAAATTACACTTTTCGTCCCTCAAGTTTACCTCGATTTCACATTTGGTCCACTTGTTCACAAGAAACAAATTTAGTCCCTCATTTTCAACAATTTAACACTTTCAGTAATTTCCGTCAATTTTCCGTTAGTAGTAACGGAATCAAGCATGTGTCCATTACTGCCTTAACTGATGGACTAACGGTAAACTGACAGAAAAGACAAAAAATGTTAAATTATTGAAACATGAGGAACTAAATCTATTTTTTGTGAACAAGGGGACCAAATGTGAAATCGAGATAAACTTGATGGACCAAAAGTGATAAAATATTACAACAACAATTTTAGCTGCTAAATTTGAACTAACATTCGCAAACAATCACAATCGAAAAAATGTAGAAAAATACAAGAAACGAACATACTGCAAGACGGCAAATCGGATCTTGTGAGAATTTCTGGACGTTAAGACGCCTAGCTTAGTCAGCATATCGAAGATCTTTCTACCTTCGACATAACTGCTCCCAAAAGCTGTCCTGGAAATCACTTCCGATGTAAGAAATCTAAATTCGGAGCACACTTCGATCTCTTTGCCCTCGTGCCACTTAAATTTCTCCAGCATAGCTTCCACACTTGCAACCATTGATGGAAACATATCCTACCACAACCGATACGAAATCAAGAAACACTAACATATATATACATTACTACGGTTGGAAATTGGAACCGTTACAAAAAAAAATCCCAATTTTGGAAACAATGGTTTTCATTCCGAATTAAGAAAATTTTGATTTCAGATTTTATCGATTTTGTTTTTGAATCGGAATTGGAGTGTGTACGAGATTCCGATCTCTGATCCGATTTTAGTTTCTGAAAATAATTCATAAAATTACACCTATAATATCAATATAATTGCGCATTTTAATTTAGGGTAAATTATGAAACCCCCTGAATTTAGACTAAATAACGAAAAACATCCCACCTATTCGTAATTACCAAAAAATCCCTGAGGTTTGTTTCCTTCACCCCTTACAATGTGAGTTTAACGGTTTTTTTTTTTTTATTCCAAGGAATAGATTGTACAGAATTTCAGATTTTATTTTTATTTCGCACCTATTTAACATAAGGTATAATAAACTATACACAATTGATGTTAAAAAAAACTCGATCAACTGTTAATCATAGGGGGATTTGGATTATTACAGATAGGTGGAGGTATTTTTCATTATTTAGCCTAAGTTCAGGGTGTTTTTCGTAATTTACCCTTTAAATTAGAGGCTAACAAAAAATGGAACTTTCGAATTTCACTAATTTCAATCCGAAAAATCCCGATTTCAGAACCAGGGTTTTTCATTTCAATTTCCAAAAGTCTGATTTCCGATTTTTTTTTTTCTCCCAAAAATGCTAATTCAGATCCGATTCGTCCGATTTCAACCCCAAGCTACGATCTATCGAACAAAACTGAAAATAGAGTAAAATAATACCTTCAAGCACTCCCCATGAAAAGCATGATTAGCCAATTTCCTAAGCTTAATCCATTTCTCACCTTCTGTCAAAACAATTCCATCTCCCAACAATTTCTTCAAGTAACCTGTAGTTCTTGTTTTTGTAAATGTACCTTCTTTATTCCTAAGTATTTCTTTAATCAAATCAGCCTCAGTCACAAGTATATGCGGCTGAGCACCAATCCAGTAAAGCAAATTATTCCCTGATTCAACATATTTATTACATACACGTCAATTTAAAAAAGAACCCATAAAAAATATTTGTAAAAAAAAAATAATAATAATAATTTTTTTTATTACCGTATAATTTTGTCCAAGAATAAAAGTGAGGCTGAATCCTAGGAAAGATGTCATGAGACAGCTCCATGGGTGTGTCACTGGTTTGGTTGTTGATTGTGATGATCTCTTTGGTGCTGCCATGGATGAACTTGTAAGAAGGACCTTTGATTCCTTGGGATTCCATCAACTGTTGAACTCGAAGTGGGGCCCACCATTGCTTGTGAAGGAAGATTATTAGCAGCAGGACGAAGGAAACAGCGAACATTGCTAAAAGGGCAACCATGGCTATGGAAGATTGAAACGGTTTAGTTGATAAGGAAGACAAATATTATAAGAGTTTGTGTCCTTTTTTTTCTTCTAGATAATTTGAGTATTCTCCCTGTAGGATCGACATCCGACTCTTACGAGTCCACTTTTACTACTTGTTTGCGATACGTGTACTTGCGTGTTAGGTATTTAGCCCAACTATTAGTATTAGTACAAGTATCACTATTATTCGTATTGATATTAATATCAATATTGGTATTGATATTAATATTAGTATTAGTATCAATATCGATATCGCAATTAGTATCAGTATCAGTACAGTATCGATACCATAATCAATATCAGTATATGTATCAATATCAATATCAATATCTGATTTTGTATTTGTATCAGTATGAGTATTAATATTAATATTAATATTTGTATGTGTGACAAGCTTGACCCAGTGATCATTGTCAATGAGATTCATTCAATTGACACAAATTTATTTTTTCCAACCACTGCACCATCCGTACAGGACAATTTACACATATTGAATGTAGTAGTTTGGGACACTAAATAAATCCACCTAACATAAGTACTAGCACAATTAAGACTAGTGCCTAATGGAGTTTCTATTACAATTAAAATAGGTGGGGGCCTTTTCTTGCACACAAGTACCTCTAAATTATTCAAAATTTTGACTAATGACACTTACACCTCAACGGGTAAAATTCATTTTAGTCCATCCCTGTGGTTTTAGTTGGGTTCAATGTCATCCCTAGAACATAATTTCACAGCTAAAATTCATTTTTTCTCCCAAAATTAACTCTATTTCTTTTCATGTCAAATTTGTTGCTACTCCCTCCGTTTCGTTTTAATTGTCGTTTTTTAGCTTTGCACGAAAATTAAGAATTTCATTAAATGTGTCTTGATGTTAAGAAAATATATGCTTTTAGACTAAAATAACCTTGACTTAGTTAAAAATAGTATTTGAAAAAGTTAATAAGGGTATAAATTGGAAATTAAGTAATTAATGAAGTGTTGGAAATTTAAAGTGACAGATAATATGGAACAGAAAAAATTCTCCAAATCGACAGATATTATGAAAAGGAAAGAGTAATATTTTTTGTTGGAAATTGATAATTATTTTTCGATTTTGTAAATTTCTCGTGTAAAATTTTATTTTTCCTAAACCACATTTATTAACCCTCAATATAGGATTTATTCTTTGCAAAACATTGAAAAGTCCGCATATCAAAGATGCACTAAGCACCTTTAAATATTGGATGAAATTTTCCAGTTTTCAACGATAATCAATTTTTTTTTCTTCAAGTTAAAATATAGCGGGACTAATTCCCTAAACCAAAAATATACAAATAAAAACATCAATAAAATTAATTGTAATAACATATGGAACCAAACTAATGTTGTTATAGTCTAATGTGGTAATTCACACACCGAGAATGCAGTGTTACTAAAACATGTTTTTTTTAAAGCAACAATGTTTTGTAATATTTCAGTGTATGATTTTATTTAGTTTTGAAAAATGCTTTAGTAGAATAATCTTTAAATAATATATTTTGATTTGTATTTTAAGAAGAAATAATTTGTACTTTAGTAGTTAATTTATGTTTAAAGATTTGAAAAATTAATTTGCAACAAGAATTTGAAAAATAAAAATAATATTTGTGTGTATTTTAGATATTGTTTGAATTAATGAGAGAGCAAATAAGTTTTAAGATCTTGAAATATTATTAAATATAATTTTATGTTGTAGTGTTCACCAAAAAAGAGCATTAGGGCTGAATTTCATTTTAATCTCCCAGGTTTTCACAAGGTAATCTGGGCATTTTGTGAAAAATAATTGATTTTGGCGGTGAAATTGAGTTTCAGGGATGATATTGAACAAGATAAAAAACACAGGGATGAATTTGATTTTGGCTGCAAAGCTCAGGGACTAAAATAAATTTTACCCACCCCTCAACAAATTAATACATTTACGATCAACCAAATTTTATTAATTTATCCTTGAGTTGGAACCGGAAAAATATATTATTCAAACGATGTTATTAATTTACCGAGTATATTAATTTATCTAGGTTCTTGTGTACGATATTAAATTTCTAATAATTTTATTTTTTTGGTTGTTGTATATTGAACGTACATGTCTTGTAGTTGTAATAAAAAGATCTCTCCCCCCTTGCAATTAATAAAAATTTCATAAACACAAGCAAAAAAATGACAGAGCAAATTCATATTGTTTTACTTAGAAATATGTCTGAAGTTAGGACAATCATTCTTGTTTCTTCAACTACTCTGTTTCTCTACTTACTCTATACTCTGATCAGATTCTTGAATAAGAAATGGCGGAATCCGATTCGATTACAAACGACGATGAGTTCGCGAGGAGTCAAAGGTCCACCATACAAATTCCCACATGGAAACACCAAACAAATCTCTAACATGAGAATCCAATCCATGTCAAAACCAATCGATAATTTTAGTTGAGGTGCTCATTTGAATGAGCACCTCAACTAAAAGTTTAAGCTGTTATTTAAATGTATTATTTAATAATAATATTTTCAATAAGCGATACCCTATTGTGACAATATTGAAACCTAACAATATTGAAACCTATCACAAAATGCTTACAAAGCTTACTTTAAGTGACAACATTTTGTATCTCGTCACTAATAAACTTTTCATCGTCGCTAAAAAATGTTTTTCGTTTTTGTTGTCCTACTCTCAAATTGGCAACTTCCTCCCACAACCATACTAAAAAAAATCGAATCTTTGGTCACTTCTCATCAAACCCATAATCGGAACATGTTCTGCAGTAAGAAACCTTAAATATTTGTTCAAAGATTCAAACTTTGGTAGGTAAGTAAAATAAAATCTCAAATGCCAAATATTATTACACAACTCATAATCTTTTCCTATGTAGAAAGTGAAATAGTTTTAGTACTCACTCACTTTTTCTCCGTGTCTACAATGGCTGCAGCAAGATCTTAACACCGTGCTGAGGCTGAGCCGTGAGTACTATGTAAGGCGAGTGGACGTAATTCGGCGACAGTGTGAACTTATACCGTTGAAGAATCATCGAAAGTGCTATCTTCGCCTCGTTAATAGCGAAGTTAAGGCCCACGCATATTCGAGGCCCGTAGCCGAATCCGAGGAAGGCTGTCGCGTTGCCACCGGTCGCTTTAGCCAACCCTTCGGCAAATCTCTCGGGGTTGAAAAGATGACAATCTTGCCCCCATATATCGGGATTTCGGTGCAGGGACAGAGGTGGAATTACCAGATTTACATTAGCGGGAAATTCGTATTTTCCTAAACCGACTTTGCTGTCGGTTCTTCTTGTGATGGCAGTTACGGGACTGTATAGTCGCAGTGTTTCGTATATTATCATGCTCATCTACATATTAGAGAGAAAAAAAATAAATTATTTGAAAATATTGAAAATGTAACATTTTATTAGAGTTTATTGCATTTAATACCCCCGGAAAAAGTCCTTCAGTTATTAATATAAGCAAAAGAAACCCCTATAATGCATTTTTTTGTTTCACACAGACCCCTAAATGGTGAGGTTTTAGGGGTAGTTTGCTGAAAAAATTGCATTATAGGGTGCTTTGCTAATATTAATAAATAACACAGGGACTTTTTTGAACAATTAGAGTAAATACAGGGGTGCTGAGTGTAATAATCCATTTTACTTATATAAAGAAATTGGGGTTTATTGCATTTAACACCCAATTTTTTCTCTAATTGCTATAAAACTCACCTTGTTATTTAAATAGCAAAAAAAAAACCATATGATCCATTTTTTTTCTAGCAAACCCACTCCTAAAAACTCACTATTTAGGGGGTTGTGTACTAAAAAATGCATTATAAGGGTTTTTTTGCTAATATCAATGATAAAGGGACTTTTTTAGCAATTCGATATAACACTGGGGGTACTAAATGCAATAAACTCAATGAAATTGCAATATTTTGGCATGATTTTGCTTACAGTCTTTAATCTTGAAATCCCTTCCGAAACCGGATTTTCTCGACCGAACAATTCGAGCACCTCGGTTCTCGCTCTCTCTTGCCAATCAGTGTTGATCGCGAGAAGAAGCACGGCCCACGATAGCAAGCTGTAAGTAGTTTCTTGCCCAGCAAAGTAGAAAGTCTTGCACTCGTCGATTATTTCCAATGCCGATATTCGATTCTTTTTATCAATACTGTGGTGAGCTTTTAAAAGTGATCCAAGAAAATCACTCCCAAAATCGTTCGATTTTCCTGTTTTGACTTCGTCTTGTCTCCTATTCACCATTTCCATGATTGAATCGTGAAGCGACTTCTCGATTTTGTCCGCTTCGATCTCATCCTTCGTTTTTGCAAATTTTCTGCAAATTAAACCAAGCAGCTTCAGATATCATATATGCGGAAAATTACACTTTTCGTCCCTCAAGTTTACCTCGATTTCACATCTGGTCCCCTTGTTCACAAGAAACAAATTTAGTCCCTCATTTTCAACAATTTAACACTTTCAGTAATTTTCGTCAATTTTCCGTTAGTAGTAACGGAATCAAGCATGTGTCAATTACTGTCTTAACTGACGGACTAACGATAAATTGACAGAAATGACAAAAAATGTTAAATTATTGAAACATGAAGGACTAAATCTATTTTTTTGTGAACAAGAGGACCAAATATGAAATCGAGGTAAATTTGAGGGACGAAAAAGTGCACTTTTCCCATAAGATATTACAACAACAATTTTAGCTGCTAAATTTGAACTAACATTCGCAAACAATCACAATCGAAAAAATGTAGAAAAATACAAGAAACGAACATACTGCAAGACGGCAAATCGGATCTTGTGAGAGTTTCTGGATGTTAAGACACCTAGCTTAGTCAGCATATCGAAGATCTTTCTACCTTCGACATAACTGCTCCCAAAAGCTGTTCTGGAAATCACTTCCGATGTAAGAAGCCGAAATTCCGAGCACACTTCGATCTCTTTGCCCTCGTGGCACTTAAATTTCTCCAGCATAGCTTCCACACTTGCAACCATTGATGGTAACATATCCTACCACAACCGATACAAAATCAAGAAACACGAACATATATGTTACTATGGTTGGAAATTGGAACCGTTACAAACTAAATTCCCAATTTTGGAAACAATGGTTTTCATTCCGAATTCCGATTTTTTTCTACTTTTCCAATTCTTTTTCGACTTTTTTTAATTGGAATTGGAATATATATGAGATTCCGATTTCTGATCCAATTTTAGTTTCTGAAAATAATTCATAAAATTACACCTATAATATCAATATAATTGCCCATTTTAAATTATGGTAAATTACGAAATCTCCCTGAACTTAGACTAAATAACAAAAAACACCCCACCTATTCGTAATTACCAAAACCCCTAAGGTTTGTTTTCGTCTTACACCAACCCCTAATAGTGTAATTTTTCACGGATTTTGTTTTTGTCTTTTTAATCCAGGGAATAGACTTTACAAAATTTCAGAATTTTATTTTTCACCTACTTAACATAAGGTATAATAGACTGTACACAATTTATGTTAAAAAACTCGATCAACAGCTCATCAGATGGGGATTTTTGTAAGAGGATTTTGGTTCTTACAGATAGGTGGAAGTATTTTTTATTATTTAACCTAAGTTCAAGGGGGTTTTCGTAATTTACTCTTCAAATTGTAGGCTAACAAAAAATTGGAACTTTCGAATTTCACTAATTTCGATCCAAAAAATCCAGATTTGACAACCAGGGTTTTCATTTCAATTTCCAAAAGTTGGATTTCCAATTTTCTTTTCCCAAAAAAAAAAAACATTTATTTTCCCAAAAATGCTAATTCTAATCCGATTCGTCCAATTTCCACCCCAAGCTACGAATCGAACGAACAAAACTGAAAATAGAGTAAAATAATAATACCTTCAAGCACTCCCCATGAAAAGCATGATTAGCCAATTTCCTAAGCTTAATCCATTTCTCACCTTCTGTGAAAACAATTCCATCTCCCAATAATTTCTTCAAGTACCCTGTAATTCTAGTTTTTGTAAATGTACCTTCTTTATTGCTAAATATTTCTTTAATCAAATCAGCCTCAGTCACAAGTATATGAGGCTGAGCACCAATCCAGTAAAGCAAATTATTCCCTGATTCAATATATATTTATTACACATCAATTTAAAAAAGAACCCATAAAAAATATTTGTAAAAAAAAAAATTAATTTTTATTTTTATTTATTTATTACCGTATAATTTTGTCCAAGAATACAAGTGAGGCTGAATCCTAGGAAAGATGTCATGAGATAGCTCCATGGGTGTATTAGTGGTTTGATTCTTGATTGTGATGATCTCTTTGGTGCTGCCATGGATGAACTTGTAAGAAGGGCCTTTGATTCCTTGGGATTTCATTTGATGCTGGAATTGAAGTGGGGCCCACCATAGCTTGTGAAGAAAGATTATTATAACTATTAGGGGAAGTAGCAGCACGATTGCTAAGAGGGCAGCCATGGCTATGGAAGCTTGAAATGATTGGGTTGATAAGGAAGAGGAAGATATTTCTGTCTGTCTTTTTTGACTCTTTTTTGTAATGATTTTCTTCTGTCAAGTTAGTGACGTAATCAATGACACTTCCATTTAGTAAGTTAGTAGTGGTTAGAGGGTGGAAATTGGATTGGATATTCCCTATTTCTCAACCATTTCGATCTGAAAATTTTCGATTTTGAAATAATATTGTATAATTCCAAGTTCTAAAGTTTTGATTCTATTTTATTTTTTTGGTTTGTCTTACTTATTAAATTTTGGTTTCGATCCGAATTTGATTTTCGGAAATTTTGATTATTTTTTGAAAATTACACTTAAAATAGCAATACTATTATGTGTTTTGTTTTGGAATTGCGCCGATTCTGATCAGAATAATTTTCGATTTTGGCACAGTTTTCTTTTCATTCAAATTTATGAATTTCCGATTTTTTTTTTGGAATATGATTGGAATTAGTTTTCCACTTCCAAAAAAATTGGAAATTTTCTGAAAATATTAATTCTGATCCGATTTCTCCGATTTTCACCCGAAGAATCTGAATTCCTTCGACTTTGGAAGGAGGATTTTTAGTTTTGGAAAAATGTTATCATTCCAAATTTCAAAATTTCTGATCTTCAATTGTTGAATTTTTTTTTTTCAAATTTTTAATCAGAATTGGAATATATATATGAAATTTTAATTTCCGATTAGATTTTAATTTTCAAATATAATCCTGATAATGCTATTTTTTTCCTTAAACTTACATTTACAATATTGTGAACAAAAAAAGGAATTCCAATTTCCCCGATTTCAATCCGAAATTTCTGATATTTGAACCATTTTCCATTCTAATCCCGAATATTATTTCCAAACAGATTGAAATTTATTTTCCACTTTAAGAAAAAAATCTACTTTTTTCAATACCACTAATTCCAAAAAATATACGAAATTAAAAAAATTCAATTTTTTTTTAGTTAATTGACTAACCACTGTATTAAATAACAAGTAATTTTAAAATTTTGTGTATATTGGACTTACATGTATTATAGTTGTAATAAAAAACATCCCTTCCTCCTTGCCATTAACAAAACATTCACAAACACAAAGCAAAAGAATTGACAAAACAAGTTCACATTTGTTTTACTAAGAAATATGTCCGAAGTTAGAACAATCATTCTTCTTTCTTCAACAACTCTGTTTCTCTACTTACTCCACACTCTGATCAGATTCTTGAATAAGATATGGCGGAATCCGATTCGATTACAAACGACGATGAGTTCACAAGGAGTCAAAGGTCCACCGTACAAATTCCCACATGGAAACACCAAAGAAATCTCTAATATGAGAATCCAATCCATGTCAAAACCAATCGATAATTTTTCGCACGACATATTTCCGAGGATCCAACCTCATGTCTACGCCTGGACAAAGGCCTACGGTATATATATATTCGAAATTTTCTGAATTTTTTTTTCGTCTTGATCGATCCTTTTCAGAATTTTAATTTTTTTTTTTGGACAGGGACAAAATTTGTTACATGGCATGGTTCTCAATGCCAGCTGTTCATTACGGAGCCGGAGATTATAAAAGAGGTACTAATGAACAGAGAAGGCGCTTTTCCGAAAATGGAAATGGAGGGTTACGCGAAGAAGCTGCTCGGCGAAGCACTTATTACGAACGAGGGCGAAAAGTGGGCGAAAATACGGAAACTAGCTAATCACACTTTCCATGCTGAGAGTCTCAAAGTAATTTTTTATTATTATTATTATTTTTTTAAATAATGATTATAATCGAGAAATTTTTAATTTAATTAATTTCCACGTGTAGAGCATGGTTCCGGAAATGAGTTACAGCGTGTCGAAAATGCTCGAAAAGTGGAAGAATTACGAAGGAATCGAAATTGATGTGTTTAAGGAATTTGGTCTGTTAACAACTGAGGTGATTTCCAGGACAGCCTTTGGAAGTAGTTATTTAGAAGGGAAACATATTTTTGAGATGGTGGCAAATTTAACTGCAATAACTGTAAGAAATGTATATAAAGTCAAAGTTCCTGGTATAAGGTAATTAATTATTAATTAGTTAATTAATTATACCATATTTCATAAATTTTCTAGTAAAATTATTGATGTTTCAAATATATAATTTTTTTTTTTTTTTGGTGGTAGCATGATATTGAAGTCGGACGATGAGATTGAAGCGGATAGACTCGAGAAGAAGATCAAGAGTTCGATTCTTGAAATTGCGAGGAAGAGGGGTGAATTAGTTGAGAATATTGGAAGTGATTATCTTGGGCAGCTTGTGAAAATTAGTAATGAATCCGATTTGAAGAAGAGGATTACGGTCGAACAAATGATCGATGAAATCAAGGCCGTTTATGGGGCGGGACATCTAACGACCACGAGCTTACTCGGGTGGTGCGTTTTCCTTCTAGCTTTAAATACGGAGTGGCAAGAGAAAGCAAGAGATGAGGTGAAACGAACTTTCGGTGACAATAAACCCGATTCCGATGGGATTGCAAGATTGAAAATAGTAAGTTTTATTACGAAAAATTGCAATTTTTAGTCCTCTAGTTGTCCTTATTTCAATTTTACACGCAATAATTATGCAAAATTAGCATTTTATGGTCATATTTCACTCGAACTTTGAATTTAAGTGGTTGTTTAATGATGTAGCTAGCTAACAAAATCGCCGAAATTTATTTATATGGACGCTTAAAAATTACAAGTACTCCTCTGACTTGGTTTATAAACTTGTCTCTCACATAATTAAAGTTCTCAGTTAGACGTCGAATTTATAATTTTTAACTTTCCATCATATATAAGTAAAATTCATCAAGATTACTTTTGCGCGTCATAAAATAAAAAAATTATGCAAAATAGAACCGAAAAAAATACTACATTTGCAAAGTTATACTGCATGTAAACTTTTGTATACTATTTTTCGTCGAATATGATGTAATAATTATCTTGTTAAATGTCCGTGCAGATGAACATGATAATCAACGAGTGTATGCGCTTGTACCCTCCGGTTCTTACCGTGACAAGGAAAGTCGCAAAGGAGGCTAAAATCGGAGAACTAATAATTCCTCCGAATATAAATATTTTCGTATCGATTCTTGCACTGCACCACAACCCTAAAATATGGGGAAAAGATGTTCATCTTTTCAGGCCGGAGAGATTCTCCGAGGGCGTTGCTAAAGCGACCAACAACAACGGTGCTGCCTTTCTGCCGTTTGGTTTAGGGCCGAGGACTTGTGTAGGTTTGAATTTCACAACCAATGAAGCGAAGATTGCGCTTACGATGATTCTGCAAAAGTACGAGTTTGTGTTGTCACCGAATTACGTGCATCACCCGACGGATGCTTTTATCCTTACTCCGAAAAACGGAGTCCAAGTCATCCTCAAAGGAATCTAATTAGAGGAAAAAGCATCTAAGTCTTGTGAATAAATGTTTCAAGATTATTTAAGTGTGTGATGTGTTTTGGTGATCAAAGTGTGGTTTAATTTGTGTGTAATGTGTTTTCTATATTTGTCAAGGTTGATGTAAATCAAATCAATGTTTGTTCTGCAATTTCCACTATTTTTATTGATTGTAGAAATTAAATGTTAAATGATGCTAAAGAATGGGGAATCTCAAGATTATTGTAAATTAAATCAATATTTGTTATGCAATTTGAATTATTTTTTCTTGGAATATGAATTAAATGGTAAATTATGCAAAGTGGAAGAATAGTGAAATCTTGGTGGTAATATCAATTTTTTTTAGATGCTGCACCCGGTGAAATACATCGAGTGATTATGCACCACTAATCTATATATAACAACACACACATCCATATGTAATTTGTATATATCAATGGTGCAAAATCAGCCCATACTTTTTATCAGGTGTAACATCGTATAAATCGTGATATCATTTGATGGATGGATTTTTTTTGTCTAGCTAATTAAGGATCACCTCAAAATTTGGTAGCAAGTCACAATTGAAAGTGATCATTGGACTTAAAACAAATAACTATACAGTCATCTAACAAATAAATATATTTTGGTGATGCTATTAAATTTATAAAAAAAAATTATAAAATTAAAAGCAGACAGAACTTTCATTTTCTTGATTTGAACACATACCTAATTCTGATTTAATAATGAACTTTGAGATTTTATTTAAAAATCACTGACAGAAACTAGATGTGGTCCAGAAAAGTTTATTAGTAAATTAAACTGTCTAGTACAATTATTGCTAATTATTTTTCATTTATGCTAATTTTTAATCAATAATGGAGATCTAAATGACAAGATAATATCTTTCAGACAATAAGAAACTAAAATATTAATTAAACATTTAAACATCCTTAAAATCTTCAAAACTCATATAAGATTTCTGCTAACACTGTCATAAGTATAACTCATAATATCTTAATAGATGGCAATTATTGTAAAAATAATAATCCTGTTTTCCATATCTCTCACCATTTATGCTCTGTTGTTAACTCTGGTTAAATTCCTTAACAAAGTATGGTTGAATCCGATTCGAATACAGAAAACGATGAGGTGTCAAGGTATCGAAGGCCCTCCGTACAAATTTCTTCACGGAAACACGAAAGAGATTATCGACATGAGACAAGAAACCATGGGAAAATCCATGCACGATATATCGCATAACATATTCCCGAGAATTCTGCCGCATGTGCATTCGTGGGCTATTTTATACGGTAACTCGTTCTCTTACATCCTCGTTTTTTCATCGTTCTTACGAAAAAAAAAAAAAAAAAAATTTAAATGTATTTGTCAATTTTTGGCATATAGGTGAAAACTTTCTAAATTGGTATGGACCACAAGCACAGCTGGTAGTGACGGAAGCAGAACTTGTTAAGGAAATATTAAACAATAAAGACGAAAATTACCCGAAAATAAATCTCGAAGGGCATGCGAAGAAGTTATTGGGAGATGGGCTTTCGTCATCGAAAGGCGAGAAGTGGGCGAACATGCGAAAACTCGCTAATCGTGTTTTCCATGCAGACAGCCTCAAAGTAAGACGAAGTTATAAATTATCGGTCTTTTTACAAGAAAAAGCGTGTAAGAAGTTTTTTTTTTCTTAAATAAATAATATGATGTTGCAGAATATGATACCGGAAATGATTACGAGTGTGGAGACGATGCTCGAGAAATGGAAAGAATATGAAGGGAAAGAGATTGAGGTGTTTGAAGAGTTTAGATTATTGACATCGGAAATCATTTCGAAGACGGCTTTTGGGAGTAGTTATTTGGAAGGGAAGAGTATTTTTGATATGCTGATGAAATTGACATTCATTGTTTCAAGAAATGCTCACACAATTAAGCTACCTTTCATCAGGCATTCTCTCTCTCTCTCTCTCTCTCTCTCTCTCTCTCTCTCTCTCTCTCTCTCTCTCTCTCTCTCTCTCTCTCTCTCTCTCTCTCTCTCTCTCTCTCTCTCTCTCTCTCTCTCTCTCTCTCTCATTTTCTACATGACTCTTAAGGCTCTGTTTGGGTTCGTGAATTTTGAAATCGGGAAAATGAAAATGCTGAGAAGCAAATGAAAACAAAGAATTTGAAAAATCTATAGTGTACATATTCGGTTACTAAAGAAAATGGTGACGAAATTAATTTTGTGGGAAATTATTTTCTTTATCGAAGCGGACATATTTGTTGAGATTCTGATGTAGAGGTGAACTATTTCCGTAATTGGGTTGTTTTCTAGAACGGAGAAAAATAGGGATCGACAGAGATTAAGAAAAATGGCTAGTATATTCGCCATTTTACGCGTAGTATATTCGCCATTTTACTTGGTATTTTCTTTTGATCCAAACAGAGCCTTAGCTTGATTTTCTGGTGTTTTATTTCTTGCACAGTCGATTCTTGCCAAGCAAAGACGATTACGAATCGGAGAAACTCGAGCAAGGCATCCGTGATTGCATCGTTCGAATAATAGCAAAACGAGAAACGGAAGAAACTTCTAGAAACGATTTTCTTGGAAAACTCTTGGAAACTAATAATAATAATCAGAATAAAAACACGAAAATGTCGGTTGAAGACATAGTCGACGAATGCAAGACATTCTACTTTGCAGGCCACGAAACCACAACGTCATTGCTTGCATGGACCGTCCTCCTTCTAGCTATCAATCAAGAATGGCAAGACAAAGCAAGAAACGAGACGATCGAATCTTTCGGACAAACAACAAACCCTAATCCAGACAACATCTCAAGGCTTAAAATTGTAAGAAATATATTCTTTCAAAAATTCTAAATAAAACCAAAATTCATATTTTATTTTTTGGGGCAAAATTACGGCCACTCCCTGAGTTATGGTCAAATTACGAAACCCCCCCTTCTATTTGAGTAATTACAGCCACCCCTCAACTATGTATTATCTTACGAAAAACTCCCTTCAGAGGTAAACTTAGGGATGTTAAATCGGTAACACCGAACCGAAATTTCGGTACGCCAACATTTCATACCGTTTACCGAACCGAATATACGATTTGGTTCGTAAATTGGTCATACCTCAGCGGTGACCGTAATTTGCCCTATTTTTTTTTTTATTAATTATTATTTTTATTTTTATTTTTAATGCAGATGAATATGATAATAGAAGAGTCACTACGACTATACCCACCGGTGCCGGCAATTAAACGAAAAGTCGACAAGAAAGTTACGTTAGGAAAAATAACTCTGCCACCTCAAATGGAGTTGTACATTTCTCCATTGGCTCTACAACATGATCCAAACATATGGGGGGAAGATGTACATTTTTTCAGACCGGAGAGATTCGGACAAGGGATTGCTAAGGCGAGTAATGATAATACGGTGGCGTTTTTGCCTTTCGGATTCGGGCCAAGAACTTGTGTCGGGCTGAGCTTTGCGATAACCGAAGCGAAAATAGCGCTTTCGATGATTCTGCGGCGGTATAGGTTGATTGTTTCGCCGGGCTATATTCATTCGCCGGTTCAGGTTTTTATGATTCGTCCACAGCATGGGATTCAAGTTATTCTCGAGAAAATTTGATTATTATTATTATTATTATTATAACTTTATATTAAATTTTAAATTTAATGTGTGTAAAGTGGATAGTTAATTAGATATTAGTTTTGTTATGTAGATATATGAACGGTTGATTTTTCTCTCATTCACTGAATCAGAATGCTTAAATAACGCTTCAGATTCCAGGATTATTATTTGTTAAAAGAAAAAAATTGTATCTAGGCACGATTAGGGATGAAAATCGGACGTATCATATCGAAACTATCATTTTTGAGAAAAGTCTAAATTGTTTTTTGGAGTGAAAAACTAATTTCCATTCCGTAAAACAAATCGAAAAATCGGAAAATTAGAATGAAAAAACATGTTCCAAAATAAAAAATTCAGGATCGAAATTGGCAAAATTCAGAAAATTCCAAAAAATTTGTTACCTAAACTATAATTTGCATAATACATATAGTCCTAAATCCTAAAAAAAATAAAAAATGCATAATAAGTATTGATACTATATGTACTTTTTATTTTTTAAAAGAAAAAAAAAATCTGATTTTTCTAATTTCTAAGTTAATTTGGAAAATTAATTTTCATATATATTCCAATTTGAATAAAAAAGATTTCGAAAAAGTGGAAATTCAAAATTCATAGTGAAAATATTGTTCAAAAACTGAAATTTCAGATCGAAATCGACGAAAATCAAAAAAAAAAAAAGATAAACAAATTCCTCAACATATAAAAACTCTTCGGATTCCGCCTTTAGCCTCTATAAGTACATAAATAGAGCTTTGTCATATTACACATCTTTAACATACTATAATACACTACTGCGAAATATTACAACTTGATAATAATGGCTTCCGCCGGAGAAAATAGTGCAGCCAAAGCAAATGATGAGGCGAAGGGCGGCAGTGAAGCGCAATCAATAATCGAATATCTGCTCAGCGTGGTGGCGTTGGCGGATTTACCCGTGGAGGAAATATTAGAGTTTGTGGCCGGTTTCTCTCAACCATCGGAAAACGATCATCAAACCGCCGCCCCGGAGCTCCGCCACTCCCGCCGCAGCGGCGATAAGTAGTTTTTTTTTTTTTTTTTTTTTTTTTTTTTTTTTTTTTATGATCTTTCATTTAATAGTGGTATTTCAAATGTCCATGTCACAAAACTATAAATTTATTTTTTATTATAATTCTAGTATATTTTATTTTTTAAATATTAATTATAGATCCAATTTTAATTTTTTTTTTTTTTATTACTCAACTCATTATTGTATATGTTAATTAATAAATTGGTACTAATTACACCAATCCTATTTTCTATATAATATAGTTGGGTTCAATTATATTACATATAGACCCTTCTATGTTCAAAATATTACATAAATCTCCTTTGAAATTTAATTTCGGCCACCACTTAACCCTAATTTATTTGTAACATATAAGCAAAAATCACAATTTATTTATTTATTTCGTACTATATTAAGAAAAAGAACGGTGATTGTTATGATTTTTTCACGGTCGTAAATATAATTTTTGGAAACAATATGGGGATATTTATATAATATAATCTCAACTAAAGAGTTAGTTGTAATTAATTAATTTATTTTATTATCAATAAAAGAGTGAAAAGTCTTGATATATTATATATTCCACCTTTCATATAATATTCCAACCGCAGGCCCCTCTATAAGTTAGCATTCTCATCTCACAATCTTTCACACCCAAAAGAGAGTGTATCTCACGATACATAGAAATCAAGGAAAAAACTCAATAGTGCTAATATATCAAACTTTGTAGACGCTAAAAATGGCATCGGCCGATGGCGGTGGTGGAAACAGTTCGTCCGAAGCAAAGACGGGGGTCGTTGTTGTGACGGGGTGTCGGTGACGCTGACGGCGTGGGACATATCGAAGCTGTTCAACAATAAACCGGACGAGACGGGGCAAGGGAGTGGGGACATGCCGAGGATGGATTTAAAACAATCTCCGTCCGACTACTTTCGCGAACAACGTGGCAAAAAAAATTAATTCAAGAAATTAATTAAGCTCCAAGATATATATATATATATATATATATATATATATATATATATATATATATATATATATATATATATATATATATATATATATATATATCATTTTTTTTTTCTGTTGTGTTATGTGTGATCTTGCATTTTCTGGAGTTAATGAATGCTTTACTATTGTTTAATGTATTTTGATTATAATTAAAACCTGTATGTTTTCATCAGAATTATTTCGGAGAATAAGAGAATCTTCTTTGCCTGAGATCAAAATATACCATATGCTAAACAAAGACTTGATTAATTCATTATTTTTAGGGTTAAATACACATTGCACCCCTGAAGTAGAACATGTATAAACATTTACCCCTTAATATTTTTTTTGTAATACTTATAAGTTAATTGACCCCTTAAATATCATTTGTTTTGTATCTTAAATATTAAAATACTATAATTTCATTAATTAGTATATCGCCACTTTTATTTGATGGAATAACCGGGAAAAAATTTTGATTAAATTTGATCAATTCAAAAGTCAATGCAATAGTTTTTTAAATTTAAATTATAGCTTTCTTTCATAAGATAAGTAGCATAATAAAACTAATTATTATTGGATTATATAAATTTTAAAAGTAGATAACCTTAAATTATTGGTGGAAAAAAATTAAAAATAATATAAATGTTATGAGGGATTAGATATATTAAGAAATTAAGGAATTATTTAGTAAATGATCAAGATTTCCAAAAATCCAATTTCTGATATTTTCAGAAATTTGGATTGTAATTCAAATTATATAAAAATAAAATATTTAGGATTTCCAATTTTGAATTCAATTTAATTTCCGAATTCAGTTTAATTCAAAGTATTTCATTTGTTATTTGTCACATAAAAAAAATTAGCTAGTTTCTTCCCGAGTTGTGACTTTTATCATTTCAAAGGTTTAGAATTTTATGGTATTTAAAAATAGCTAGTGCAATTGAAACCATTTTAGTTATTTTTAAAATATTAGAATTTATCATATGACTAGTTTTAGTTTTGTGATTTTATAAATATAAATAGGTGTTCTCATTTTTTTCTTAATTTATGAAATTTTTCGAACATTTTAAAAATGTTGAAAAAATCGAGTTCGAGGTTTTTTCGAGCCGGCTCATCAAGCTTCCGTCGTTGGTTTACTAATTACTCCTCTCCAAAGAAAACACAACATTCCATTTACATGCACTGTATTCTGTAGTGTACATTTTCTTGATCATTAGCCCTAATCAATGAATTATTTTCACTTTTGTTCGTCATTAATTAGCTCTAATTAATTAATCTGTGTGTAGCTCAAGAGATTCATTAAATGTTTACAATATTTTTTGTTTTACTTTGACCACTGTGAAAACAAAGAGTTAAAAAGAAGACTCTTTAGATTATATCCATATTCATGCAAGTGATGAAAAACGACGTCGCTTCAAATTCCATGCATTCATCATAAGTTCACGTACGTGTTATAAAATGGAATTAATTTAATTACCCTTTAGCCCCTATAAATATCCTTCTCATTTTTTCCATTCTTCTACACAACCGAATAAATTTATTGTCGTAATAGAACCAAGAAAACACACAATTTCTGCCAAAAACTAATCATGACAGATCACAAGAATACAGCGGCAGAAGTTGCGGCTAATGCAGCGGCTACTGCGGTGGGCGCGGCTGCAGGGGCGGCTGTGGCGGCCGTGGTTGCTCCTGTTGTAGTTGGTGTGGCGGCTCCGGTGGCCGGAGTTGCTACTGTCATTGTAGGCGGGGCGGCAAAGGTGGTGTGGGGCATATTTGGCCGATGATCCTTTTGGCTAATTTATATAAGTGTTTTTAAGCATTAATTAGTCTTTATCTTTCATTTATAAGTTGTACTGCTTTTTATTCATAAACTTAATATCTGATTTACAAATTAAATAAGCATCTTAAGAAGTGTATTTTGCCAAGTAAAGACAAACATCAAGCTAAGGAGTAGTATTTACTATTTAGAGATGTAGTCTACAAGTTTAAATCAATATTCACAATTTTCCCTATCTTTAACATTAATTAATTACAGTTAAATCTCTATAAATTAATACAGTCGAGACTAGCAAAATTTTATCAATTTGAGTAAATATTAATTTATCGAACTAATAATTTAATACGTTTTTAAAGAGGTTCTACTTTCTTTGCCATCGATCATGTCATATAGTCTTGGTCTTACTTTAATGTTATATTATCAAAATTTATAGACTTGTATGGTAGTCACTATTTTATTATTTTTAGGACCCCCTACTCCTGAAGTATTGCAAAGTGTACTTAATTTTTATTTTTATTGTTTATTTTTAATTAGCTCGATTTTCTTACTTGATTTAGTGCTTTATATGCATTATTTTACTTTTAATTTTAATAATTGCAAATGCTATAATAACTGCTTGTAACAAGAAAATCAACATTTCGTAATTGAGAGGTGTGCTTGCTGCACATCCCATAATTTAAGGGTGCAGAGTGAATTTTATCCTAATATTTTTATCCTCGGTACCAAGTAGAATATTAATTTTTCAGTCTGAAAATTACACCAACCTCCCTCAAAGTTAGGTTTCATTACATATAGACCCTTTTATGTTCAAAATATTACATAAATCTCCTTTGAAATTTAATTTCGTCCAACACCTAACCCTAATTTATTTGTAACTTACAAGCAAAAATTACTATTTATTAATTAATTTGGTACGATTTTTACACGGTCTGTTATTTCGAGGGAGCTTCGTAAATATAATCTTTGGAAACAATAATTATATGGAGATTTTTATAACTAAATCTTAAATAATTTATTTATTTATTATCATTAATATTCCTACCGCAAGGCCCTTCTATAAATAGCCTTCTCATCTTACACTTTTCCACACACACACACACAAAAGAGTGTATCTCTCACTCATTACATAGAAATCTCCGAGGCTAAGAATGGCATCGGCCGGTGGCGGTGGAGGACGAAGTTCATCGAAAGCAAAGATGAAGGAGGAGGAGGAGGAAGGATTAGGAGGAGCTGCTCTGGTGGTGGGTGCGGCGGCGCTGGCGGTGTGGGGCATAGCGAAGTGGTTCGGGAGCTCGGAAAAAGAACCGGAAAAGATGATGAAAGCGCCCGGCCAGGGTGGCCGCTACATGCCGAGGAAGGATTTCGAGCAAAATCCGTCCGACTACTTTCGCAAACAACGTGGCAAAAAATAATTATTCAAGAAATTAATTAAGCCCTCCATAAGAGATTTTCTGTTGTTTAATTTTATGTGTGATCTTGCATTTTATGGAGTTTCTATATACATATATATGTATATGTTGTGTTTCAAGTGTTGTAAGTCTAATTATATATATGTGTGTGTTGTGTAGATCTTCATGATCAATAATTAATGAGCTTAATTAAAGTAATTATGAATGCTTTGATTTTGTTTAATGTCTTTTTTTTCATTATTTTAATTACAATCTTTCTGTTTTTCTCATCATAATTTATGGTAAATTACAACAACTCTGAGGAATGATCAAATTATGAAAAAACTCCTCATGTTGGATAATTTACAATTATCTCCTCAACTATGAATCTTCTAAATTCCGTGGAATAATGTGCTCTAGTTTGTACTTGTTTTGTGCAAAAATGCAGTTTCTGATGCACCACAATTATCTTATATATACAAGTCAAAAAACACATCTTACGATCATTTTGCTTCAAAACGTGGAGCTCGAATGGGATAAAATGGGTACAAAAATTGAGAATATTATATATAATCTAGAAGATTTCACTAAATTTGACACCGCAAGGGTGTACGTGTAAGAAGATTTATAATTGATAGGTGAATGTTATAATTACCAAAACATGAAGGTATTTTTTTCGTAATTTGACCATACCTCAGAGAGGTTGCTGTAATTTACCCTAATTTAGGAGAACCAGAAACCAATTAAGATGAATCTAATCATGTTTGCGAGAGATGTCATATAGTCTTGGTCTTACTTTAATGTTAGGTTTATAATATCAAAATAAATACCATATTTTACTAAACAAAGACTTGAATAGTAGTCATGAATTTATTATTTATTATTTATTATTTATTATTTATTATTTATTTTTTATTTTTTTATTTTTTATTTTTTATTTTTTATTTTTAATTAAGTTCGATATGCTTATCTTGATTTAGTGCTTTATGCATCTTTTACTTTTAATAATTGCGTTTCCACATCAATTGATGTTGATTATTCTACCACCTGGTCCTTCATCCCAACTGACTAGTAAAAAAATATATATAATATATAAATGTATTAAAAAAAAAAAAGTGATTGTGTAATTTAGTAAATGGTGCTGCGTAGGGTGAAAGTTGGAACAAAGTGTTCAATTTTCCTTGATTCCGATCCGAAAAGTTTCGATTTTGGAACGATGTTTTTTCATTTTAATTTCTAAAATTCCAATTTCTGATATTTTCGAATTCTTTTGGATTAGGATTGGGATTGAAATTTATATATAAAAAAAAAAAAATTGGAGTTCCCGATTTCCTATCCGATCCATTACATCCGAGTTTCACCCCTCATGTTACGTTTCTTGCCATTACAGGGGGTTTTTGCTATTTTGACATTGCACAAGGGTGCTTTTTGCAATTTACAATTTACAAATTATATATGCAAATTAAAGGGAGAAGACAGAGAAAGAGTGTACATGTAATGTTTCAGTCGTTGTCTGAAATCATTTTCCATTAATTCAAACAGGGATTCCACCTATGTACTATGTACTACTTCAATGACCGTACAAGCAAATAATACAATATTCTGAACAATGCAAGAATAATAACTTTTTTAAATATAGGACAAGTAATTTTCTGAAAAGCATGAATAATTTTCTGGAAAAGTATATTAAAGTAGTAATGGTGGATATGATCTTTCGTGCAATTATTTTTGCAATACATTTTCTGATATTTTGATTATATATATGATATGCCTAATTGGGCCAACCCAATGGGCCTACAATTTCTTTACCTACTGGGCTACGAGCCCAATATCGAAGACTAATATCACCGAGGCCCAAACACCTTCAAGTAAGGTTTGGGCCCAACAAAGCAAACCCAACCCAATAAACGACATATAAATAGAGGTTTTACTCATTTTATTAAGGTACGTCCTATTAACTGAGCAATACGATAATATGTATTCTCTGGACTATTTCTATGATCAACACGTCTGACTTGAGCGTCGGAGGGGTTTCCGCCGGATCAACCCCCGGCTTAGTTCATGTGTGTTCTTTGATCGCAGGTACCTCAGGATCATCAAATTGTCAAGCTACTGATCAGCTTTGCTCTCCCAGCTCATTTTCTACACCACCCTAGGTGAGCTATATTTTAGCATCATCATTTTGGCGCCGTCTGTGGGAACGATGCAAACCAGATCACGTAGCCAACAAGATCCTCCTGAGGCGTCTGCTCGGAGAGAAAATGACACAGCTAACAACCTCCCACCTCGTGGAGGCTCTGGCTTGCCACCTCCTCCCCATCTCATGGATCCGCCTCGCGAGGTTCAGGTGATCCCCCCTCGGGACCCACCACTCGCCGATCCATCACTCCCTGCTCCTCGAATGGTTCAAATAACCGAGGATGCGCTTCAACGCATGAGAGCAGAAGCTTCAACTCGCGCTGCCACAGAGGCCGTGATCCAATATATCGCCACGATGGGAGCAAATGCTCCCAACGCGATACCAGCACCTGCTCCACATGTGGCACCACCGCCATCGACTTCCTGGGGTTTTACATCGCCCCCAAAATATTTCGTTCGCCAAGGGTTATCGACTCCCTGGGGGCTTACATCGCCCCCAAAATATTTCGTTCGCCAAGGGTTGTCGACTCCCTGGGGGCTTACATCTGCCCCCAAAATATTTCGTTCGCCGAGGGTTATCGACTCTCTGGGGGTTCACATCGCCCCCAAAACATTTCATTCGTCATAGCAGGAGCCAACGCTCCTCCTCGTGAGGCCCCACTGGGTCCTCAACATGATCAATTTCTACTTACTTCTCGAACGGTTCAGATAACCGAAGAAGACCTTCAGCGTATGATCACGGAAGATTCAACTCGTGCTGCCACTGAATCAGTGGCACCATATATCGCCAAAAAAAAAAAATCGGGCACGATTCCCGAGGGCAGTTATCCCCATCCTAAGGTTGGGCATCGCCAAGGTTGGGCATCTCACCCCAGATGTTCGTGATCGCCTCATCCTAAATGGGGGGCTATCCCATCCTAAAGTGGGGCATCTCATCTCAAGGGTGGTACATCCACTTACCTTTCAACCCCAAGGGGTTTCACATCCCATCAAGTGTTTCACGTCCCTACTTCAAAAACAGAAAAAAGGGTCAGACACGCACGCGCGAACCAATGGCACAACCGTGCGCATCCACCTCAGACCATAGGTCTCGAGCGCCTCATCCTACAGTGGGCAGTTATCCCCATCCTAAGGTTGGGCATGACCCTTACCTTTCAACCCTAAGTGGGTTCACATCACATCTCAAGACACGAGTAGAGTCTCCCTACTCAAAAAATAGAACATCCCCAAGGGGGTGCACATCTCATCTCAAGGAACGAGGATAATCTCCCTACTCAAAAAATAGAACATCCCCAAGGGGGTGCACATCTCATCTCAAGGAACGAGGATAATCTCCCTACTCAAAAAATAGAACATCCCCAAGGGGGTGCACATCCCATCTCAAGGAACGAGGATAATCTCCCTACTCAAAAAATAGAACATCCCCAAAGGGGTGAATATCAACAAAAAAAAAAAAAAAAAAGAGAAGAAAAAGATAAAAAAAGAAGAAGATGAAAAAACGAAGAAGAAAAAAGAAAAAAAGAAAAAGAAGAAGAAATATAGAAGAAGTTGAAGAAAAAAGAAACAAGAAAAAGAAGAAGAAGTTGAAGAAAAAAGAAATAAGAAAAAGAAAAAGAAGAAGAAGAAGAAAAATAAAGAAGAGTGAGAAAAAGGAAGAATAAAGAAAAAAAAAAAAAAAAAAAAAAAAGAGCAGGAGGAAGCGCGCGTGCACAGCACGCGCGCGTGGCTCCCACGCGCTGACGCGCGCGGGCGTCAGCAATAAGGAAAAAAAAAAAAAAAAAAAAAAAAAAAGAGGAGGAGGCGCGCGTGGCGCACACGCGCTGACGCGCTCGCGCGTCAGCAGGAGAGAGAAAAAAAAAAAAAAAGAAAAAAAAAAAATTTAATGGGGGTGCGCGCAAGCACGCGCGCGCGCTTTCCCAAGGCGCCCTTGGACTGCGCGCTCCCATTAAATCGCACAGAACTTTCACCGCCCTCCACCAAATTGCGCGTAGATTTTGACTCGCTTCACCAAATCGTACGAGAATTTCAACGCGCTCCACCAAATTGCGCGAGCTCTTTAACGCACCTACCAAATTGCGTTCGCTATCTAATGGAAAATAAAAAAAATTATTTCTCCACGTCATGCCAACGATTAACGCAAGACTACAACACCGATCTACTCTCAATACGATCCGGTAGCCCTTTCGAGTTTGCTCCCACATCGTCTCGAGAGTGGGGGGCTTGCGAGACAACTCCCACGAGGAGCCAACTCCCTCGGTTAAACGAAACCATAGCGAGATAACTCCCACGAGGAGACCACTCGCTCCGTCCTATAACCCGTTGCGAGGTAACTCCCACGAGGAGCCAACTCCCTCGGGTCTCATAACCACAGCGAGATAACTCCCACGAGGAGACTACTCGCTCCGTCCCGCAGATTGCAGCGAGACAACTCCCACGAGGAGCAAACTCGCCCTGTCCTACAACCCGCAGCGAGAAAACTCCCATGAGGAGCCAACTCGCTCGGTACTATAACCCGTTGAGAGGCAACTCCCACGAGGAGCCAACTCCCTCGGATCTACGAAACCACAACGAGATAACTCCCACGAGGAGCAAACTCGCTCTGTCCCACATCCCGCAGCGAGACAACTCCCACAAGGAGCCAACTCGCTCGGTACTACGAACCCGCAGCGAGACAACTCCCACGAGGAGCCAACTCGCTCGGTACTACGAACCCTCAGCGAAATAACTCCCACGAGGAGCCAACTCGCTCGACACTACATATCCGTTGCAAGGCAACTCCCACGTGCAGCCACCTCACTCGATAATAAGACTCGATGCGAGACAACTCCCACGAGGAGAGAAATCGCTCAGAGCGACATCAATCCGCACACTCGTCAGTCGTGCGTCATCCAATGATTCTACAACTTCGCTGCGAGACAACTCCCATGAGGAGACAACTCACCCGAAACTCACTATGTAATCGCAAGCTCAAGTTAGCACGATTACAACCCTAGAAACACTTAGAAATATTATGAGAATCTATATAGCCTGGCCAGCTTGATTACTCAAATTTATCTACTTGTTTTCGACGGGTCCCTCATTAAAACGTGGCCACGGTCCAAACATACTTAAGACCCACGAGGTCTAACAAGGGGCACGACCCCCATAAAAAATCTTGAGAGTCTGATCCCCTCTTCAAGTACATCACGCACAAGGCTATATGTAAACACATATAAGCAACGCGTCAAAACATCGACAATGTCGAAAAATAACAACTCCCACGTGGAGAATACTAGCTCCGTGCTACTACATTATCGTGAGACAACTTCCACGAGGACATAACTCGATCAACTCGATTACCCCATAGACAACTCCCACGAGGAGATTACTTGATCCGTGCTACTACATTATCGCGAGACAACTCCCACGAGGAGATAACTCGATCAACACTATTACCCCGCGACGAAACAACTCCCACGATGAGATAATTCGCTACTACATCGTCGCGGGACAAAACCGACGACTCAATTAACTTACATCGCGACGACCTTGTCGCGCTATGCACCAACGCGCATTCACGCCCCTCCGACACACGCTCCAACGCGTTTTCGCATACCATTAGGCCATACGCCAACGATCGACTTCTACAATTTTTACTCTCGACACGATTTGAGACCCATCACAACATGGCCCCCACATCGACTCGAGAGTGGGGGGCTTAATGATATGCCTAATTGGGCCAACCCAATGGGCCTACAATTTCTTTACCTACTGGGCTACGAGCCCAATATCGAAGACTAATATCACCGAGGCCCAAACACCTTCAAGTAAGGTTTGGGCCCAACAAAGCAAACCCAACCCAATAAACGACATATAAATAGAGGTTTTACTCATTTTATTAAGGTACGTCCTATTAACTGAGCAATACGATAATATGTATTCTCTGGACTATTTCTATGATCAGCACGTCTGACTTGAGCGTCGGAGGGGTTTCCGCCGGATCAACCCCCGGCTTAGTTCATGTGTGTTCTTTGATCGCAGGTACCTCAGGATCATCAAATTGTCAAGCTACTGATCTGCTTTGCTCTCCCAGCTCATTTTCTACACCACCCTAGGTGAGCTATATTTTAGCATCATCAATATATATATATATATCTTCATGTAAACAAAACGTATGTACAAACTTCTTTGTAAATGAATACATATTTCCATTTCTTATATTTAAGTCCTCCACATTATTTTGTTTTGATTTATCATATTATAATCTTTAAAGTTGGCTTTGTATATAGGGGTGTCAACGAGCCGAGCTTGAGCCAAATTCGGCTGTTTTGGCAGGTTCGAGCTCTTCAGGTATAGTATATTTTTTTTTGCCTCGACCTCAAGCTCGAGCCGATTTGACAATCTCGAGCCCAAGCTCTTTTTTCTTTTATTATTAAAAATTACTTATATTATAATAAAAAAATTACAAAATAATTAATGAACTATAATTATATATGTTTTTAACTTTATATGTTCTTTTAATACTTTTAGTATATATTATAATAATATATTTTTTAAATAAAAAAAATATATAAAAATTAAAAAAAGAAAATAAAAAGAAGGCTCGCGAGCTGGCCTGTGAGTTGATGAACAACTAAGAAAACGCTCGATCTTGAAAAACTCGAGTTTGAACTTTTTTCGAGCTGACTCATCAAGCTTACGAGTCGGCTCTACTCATTTACCAACACCCTTACTTGTATATATAGCACGCACCCATAGTGAGAAAGCCAGTGTACGGCCAGTGGGGGCCTTAACCTCCTCAAATTTTAATTTTCTTTTAATTGAGTTTGTATTGTGCTTCTGTAACTTTTAACATTTTAATTTTATATAAAAAGTAAAATTCAAGTATTTGTAGTTGAACAAAACATAGAAAAATAATAAGTGAGTCCACCCTCCATTAAAAAAAAAATCACTACATTATACATGTATATTTATTTAGTCCAACCAAGTCCACCCAAAGTCCGAATTAATGCAAAAAAACTCCTAAAAGTTTTTTTTTCTTCATATTTTCTAGTATTGTCTAGAAACAACTTATAAAATTGGTATTTTTTGAGAAATATTATCTGGAATAAAAAAAATTCCGTGAAGAATGACACCGAAAAGGGGTCAGTGTAAGACGAAAACAAACCCTAGGGAATTTTGGTAGTTATAGATCGATAGGGATGTTTTTCCATAGTGGAAGGGGGTTGGTGTAAGACGGAAACAAGTTTCAGGGGGAGTTTAGTAATTATAGATAGATGGGGGGGGGGGTTCATAATTTAGCCTAAGTTCAGGGGGAAATAAATTAGAGGCCTCCAAGAATGGGCTGGCCTGCTATATCGATCAGATGGGCTTGACTTATATGATGGACCGACCTGCTACAATGGAGAGAGAAAGTATTGCTCTCTCTCTCTCTCTCTCTCTCTCTCTCTTTGCAGCAGAGAATTTGCCCTTTTCCAATTCCAATTCCAATTTCAATTCAGAGATTGCATTTTCCCCAATTCGTATTCGGAGAAACCCTAGCATTCAGATCAATTTACAGACTTTAATTTCTCATTTTTTCTTACGACAATGACACAAGACGTTGAGATGAAGGAGCAGCCGGAGCAGCCTACGCCGTCCAGTTCACTCACCTCCCCTTCTCCGTCCACTCTTCAGTGTAAGCGTTTAATCTGCAGGCGTACATTTTTCTGTTTGCGTTGATGATTGTTAGATTCCGAGTGATGCATGATTTCGCTGTACGTTAAGCGAAGAAGAACTGATGTTAAAGTCGTTTAATTTGATTATGTATTAGTTAACAATTACGAGAGGTTTTCCTAAAATTACTCGGCTGCTATTTAAAAGTTTGAATTATGGATGCTTATTTTGATACTGAAGATTCTTCTTCTATGAAAGTTTAATTTAAAAAAGAGTGCTGCTTTTTTTGTGTTGTTTTTTTGTTGGTCAAATCCTGGATCCAATCTGACTGTAGCATTTTTTGGTATCGAATTTGTGGGTTTCCGGGTTGATTATATTAGGTTTGAAGGATATTGCTGCACTGATTGAGACGGGGGCTTACACACGGGAAGTCAGAAGGATTGTGAGGGCTATTCGGTGGACGATTCAGCTGAGAAAAAATCTGAAGGCCTCTGTGCTTTCTGCATTTCTCAATTTCGCCCTTGTGCCTGGATCTGATGTGCATTCGCGCTTGTCTTCATATGTTCCTAAGGTAAGAAGTTGGACATTTTAATGATTACGTGAAATATTAAGTCAATATACTTAAATTTTTTGTATGAACTTTTCCCTAAATTGCTTATTTTGTTGGTAAAAAAGAGGTTTGAATTAATTAAGTGGATTAATTTAGGTCTCAAACTCACAGTATCTGAGTTATTTCCTATTTTCTTATGGTCATAATTTTGTTAACATCAAGTTCTGGTTCTGCATATCTAATTTTTTTGTTCTGATGCATGTCAACTTCTGATGTGTTACTGTTGTTACAACTTACATTCAAAGAATTATAAAACAAAGACTAGATGTATTTCTTCATCAATAAATTCCCGCCCAGAATTGACTTGTTTGGGAAATGGTATAATAAGTCTTGTCTGAAAAATTCAGTTAATGAAGGGATTTTTGATGCTTGTAGGAGGATGGGCATGATATGGAAGTTGATAGTGCAACATCTGCCCCAACAAAACACTCTTTGCCAGAGCTCGAGATCTTCTGCTATTTGGTGGTTCTAATATTTTTGATTGATCAGAAGAGATATAGCGAGGTATTGTTGTATGTGATCAAACATCTCTAGGGTTGCCAATTTTAGTGATGTCTTAACGTTTTGTAATTTATCGATGATTCTTTTTTTTTTTTTTTTGCTTTCAGGCGAAGGCTTGCTCTTCTGGTGGCATTGCTCGTCTGAGGAACCTTAATAGAAGAACTGTTGATGTACTAGCATCCAGGCTTTATTATTACTACTCCTTAAGCTATGAACTTACTGGTGATCTCGCTGAAATACGAGGGTATGTGTATCTCAATTTTAGTTTGAGTTTCTTGCTTACATTGTTTTAATGTTCTTAACTCATGTTGTCGTATGTAATGGAGAATGTTCTTTTTAACAGTAATCTTCTTGCTTTGCACCGAACGGCAACTCTTCGCCATGATGAGTTAGGGCAGGTTTGTTTTTTTAACGGGAGTGTTTAGTAGTTTGTCATCTTGGTGTAGTGTTTTTTTTGTAATTGATGGCAAGCTCACGTAATGCAGGAAACTCTTCTCAATTTATTGTTGAGGAATTACCTCCATTACAACTTGTATGATCAAGCGGAGAAATTGAGATCAAAGGCTCCTCGTTTTGAAGCTCACTCAAACCAACAGGTAAATCTCAAGATACTTTTCCCATTATTTTTTGTTTTATCTTTAAGCATAACCATTCAATATCTTTGATGGAGGAAATGGAAACAAATGTAAATTCCATGTAGTTTTTTTTCAAGCATGTATAGGTTGCTATCGTGTTTCCGTTTGCCTTTTTCTCTTTAACTTTCGGTATATCAATATCATTGTTACTTTTTCTTTGTTTTGGTTCTCGACATAATTTGTGTATACGTAAACATAAATTTTCTGATCCTGTCTGTATATCTCTGTAGTTCTGTCGGTACCTGTTTTATCTTGGAAAGATAAGGACAATTCAGTTGGAGTACACTGATGCTAAAGAGTCCCTACTCCAAGCTGCTAGGAAAGCACCCATTTCTGCTCTTGGATTCCGAGTTCAATGCAACAAATGGGCCGTGATTGTCCGCCTCCTACTTGGGGAGATTCCAGAAAGAACTGTTTTTATGCAGAAAGGGATGGAAAAAGCACTGAGGCCATACTTTGAGCTTACAAATGTGAGTGCAATAATTTTGAAGTTTTTAGTACTATTGATGGATTCCACAAATTACACCTTCAACCTCGTGTTTAATGTAAACACAAGGCTTATGTTTGAAGTTATTTTTTTTGTTCAACGTTTAACTTAGTTGGCGATAAGAGAATTTCATTGTCTAATTGTAGACAAATTTGCTTCAATTTTCAAGGGGTCAGTATTGAAACGGAAATCCCGATTTACGCCAATTCCAATCTGAAATTTTCTGATTTTAGATTAAAATTCTTTCATTCTGAAAGTTTGGTTTCCGATTTTCGATCCAAATTTAATCTCCATAAATATTTCCTAAAATTCCAATTATTTTACGAAAATTACACTTATCGTTGACTGTAGAATTGGATTTCAGTATTCCTCTGCTTCTGATCCAAAAAAATTCTGATTTTGGATCAAGTTTTTTCGTTCCAATTTTCAAAATTCTGATTTCCAATTTTTTCAATTGAAACGAATTGGAAATAAATTTCCACTTCCAAATATTTTAATTTTTTGTTTGTGCTAATATTCTGATCCGATTTCCACCTGGTTTTTTACCATTGGGATCATTTTAGTAAAGTATACGCATACCACCTTCAGTTGATGTATTATTTGGCGCTGATGTATTATCGTGTGTGGATTTTTAGGCTGTTCGGATTGGAGACTTGGAGCTCTTTAAGTCGGTGGCCGAGAAGTTCGCCACCACCTTCAGTTCCGACGGAACAAAGAATTTAATAGTTCGGCTACGGCACAATGTAATCAGAACTGGCTTACGCAACATTAGCATCTCATACTCGAAGATTTCACTAGTCGATGTTGCCAAGAAGCTAAGATTGGATTCGCCAAATCCAATTGCAGATGCCGAAAGTATTGTGTCGAAAGCAATTAGAGACGGCGCAATTGATGCGACATTGGATCATGGTAATGGATGGATGCTATCAAAGGAAACTGGAGATATTTACTCCACAAACGAGCCTCAAATTGCTTTTAATTCGAGGATTGCCTTTTGTCTGAATATGCACAACGAAGCGGTGCGGGCCCTACGTTTTCCACCTAATTCGCACAAGGAAAAGGAGAGTGCAGAGAAAAGGAGAGAGAGACAACTGCAAGAGCAAGAGCTTGCTAAACATATAGCTGAAGAAGATGATGATGAATTCTGATGCGTGTTCGTAAGGTTTGTTTGTTCGTTGCCCTATTAATTATCTCTCTCTCAAAATTTTTTTGCACGAAAAATTATCAAATTGCGTTCGATGATTATATATGATGTTTCGTTTTCGGACTTTAATCACATGATCAACCAAAAACTCTAATAGGGAGCTTGGAATTTCTAATGTTATTCCATCATATATGAATTAAGAGTTTGTAACTTTGACTTGAATGTTTAAAACTCTAAAAGGGAACATGGAAGCACAGGCAGAACCAGGGTTCTGACCGGGTCAGTGAGCCGATAATAATATCGTACAGCAAATATTGATTTTAATGTAGAATATTGTTTTTGGGAAGTTATTCGAGGCCATGGCATCCGTTGTTGCCTTGCTTAAAAGCACACATTTTTTGTTAAAATCTACTAAAACTTCTATTGAATTTTTCTTTTATAAATTAATTAGGTAGTATCAAATTTTGTCATTAATAGACGAATTTGATACTATCCGTTTAGTTTATAAAATATATTAAAAAATAAATTCAATAGAAGTTTTGTAAATTTTAACAAAAAAATGCGCGCTTCCAATTTGGTTCAACGAATCAAAACGAAGTCACTTAATCGTACATACTTTATATATTAAAAACTCATAATTTGAAAATACCTATTTCGGTACTATATATAGATACAAGGTTTTGAAATGGATAAATTGTAATAAATTATTTTAGTTTTTAAAAAAATTATTTACGAGTTTAAGTCATTATTTGGTGAATTACATATTTGCATTACATATTTTGATTGCATTGACTAACATAAACAATAAAAAAAATTCTTTTGAGTAACATAAACAATAATTTTTCAAATATATACTACGTTATCAATAAATAGATTCAAGATTTAACAAACAAATAAATTATAAATTTCCAATATTAGCTAAATATATAAAAAATGTTTAGATGAACAACAAAAGTCCACCCAATGTAACTTTCACCAACATTAGCATATTGTATTTTTTTTCCAAATCATTATAAAGACACATTAGTATAAATAACATATTCATCAAAATCGATCTCAATCAAAAACTCCACCCAATAAATCTATACACCTTTGGATGAAGCAACTATCGAACATCAATAACAATACAGTTTCCGACATAAAACTCCATTACCACAAAACCAGAAGCAAGAATTTGGTAAGGATGAAAAGAAAAAAAGCACCACGAAAAAAATATAAATCGAACGAAAAACATCATCACATATTCATCACCTCCTTCTCTTTTTGCCTTTTCCTTTGCCCAACTGTCCAGACTTAAATGCATGCTCTTGCTCTTGAAGAAAAGCTCTCGTTTTCCCAGACTTCTCAGCTTTCTCTTGCTCCACATGTGCCTTATCACGCGCCTTCACCACGGACAAGAAATAATTATCTTTTCTTAATTCACGAACCGCCCCTTTAGCCTCCTTTCTCAGACGTTTCCTTAGTTTCTTCATCTCAGATCTCTCTCGATCTGGATCGTAATCTCTTCCCTTAACAAAGCTGCCACGTGTCAACAAAAAATTAAAAAATCGTAAGTGATTAAATTAGATGTGATTGAACAAAAAAAAAGGAAATTGAATAAAAAGGCTTTACTTCTCCTCAAACTTTGGAACTGCAGTTTTAATGATTTTAACTTTTCGAAGTCGTAGTGGTTGACGGAGCAAACAGTATTCCTGGGATTTATCTTGGATATGTTGGGCGATGTTTTTCAATTCACCCTTTAATGCATCTGGTACGAGATCTTCTTCTTCGAGTTCGTGTAGTACTTTTGAAATTGGCAAAAATATCTCGGGGAAGGATTTCAATTCCTCGTAAATGTTGACAAATCCTTTCAGATTTCCAATTATTGCAGACAGAATGCTGGCCCTGCATGTAAGTATTACATATCAAATTAAAAATTAAAAAAAAAATAAAAAAATAAAGAAATCCTTGAGCAAATTTAATTACTGCTAAAATAAGTACTGCAAACCTGAATTTGTCGGAGGTAAAATAAGGAGAATCGTCGGGCAAGTCCATTAACATTAGAAAATCTAAAGAACTGATCTCTTGAACATGGCCTTGTAGACTGAGTAACGGCCTTAGTGTTTTTAATTCCATAAGATGGTACAACTGTGTCACAATAACATCCAATTACTCGTATTTCTTTATGCGAAACATAAGCAAGCAACTTTTTAAAGTTAATTGCACACCAAGGGGATGGTGACTGAAAAATACCTGAGAAGTTTCATTTGTTTGTTTATTATTTAGAGCCGCCATTAGCATAGTCTGTATAAATGTAATTGCCTCAGGACAAAACTTTCTGGATTGTCTACTGACCTGCATTAGTTTTCCACATCAAGCGCAGATTAGAAAAAATTAAAAGGAGTAAATATATATATTAAACTTAGAAATCCATTCACATAACAAAAGCTTAAGAATTATTTTTCAGGGCAAATTGAGAGACTTCAATTTCGAAAAGGTTAACATACATCAATTTCTAGCTTCACCAAACTTTCCACATGTAATTATTTGTCAAAGAAAGATTCTGGGAATACACAAAATAGGAAGAGTTTTGAACAAAATTGTTTTCCTGCAATTTATTCTCATTTTATTTCACATTCACATTTTCCTTAGTCCACGATTACTCATCTCATATGGTATGAGACTTGACAGAAAAAAGGACAGAAAGTAGTGCACTTAAAAACACGATTTATTGATAAACTGCCATATTCTTCCCACCAGTACCAGTTAGCCCAAACTTTGTGCATTTCGGGAAGTTGAAATACAAAAAATATTTTTATTTCGGAATCATTTTGCACTAGTGTGAGATCTGAAGCAAATACCAGACCAGGCTACAATGTTGACAACTATGCAACATAAATATAATATCATAATAAATCGTATCATAATCAAAAGGAAGAGATATGAAAAGTTAAATAGACATATACTTACAGAGAGCACCAAAGAACACAAGAAGGAACCAATTGCAATATCCCTGCCAGAAATTATAGGACAGCGCATGAGGTATTCCGACATCAATAAGGTTGCAGGAGTCATGACAGCATGACGATAATCGGAACATGGGAAAATCATGGACCATAGCCTTAAGAGGAAAAGTGTCTTAAGCGAAGGCCAACAGCTTTTCCCTGTCATGTAAGAAAGGGTCAGAAATTAGATACCAAAAAAAGATAAAAGCAAAGACAGTAATATTCATTAACAGAAAATTATTTAGGAAAATACTATAATAGCCTAACCTGTATTCTTAACATCCTCGAGAAACTGAGCACGGATACGAGACAGCCGCACACGAGCACATATGGCTGAAAAGTATGGGAGCTCTGTACTTATTTCTATCAGCGGCTTCACAAGGATATTAAGTAAATTGAAATTCAATGGCTTTTCATTTGCCAAAACAGCAAAATATTGCAATAAGACTCCATAGAACACCTGCGGAATAAGGGGAAAAAATTAATCCCTGTATTACTGATCAGCGAGATAACTTATCACTTACAGAACAAACAAAAGGCTAAAGCAACATAAAATACCGTACTTGCATTTTTTTCCGATTTTCTGCAGCGAGGGAGTGCGCATTAAATGTTCGAATTCGCCGAATGGCTTCAACAATTTGTTCTTCAGAGCGATTCTCGAACAGTTCAGTAAGTTCTTCAATATTTTGCGGAGCTTCAATTGTATATGGAAGCTCTCCTTTGTTATGAACATTGTCTTTAACACTTTCTTTTGGTTTTCCCAAGCTTTCTGGTTTCTTCTTCGAGTTCACCATTTTCACTCGTTTAGCAGTACCATCACCATCATCTTCATCTTCATCGTCTTCTTCTTCTTCCAAACCAGTTTCTATATTTTCATCATCACTTTGTTCCCAGTCCTTAAGAGACTGAGCCTTCTTATTTTCAACATGATCCTCATCAGATCCTTCTGCCACATCATCATCCTCGTCGTCATCATCATCATCTTCCTCATCATCTTCCTCATCATCATTTTCTCTTCGAAAGATTTCCTCAATGGAGCTAAGTGTAGTTCTCGGTATTGCAGGTTTGGCATCACGAGAAAAGGAATCACCAAGATCATCCCCCGATATATGCCTTACTTGCTTCTCAGAGTCATCATCTTCTTCAGAACTGTCATCTTCATCACTAGAATCAGCAGCAGAAGCCATTCTCTGTACGCGCTCTTTCTGAAAAAAGTGGGTAACATGCAGGTTATTACATAAAAAAGACAGAAATTTCGAGGTAATTATGAGATTGGAGAACTATTATACAGTGGCACCTCAAAAAGATTTAAAGACGAATCGTTATTTGATCTACAATCAAACTGATAATGCAACCATCATTGTCACACAATACTACTGACTCATACATTCAAGAAAGATGACAAGAAAGGTCCAATACCAAAAATCAAAACTCAATCCAACCCAAATGGAGTTCATGGTAGCATAGATGGCCATTTCCAAGGACAACAAAGGGGGAAAGGGAGGCATCTTGATTTCGAGGTTCGTCAATAGGTATCATTAAGATTAGATGGATATCATGATAACATATTCAAGGGATTTAAAATCGGGATTTAAATCGTAAAATCGAAGTATTTTAAGATTTTACTCCCTTAATCGTATCAGGAGTAAAATCGGTAAAATCGCAATTTTGATAATTTTTTAAACAATTTTCACGATTTCAATTATAGTCAATTTGGGCTGGATATTTCAAGTTTGAGCCTCAATCACTGATTTTTTTAACTAAAATTTACGAAGTCCATTACCATATAAGCTCAAATTTGCCCTATAGAGACACTACATCGAAATCTGGGAAGAGGATATTTTATAAGACTATGTTTAATTTATGTTAAAACATGTTTTGTTAATGTTACGATCCAATTTTACGTTTCCGATTTTACTACCCCTCTTCGATTCAACTTAAAACCCTGATTTTGACTACCTTGAACATATGCCCTCTAGTCAATAGGTACCATCACTGAGTGTTTTAACATCTCATCTTATATGTGCAAAAGTTTAAAGGCATGTACCTCCAATTGCTCTAGACGCTCTTTCTCCTCTTGAGCTAACTCTTCAGGTGCCTTTATCCTGTCTGATGCCCGACCCCGCTGATCCAGTGCTACTTCACCATAGATTTTTTCATAATCATCCGGTTTGTCCTGTAAAGACCAATTAACCTCACAAATTATTAAAATCTGTCAAAAGATTTTGAAGACTCTTGAAAGGGCATCACACGATATATATCTTTTTATGACAGCCATACCTTCTGAAGGGGAAGTTTTTTATGTGCACTTGGTGTTACCTCCTTTGCATCAACATTTAAAATATTACTGTTTGCTAGATCTTTGTGGGCTTGAATTCCATTTGGTTGTGACAGTGACTGTAGGGCCTTAGACTGAACTAAAGAGTCATAATTCTTATCCAATTGGATATTAAACTGTTCATTTTCTTCCTTCTCCTTTGCTTTTTGAGCCTGACAAGATACAAGATAAAAAGATACGAATAAATACAAAATTGAAAAGAAAAGGGGGCAATCAGAAAGTATCATTGCCAAATGATATTCTATAATTCACCTTGAAGAGCTTGCTTTTAAAAATGATTTCCTCCATCACTTCCTTCTTGCTCTTATGTCTCTGCAATGGCAAGCAGAAAAGGATGAGATTGGTTTAGCTTTGAGGAAAATAAAAGGACAGTTTCTTACATATAAAGTTACCAATCATTAGTAGGACGCAAGGTGATACTACAAATACAAAGAATTTTTTTAGCACAGGTACATGTCAAATTGTAAAAAAAAAAAAGGTTGTAGATGCATATAATCATATCAACTGTCTGAAAATCGAGAAAAATAACCAGAGATAGTTGCCCTCGTAGGACAAGAACTGCCATAAACATAATAAATTTAAGATAGCCAAATTATGTTCAACAAGGTCAAAAGTCGGAAAAGAATTTGAACATTAATTTTAGAGACGAATCCACAATATTACGGGATGGCGTTGAAAAATGTAACACAACTAGTCAATCAGAAGATACACACAGCACACTTCATTGACCAAATAAATGGCCAAGAACAAAAAATCTACCCAACTTGAAAACAGTTTAACTAGAAAGTCCATTTTTCTGGGTAAATGGCAAATGACTTTCTAACTATACTGTTTGCAAATAAGATGCAAAACACATATATAAGCCTTTCTGAATCCATTAAATATATGGATAGATACAGATGAAACAATGCCCAGACCATGTATATAAGGTAACAGGTTCATAATGAATAACTAGACATTCGACCTAAAAATAATTTCTACTAGTTACGGAGTTGATGCGAGATTTAAAAAAAGAATTTCATAATGACTTGGTTTCTGACTGAAAGGAAAATGGAGGATGGGATCAGAATTCACTGACTAAATGTCATCAAAACCCATAAATATACACGAAGAAAAATATAGTGCAAACAAATGCACCACGTGGTAGGAAATTGATCTCACATTTTCCTGCCCTTCCAATGTTGTTGATTCCAGGCCGTCTTGTACTTCATCGGGATTAAGCTGTCCAAAACTCAACTTCTCTGCAGAAAAAACAATTTATCAAAAATGGAAACATGTTTAGGGGAGATATCAATCAAAACTCATCTCCCTATGTCTAAATACAGTAATAGTCTACTTTGGACAATGAAAAAACATGATTTTACATGTTCCAGAACTTACTCATAAGAAAAAGGGAAACCTGTAAAAGGGAAAAACAATATTTTAGAGACTCGCAAATTTGAAGTAAGGACTTACTTTCTCCCCCAAGTGATTGCCCAGCCTCGTCATCATCATCATACAATGGTTCATCATCTTCATAATCGTCCCTTTCCGGAAAGTAACCACCTTCTGGAATCTCGAAGTCGTCTTCCTCGCCATCAGATATATTGTACTTGCTTTTCTTCTTCAAGTTTAACTAATAACACAAACAGTAATTGAATATTTTTTATTAACAAACTGTCACATACCCACATAAAGAATTGCATATTTTAAGTCTACAGATATTCCATGATTATTGAATTTATGGGTCCTTTCATCAACTGCCTTCTAATTCAGACGACCAGTACATCACCCATGACTATATATTCTCAAAATTGCAATAGTGCAAGCCAATGGTACTTGGATTAAAAGTTCATGGAAACCTCACCTGTCGTTCACGCTGAGATCTCAAAATGGCCTTATCAAACTCCCCAAGTGCTTCAGATTGCTCTCCAATTCGATTATCAACAAAGACAGAAGACTTCTTACTCTGCTCGTATTCCTTTAGCAGGGTGTTTTGCCTCTGCAATTCAACCCGAACACCACACAGTTCATACCAATCCAAACCCAGTTTATGAATGAACACATTAAGACACATATGCTAATGTATGTATAAGACAGTTCTGCCTAATGGTCTCAGATAGATATATGAAACAAGATTCCTTCGCAAGGTCTCTGAGGGCATGCACGGTTAAATAAATATGACAAAATTTGCATTTATCTCCTAAAAGAGTACGTACACTTAAAACGAAGTATTCAACCACCGAATCTGCACCCTCCACCCAAAAAAGGTTGGTGGCAAAATGATGCCCATAACAGGTAACAAGAATTGTGAACTTCTTTGACTCAAATAGCAAATTAATAGACTGAGGCACTCTCCCTATAAAACACACACACACGCACAATGACAGACTGATATGCTGAATAAAGGATTTAGCATGTACAAATGCACACCGAGGCATGCATAAACAGTCAAGCGCAAATTTTCCTAGTAATAGCAGAACAGTAAACAAGAAACAGCACATACACAGATACGCAATCGAATCACTTACTCCACGAACCCAATGTGCACAATCCCATATAATATAACAACATAATTTACAATAATAAATATTCAGCAACGAGCAATTTGTTCCGATAGAATACTTTTTGCGAAAATACGGACTAGAACAACATGGATTAAGGTAGTTAAAACTGCCATAAGCTTAAAAAAAGAGGGACCTTTTGAAGGCCGATTGAACGAGAGTGTCCAATACGGCGTCGCTCCTCTTCCTTGCGTTTCTTGCCGAGAATATTGAACTTCCGCCGCGACCATATGCTCTCGAATGGATTTTCCTTGGGTGCTTTTTTTTTAATTGCTTCTGAATTCAGAACGCTTAGCTTTTTCTTCAAATTGCTCTTGCTTTTCTTCTTCTTCTTCGAACCGTCTGCTGTTTTCGCCATTTTTTACGAATTAGAAAGCTTGGACTACGAACAAATGTAGTTAGGGTTTTAGGAATTCGAATTCAGGGGACAAATAGTAGGTAAGGGTTTATGTTTGGGGAAGAAATTGTTTGTCGGGCTGGGCTTTTAATTTTAGCTGAGGGTGTTTGGTTTTTTGGGCTTTCTGTAATGGGTTTTGACCTATTAAATATTAAAAGTAAATAATTAATATTTAAAAAAAAAAAAAAAAAAAAAAAAAAAAAAAAAAAAGGAAAGTTCATACTGCACCCAGAAATATAAAATGTGCTGATGTGGCAGTTGACTCTCGGATTCTGTTGTTTTGATATTTTTGCCCATCACTTTGCTATATTTCTATGCATAGAGACATATACGTTTACCCAAAATTTGATCAATTTAAATTGAACTTGAAATATTGTTTACAATTTTTATGTTATTCCATTTTATATAATTCATTTATTCATTACATAGTATTTTTGTTTTTTAAACCTGTTAATATAGTAACATATTCAATAATTAATGATAAAATTAAATCAAATTTAAAATTAAACAAATTGAAACCATTGCATTCTCATTATGGGCCTGACCCATAATTATCTAAATTATATCGGAAAATAGAATGGATCACATGAAAATTTGAGAGCCTGACCCATATTCGAGGGATGAGAGAAGTCGGAAAATAGAGAAGAAAAGAACATATTTTTTTTGGTTTGGTGGGGTTCATGCATATAAAGTTGTGTGTAGTAATAGCAGATAGGCTCAAATTTTGACACAATTTAAGGGCAAATAAGTAAATGCACGAGAAAATTGACAGCGGAAGTTGTTTAAACGTTGACCACAAAACACAGAGGTCATTTGGGTACTTTCTACAGTTCAGGGGAGTTTTTATGGCAGACGTTGTAGTATACTTGCATTTCTATATAAATATTCAACAAAAATGTTATAAAAATATTTAACGATTAAATGAGCTTTCGATAAGTATATAAGGCTTTTTTGGTCATAAATCGACAAGAAATAACTTATCTAAAACAAGTCACTAAAATATAGGAATATAGATATTTATCTATTAAGTAACCATCATTTCAAATAAATCAAACCCCAAGGATTCTTTTTAGCCTTACTTTACTTTAAGCCTTGCTTTCATTCATGTCTTTTTACACATAATAACATTAGAACATTGTAAAATCGATTGAATACTCAATGTTTCCAGGATCGTGAGTCCACCTCGTTCTTCTGCTTCAATTAAATACACAAAACACCCAACTGCAGATAAAAAAACAGACGACTTCCTCGAATCAACCCCACGATGGATTAAAAAGCAACCACACAAGGAATTTAATCTTTCCTACAACAAACTTACCTTCTGTTATCAGCAATCCAATTCTTGCGACCTCATCGCGAACAACATTATCCGCAGAATGTGAACAAAGATTACACGGCAACATATTTAAAAGTGCCAAAAGACACGTTACTAATCGTCAGTGTTCTCAAGACAGAATATATAAAAGAAATTTGATTGAAGCAAAAGGGAAGGAGAAGAATACTCGTTTTTGGCTCTGTTTCTCTTTTTTTCTAGCTTTTCTGCGGAACAAACAATCTTTCGCTTTGCTTTCTCCATAAAGTTATCCAGAAGTAGGGAAATGCACGATTTTCTTTATGATGTTACATAACCAATGAAATTGCTATGAGTACAGATTTTGCTTGGCATATTATCAGGCAAGCCGAACATTGATCAAATGAGAGCCAAAATGAAACAAGGATTCACTTAAGCAGCAGAACGAGCGAAAATACGACAAGTGTGAAAGAACATAACAAAAGCAAAAAAAAAAAGGGATTTCGACAATATTAATGAACATAAAGGTTTTGGTGCTTAATAAACCGATCGTTTTCAAAAAAATTTACACAAATTGGAATTTCCAGCAATGCAGAGATATTCATCATCATATAAAACATTATACAATAGAGATAGTAGATGGGAGAAGGCAAATACACCAATAAAGTTAAAACTGAACTGAAATTTTGATTACAAAATATGGAAAGTTTGTAAGAGACAAATAACAAGATTGGCAGTGTACCTTTCTTGAACACGGGACAAATACGAAAATCTGTCGATGAAAAACTAATTCGAACTCCTATTAATGCCAACTTGTAGCCCTCAATTCGAGTGCTTGCATACTGCAGTGACATCTTAGATGAATGTCATAAAGGTCAGTAAACTAAAGCTAAGGGTAGATGAAAATATCTTCACTGTGGTAAACTGGCGTAAAAAGAAGTCATACAAATGTGTCACCAAGATAGGGAAGCTACAATAAAACCAGGCATGAATGCTAATCCTCAGTTACACCCAGAAGATCAGAGTTAATATTTACCTCCATGGTGCTACACTTCAGCCAAATTCTTCAACTGAAAAGCAAAGCATGCCGATCCGCTTTACACCCACATCTCTTGCAAACACAATATAAGGATTAAGAGCTATAGAACTAAGAACATGAAAGTAGACCGTACAAGACTATTGTGATATTCCAAATAAAATTCAATAATGTTACAAGGCTGTTATGAAATATGTTACATGCACAGAACAATTAGAAACAATTCCATAATAGGAGGTGCTTTATCCCACACCTTTTTCAGGGAAGAAGTATAAAAAGATGGACTCCTATTGTCAGCAAAGTCCAAGAAGAGAAGGCGACATGATTCACGAGTAGAGGCCTAGAAATGTTTGTCCACCTAATAATTCATCCAAGTTGCCTGCTAAAAAAACAACACAATTTGATAGTCTCGATACAATGTTTGCAACTTCTTATCTGCCCACGGGCTCACCTCCATCATGTCTATTTCAGTTATGCTACTGACCAAAAAGACCACCAGAGCCTAATCCGCCTTGCTGTAACTCCTTTCTTCGTTGCTCTTCTAACGGGTCAGGACTCTTCATTACTCTTCGTAAACGCCTGAAATCACATTAAAAACAAAGAATTTTAACACCGGAAACTTTGAAATTGCCAGTGCATAAAATTTCTTTAGCAAGAAAATCACCTGTCTTGGGCATGCTGGGCAGGAAAAGTAGGCATAAACTCCTTAGACTTGGGAAGCGGAACTTCACTGAACCATTCATGGTTGAGAGCCGCTTCAGCGGTAATTCGCTGCATAATTACAAATGAATATTTAGACTATCAACAAAAGAAATTTAATTTTAAAAAGCATGTAATGAACTTCAAGAATACCTTATCGGGATCGTAAGTTAGAAGCTTGTTCAAGAGATCAAATCCAGCATCAGAAAGTACGGGTGAACCAATAAAAGATGTTGCTGGAAATTTCCTACGCAATTGATTGTACCTGAAATAGATGCAAGTGGTCAGAAGCAACAAACATTTTACTCAAGTAACTGGCAGTAACCAATTGAGGACAGAAAGCCACACCAGAATCACCCAAAGCTGGAAGCCTGGGAAGACAGTGGCAAAAAGAAGAGAACATAAATCTTGATATCAACTTAGAGAATGACTGCATATAAAAGATATTGATACTTACTGATGCTTGACAAAGTTCACCTTGACTCCAGGGAGTTTTGAAAATCCTGGCCAAATTGTATCATTTGGAGTGCCGAGGATCTTAAATATCTGCAATTTCATTCCAAACAGAAGCAGAAGAGAAGAAATTAGATTATACAGGAAAGGTAAAATACACAGGAAAGGTAAAATACACAGGAGCTAGAGTTAAAGAAATATTTACCTTGTCCAGCTGATCAAACTCTGTCTTCCCATTGAACAATGGTGCCTTTGATAAAAGCTCACCCATAATGCATCCTAGGGACCACATATCAATCGCTGTGGAATATTGTTTTGCTCCTAAAAGAAGCTCCGGTGCCCTGCAAGTGAAATTACGATTTGAGTTTCCTAATTAAGCCAGACGAGATTAAGAAAAAAAGCACTGGAATAAAAATGCTAAAAAACATATGCATAAAGCAACAATCCTCACCTGTACCATAGTGTAACCACCAAATGAGTATATGGTTTGAGTGGACTCCCATATTGTCGAGCCAGACCGAAGTCACAGATCTTCAACTCACCTCGATTATTTAGAAGCAAATTTGAAGTCTTTAAATCTCGGTGAAGCACCCAATTGTCGTGAAGATATTTGACACCTCTTAAAAGCTGGAGCATGAGACATTTAACTTCACTTTGACTAAACGGCTGTTTCATGCTCTCCATCAACGCCTTAAGATCATGTTCCATGTACTCCATGACCATAAATATGCTGTCAAGACTGCTTCCCACAACTACTTCTTTGACATCCACAATGGAGGGATGGTCAAAAGAAAGAAGAATGTTTATCTCCCGGAGTGCAGTCAAAGGAAAACCTTCTCTTTCTTTCTCCATCTTGACCTTCTTCAGAGCAACAATTTCTCCACTCTTCTTATCCCTGGCTCTATAGACAACCCCATAAGTGCCTTCATCTATCTTGTTGAGTCGCTCGAACTCATCAACACTTCTGCAACCCTGAAGCATATTAACACTCCTTTGTGGGGGTTGTGTCTCTGGTGTACCAGGAGGACCATCATCATCCTCAGACTCTGTTCCAGACTGGCTAGCACTATTACCATCATTATTGCGATCAGAATCTATCTCCATGCAGTCATTATTGTCTTCATTATTGTCATCTTTTCCATGAGAACTATCTCTACTGGAAGACCTACGACGTTCATCCGACCCAGAGCAGATCCCCCTATTCCCTTCAGAACCTTCTCTTTTGACCTCCCCAACTTCAGGACTTATTGACTTACTACTTCCCCTCACGTCAGCTAACTCGGAACCAGACCTCCTCTTCAGTTTTCTCGCATCTTCATAATCAGAAATCTCACCTTCATCAGACGGAGAATCAACATCATTAGACCAGCGAGATGATATTATGGTTCGAGTATGTACATAATCATCTGTGTACACCACCTCTCCTCCCATGTTTTTCACCGATTGTTCTTCAGCATGCAAAGAAGATGTTTCAACACGAAATTCAGAAAAACCAGGTATAACGTCAGCTTTAGAAGATGGTTCTGCTTCTACATTAACACTATCAGCTGCAGGAAAAGTACGTAAGTTCCTAGCTGGACTATGTTTTGGGTTAGGTGCTTTGTGATTAGAATTGACCAATGGAGGTGATGGAAGTACCTTAGTGTTACCCAAAGTACTCCTACTTTTGATTGCTTTGCTTACCTCCCTATCTTCTCTATCCCAAACAATCGGAGAAAATTTCCGCTTCTTATTCTGCACAGGAGATAACTGATTACCATTTCCCATCATTTTAACCTCGGCCTCGCCATTAGCTTGAGTTTCCGAATCAATTGCCTCATCAGATCCATCACTAGAAAGCTCCCCAGGCTCTCGATCTACGGTGCACACTGCAACTCCACTCTTCCTCGCTCCACCACCACTACCTCCAGAATCACTTCGACTGGAAGTAGAGTGATATCCACCATTCACCACATTTCTTTCTTTGATATCCTTCTGTCGGACCCTATCCACACTGTCTCTACCGCGGCCCTGACTCCTCTCATATCCCCGTACCCCATTCCTAGGTTGTTGATGATCCCCTTTCACTTGCCCATTCTCTTTCTTCGAGATTCCAAATTCAGCTTCACGGTCCTTAAACTCTTTGTCTCTGTAACCGACATGCTTTCCAGCAGCCATAAATGTATAGCTGTTCGACTTTACGTAGAGACTAGAAATGGCAAAACCAAACCCTAACCAGCCAAAGGGACTATCTTGTGTTGGGATTTTAAACAAAAACCCCAAGTATATCTCTTTGAATTCAATCAATCCCCCCGCCAATGGAAAATAGAAAAATAAAAGTATAACTAACCCAAACCAATTTTTCTGTGTCGAAAATTGAAAACACAGATCTGAAACTACAGAGTATCTAAAATTAGAAAAAACGAGCGTCCAACCCCTCAACAAAATCTCTTATTTTTTTGTTAATTTTGTATAAATAAGAACAAAGCAGCAGAAATCCAACGAGAATTGCCGAAGGCAACAGAAAACCCTAGAAAAAAAATTAAATATTCAAGGTCGCCTTCGATCCGCCCACCTTCGGTGTGAAGAAATCAAGGAACGATGACTTACCGACGAAATGACCGGAGAATTATAGAGAGAGAATAAATAATCCCACGGTGGCGGCGAGTTGCTTCTGGAGAAGTAAACTAAGGCGGCGATGAGAGAAAGAGAGATTTAGAAAGATGAAAAATGAGGAGAGTCCCTTCCGCGTTGAAAAGAGCGCTTTGTGCGTATTTAATTAATTTTGGATTACTCCAAAAAATAATAATAAAATAATAATAATAATTTTGGGAAACGCGGGCTTTTGGGCTTCGGCTTAAAATCCTTACCATATATATTCCAAAGTATATATTATATTTTGATAAATTACAAACACCCTTCAGGTACGGTCAATTTACAAAAAACCCATCTTGTTGGATTATTACATCTACCCCTCAATTATATTTTTTTCTTACATCTCCACCCTTATGGTGTTAAACTCAACATAATCATCTAGATTTCGTGGAATGTAATCTACTTTGTACTCGTTTTGTGTAAAGATCATACAGTTTCTGATGCATCACAATCTGATATATACAAGCCAAAAAACACATATTATGATCATCTTGCTTCAAAATGTGGAGTTCGAATGGGATAAATGGGTACAAAAGTAATAATATTCTATATAATCTCGAAGATTCTACTAAATTTGAAACCGCAATGGTGGACGAGTAAGAAGATTTTATAGTTGAGGGATGGTTGTAATTACCCAAACAAGAGGGGAGTTTTTGTAATTTAACCATACCTCATGGGTGGTTGTAATTTACCCATTATATTATGTACTTGTCCAAAAACTAATTTGTCAATTATTTTCCTCATTAATGAAAAATATATATAATTTTTTTTTAACAAATTCCTATAATTATTGTCTAAAGTCTCGTTCGGCTACCTATATTGAGATTTTTAATGAGATTGAATTAGTTTTTTACCGACTAGCTAATTGCATTATTTTGCCACTTATTTGCCTCTTTAATGAAAAGTAATTATTTTTGTTTAACAAATTCGTATAGTTAATGTCTAAAGCCTCGTTCGGCTACACTTATATTGAACTCATTTAAATTAAATGAGATTGAAATAATTATGTACCGAGTAGCTAATTTTATTATTAGCATTAGCAGAGTTAGAATTTTATGTCATGACTTATAAGGTGGTTATATGCACTGAAATTACAAAAAATTATATGAAATAATAAGAATTTGCGAATATTTAGTTACTTAAATTATATTTGGCATTGAATTTGTTAAATTATGCTATTATATGTGATTTGTTTACGGATAAAATTGTGTTTTTCTTTTTTTAATCATCCCTACAAGATTAATCACATTGAGGATTTGCTACTAATTTACCAAAATAGTTAGCATTTGAATGCCACTTATTTTTTTTTTTTTTTAATGTGTGCATTTATAGTTGAAGTTGTGAAAATTCCACTATTTTTCCATGGATTTAGAATTTAACAATTTAATTAACTCAGTCCTTTCTCCTTTGATAATACAACAATAAACACAATTAATAGAAAGAATACACACGTAGAATAATTAAACAAAGTTTAAAGTACACAATGTAAATGCTAATTCCAGCAAAATGAAGGCAACTTAAAGGAGAAAGAAGATGGAAGATGTCCAGTTCTTCTTATATAATTAGCTCTCTCACAAGTCTTTGCGGCTTTCTCGTCTAGCTTCGCCTCCGCATTCGCTCGTTTCTCCTCTGCTATTCTCCGGCTCGACGCTAACTTACTCTTGTACTTCTCTTGCGCTCGCGATTTCAGCCTCTCCGCCTTCACCTATAACCCCATTTATCGTAAATCACTAGCTCGTAATTTTCGTCCTATATGTAAACCGAAAAAACTAAATACCTCTACTTTTCGATTCACCATTTCGGCTTTTCTTTTCTGGTGATTTTCCCATGCCTGAATCTTCACCTCTTCCCTCTTGTACCTACATTTCAATTTAATATCACTAATTATTATAGACATTTTCTTGAACATAACCTTAATTAATTTTTGGTGTACTTGATAATTTATTTAAAAATTCGATTACCTTGCCATGTATTTAGCACGCTCGGCTTCATCCCAAGCCGCGGCTCGTTTTTCGAGTGGATTCATCTCGGTCGAACAATCAAGACCCTTCGGTTGATCAACAATCGAGTTTGCACCGCGGCTCGTTCCTTGATCGTTAATTGCATTTAATTGTGCACCATTATTCTCGATTAGATCACTCGCCACCACCGCCGGATTTCGACACGTCGTCGTCATCACGGGAGTGGACGGTCCAGATGAAACGGGGGTTCTCGACGGACTAATAGCCCTCACGGGAGTAGCTGATCTAGAAGGCTCTTGGCTTCCAATCGGTGTCATTTCCGTCCCCATATCCCTCAATAAAATCGGCGCCCTTTTCGCAAAACTAATAACCGAATTATTATTATTACTGTCACTATTACTATTACTATTACTGTTACTGCTTCTCCACATCGAATCTTCACAATCTACTACGTTCTTCGTCTCGACGACGTCGTCGCATTGGCTAATATCTACGACGTGCGATGGTATCAATCTCGTGTCGTCGGCGTTTGAGTTACGTGGCGACGCCTTATGGACCGGATTCTTTTGATCTCCTCTCGATAGATTCACTAGCCATTTCTGAGCATCGTCCCACTTGGACGGTGCCGGTTTCCCGAGAGCCGTTCGATGGTGGGGCCCGCGTTTCATCGTGGTGGCGCCCTTTTGGAACTCGAAAGCCGGACTTTCCGGTTGTGTAGTGGCGGCCGCGGCGGAGGCGGTGGTGGCATTGTTGGAGCACTCCTTGTCATCTATGGATCTCATTTTCTTTTTCTTGGAGGAAATGTGGTGCAGAGAATAAAGAGAAATGGAAATATGAGAAGTCTTTGAGGATGGCAGAGTAAATATATCAGAGGTTCAGATCCACACACACTAGTGGTGTAAAAAAGACTATAATATAGTTTGACACTTTGACATATTTATAGATGGTAAAAAGTAAAAAGCAAAAGAAGCATATGGGCAAAGATGCAGTAAAAAAAAAAAAAACATATACTGCATGTATGTTTTTTCCTAATCACCAAGTACTTCCTAGTACATTGACAGTAACACTAACTGCTGCCATTTACCAGTCAATATCTCTCTCTCTCTCTCTCTCTCTCTCTCTCTCTCTCTCTCTCTCTCTCTCTCTCTCTCTCTCTCTCTCTCTCTCTCTCTCTCTCTCTCTCTCTAACTATCTCTCTCATGAGGAATCCAATGGGGTAAGACATGTGGAGGATTTCAGAAGATGATAAATTTAAGGCTACAGATATTTGCAAGACGAAAATTACTAAGTGCAAGACCTTACTTCATGCAAGACCAAAATATAAATAAATTTACTAAGATCAAGACTGGAAATTACAAATATAACCCCAATAATAATTTAGATATTATTAATTTAAATTAAGTTAATTGCTATTGCAAGACCAAAAAAAAATACAAAAAAAAGAATAAAAAAAAAAAAAAAAGAAAAAAGAGAGGGAACTCACTCACCCAACAAAACACCAACATCTTCTTCTTCACCCTCATTTTACACATTTTTTTTCCACAAAAAAATCTTCCATATTCTCCAAAACCCTTATCACATAAAACCCTCAAATCTTACTAAAACTTGAAAAGAAGGACATTATGGATACACAAGACATGAATATGGAGGATTCTAAGGTCGAAAAACACAAAGAGGTAAGAAATATTGTACTTTGTGATCGTTTTTCTCGTTTTTCGCACCTCATTTCACGTACAAAAAAATCGACATGTACAGGTCGAAATATCAGCTTTATATCGACACTGCAGTGTCGAAAATGTCAAAATAATTCGACACCCATTAACTGTCGAATTATATTGAAATTATCGACATTCTGGTGTCGATATTAAGCGGATATTTCGACGCTAGTGTGTCGAATTATCACTTTACAATTGTGTAACCAATTTTCCGATTTTTCTTGCAGAGTTTTGTACCAGAAATTTGTTTAAACAATCGACACCAGTGTGTCGAAAATTTTCCAAAAAACCGACAAGTACAGGTCGATTTTTGTAAAACCGCAACTCCTTCAACATTAGTGCTACAATCGAACCCTAGAATCATCAACTATGTTCTAAAACGACTTGAATTCATTATTCTAACAATAAAATCATGTTTATCACATTTATTTCTCAAAAAAAAGTTAATTCAAAAAGTAATTTTTACTTGTTTTTCGTGAGATTGTTGCGGCGGGGTTGGGGCAACAACGGAGTTCAACGGCGACGGGCGACGGCGGTGGACTTCAACGGCGACGGCGACGGGGCGGCGGGCGACGGGGCGACGAACGGTTTTTTGCTGCAATTGATTTTTTTGTTTTCTTCAATCTTCCCTCCTCGTTTTGATTTTGTCAATTCAATTTCTTTTTTCTTTTTGTTTTATTAATTTTTTTTTTTAAATTGGTCTTGCAAAAGAAAATTAATAAAATAATTTTTTTTTGTTTGTATTTTATTAAGGTTATTATAGTCTTTTTATACTGAATTTAATAAAAAAAATTAAATTGGTCTTGCACTAAGTAAATTTCGTCTTGCAAATAGTCGCTGCCTAAATTTAATGAGTCAAGTTGGGAGTATATTAAAAATTAAAAGTATTTCTAAAGTATTTGCACATGGTGAGGACTCAGTATGGGCAAGAAAATTGGATGCAATGTGTTTGTACAGTTTGCTAACTATTATTTATTTCATTTAATTTATTATTAATGTGTGATGGATGAGTAGCGATGACTCATCTCATCAATTGGGACCTAACTCACATCCAACATTCAACAAAACATACATACATTCATTACAAATCCCTTTTTTTTTTTTGAATAGAATTAACTTTGTTTGTATTTTGTTGGATTCAATTCATTTATGGGACAATTTGTTAAACATCATTTGTTGGATTCAATTCATTAGAATAATTATATTTCTTTTCGTTTTTCTAAAAGCTTATCAGGCAACTTTTCTTAATTAGAGAGTTTAGACGTAAAAATAACTTCAGATTGAAAGTACTTATTCTCCTAGACCGTTCGTTTCTTCCTATCAGTCCCATGTCGCCAACCGCCTAATTTCTGTCAATGTAACTGAAAATTGTTATTCTTATCAGTCTCATTCCTTATTTTCAGTCTAATATCTCGAGTTAAATTGTCTATTATTAGTTTAAGCTGCCTAAGAGACTTTAACTGTTAACTACACAAAATATTTTTGATGGAATTTTAATCGATTTTCCCATCATTTATCGTCATTGCATCGATTATAATATATGTTATTGGAGTTGGAATTATCGAAACTTATTTGTTTGAAACACTATGTGCAAAATTGTTGGACAGTCCACTTTGACATTTGCCATGTAGTGTGGAGCTTATTAGGGAGCCATGTGCATCGTGGATTGCAATAATTCCACAAGAATGCATTAATTTTGTATTTGTTTTACGTGACAGCCTGGATTAATCAATTGTTTTTGCATTTTGTCTAGCATCAATACCATATATTGTAGGTATAATTAATAGCAAAAAAAGCTAAGCTAGATTCATTAGCATCCAATCGATGCAATTAAATAGTAGATCTTTTTTTTTTAACAAATGAATACGTGCTCCGAAGAAATCCCGTCATTGTATAATATGTTCGTAAACACACGAGAGATGTAAACACCTCGAAATCATTAACACAGTAAATGCGGTTTGACTTTGACAAACACGAATGTTGTTCAAGTATGGAGCAAAATCGCCTTCGGACCCTCGAGAAAACGCATTTCGGCGTTTCTCGCACCCGAAAACTCAGAAAAAAAAAAAATTACATTTGGCACCCTCGAAAACAAAAGTCTGAAAATATTGAAACTTACACTCACTACATGGGGGAATGGAATTTGCATTTTGCCTCCTATATTGAAGAGGTAAAAAAAAAAATATAATCCTATATAAATATTGACTATATAAAAAGGTATCGGATTCACAATGCTTATCTGATGATACGTCGAATTATCGAACTCGAGTGCCAAAGATGAGATGGCCAAGTGTAGCCGTAAATAGCCCCAATATTGCACCAGCAACGACCTGATGTAATAATACATCAAAAAATTAAAAAAAATGATCCAAGTTACTTTAATTTGTATGTTCGTATATAATACTACTCAAATTTTTGTATGTCGAATTTTTAAAGAATAAAATAGAACCTGAGGAGGGGTGTGACCAAGAAGTTCACGTAGGGGTCTGCTCTCAGCAAGAGGATGTTCGGCTGGAAGTTCACATACAATTTGATTTAAAACCTGTGATTTTCAATTTTGTTAGATATATTTCAGGAGTGTAGTAAGTTGTAAGTATACGTTTCAATTCACTACGAAAACACACGAAAAACAAATGCTAAAAAAACCTCTGCTTGACGTCCTGCATGTAATCGTACTCCAGTTGCATCATACATCACCTGCCATAAGTTAACCATGTAAGAATAATCTTCTGCAAACAACAATAATTATTAAAAAAAAAAACATGTCTAGATGAGATAAATGATGTTTGTATCCAGAAATCTTGTCTTTTCGAAATTCTGTTGAAGCAATTCAAAGAGAGAAATTTCAGATGTAATGTACGAAAGAGTCACAAAGAGTGCCCTCTGTGCTATAATCATTGCAAAAATTGTAAAACCTACGTCATGTCGACTTACATCATACGTTCAATAACAAACACCTTTATAGTTTAAGGGTCAATAATGGTTCATTTTTTTTATTTTTTTTATTTTTTTACGGGTCGTACCACAAAAGCCAAGATTAATGCGACTGCAAATGTAGATCCTCCAAAACCCTCTTGCAAACCGACAGCCACTGCAAGAGCAGTTACTGTCGCTGAATGGGAAGACGGCATTCCACCAGATCCAACAAGTTGCTTCAGATCCCAACGATTTTCCTTATACCTGCAGGGCTATTATGGTCTCAAGATTTTGAATTGTTGCAAAAAAAAAAAAGAAAAAAAAAAAAATCATTCGTCTGTGTAAGAACTCATCATTAAGTTCGTATCCTAGGAGTGTTTGTCTTCCTGTTGCGATTCAGGATAAAATAAAATTGATTTGTAATGATGCCTCTTATGAAGCATGTATGATATTTCAAGATTTGACAGCAAGGCGTAAATGTTATCCTAGAAGACAACTGAAGTTTTATACGAGACCTTCGTATCAAGTTCTTAAGAGGTGTTTGATAATTGTTGATCATTTTTTTTTGTGAAGGTTTCGTATTCACCCATAAGTAACAAATAACAAGCAAGCATCCATTCGAAATCCCAATACCAATCATCACTAATTCTCGTATACAGCTACGCGTACTCCAAGTTAAACAATAAGACGTCAAATCGTCAAGCTATTACAAGTTTAGAACACCTAATACGCAATACGACAGCTTCAGAAATCAACATATACCACAAAATTCTTCTGATTTTTATACCACATTCCCAAACTAAAACGAACAAGAACATTATCCATTTTAAGACCAATTCCTAGGTTTCTTCAATCAAGAAAATGCCCATTTCAATTAATCACACACACACACACACACACACACACACACACACACACACACACACACACACACACACACACACACACACACACACACACACACACACACACACACACACAGTGAAGGTGTATAAAGACCATCACAACTACGGATCAAAATGTGCCCATATTTTAAATTCCTAGATTCTAACAATAACATACTAAACAAATCAAATCATATAAAAAATAAAACACAGCTGAATATACAGAAATGGGTGAATGAAAAGTATACCACGAGGCGACGAACTTAATTGACTGGGCAATAGCAAAGGCGAGGAAAGCGGAAATTAATGGATAATTAGTGAAAAACGACGATGATGGATACGAATACGACGTCGTTGCTCCCGTCGTTGCTGTAGTCGAATTCGCAAACGGATCCTGGATCGAACCCACTGTTGATCCACCGGTTTCATCCATCACCATTTTTCGTACCTTTTTTTTTTCTTTTCTGAAAAACAAATTAAATCAAATATAATTTCGTCGTTGGGTAGATCTATCTATATATATATATATATATTTTCTTCTCAATCTTCAATTAAAATTCAATGAACCCTATCGGAGATTGGGCGAAAGAGAAGAAATGGAAGAAAAACAAATGAACCAATCTCGGAAGAGAACAAGGAGAGGGGAGGGCTACTGCGTGTTGTGTTGTGTGCGTGTGATGTAACTAAAGAAACGGTCAATATTTATTTTTTTTTTGAATTAATTAATTTTTTGGGTAAATTACGAAGAAACCCTTGTATATAGCTAATTACAACCACCCTCAATTATGAATCTTTTTAGACGTGCGGTGTTAAATTTAATGCAATCTTCTACATTATGTGGAATATTCTTCAGTTTGTACTCGTTTTACCCCATATGAGATCCACATTTTGAAACAAGATGATCATAAGATGTGTCTCTTGACTTGTAAATACCACACTGTGCTGCATTACAAACTGTATTTTTGCACAAAACGAGTACAAACTATAGAACATTCCACGGAATCTAGAAGAATCTGTTGAATTTGACACCATAAGGATGAATGTCTAAGAAGATTCATAGTTGATGAGTGGTTGTAATTACCCAAACATAAGGGGTATTTTTGTAATTTGACATTACATCAGGAGTTGCGGTAATATACCTGTTTTTTTTGTTGCATATTTCTTTTTTATAATTCAATAAAAAGCAACTTATTTAATTAAAAAAATATTTGATTGGTGATGGGAAGTATGGCCTAGTTGGCTAGTTGGTAAAGAGTAAATAGAGTGCAATAACTTTGTGGACTTTTGTCTACATATGCCGCTGTGTACTGGCGGAGCCAGGATTTTAAGTTCGAGGGGCCCACGAATTTAAATTATGTCGTAAACATCAATCCGCATTGCAGTTTAAACTAACTGCCGTTTCTACATTATCAACCAGGCAACCCAAAACCGCATATATTTCGTCTGTTCTATAATGCGACCGATCAACCGAATAGAAACTATGAACTCGGTTTTCAACTTCTATCCAACTGCAGCCACCCGGTTTACAAACATTCCCTTCAGACATCGTTGTCCTAACTCTCTGTACCTCGTCCCACTTCCCCATTTCCCCGTATAAATTAGCCAAAATCGAACTATAACCACCGTTACCCGCAGGATTAATCTCGATCAATTTCTTCACTGCAAATTCAGCAATGTCTACACGCCTATGAATCTTACTCCCGTTAAGAAACGAACCCCATATAACTTCATCGGGCGGAATTCTCATTCCCTCCACAACTTCTATGGCCTCTTCGAATTTTCCCGATCGGACAAGTAGGTCTATCAAACACCCGTAATGCTCGATTTGAGGCTCGATTCCATACTTCTCAATCATCGTATTGTAATAACTACGACCCTCCAGAACCAATCCTCCGTGCGTACAAGCATTCAGTAATCCGATAAACGTCACACCGTCGGGATTTATTTTATCTTTGGATTGCAGCATAGCTTCGAAAATACCAATCGCTTCGCGGCACCGACCATGCAACGCGTAGCAATTTATCAATGAGTTCCAAGACGTCAAATTTACTTCATTGGATTTGTCGAAAACGATTCTTGATTTCGCGAAATTCCCACATTTCCCGTACATGTCAATCAGACCATTTACGACGAACAAATCCGAACTAAGTCCGATCCTATGTACGTAGCCATGAATGCACTTTCCAACCTGCAGCATTCCACTATGTCCTAAAGCGGAAAGTGCACATACGATAGTACCCTGATTGGGCCTACTCACCCCCTCTTCGACAACCATTCTCCTAAAAAACTCAATGGCCTCGTAAAACAACCCATTCTGCACGCACCCGGAAATAATACAATTCCAGAACGGTGTGTCCCTTATACCCTTCGGCATCTCTTCGAAAAGCAAAACGGCGCTGCCTAGCTGCCCAGCTCTCGCGTACCCTGAAATCATTGCGGTCCACGATACCACATTCCTCTCAGACATTTCATCGAACACCTTCCTTGCAAGACCAACATTTGCTCCACACCTCGAGTACCCGTCCAAAATGGCTGTCTGCACAACCGGGTTTCCACCAAACCCGGATTTCACTATCTGGGCTTGCACCAATTCCACCCCATAACTCTTCACAACCTCCGGCCACGATTTCAAGATAATCGAAAACATGTAATGGTTGGGCTTCGATCGATTTTCGCGGACCATATCGCGGTAAAGAAGCACAGCGGACGCGTGATCGGGTACTTGAGCATACGCAGTGATGATCGCGGTGTAGAGATAAATATTGGGCGAGTTGAATCTGTCGAACACGTGGCGCGCGTAGCCGAGATTGGAGAGGCGGAGAGTGCAGAAGCGGATGAGCTTGAAGGCGTAGAAATGGGTTTCGCCATGGCCGAGTGTTATGAGATGAGCTTGGAGCTGTTTGAGGTGGCTGAGGTTGCTGCATTTGTCGAGGAATGCGAGTACATGCCTGTTCAGGCTGGTTAAAGACGGAAGCATGTATTACATACTCTCTCAAATCTCAACCATTTTGCCATTTAGAGGTCTTTCCTAAGTTTCGATTTCCGATTTTTGTTTTTTATTTTTTTAAGGCTTAATTCCACTTTGCACCCTTGAACACATTTTTCCAAAAAAATCATTTCTTGAACACATTTTTCCATCCCAGTTTTCGGAATTCAAAAATTCAATTTTTCTAAAAATTTTGGAACGAAATTGAAATTAGTTTTAACTGGCTAATAAAAAATGTTAATTCCGACCCGATCCATCCAATTTCTAATTCCGGCCCTAATAACATAGCATAAATTACACCCCTAAGAGCAACTCCAATGCTAACTAAAATTGAATCATCAAATATTTATTTGATATTTGAGATAATATTTTAATATTGATTAATATTCATCTACTCCAACCATGGTTATCAAATGAATTATCAATTGGAAGTGTATGGGTGATTTTATTTGTAATCGCCACATGTCCACTTTTGATTGGATGTTTAGATAGCTACACTTTTGATAACTGAATTTCCAGCAAGTATTTTTACATCCCAAAAGTTGAATTACCAAAATAGAACCCTAATTTGATAACGCCATTGGAGTTAAAAATTTCTATTTTTTAGTGTATAAATAGTGGTTAATGGTTTGAATACCATGTTTGATAACCCATTGGAGTTGCTCTAAGAGTAGCATAATAAAGCATCTTACAATAAGAAAAAAAGGCATCTCAATCTCAACAACTAATTACAAAGGTCAAAAAAATCTTACTCTTGAATAATACACTTTCTTGTAAGAATACATTAACTGCTCTTTCATCATCAAGAAATGGACACAAAAACAAAAGGCTACCAAATTGCCTTCCACAATTATCAACCTAATCAAAATTAGAACTTTACAACAAAGGATTGTCTATTGCCACTTTCCAAAACAGCAACCAAGTTAAACACACACACACACACACACACACATAAACACACAGATCACCCTCTTCTGTAATAATACGAAGCGGCCACAGTTTCTACATGATTATGCAATTACACTTGGACTCCAGATTCGGAGGATTCAAGCTATCAGCATTATTAGGATCTCTTACAATACCTGGACTAGAATTCTCATCAGTTTCACCATTATTACAAGGATGTTTTGTATCCATCTGTACCCTGTTTTCTGTAGGAGCTTTCTGGGACTTGGAATTACGTTTTCGTACGGTCTTTGAGCGTGTATGGCCCCTTCGCTCCGAATCGGATTTGCTCACAGGTTTTACAATTGGTCGAAGAACTTCAATTGGCAAGATTTCATTATGTATTGCAATATTTGCAGCTTCATATGCTATTTTGTGGACTATGGAGTTGCAGAACAGAATTGCATCGGTGGCTTCTTCGAGGGTCAGACTTCTTGCCTTTGTTTCACCAGTGTCTTCTATCAGAACCCTCGATTCTTCTGTGATTCGGAAGTTTAAGATCGAAACAGAAAGTACAAAGAAAAGAAGTCAAGAGCCATTCAGTACAGGTTAAGACAAGGAGGGGAAAAACAAACGACATAGGAGAATCAGTTATTATGATGTAATTTTCAAATTAAAAAGTCATTAGAATGATGAAAATGAGCAGTCTGCCCAGATGCTCACGCATAACAAAAATGTAAGTGCGAACAAAACCATTGAACAGCATTTAGAATCAAAGATGCACGTACCAAGAACACCATGAGCAAGATGTGATGTGTCAAATTCTCCGAGAGTTGCTGTTTTAGCCTCATTGTGCTCTAATTCATCGGAATGGAAATTAGCAGACACAACACCAGCATTCTCAGTTTCTATTTCAGATATTGCACCGAGAGAGCTCGTCTTAGGAACCTCCGCAATTTCCACCGTGTCAACACATGAACTTGGTATTGCATCTTCTTCGTCTTGAATATTATCTGATGCTGGATCTTGAGGCATCAAATCTGACAGCAATGAATTATCTTCTGCACAGGCATTCATCAAAAGGCCTGATAGTTCCGAGGCAGTAGATGTGCATGAACTCTCTACTTCTGTACATTCAGAAGCTGCCAGCGATTGTTCACGCGGATCGAGACTTATTTCCTCCCCAAATTCCTTATCCACGTGGGCTGTAACTACCTGAAAACTATCTCCATGTGTTATACTTGGGACCTGCAACATACGAGCTGAAGCATCAGACATTGAAGAGACGGAGCGTTTGTACTTTGCGGGCATTTCATATCTATAATTTTCTAAATCCGATTTATGGCCACTTGATTGCCGATGAATTCGGGATTCTTTTTGCCTAGAATACCCCAGATCAACTGAAGATGATAAAGATGTACTGCTAATGTCAATGGAGCTTCTCATGCTATTCACACTGCCCCTCACATAGGAGAAATCATCATAACTGGTGTTACTTGCCGTAAAACTCCTGCTTTGAACAGTGCGCCCTTTCACACTGTTTGATCTCGTCAGCAGCAAAGATATACCAGCACATTCTGAATCACCATTCGTAAGTGGCTTTATGACTTGCTGAGTGGAAAAATCCCTTTCCTCAATCAGCATATTTGTAAGGTTATGGCTTGAGTCACCATGTGCACGTTGACTCAAACTGGCCAAGTTGTCGAGACAAACCACTGCTGCTTCATCAGCAGAAGTAGTAGCTTGTAGTGATCCATGTTCTGGACTCTGATCGAAGTCCTGTGTATTCTTCTCACCAACCATTTCTATTTTCAGTGGACTGGTTACAATTGAATTTACCTCCAAACTTTTGCATTCCAGGCAAAGTTGTAGATACCCTTCCATTAATACTTCTGCTGAATGAAACACGAGACCACATTCAGAGCATATTGCCATATCTGGTGCGCCATCAGCATGTAAGCCGTCGATTTCACCATGCCCATCACTAAGCGAGTCCTCCACGATTCTGTTCTCGACATCTCCAACCAGAGCATGAGCCAGCTCCATGTCGAATACTTCATCATCTACATCTGGATAAAGTCCCTTCACACAGTCACTTGTCATGTTCTGCTCACTTTCTTCAGTATCGTGGGCTCCACCTGTTGCTTGATCAGAACTAGCGTTACTGCTTGTTGTGATTGAAGAATTCATGGATGTAAGAGAGTGATGGTTTCCACTTGCTTTTCCTACATAGAACGTTGAACTAGGGACACTTGATAGCAGAGGCCTAAACATATTCTGAGGTGGAGCTTTGCGATCCTGTACATGGAGATTTGAAATAAAAGAAACATCAAAATGAATATTTTGGTCAAAATACTCACGAAAAATACCGTTTGTTTTTTCCTTTCTAAAATGCCATATAAAGTATATAACAGTAGTTTATCGAGCCAAGATGGCTACGGTTTAAGTCTAACACTCACAGATTCTAATAGGGTGTGGTTGGTTGACAACACACTATAGTAAACTCCAGCACTCTTTTACTACCAGTTTCAGTTACAGATTTTTAGAATCTCAGCAATCATAATTGCAAGTTTTAGTTTTGCGTTCCATCTCTACCATCTTTAGCACTAAGGTTCGAACTAGATAGGAAAGAGCAAGCGGACAAGAATTAGTTTTCATCCAATCTATGAAATACAAATACTATAGTTATCATACTATTTTATTTCTGAAACTCATGGTACCCCGAGATTTACGACATTTTCGTTTTAGTAAAATATAACAGGTATCTGCTCAGGGAATGCTGGCCTTTATTATCCTGTTTTTCCACTACATTGAACCCAATTGGATTGAGGATATATGATATTGCAGTTGTGACAGTAATATATATAGAAATATTAGAAATGGACTTAACACAACTAATTGTTAAACATGTGTCTGAAAAATTGTATTGAAATCAATACAATTAAATACTTGTACGCTAGTGCTTGAATAAATAATATAGTGAAAACAAGGAAAGCACATAAAACAACACGGTTGGAAAGAGAAAGGTATGGTAGACATATTTAAATCATTCGTCACACTAGCAATAATAGTAAAAGAACACGTGGAGAGCAGAAGGAAACAAATTTAATTAACTACAATATACGGCCAAAAGTGTCTATCCATCAAGTACGCAAATCTCCAGAACTAAAACGAGAAAGTTTCTTACCATTTGTCTCACCAAATCGAAGGATCTTTTAGGAGCAGAACTTGACAAACTTTTTGTCGGTTTCTTGGAAAAACTCATGGCAGCGTTAGCGTAGCTGGGATAAGCACCGATGCTTCTTGGAGCTGAACGGTCCGAGCTGCTGACATCATCATCACCGCATGATGCAAATGAACTTTTCCCGTTGGAACTAAACGGGTCCCGCTCATGACCACCCAATGAACGGACACTTCTGGAAGCTGTAGGAGACATTGACTGTCTGCCATTTCTGGATGCTGGTCTATTATTCAGTGAGGTACGAAGATTAGGCGGTGCCTCTGAAGAAAATCCAGCAATGCTAGATTCCCATGCTCTAGTTTTCGGTGAAGCAGAGTTCCCTCGACTTGTCTTGACGGGGGACCCACTCATCCTCCTAGGAGTTGGTGAATTAGACCTTAGAGCAGGCGGTGATTGCCTCCTCGATGGAGAAGGATTGGATAGAGTATGAGGTGGACTTGAATGATTGGTGGAAAATGGCCTACTTCTCGATTGCAATGTACTACTGCCTGACCGTGGAGATGGACTAAGGCATTTAGGACTTGCACTCCTTCTAACACTTCTGTGACCCTTATCCATCTGCAGTTGAAAAATACGTAAATAAAATATTTTTAGAGAGACATGATTAACATATGCTTGTGCTTTTGATATTACCGTGGGTGACTGTGAGTTTGGAACAGGTTGACTTCTGGGCCTGCCCCTAGGTTCAAGATTGACTTCTCGTGTCTCGTCATCGAGAGAACGAAAAAGAGGAGTTTCTGGAGGAGTTATCAACCTATAGATAATCGATGGCTATATGTTATCAACAGAAAAATCCAAAAACCGAGTATGGAACTACAATCAAGCTATATGTACAGCTGGACGTTACTTAATATACGAACACACGTGGCAGCTGACAAATAGTTTGTATATGCTCAATTTATGTGAAAAGCTAACTAAATCCTCAAAGTATGTTCCTGGTTGTTTTTTTATACTTTGACTTGTGAAAAAACATAAATTCAAGAAAAGATAGAAAGAATTATATTCATAACACATTCCTTAAAAGCGAAAACAACCAACCAGTCATAGTCGTTTTTATCTCCATCAGCATTGAGCAGGTCGCTACTTTCTCCTTGAGCACGAACGGAGATTCCAAGCTTATAATCTGAGAATAATCTTGATTTTGTCGCTGCCACCGCCATAATTAACAAAAAGAACAAAACAATGTTGTCAGTGAGGAAACATGAAATGCACACATGCTTAAAATGCCAAAACATCATCGAGTATGGGGTGTAAGAATTTACAGAATATGTCATCAAAGTTGTCGTTCGACTGAAGAAGGAAATTGTCTTGTTCTTTGTTCTGCACCTCATTGAACAGAGCAAGATCATCTTCCTTCTTTCGTTGGAGAATCCCACTCTCAAGACTACGCCCTCTCTTGTGTTTTTCCGGCCTCATCTCCCTCCGAGGCGAAATTCTCATCGTAGGCGAATCGTGCATTTTTTTTTTCAAACCCTAACTGAGCTCACCAAATAACTTCTCATTCAAATCCCATCACAATTCACAAGTCCAAATTTGAAACTGAAAATCATGAACAGTAACCCTAGAACAACCCTTTTTCTCTTCACATTTCCATTCAATGCAACGAAAATTGTTTATCTGTTCATGCATTTGCACTCATATACCATGACAAAATGTAAATGCAGAATAACAGAAATCCTTTCCAGATTAACCCCAATTCAAACCTCACTTCCTTTTCAAAAATGCCAAAACCAAACCCCAAAAACATATCAAATTCTTCAATTCTGGACTAAATTTCATCAGCTCCAAAGAGTAAACAATCTCAATTACGCGTACGGAATCGCCATTCCAGAGTTAACCACTTCAAAACTCACTCGTTTTAACCTAAAAAAACCCCTAAAAATCCTCCCAAATTATGAGTCCCCAAAGTTGAGTGGATCTGCAGGTGCTTGTATAAATTAAAACATGTCCGAAATAAACTGCCCCCAAAAAAATTTTAAAAACAAAATCGAGAAGAAAAGTAATGACGAAAAACGGTGCAATTACAGTTCACGTGAGAGGTGAATTCTAGAGAGAGAGAGAGAGAGAGAGAGAGAGAGAGAGAAATGTGTAGCAAGCAAGCAACACCGCTACCACCAGCACAGCAGCAAAAGCGAACGAGAAAAAAAGAATTGAAAAAAAAATCAGTTCTTCAATTGATTTTTGCCAGGCAATAAATGCGAGAAGCTGAAAAGAAAGAACATGAAATGAAAATGAGTAATGAATGTTTGGTTTGATATATTCGCTTTTCAGTAACGCCGCTACTTTTTTCCTTCACTGCAAGCTGCCTGCTTTGCTTCTTTCTTTGTTTCTTTTCTTACTTTCCAGTTACTCCAAATACCTATTTATTTATTTCTTTATTTATTTTCTTTTTTAGGAATATTTGAAAAATTGAAAGTATGATGGAATAAATTGAAGATGATCAAATATATACATTATCCCATCAACTGTACATCTGGTAAATATTTATTGTTCACCAACATCCCTAAATGCGTATATTTAGTATTTAGTATGAAAGAATCAAATTTAAGAATCTGTTGGTTGGATTTTAAATACCATATATATATAATTATAATTTTAAATTAGGGTCTATTAGATATAACCCCCTTAAACATTCAAATAATAGGGGTAGACCCAAATTTATATTTGTCATTTTGATAACAGCCCAAACTTTTCATAATTACATAATTACCCTCAATCAAATCCCACAAAACCCGTTACTTTACCTTTTTGAAATAAAATCAAATCCCTTCCTATTTTCCCGTTAAATCACTATCATCCCAAACCCACTATCGAATAAACTGCAAAACCTCCCAGAACAACTTCCCGGTACGGCCGATTGAAAGGGGAAGACGCCGTGAAACGACGATTTTCGTGCACTCCGAGCAAGCTGTCGTAGGTACGTCGTCGCCACTCGCTGAATCGCTATCATCCATCGATTTGTTGATATGTTTTGGCTAAATCGACTATCACGTTTGTGTAATTGCAGATCTGTTATAATCGCATACCGAATTCGAGCACTAAATCAGTGATATTGCAACAATTGATGGGCAGGACATCCACCTGAAGTGATATCGTCGTTGGCCGTCGCCGTCACCGTCACTGCTCCAATCTAGGGTTACTCAAATCTAGGATTACTCAAATCTAGGGTTTTGATAATTCTTCGGCCCATAGTTGATTAACGAGATGCATAGTCGAATTACATCTGTATTAATATACTATCCCATATCATTTAATAGACTATCCCACTGGTATAATTTTACTATGGATCTCGTTAATCGACTATGGGCCGAAGAATCATCAAAACCCTAGATTTGAGAAGTGACGGCGGCGGATTTGTGTTTTAAAATTAATAGACTATCTCATATCTTTTAGTAGACTATCCCATGTATCTAATTCGACTATGGGTTTAGTTAATTGACTATTGGAAAAATAATAATATATATGGAAACTGAATAATATGTTTGTTTGAAATACTAATCAATTAGGGTAATTTTCCTTATTATATGAAAACGATTAAGGTAAATAATAATATATATGAAAAATAATAATATATATGGAAACTGAATAATATGTTTGTTTGAAATACTAATTAATTAGGGTAATTTTCCTTATTATATGAAAACGATTAAGGTAAATAATAATATATATGAAAAATAATAATATATATGGAAACTGAATAATATGTTTGTTTGAAATACTAATCAATTAGGGTAATTTTTCTTATTATATGAAAACGATTAAGGTAAATAATAATATATATGAAAAATAATAATATATATGGAAACTGAATAATATGTTTGTTTGAAATACTAATCAATTAGGGTAATTTTCCTTATTATATGAAAACGATTAAGGTAAATAATAATATATATGAAAAATAATAATATATATGGAAACTGAATAATATGTTTGTTTGAAATACTAATCAATTAGGGTAATTTTCCTTATATCATGTAATAGACTATCTTATTGATCTAATTCGACTATGGATATCGTTAATCGACTATGGATCTTGTATTATTCAACCACATAGTATATTAATAATTTCAATATAGTACATTGATCTGCTATGATAGTATATTACGGTTATAGTAGTGATATGAATTGTGTTACAAACAATATACCAGTGAAATGACAAAAACATTGAGAACAACACTAACGTAAAGTATTCCAACATAACCAATAAAATAGTACATTAATAATCTCATAATTTCAATATAGGGTTTTGATAAAATACACAAAACACATCATAACACAATCAAACCAATATGTCGAGTTAAAACTCTAGTACATTAATAATCTCATAATAGTATAATAAAATGATAATGGTAGTATCATACGGTATTCATAATAGTATACTACTGTATTACAACGGTTTAAAACTTAACCGAAGTTACCGAGCCATTACATCGTAAACACCTCTTTATAGCAACCAACCCACCAAACCTCAACAAAATCCGTACGAAATTCGCCATCGAAAAAACCTAAAATCATGAAACAAAATAAAAAATGCAGAATACTAAAAAATGATTAAATAGACTGCATATACATTTGAATGACAATACATTAATATCATCAAAAATAAACTTAAAAATGCAAAATCCATACGCTAATTTAAAAAAGACTACGAACTATATTTTAATGTACTACCCAGCACACTTAAATCGGCTGTTATAAACAAATAAACCAACTATCGATCGGGATAAAAAACATGAACTCGACCACAGCGGACAATTATTCCGATTATTGCATAAACCAACTACGAAGCTTATATAAAACAACTCTGGTCCGATCTGCGTGAACCATCCTCTTCTAACTATGTCAATCCTCTTCCAAACAAACACCATCCGCCAAAAATAACGATGTATATATTAATATGATACGACATTAAAAATGCAGAATACTAAAAAATATATTAATATGATCAAAAATATACTTAAAATGCAAAATTCATACGATAACTTAAAAAATACTACGAAATATATTTTAATGTACTACCCAGCGTCCTAAAATCCGCTGTTATAAACAAATAAACTAACTATCGATCGGGATCAGACTCATGAACTCCACGACAACGGACAGTTATTTCAATTAATGCGTAAACCAACTACGATGTTCATATAAAACAACTCTGGTCCGATATGCGTGAACCATCCTCATCTAACTCTGTCAATCATCTTCCAAACAAACATCATCCGCAAAAAATAACGATGTATATATGACGGAATAATTTTGTTAAAAAACGTTCTACTTAATAGAATCAAGTATCAACACAACTCTTAAAAATTTCTAACCACCGTAATCGACAATCCTAGACATTGAGCGAAAAATAAAAACGAATAACGCATTCATACCCGGTTAACAACGTCCAACAACGAACGCTCAAATTCGATCCTATTTCAACGACGGTGCAGAAATCTTCAAAGACGATAAAAAACCGCTGGAACGCTGACGAGAACCTTCGAAAAATATTGTACACGATTTGATATAACGGCCAATGATCTCACGTAATTTTATTCCGTGATTTTAGGCAACGTATCAGCAAATCTCAAATCACGTAGTAAAGGAAATAAATGCCGTTTAAAAATAAAACAGGGGTATTAAAGGAAAATTATATAATATATTTTGCCAAGTTGGCAAAATTGGGTCTATCTCAAAAAGGAGAAAAAAAATTGGATCTACCTCATTAGAAAATATGAACAAGGGGGTTATCCCTAATAAACCCTTTAAATTATCATTTGAAAGATACTCAAATATAAAATCTATTAGATTAAATGTATTTATATTTTTATTACGAAGAATTTATCCCGACTAACCAAATAAATACGTACTCGATTAGAGCTTATATACATGTCTATAGTACATACTCTTTATGCACAAATCTTAAGAAACTTAATAAATAGGTCATGATTTTAGAAAAAAAATAATACACTGTCGGACCAAAATACCTTTATTTACTAATTAAAGTTGAGAGGTTGTCGGAGAGTTAATAAGGGCAAATTTGAAAAAAAATGTAATTAATGCAGCATGAGAATTTTAAAGTAACGGATAATATAAAACGTGAACATTACTTAAAAGTGACAGATATTGCGGGATGAAGTAATTCATAACAAAAGCACTTTCATATGTTAACAAAAGTAATTCCAATTATTCTGGAAAAATGGTCATACAAAAAGGCAATTGGTTTATCCATAAAATGATTAGATTTATTAATCATGTCATTTTAATTGGTAGGTGATGGTTAGACCAGTAGCCTTTCTCCTTCACATATGGTAATAATTATTTAATTAATTAATTATTCATCATTGCTTTATGATAAAATTTTATCATTAGATTGTTGCAATCAACCACTAATCTAATTTAATAAAGTGTAATTAAATAACAATATAAGTATAATTGAGCTACTTTAAGTGAACTTTTCAATATCATGTGTTTGCAATTATTCTTATTTTAATTAAAATAATAAATCTATAAATATGTACTCATTTCATGTTATTCTCTAAGCATTTGAAATAATGAAAATAAATTACTAATATAAAATCCAAGTAAAAGCTGTTCTGAGTATTAAGCATCTGTACAAAAAGATACTTAAAAAAAAAGCTAAAAATAATACTGCTAACAGTAATTCTGGCTAAAGTAAAAAACTAGGACTAATGTAACTAAAAAAAAAAAAAACTAGGACTAATTAATAATCTCAGGAATAAATAATGGTAATTAAAAAAATGTTTACCATTATTTACAAAAAAATGCATATTCCTTGAGATATTTTGCAAATAAATAAATAAATCATTGGTAGAATTTGTAGGAAGATGCTGATAAGATGATGTTCCTCAGTCCTCCAATTGGTGCTAAAATCATCAATGTAACCCCAAGAATAATGAAGATCTGTAATTCAATAATTTCAATTTATCATTATTAAAATAATTAAATCAGATGAAAAAATAAATAATAAAAAAATAATAAAGGATTTTGTGTTCTAATAACTTACATAATTGATGCACCAGGAGAAGCTGAACCTCCTTGGTTTTCGGACAATGAGCCAGATGATGCAAGGAAGCTGAAATCATAATCGATTATTAGAATCAAATAAAAGTTACTTAGTATTCGATAAACGTATTATGAACCTACATTGTCGTAGATTCTACATCCGATGAAATAAAAAAAAAAAAACGAGAAAGGGCAACGTAGTAATTATCACTTACGAAGTATGTGGTCGGAGCCAAAGCAAATCCACCGAAGAATCCAAGTAAACCACCAAAGAATGGGAATGTCATACCAATAAACATAGTTATTGCTGCACCAAAAAAAAATTAAAATTAAAAAAATTAAATTAGAAATATATATATATTTCATCACCCTAAAAGAAGAAGAAAAAACCCTAATTAATCTTACCGACAAACGAGGAACGAGTTATGACACGTAGTTGCGTCGACGGGTTAAACTTCAAGTTCTTAACCAAGAATGTTTCCAACATATCAAACACAGGCATTGCATATACCTAAATTTAAAAAAAAAAAAAATCAGATGAAATTCAATATATACCAAAATAAATAAATAAAATCAGATGAAATTAATTAAATAAATGGTAATAATTATATATAATAAAAAACCTGGTAGCTTCCAATAACATGGACCAAGACAAACAAGTTAGCTGCAGCAATGAGCCATCTAGGTTTCTCAAGTGTGACCAAGATATTGTCATCGACCGAGTTCCCGTACACGTAGTAACCGACGAAAGCAACCGGAAAATAGCAGATAGCAACTATAGCGTAAGCGAAGATAACTCCCTTCCACATAGGCTTCTTCGAGGGTTTCTCGGGTGTCGAGGGGATCGTCGCCTGAATTTCCAACACGACGCTATGGCCCGCGTACGCGAACGCTATATTTCCGAGCGCGTTAAAGAAGTTCAAAACCTTAGCCGCATCGCTCGCGCCCCTTAGAGTGTAGCTCACATCCGGAGCAGCTCCCCTTGTTAGTGAAGCTACCCATGCAATAGTAGCATACCTAAATTCAAGAAAACCAATTAAATAAATAAATAAATGTATGTGTCTGCAGTGGCGGAACCAAGATTTTATGTAAGCACGGGCCAAAATGCAATAATAGCATACCTAAATTCAAGAAAACTAATTAATAAATAAATTGTATATGTCTGTGTATGCAGTGGCGGAAACAAGATTTTATGTCAGCGGGGCCAAAAATGCAAATAAAAAAACTTTAAAGGGGGGTCGATAATGCTACCGTACACAAAAAAACGATAAATAAAAATACTTACGTTAGAGACATGACGGCTGCAACAAGGGAGATGAGGGAGATGGAGTTGAAGTTGGGGGAGAGAGATAGGAGGAATTGGGCGGCAGCGAAAATGGCGATGAACCCCGTGAGCTTGATGCTCCCGACTTCGTTGGGGCGGACAGTGTCGTGGAATTTCTTGAGGGAGGTGCCACCTGTCACCATGTAGATGATGCACGTGCTGACTTGTACCACGACTTGTTGAGGTACAACTATGTAAAGCCCGAGCTTTTCACCGAAGGCGTGCTGGCCGAGCTCGTGGTACCTGTCGAACCTCTTGCCGGGTACCATCTCGTGCATCTCCACCATTTGCCATAGTGTGTACAATGTGATGATCCATGATAGTATCATTACCGTCACACCGGGTCCCCTGTTCGTCAAAATCAGTGGCGAAGTCAGGATTTTATAATTGCATAGTAAAAAATATAAATATACACGATAGATATATAGGTGTACTTTGGGATTTTGACTCTAAAATTGTTGTATATTTTAATTTAAATACAATTATCTTTATAAACCAAGTTAGATGACATATATTTATATTGGCTTTAAGTGTCCATATAAGTAAAATTAGAAGAATTTCTTTAATTTTGGATTATTGCACATATACTAAGAAAACTGTTCAAATACCCTTTCTCGTTTTCATTAATTCTTCTCTAATTAATAGTAATAAGGGCAAAATTAATTTTTTTTAGGATCAAAATTGAAAAAAATCAAACGGCCACTAATTTGAAAGAAAAAAAGTCCTACAAAAGCAACAAATATTTTGGCACCGCGAGAGTAATTTATAAGCAAGTAAAAAAAATCTAAAAATTCCGATAAAATAGTGGTAAAAGAAATACTAAAAGTAATGCATGATAAACAAGACAACTCATAAAATTACAGCCGGTGAAATATACTATATGATTTTAAATCATAGATCTACATAAATAATTATCCACTAAGCACACATACACACTTGTGTGTGTATTAATTTTGTGTCGATGAATAATGTAAAAACTACATGGTTGCTGTATTTCAGCAGATGCAGATTCTACAAAACCCTAAGTAACGATGCTTTGTCGTGTGAAAAAAAAAAACAAAAAGAAAAAAAAAACGAAGGTAGATATTTACATACCATCCCATATCAGACATGGCAAAGGGGAGGCTGAGAACACCGGCACCGACCATGGCGGTGACGTTGTGGAAAGTTGAGTACCACCATTTAGCCGTTCTCGAAGAAGTCACCGGCAGCCATGCGTCTATCGCCTTCTCTTCCGCCGTTTTAGTCTTCTCAACTTCCGCACAATTACTCATCTCCGATCAACTTTCAATCGAAAATCGAAACAAAAAAACAAATATAAGCAGATCCAAGAATAAAACACCTGAGCAGGAATTGGCGGAAGAGAGAGAGAGAGAGAGATAGAGAGAGGGAGGAGTAAAGGCGCAGTGATATATATAGAACGTGACGGAGAGAAACAGAATATATAAGGACTCTTAACGGCGTGTTATATATGAACTTGTATTGTATTATATATCTGAAACGAGATTTTCGAGACCTGTATTTTCAAGTTAGTTAACGGGTTAAACGGAAAAATGAGTTACGTGTGTTATCTGAGTATTATTATCTAAGTATTACTACAATTAATCCTATTATGATTATAATTAAGAGTGGATATTTGAATAGTTACTTGGGGATTCCTGATTTCAAGGATGTATTTCAAACCAACACGTGTGTTTTTTTTTTTTCTTCTTCTTGTCAATATTGAATTATGATTGAAATTAAACGTGCTTCTTTAAGACTCATGCGGAAATTAAATACCACTTAATCATCATAATTTTTTTTTTTTTTTTGAGAAAATCATCATAATTAAAAATTGAACATATTTTAAAAAAAAAAAAAAAATCCTCGCCCAACCCAAGAATAACTTATGAACCAGGCCCAATTAGTTAAAAGATCCACTCCTATAATAATGTAAAATTTGTCTTCAGTGGTTAATATCCAACTAGTAGTAACAATATTTGAAAATTTTCATATTTGGTGCCCGTGTTCACAAAAAATTACAATTGACCCTAATATTTCAATAATTTTACTACCTTTGGTCATTTTCGTCAATTAACCATCAGTAGTTAATATCCAACTAGTAGTAACAATATTTGAAAATCTTCATATTTGGTTCCCGTGTTCACAAAAAATTACAATTGACCCTAATATTTCAATAATTTTACTACCTTTGGTCATTTTCGTTAATTAACCATAAGTTCGTTTGTTAAAGCGGTGATAGGCACACACTTGATCCTGTTAATACGAGCGCAAAATTGACTAAAAGTAATGAATTTCTGAAATGTAATGAATTTCTGAAATATGAGAGACTCTGAATATCGGTACCAACTGTATCAGTGCAAAGTTTAGAGAAGAAAGCTGTAATTTTTCCGAGTTTATAAACACAAACATATTAACGGGGAATAAGTTTATTTGAATCTCATTAAAACCCACAAGGGAAAAACTGTATTAACTATGACGAAGACAATTAACTAAGATATGAAACTGCAAAACCAAAGTGCAGTAACATAATTTATTCTAGAACAAAAATCGAAAGAAGTCGAATAGTAAAGAAAGTTAAACAAGTCGAACAACGCTTCGATCCCCCGTAAGAAAAAGCCGAAGACAATTACTCGACAGAAGCCATGTGGACAATCAAATCGACCACTCGTGAGCTGCAACAACAATTAAAAACATTATAAGTCAAATAAAATTATAAAACTGGAAAAAAAAAACTAATCGAAATTAAAATAGATCGTGATGGATGTCGATTTTCGATTTTGATACCTGTAACCCCATTCGTTATCGTACCACGAGACAAGTTTCACGAAATTCTTGTTCAATGCAATTCCGGCCTTTGCATCGAAAATGCTTGACCTAATACGAATAATGATTTACGTTTTATCAATTTTAATGAATACTAATGCATAAACGAACAAATAGTCGTGAAAATAAATAGTCGTAATTTACCTGCTGTCGCCGACAAAGTCGGTCGAAACCACATCATCTTCGGTGTATCCCAAAATGCCCTTGAGCTTGTTCTCCGATTCTTCCCTGAGAGTTAAGCAAAACAGAGTATTTTTTAGCTATGTATTTTAGTACAAAGTTTCATTTGTTTAAAATAATTATAAATTTAAATAAATAAATTTTAAAAAACAAAAAAAACTCACTTTATTACAGCTTTGATTTCTTCATAGGTGGCTTCTTTCTCTAGCCTAACTGTAAGGTCAACTACCGAAACATCGACTGTAGGAACTCGGAACGACATTCCGGTCAACTTTCCGTTTAGAGCTGGAAGTACTTTACCAACAGCCTGCACAAATTAAATTCAAAAAAATCATATTAATTATTCAAATTTATTGCTACCAAAAAAAAAAGTAAATATTATGGGTAATTAAATACCTTAGCAGCTCCAGTGCTGCTGGGAATGATATTAAACGAGGCTGCTCGTCCGCCTCTCCAGTCCTTGCTCGACGGACCGTCGACGGTTTTTTGCGTAGCTAAATTATCATATAGTACAATTTAATATTTAATCTAAAATTGAATTTTGAGTGAGGAATATATAAAATTAAAATGATCAAGAAATGTTTTATTTAATTAACCACAGACCGGTGATGGAGTGAACTGTCGTCATGAGGCCCTCCACAATGCCGAACCTGTCATGAATGACCTGCGAGAATTCGGAAAATCATATATATTAATATTTAATTATTTAGTTTCGTCGGAGGAAAATCGAAAAATAGATAAAAGACTAAATTAACCTTGGCCAATGGGGCGAGGCAGTTGGTGGTGCAACTAGCGTTGGAGACTATGTTTAACTCGGGTTTGTATTCGTTCTCGTTTACTCCAACAACAAACATCGGGGCATCTTTGCTTGGAGCAGAGATTACTACTTTTTTAGCGCCACCCTGATTTTAATTTATTCAAATAAACGCAGAATTCATAAACGACGACGAGAAGAAGAATAATAAATTAGATATTTTTTTTATTTCGGAGATAAAAAAAATGAAATATAAACCTTCAAGTGAGCAGCAGCTTTGTCCTTGTCAGTGAAAACACCGGTAGACTCGACCACAAAATCGGCACCGGCTTCAGCCCATGGAATCTCCTCGGGATTCCTATAATATAATTACCGAAATTCAAGAAAGTTAACCAAGATTCTCATTTTTTTACTCACTAATTAAGAACTAATTAAGAACATAAAGGCCTCGTTCGGTTGGGAAGATCAACCATGATTAATTGCAAAATTGGGATTTGTTTGATGTTTGGTGTATCCAATAACTTCCCGGTTCGATACAAAAATATTACGTCACACCTTCTATGGTCAATAATATAATCGGGGTTCGGTTGTTAGATTATTTAATTTTATCTTGGCTAATCTAATCATTTGTTGCAACCAAACGAGGCCAAAGTAACGAGACCAAATTAGACAAAAATCAAGAAAGTTAACCCAAACTCTCATTTTTTTTAAATCACTAGTTAATTAAGAACATAAAAAAAGACGAACACGAAAATTTACGACAAAAATCCTTTCGGAGAAAACAACGGCCCGATTTTGAGAAACAAAATGTGGACAGAAACAAACTATTTAATTAGCCTTTGATTTTGGGACTAGGATTTAAGACAAAAAAAAACACTAAATAAAAACAAAAATAAATGAAAATAAAATAGGAAAATTAGACAGAAGAAGAAGAGAGAAAACTACCTGAACCCAAAAACTCTGACAGATTTCTCACCGAAGAGAAGGGTATTCTCGTCTTTCACCTTCACTTCACCATGCTTCCAGTGGCCATGCACACTGTCATATTTGAACATGTATGTCTGCACATATATTTTTTTTTTGGCCATAATTTATTACATCTATTTAAAGATCATATATAATAAACCCCAGAAAATTAAATATATATATAAATACCATGTAATCAGTGGTGATGAATGGATCGTTAACAGCAACAAGCTCGACATCATCCCTCTGCAGAGCTACTCTTGCAACCAAACGCCCGATTCTTCCAAACCCTGATTAAAAATCAACAAATAAATAAATTAAACTTTATTTGTCAGAAATTTGAGTAAAATCCGACAAACAATAAGGTAAAAATATACCGTTAATTCCAATCTTGATCTTCCCCATTAGTCTAGATAGAGTAAATGAAAACTGATTTAGAGAGAGAAAGAAGAGAGAGAGAGAGAGAATAGTTTGTATGTAAGAAAAAGTGCTAATTCGAGGGGCTATTTAAAGGAGCCGGTTTAGTACAAAGGGTGGTAGCTGTTTTCATTTCTTGGTAAAAAAGAAATGATTATTTCCATCTTCTTTTTTTTTTAATTTCCTTAATTTTGATTATTCTGAGAATTCTAGAAAGTTTTCAATCATTCTTGGATAACAAGTTAGGATTTTTGCAATTCTGTTTTCTTATTATATATATTTTGTAATTTTTCATTTTTTTTTATTAATTATCACATTTTTACTTTTCCGAGTTTGTGCTAAGTTTGTCACATGTTTACTAAAAGGTGTCATGTATTTATCGAGTCCCGTTTCGTAACGAATCGATGCAAAATAGAAAAATCGAGATGAATTGGAAGAAGATGAAGACACTAAAGAAAGTAGGGAACTTTGACACGGCACAAATGATAGCTAAAGTTGGAAGTTGTTAGGACACATGTTTTGTGGACATTTTATTGAATTTCTATTTTCTTTTAATAATTAATTTAATCTTTATTACAAAGTATATTGTTAATACAGTTCATCCAATTTATTTAATTTATCTTATATATAAAGTAAAACCAATAAATAATGATACAAAGTTGAGAATCTTGCATCACTAATATGCTTCATCATAAATTATGATGAGTTAACTCTTGACTAATATTAAAAAATATAAATGGAAAAAAGCAAATTATTTTTATTTATTTATTTAAATTACGTCAACTAGCATACATAACATGTACGCCAATACTCGGTAGATAAATACAAGCGTGACATTTGACATCACTATGCACCACACAGTGTTCTAAATTTCATATTTTATTTGAAATATGTTTTTTTTTTCTTTTAAAAAATATAATAATAAGGACGAATTACAACCGCCCCTTAAAACAAGTTTAAATTACGGAAAAAACCCTTTATGTTTGAGTAATTACAATCATCCAATAGATATATACTGTTATATACGTACACCCCTACGGTATCAAATTTACTTACTGGAAGATGAGTTTTTTCAAAAGACAATATATTGAGGGGTGGTTATAATATGTAACTACCCAAACAGATTTTTCGTAATTCTAACTTACCTTAGGGTAGCCGTAATTTTCTATAATAATAATAATAATAATAATAGTAATTTCAGAATTTCTTACTCTAAAATTAAACAAAATTTCTTTAAAAAACAAAAAGTTGATATTCCTGGCCCACAGGTCTATAGCCCAAACATAGATGGGCCTAAAGAAAAGCCCAATAAAAAAACACAACCATCAAATGTAGTTCGTCGTCAATCCAACAAACACGTTTTTAGTACATTCAACAAAATTCCATATTAACAATAAAAACACGACTTCATCACAGTATAATAAATCCCGGACTTTAATTGACACCACGATATATAACTCCAGGGCAAAGCTCCTCCATGCTGTCGATATTCCGAAACCCGTTGTACTCTCTCAAACAAGTCCACCGCCTACGCGACAAAAAATCCCGAAAATCATCTTCGTTGTAGAACGTTTTATCCTCCGCATGCACTGGCATCGGCCCCGTTTCCTCGTAGAAACAAACTTTTATAGTCAGCCCTGTAATCATAATAATATGAATCACATATCAGTTCATTAACCGTAACTGAATTGTTAAATGTCGTTTCAATTTTACTGATGCCGTTTTTGACTTCAAATGTGAGATTGTGGCCCCATTTTCAGTCCGAATTTGGAAAAAGTCGAAGCGCCAAAATTGTAGTTCTTTGAGTTGGCTTTCTAATCCAACTTGAATCGACTGGATCGGATGTCGGGTGAGAGAGATATGCGTGAACGAATGAATATTGATTTTTTGTTTTTGAAGTGTAACTCATTCATGCATAACTCTTTCTTCGAGATCCAATCTAGTTGATTCAAGTCGTATTAGAAAGCCAACTAAAAGAACTACAAGTTTTGTGTTTTAACTTTCGTCAAATTCCGAGTCAAAAATGGTCAAAAATCACATTCAAAAATCGAAACAATAATTAACATCTTCCTTAATGTAATTACACATTTAAAAAAATTTACCTTCATCTACGTGAAGAGTGTAGTTTCCGAGGGGCATATCTCTGTCGAGTGTTCTAACAACGTTGTCATCATCTTCCAACCAAAACGCACGCTTTGTCCTTAATCCGAAAGCCGATTTTATAGCTTCCTTAATACCATCTGCACTGCCATCGATTCCAATTCTCTTTGTAAAGTCCCCCAATTTAACTGTTATCACCCTTCCATCGTATGTATTCGTCTGTTCACCTGCCCAAAAAAAAAAAAACCCGAAACCCGAAAATCGATTACGAAAAATTACATAATTTAAATATTTAAAAAAAACCCATAAATAATATGCCGACGAACCACTTCTGGGAGTTTCTCTCCAATTCCAAGGAGAAGCACCGCTTGCTACAACAACCTCCGCAGCAGTTATGGCAAGAGGGTGTCCTTCGTGATCCAAGCGTCTTTCTAAATTCAGCGTCGACCTGCCGTTAGCTGTGTGCAGAAACTTTATTATTATTATTATTATCATTATTATTATTTTTCGGAATATTATTGAAATCGTAACTGGCTTCATCACAAGTTTGATAGGACAACACACCGAGATTAAGAGATGCATCTTTACACTATAACGTGATAAAAACGAGTTCAACGGTAGCATTTTATAGTATGCTGGATCTTACTCGTAATTTTTGACTTTATAGATATAATCATTCATCATTATGACTTTTTCGAGCTTAAAATGGTACTTACTACATATGTTTATATATAAACGGCTGCTGCTAGGATAAAATGAGCAATATTAAATCAACTAAAATAAAGTTATCGGAATCTAAAATACGAAAAATCTCTATGATTAGAAACATACCTTCCACGGGTCCAAAAGTAAGACTGGTATCATCAATACCTGCAAAGCCCAAATAATGTAACGAAGTTAATACGATTCGTAAAATATGGGGAAAAAGAATTAAAACCCTAATAACTTACCACAAGTTTTCGCCACGTAAAACTAACGTGCATGTAATTTTAGAAAAGGGACACTCGTAAACAAAATAAACGAAATCACAACATGGGAATTAATGTAGTGAATAGATAGATACACGAATGCTTTAATTACTTAACATCCATTTATGATTAATCACCCCTAAGACGGAAACCAACTTCTGCATTAGAATCTACGAGAAATTTCTTAAATATACATTCCCATGATTTCGAGAAATGGTGTGTCATCAGCTGATAAACGAACATTAAATTTGATCAAACAAACAAATTAAAACCAATTCATTACTGATTTTTTTTTTCCTGATTTGCTCGCCCGTAAAACATGAGCCAAAGTCACGTACGTGCATGCACGCACAAACTATAAACCCGCCCCGTTCATCCGTTCATCCGTTCATCCATCTATACCGAACGAACAAAATATATAGCTAGAATAGCACAGTGACACAATCAACGTTTAAACATTAAATTGTTCTCGAAATCATCTTCATCGATCCTTCAAGTGAAAACTGAATTTTGTTTGGCAAAAATAAAAACAGGTATATGATCGAGAATACCACTTCCATGCTACATTCACAAGCATACGAACAAAGGTCAAGCTCTGCGACGCTATCATCAGAAAACCACACTATCAAACCGCATAACCGAACAATTAAACGACGTGCACTAAAATTTAAATCACCGGCAAAGAAAACACGAAAACCCTATCGATATCGGAAAAAACCTGCATAAAACAATCGAAAATAGAAACCAAGTACTCCTTCCATATCTACCTCCATAATCCCCAAATTCATGATTAGAAACAATACCAGCAGACACATTCAACCAAAATAAAAATCGAAAAAAACGAAAAAACGAAATCGAGACCTTTATCGGCAAACTGCATAAACGAATCATCGACTTTAGGACCACCACCGCCACCACCATCTTCAGAGCTTTTCCAAGTGGGCCCATTTTTGCTCCTCTCCCTCAAAATTTCCTCAATTTCTTTATAACAATTCATCTTAGCAGAGCCACTGCCACCGCCATCTTGATTGTTCTGCTTGGCTTTCTTAAACTCCTTCAGCAAATTCCTCCACTTGTCGGTGCACATGGTTGGGGATCTGTCGAAACCCTTCTCCCTCATTTTCAGCGATATGTTATCCCACAGGTGCTTGTTCGATTTCGAGGTGTTGAACATCATATCGATTTCCTTGCGGAGCAAAATCAGGGCCCGGGTTTCTTCCTGGACCCACGTCTCGGCCCGCTTCTTCGGCGCGAGGGAGGACGATGGGTGGTTCGCCGAATTGTGGTTGGCGGCCGCGGCGGCGGATTCATCGCCGCCGCTGGAGGTGGCGTCGGCGGCGGCGGCGGCGATGTGGTGGATGATCATGTTGCTGCTGTGGTGGGGAGCTTCTTGTTTGTCGCCGGTGTAGAAATCAATGGCGGATTCAGGCTGCGGTTGGGGTTTCTCAGACATGTACATGTTTTGAGGTTTGGGGGTTTTCAGTAGTGTTTGCTAAAATGAAGAAGAAGAAGAAGAAGATGGTTCAGATAGAGACTAGAAAATAGAATTGTTGTATGAGAATCTTTATGTTTGGTTACAAGGTTAATAGGGATAATCTGCCCGTTTGTTATTCCAATTTTCAATCCCAATTTTCGCTATTTTGGGGAATTGTTGTATGAGAATCTTTATGTTTGGTTACAAGGTTAAGAGAAAAGGAAATTTCTTTTTTTTTTATTGCAAGGAAGGAGGATAGTTTATTTTTGTTTCAAAAGTCAAAATTACTAAGATTTTAGGACAATTACACTAACTTTATAATCTCATAATTCGATTTGCCTATTTTTTCAGATTCCATAAATTTAACTTTGGATAAAGTCAAAAAGTCTGAAATCTTAAAAAATAAAAATAAAAAACACATGTATGAAAAATAAATTTATAAGAACTTATTACATTTTAATATTTTCGATCCAACTATGATCCACTCCATATTTTGAGGAGTCGTTTATGATTTGTTTGTTTTCACATACAAGAATTGAAATACAGTAAAACCTCAATAAATTAATACTCATATGAATTAATAACCTCGTGAAAAACTTGAGGACAACGTGTTAAAAAACATCGTGACAAGTTCTTATTGATGAAAATATCCAAAGTACAATGTGGCAATCAGAAGTTCCAAGAATAATAAATATAGATATACATATGTATGTATGTATATATCATATATATAAAGCAAGCTTATAAAGTCATACAAACATATAAGAAACAAAAGCTGCACCAAGAGCTTCCTGCCCAAGGAAGAATTGGCATTTCGGTAGACGATTCGGTGCATAATCCACAGACGATACATATTTCCAATCTCGAGTTTTACCAAATCTGGGTAGAAGATTCGGTGCGTAATCCACAGACAGACGCTACATAATTTCAATCTCGAGTTTTACCAAATCTCAGTAGAAGATTCGGTGCGTAATCCAAAGACGCTACATATTTCCAATCTCGAGTTTAACCAAATCCACTCGTACAACAAATATCCCAAAAAAACTTCCACGTTGAAGCAAAAGCACGTAACTCACCTCACAAGTAAGTACACAAAGACCGTTTAGTTGCAAAAAACAGAGCCACATTTCTTTCTTGCCTTCCCTTTTCCTCTCACTCATCTCCTCCTCCGTTTCTCTTCCATTCATCTTTTTTCTTTTTTCGGTTATTTTTTTCTTTTTTTGTTTTTTGAGGATGACCCTTTTTTTTTTCCTTTCTTTTTTTTATTCGCCATCTTTTGACTAACGTAAAAATGAAATTTCATCACCAAACCACAACTTCAGTGATAAAATGGCTCGTGCAAATCCGCACACGAGTCAGCTTCTTTAATCTCCAGCCTTTCTTGGTACAGTAACGGCGGCTCAAAACAATCTAAGCAAATCATATCCAGACAGAAAGTTTCTTCATATTCATTATCATTGATACACCTTCCACACTGAGCGCACCTCGGTATACAAAGCGTGCAACCTCTGCAAGCCGGAGAAGAGGCCCTGTCTTTAACCTGACAATCCTCAGATGGACAATCGTAAACCAACTTATAATTCTCACATTTCGGACACATTTCAATGTCTAATGCTCGATCATCGTCAAAGGGGAGATACAAATTTCCTCGGTGAAAAAAAGGTGGGTTCTTATGGCTTTCAAGCCCGTCTCGGTTGGAACCCAACAATAACTTGAACTCTTCGAATCGTTCACGTGTCACACCGGCGATTCCACCAATCCTCAGGTGCTTTATGCCTCGGAAACCTTTAACAGAGTTATGAATCTTGATATTACTCAATATGCCTTCAATTGTGAGCCTTGTAGAGCCAGGAACAAACAGCTGCATTGTGCATTACCAAATTTAGACATGAGTTCAGCATATAACTTATAAGGCATGCACACAAATTTGAGGAAAATAATTAAATATCCATTAAATGAGAAAAAAGGTGAAAACAGGTCGGGTATCCCTGCGTACTCATATTATCCAAATATGACCGAAACTAATTTGGTCAAAGCAAAATCATCGTTAAAAAAAGTAACATAAGCATAATAATTTGGATATCCATGCTAACTCTCATTCTCCAAATACGACCAAAAACCAATTCGATTTTAGCAAAATCATCGTGAAAAGCAAATTTTGCATTTCAATGGTAACAAACAAGAACCCAATTCAATCACACCTTAAGAGACAGACGCACATGGAGGAAAAAAACAAGGAAAAAATTCAAATAAGTGGAGCATCATTAGAGATTAGCACGTCTGTTATAAACAAGATAATAAAACTGTTCATAAATCCCACCACCAAAAGAAGCATCATTACTTAAAAAGAAAAGAAAAAAACATTAAAATCAGTATAAATAGGTAAAAGTTAGACTGCTGACCTTAATTAATCGTGTATTAGTTTCGAGTATGCGCCTTATACCATCATTCGTTACTTTGGGGCACCGCATTACGCTCAGGCATTTCAATTTACCTTGAGCCCTGCGAGCCAATTGCAAAAGAAGATCATCCGTGATCTTTTCATTCAGAGGTTCGTGAATGTGTATACTCATCCACAATAAGGGGTCGCCACGAACTGCAGAACATAGCGACCTACAAACCCTCTCGACTGACAAAAGGTCCTTCACTCCAAGATATCTTAAAGCAAAAAACATAGCTTCGTGTGGCGCTGCTTCAGATTCGTTAGCAACATCCACTTTTTCTCCAAAATGCAGCTCGGAACTAGTATCGCTAAAGTCCAGTATACCCTCCCTATTGCAGGCTGGTCGGAATCCCTCTCGGCCATGCTGATTTGGATTACTAACTGTATTCAGCTCGGCGCGAAACTGAACACCATCCATGAATGAATTGATATCCATATAAAATTTCTCATAACATTGAGGATTTCTTAGAAAAGACCCAATGCCGACATTGAGATTATCGCCGAATCGATTATTGCCACAAAATGGTTGAAACGCGGAGTAATGTTTCCAAATCAAACTGCATCCAGCAGAAAAACCGTAATCCTCTGGGACGGATATTCCGATATTGCCCCTCGTGAATCCACCATAGTCAAAGCGCAGGTCCTCAAGCCATCCTGTGAGGGCAGTGAAGGTATTCCCCATACCCATCCTAAACGGATCGATGGGCAAACGGTTAACAACATCATCGATATTAAACTCCGGCGAGCCGTTATTGTGAACTCGATCACTCGTACAGTTGAAATACCACTCCTCCATTTCTCCCCAACTCGTACTCCATGGCCTCGCATAACCTTCATCGATCGTTTCAGAAACACCCTCAGCAAGACAAGCACTCACATTCATCATAGGCGAGAACAAATTATCTTCGGAGACGTGAGCTGGAAACGAGGGCCGATGCGAATAGTTCAAAGCCATCTCAATCTCTCTGCAGAGAACCTAGATTTCTTATATTTCACTATTTTCCTCTTTCCTAATAATCCCAAAGAGAAAAATGGAAAACACTAATACACAACAACAAAAGATTTACTCTTTTTTTTCTTTCTTTTCTTTTTTTTTAATTCAAACTAATAAAAAAGTTCCAGAACAGAAATCCCTCGATTTTCAATGGCAGACTAAAAATATAGCACCAAAAACTTCACAGAGTATTTCTCGTAGTAAGGAACCGAAAAAATACAGCCTTGCTATCAGCTACAGCTATCAAATCAATCAAAAAAACTGTAACTTCTCTTATATACAAAGAGAATCAATGAATTAATAATGAAACCCTAGTGCTTCAGAAGAATCTTACAAACCCTATCCCAACGGTCAAAACGAAAAAAACTTCTATATACGTAATCGCGAAACTCGTCAAAAATTATTATTACACGTACAAAAATACAAAAAACACCTGATCTCTTCCGTCAAAAACCCAAACCCTAACCTTTCCACCACAGCCGATTTGAGATGTATTGAGGATGATTCGGCAAGGAAATTAGAAAAAAACAAGATTAAAAAAAAAAATATTCTTCACAGATCAAAGATTCAAACGGAAGTGGGAAGAGAAAAAAGGAAAATAATTTTTACTTTGAAAGGCAAATAATGAATGAGGGGGGGGTCGTTAGGGTTAAAGGGGGGTGGATTTTAGGGAAGGTATGGGGGGCCAATTGACACGTGTGAGGGAGGGAAAACGTTTTTCGCGGTATTCTCTGATGGGGAGTGATAAATGGAAATCTCGCTATTTGGATTTTGAACGATTCTTTTGGGTGTGGAAATTAATTAATTAAATAAATAAATAATAATGGTTGGTCAAAAGTTGTGGATCTATTGGAGAAAAAATAGGGATTAAATTAATGGTTAGCTAAAAAAGAAGGTTTGTTAGTGAAATAAGTAGTAATCTTTGAATTTTATAGAAAAATAGGATTTGTTTAATGAATTGTATTTTCCAATTGAGGGTTTGACCTAATATGACAAATTTATTTTAATTTTAATTAAATTCGAATTCCCTTGTGAACTTTTTTTAGGTACAGTTCGTTGTACATGTTAGTTGATTATATTTTTGGATAACGTGTTTTACGTGTTATAATAGATTTCTAGGACTCCGGTGTTTACTTTATCGGATGATTTTTTTTGTATGTACAAGTTGGAATTTTATTTAACCTTGTACGATCGTCATTTAATAATAATAATTATTATTATAGCTAAATCAAGCTTTTGTCGAATCGAACACAAACTAAGTTTGAGAAATTTAAGTTGAGCTTCGTATCTTTGATTTCATCTCTTATTAATAATTAAATACAATGTCCTTGCATATATACTTTTCCATTCTAATCAATTTTACCTCGTACACAAGTTAAGTATATAGAATAATACTAGTACTTTACTCGTACGATGCATCATGAAAGTACTTCACGAGTACTCATCATTAAAATCAATATTTTATTTTAAAAAAAGTCCTCAAAATAGAAAAATCAATAGTTGATATGAAATTAAAAAAAAAAAAAAAAAAAACCTGTTTCAGATAAGGTAAGTAATGAATTAAACCAAAATAAGTGAAGAAAAACTAAATACCGAAGGATTAATTTCCGTGTACGAAAAATGAAGACGAATACATCATCGGTCCAAAACTCGATCAATCTTTAGGAAATTAAAAAAAAATATACCACATAGAATATAGTTAGAATGCCACATAGACATGTCATTTGTCGTAATTTAAAGGCACCGGATTTCATCATGGATCAAAGTTAATTAAACACAAAGCAAAGTAGGCCCATATTCAAATTATTATTAAAATTAAAGAACACGGGCTGTTGGGCAGCAGGCCCATATTCAAATTTTTATTTTTTAATTTTCAAAAATATAAATAAATAAATGCATTTATTTCTATTTTCAAAATTTGAATTGACTAACTGACTGAGCATCACCATAGATGGATAGAACGCCCAACTGTTAGTACTAAAGACAGGTATGTAGGAATTTAACCAGAGTTAAGGAAAACCAAAAACCAAAAACTAAAAAACAAAACCAAAATATTATATTATATTACATTAAAACAAACACGGTGAAATCTCAGAAAGCTGTCTGCAGACTGCAGCTAAGAAAATCAAGAACAAGGAAGAAGATCACTGTAAATTTCTGAACTATTTTGCAGTATAATTTTTATTTATTTATTTATATTCGAGTGTGATAATTGTAGCTGCTGCTTATTCAATTTTTGTTTGCGAAATTGGGTAACTTCGAGTTAGGGTTTTCAGTTTCTTTAATTGGGAATTTAGTGGGTTTAATTGATCTTTGGTGGATTGTGAGCTTCTGCAATTTGGTTTTTTTTTTTAATGAGAAAAAGGGGTTTTGGCCCCCCATCTTGGAAAAAAATGAAGAAAAAGGCCCCCCTTTAGATTCTGATAAGATTTGGTTCTGCTAGAAGTGGGCTCTCTGTTGATTCTGATAAGATTTGGTGATTCTTGAAATTTGAAGTTATTGTCGAGATTTTGAGAGGGGTTTGTTCGATTTTTTCGGTTACTTTTAACCGAAAAATGATCAAACAGATTCTTGGTAAGATTCCAAGAAAGCATTCGAAATCGGCCGGAGAATCGAATTTTTCTGCGAGTTCTAGTTTAAAGCGAAGCGACGGAGCTACTACGACTACTATATCGGCTCCTTACTCTGCTTTCGACATTGCGAATAATAGTAGTAATCTGAAAGTCAACAACAGTTCAAGATCGTCGAACGAAAATTCAGTCGTTCCCACTTCGTACGAAGCACTGCCTAGTTTTAAGGATGTCCCGACTTCCGAACGACAGCACTTGTTTGTCTCGAAGGCGATGATGTGCTGCGTTCGGTTCGACTTTACGGTCCCCACAAAGAACCTCAGAGAAAAAGATCTCAAAAGGCAGATACTATTGGAGCTCGTCGAGTATGTAGCTTCTGCAAACGAGAAATTCACGGAAAATCTCATGCTCGAAGTCGTTAAAATGGTATCTGCAAATATATTCAGAGATTTCGCGCCTCGACCGAGAGAGAACAACAACATACTATTAGACAGCCTCGATTTCGAAGATGAAGAGCCCCACATGGACCCCGCATGGTCCCACTTGCAAGTCGTGTACGAACTTCTCTTAAGATTCATTATTTCGCCAGAAACAGATGCGAAGATCGCCAAGAGATTTATCGACCACTCATTCGTGATGAAACTGCTTCATCTCTTCGACTCGGAAATCCCGAGCGAAAGGGAGTATTTAAAAAGTATACTCCACCGAATATACGGGAAATTCATGGTGCACCGCCCCTTCATCCGAAAAACGATCAACAACATATTCACTTCTTTCGTTTTCGAGGAGGAGAAACACAACGGGATCGCAGAGTTTCTCGAAGTATTCGGCAGCATAATTAACGGATTCGCTCTGCCTCTAAAAGAGGAGCACAAACTATTTCTCGTTCGGACGTTGATTCCTCTGCATAAACCGAAATGTTTGGCGATGTACCACCACCAATTGTCATACTGCGTCACGCAGTTTGTCGAGAAAGATTTTAAGCTGGCGGATATTGTTGTAAGGGGATTGATAAAGTACTGGCCTGTGACTAACAGCACAAAGGAACTTTTGTTTCTTAACGAGCTTGAGGAGGTTCTAGAAGCAACACATGCGTCGGAGTTTCAGCGGTGCATGGTGCCTTTGTTCCGCGAGATTTCGTCTTGTCTGAATAGTTTGCATTTCCAGGTATGTACGTATAATATGTATATGTATTGTTTGTGTAATCCGGTGTTTCGTTTTTTTGCATTATAGTTTGAGCTAATTCCAGCTAAGGGTCGATTAAAAGCTTTGTTTGGTATAATGTATTGTTTGATTATATATCGTGTTCGTGTAGATATGATCGATAAAGGTTAAGTTTTTAATGACGCATTATGCGAACTATTGACTTTCTTGAATCATCCGTTTTACTACCCCCGTTTCATATTATTTGTCGCTATATATTAATCTTTTTTATTTCACATTATTTGTCACGTTAGAGTTCCAATAATGCAATTTTTCGTGTGTTACCCTTTTACGCATTAAATATCTCTTTTCACGTTATTAAATGGTAAAGGTTATTTTAGTCTTTTATTATGTGTCTTTCCCTAAAATTCAATAATATTTAATAACTTTCTTAATACGTGTGTAAAAATCTTAAACGACAGCTATTATAGAACGGCGGTGGTATGAATAATTTCCCATCAAAATTTACTAATGATTATTTACATTCATTTACCTGATTTTTCTCGTTTTTATTTTCTCTACTTTTCAGGTGGCGGAAATTGCGTTGCTTTTGTGGAACAACGATCACATTGAGAACCTAATAAAGCAAAACCGCAAAGTAATATTGCCTATTATTTTTCCTTCTTTAGAAAAAAACGCTAGGCAACACTGGAACCAGTCTGTTCGTAGTTTAACCCTAAACGTACGCAAGGTTTTTTACGATATTGACCCTGATCTGTTCGAGGCGTGCCAGATCAGATTCCAAGAAGATGAATCCATGGAAAAGGAGATCGAAGAGAAACGAGAATCCACTTGGAAACTTCTAGAAGAACTTGCTTCGAAAAAAGTTGTAAGCAACGAAGCTATTCTTGTCCATTCAACTACATCGGCTTCTTAGGACGAGTTGGTACTTGTTTTTAATCGGTTTGATCGAATATTTCCCTTTTTTTTCGATTATTTTTTTCCCCTGTTTTGTTAGGGTGTGGAGAAATTTGTTTTTACCTTTTAAACTTGTAAGCTTAAATGTATAATTATTAGTGCTATATAATTTATATCCATATGAAGAAATAAGTTTAATAATTTGAGAGATGCATTTTTTTTACTGCCTCGTCTTTACTTTGTTTGCAGATTTATTGATTTTAAATGTTGAAGTGACGTGTACTAATACGAAGTACTGCCTCCGTTCCTAAATATTTGTCGTTTTTCACCTTGGTACACGTCTTAAGAATCTCAATAAATATGTCTTAATTACATGAAAATAGATATAGATAGACCAAAATACCATTGTCTACTAATTAATGTAGAAAGAGTATTGGAGAGTTACTAATGGTATAAAGGAAAAATATGTAATTAATGAAGTACTTAAATTATAAGGTCTATTAGATATAACCCCCTTAGACATTCAAATAATAAGGGTAGACCCAAACTTAAATTTGCCATTTTGATAAAAACCCAAACTTTTCTAAATTCCATAAGTACCCTCAATCAAATCCCACAAATTCCGTTACTTTACCTTTTGAAATAATATCAAACTGAATAATATGTTTGTTTGAAATACTAATCAATTAGGGTAATTTTCCTTATTATATGAAAACGATTAGGGTAAATAATAGTATATATGAAAAAATAATAATATATATGGAAACTGAATAATATGTTTGTTTGAAATACTAATCAATTAGGGTAATTTTCCTTATATCATGTAATAGACTATCTTATTGATCTAATTCGACTATGGATCTCGTTAATCGACTATGGATCCCGTATTATTCAACCACATAGTATATTAATAATTTCAATATGGTACATTAATCTGCTATGATAGTATATTACGGTTATAGTAATGATATGAAATTGTGTTACAAACAATATACCACTAAAATGACAAGAACATTGAGAACAAAACCAACGTAAAGTATTCCAACATAACCAATAAAATAGTACATTAATAATCTCATAATTTCAATTTAGGGCTTTGATAAAATACATAAAACACATCATAACACAATCAAACCAATATGTCGAGTTAAAAAACTCTAGTACATTAATAATCTCATAATAGTATAATAAAATGATAATGGTAGTATCATAAGGTATTCATAATAGTATACTACTGTATTACAACGGTTTAACACTTAACCGAAGTTACCGAGCCATTACATCGTAAACACCTCTTTATAGCAACCAACCCACCAAACCTCAACAAAATCCGTAGGAAATTCGCCATCGAAAAAACCTAAAATCATGAAACAAAATAAAAAATGCAGAATACTAAAAAATGATTAAATAGACTGCAAATACATTTGAATGACAATACATTACTAAATTAAAAAAGACTACGAAATATATTTTAATGTACTACCGAGCACACTAAAATCGACTGTTGTAAACAAATAAACCAACTATCAATATGGATCAAACTCATGAACTCGACCACATCAGACATTTATTTCGATTATTGCATAAACCAACTACGACGCTCAAATAAAACAACTCTGGTCCGACTGCGTGAACCATCCTCTTATAACTCTGTGAATCCTCTTCCAAACAAACATCATCAGCCAAAAATAACGATGTATATGTGACGACGTAATTTTGTTAAAAAACGTTCTACTTAATAGAATCAAGTATCAACACAACTCTTAAAAATGTCTAACCACCGTACACGACAACCCTGGACATACAGCGAAAATAAAAAACAAAAAAAAACGTACTCATACCCGCTTAACAACGTACAACAATGAACGCTCAAATCCGATCCTATTTCCACGCCGGTGAAAAAAATCTTCAAAGACGATAGAAAAACGATGAAACGCTGGAGAAAATCTTCAAAACAGATTGTACACGATTTGATAGAAACGGCCAATAAACTCACGTAAATTTATTCCGTGATTTTAGGCAACGTATCAGCAAATCTCATATCACGTAGTTAAGGAAATAAATGCCGTTCAAAAATAAAACAGGGGTATTAAAGGGAAATTATATAATATATTTTGCCAAGTTGGCAAATTTGAGTGTATCTCAAAAAGGGAAAAATTAATTGGATCTACCTCATTAGAAAATATGAACAAGGGGGTTATCCCTAATAAACCCTAAATTATATGTGACGTAGTATTATCCAGACCGGTATGAATTTACGTGCATTTAGATTATGTTTTGCAAAAGATTTTGTAAAAGTAAAAGATGATGACCGTAAATATTCACGAAGAAACCTTAGTTTTCAACTTATTTATGTGAAATATCTTGAACGATCAATTTAGAAATAAAATGACATATATATTGTTCGGATTCGGTTTGCCGGATTTTCTGTCATAAGCTCAACGTCAGTTTGGATCTCCTCACGTCAGTGTTTGATGTAGCCAGAACCACGATCGGCCTTAATCCCTGCAATACCGAGAGGGGCAAGAAATAAGGATACCTGGCATAAATCTTCTTCTTGGGCCTACTATAAGACTTGGGGCCAAGTGTATGGGTCTCAACTCGAATTAATACATACGTGATGATTACGGGACCCAGTAAAAATGGAAAAACCCGATCGACAGCGCAATAAAAGTTTAGAAAGCCCATGAGGACAATTTTGTCCATTTCAAATACAAACAAAGTGATCCAACCAAAACCGAATCCATACATACATATCGATAACATACTTATATATTTCAAAATATAAATAAATACATAGATATATATAAAAGAAATTAAACTTGAAATATCTAATTACTTTTGGCAAGTTACAAAATCTTTGGTTGGTAAAATGAATTCTTGCAACTCCAAATCAGCTTCAAATTTAACCATATCCTCTTTCTTCAAGTTAATCCAAGCTTCTATTCCATTCCCAGTAGCTGTATCCATTAAAGTAACCAGATTCTTGTATGACATCACGGCTGACCCGACCCGAACCGGTTTGCCCCACCCGAAATCGGCTTCGTACAGTGGGAACCTACACAAGCTCGTAAAGTTAAACGTAACCAGCTCACTTTTGTTGGCTTGAGCCATTCTCTCTTTAAGGAAATTCAGATGCTTATCCCCTTCCCTGAGCCGAGCCATGTACTCTCCGTTGACGGCTCCTATGGCTTCCCTGACCTTCTGCATGAGCTCGTAGCCGCCGTCAATCGAGCCGCCGTCGCCCACGGCTGGCATGGCTATAGCGAGCCGGCTTATGTTCCCGAAATGGCTGTCTGACAACGGCGGCTCGAGCCGGTTTCTTAGATTCACGGCGTGGAGCACCGTGTAGATTTTGTTGGGTTCGGGTTTCATCTCCGTCGCGGATATGAACCGCGTCCATATGAACGCCGACAAAGCCTCCACCCGCGTCGGCCGCCGCTCGCCGGCGGCGGCTGCGGCGGAGTATCTTTCTCTGAGATCGGAGATTTTCGAGGCGGGGAAAGTGAAGATCTTGGTGTCGAGTTCCTCCTCCTTCACGATTCCCGTACCGGCCTTGTATCCGGCGACGTCGCGTGGCGGGAAAATCGCCGCCGCCTCGAAAACCGGCGGCGCGGCGGCGGCGCTCTCGTTTCTGGCGGCTGCGGCCCACGCGTTGGCGAACAGGAAGAACGACAGCGCGTCGGCGATCTTGTGGGAAACCAACACTCCGACGGCGACTCCGCCGCACCGGAAGTAGGTGGCCTGAACGGCGACGCCGAGATTCTGCAGGTCGTTCAATTCGTACGGAAGAAACTTGTTCATATTCCTCGGGATCGGATTCGTAATGGCCTGCGAAAGATCACAGTTGGTTCGAGCTTCGAAGAACGGCGCACCTTGGTCGCGGCAGTCCACGTAGGCATCGCTGACGAGGCGGCCGGCCAGTGGGTGGAAGGTGGAGAGGGCTTTGGACAGAGATTTCTTAAGGTGGTCTGATTTTTGGGAGTTGGTATATTTTGTGTGGGGTGAGTAGAAGTAAACTAGGGGCATGAAAGTAGGAGGGGCAATTTGGTCAAGAAATGAAAGATGGTATTTTTCAAGTGATTTTGGTGTTGGAGGAGATGGCTTTATTATTTCTTTTGAAATTATTTCAATCTCCATTGTTGGTCGTTTTGCAGTAGAAAATCTTGTGCCTCCAAAAATATATATATATGCACAAAAATGATTAGCTGTATATTAATTAGTGTGAATGCATGAAATTTGGGGATTAAAATGTGAACTAGTGTACTATAAATGTGGTTAGGTAGGCAAATTGCCGCTATCAGTTGGCCATACGTGTGCAGTAATCTAGTACTTCGTTTCTTAATAATTGTCTCTTTTCATCTTTAACTAGTATTGAAAAACTCAATAAATACAGCTTGTTATAGTAAAATTACACTAAAAAGATTATAATAACCTTTATCATTTAATGATGGGCAAAGTACAGTTTACACCCCTGAACTATAGGGGTTGTACCAGTTTGCCCCCTTGAACTACAAAACGTCCCAAATACCCCCCTATATTTAAATTTTATTTGTAAATGCTGACGTGGCACTTTGACTTTATAATTTCTAGCTATTTTTTATACATTTGGACATTTTGTGACTACTTTACCCCTCTATTCAATTATATATATATATATATATATATATATATATATATATATATATATATATATATATATATATTAAAGCTTTTTCACTGAATTTTTTTTTATTTTGTCAAGATTTTTTGCTCTATATTTTCGGGTTTATTTTCTCGTATTTCCGTTTTTCTTCTCATTATTTAACCACTAAGCCACTGTTTTTTTCTTCTAAAATTTATTAAAATGTCGAGTAACACAAAATTTTTGTACTTCGTGGTACAAGACATCTTATAATGCACAAAAATCACCCCCAAAGTTATGCATTTAATTAAGGGCATAAACAAAAAATGCACAAAATTGAACAAAAGGACAATTAGCAAACATATTGAATCCAAAAATTAAACACAATTAAGAAAATCATGCAAACCATAAATTTACTTCGTCACAAATTCATAACAAAATCAACAAATACAACACGTATTAATTATATAATTATGAAGTTTCTTACAACAAACCCCCAAGGGCAGAAAAGTAATTGCACATTTAAATTAAAAGTGTTAATAATTTAATGGTTGACCATAAACTCGAGGGGTGTATTTGGGACGTTTTATAGTTCAGAGGGGCAAACTGGTACAACCCTTATAGTTCAGGGGTGTAAACTGTACTTTGCCCTTTAATGATTTATAAAAAAGAGTTAATACTTAGAGTTGAATTAATAAAATTGAAGCAGGAAGATATCATCTAATATATACAGTATTAGAAATGTAAAGTGACATATGAAACATAAATATTTTTCAAAAGTGACAGTTATTTATCGATAAATAAAAATGTACATATATATATATATATATATATATATATATAGTATATATATGTATCATTATCCTTGATTCTGCATTTTTTCAAATGTTAAACATAAATGGAAAGATGATGGAAGACTTTGAAATTTTGAGCCATTTTATTTGCCTTTTTATTAATAATAATTAATTAAATTAAATTATTATTAGTTCATGACTCCATCATATAGCATGCATGTATGTACGTACTAAACTAGAGTACTGCATGCTAAGCTACTATTTTGTTAATTCAGTTTAATTTGTCCCATGCATGTATGTATGTATGTATGTATGTACACATGCGTCAAATGTACAATGAGGGCGGCCGCTGACGTTGTCTGTACTATTACTATAGAGTATAGATTGTGGTGAGAGCGCCACGTGGCGATCCATTAGATGCGGTGAAGTTGGATGGTTTGTGTGTTTGGTTCCTTAGATCCATTGATAAAACTCATCAATCCAGCTTATTTTATATATATATATATATATATATATATATATATATATATATATATATATAATCCTTTTACTGCAGAAATTAAGTTTCTTCTTATTGCCATATTATATGCTGTCAAAATCTTTACTTATTCGGCGAGTGGATATAAATTAATGATTGGAGTGTGGACTAATCAAGTAATTAGGAATATAAATATAATATGATCATATCAACATCTGTTAATGATAACTGCAACATCACATTCACAATAGTACTATAAATTAATGATTAGTGTTTAATGATAAACTAAAGAGAAAGGTTGACCAAGAAGAAGCCCATGTATTTTGGGCCTTATCGATGAATTACAATGTTAAATCATGGCCCAAATTGAAATATATCCCATCCCAATTAACTTCCAAATTGAAGTATATCGTGTAAATTAGTGGTGGCAATTAAGCCGTAATTAAGCCGTGTGAGGCTGTGAGCTGAGCTTGAGCTGACTCAAGTTCATATACTATCGGACCTTGTATTTTACAATTTTACAGCCGAACATGTTAAAAATCTAGAATACCCGTGAAGAGCAAAACAAGAAGAAAAAAACAATAATCGTAACCGTACTATGTTCCTGAAAACAAACTCGGCTCGTAAATTAATCGGATTTAATAAAATGCCTCAAAAGAGTCTGCTCAAATATATGTTTAATTGTACCATATAAAGATTAAAATATAAGCCACCTAAGCTTGCCAATTTTGTAATAATACTAACAAGAATCACATCTAAAGATTTGATACACAGAACTTTCTCATAAACAATTTTATTTATTTATCATAAAACAATTCCTTGATGAATAAGTGTTGTCTCCCATGAACAAAGCTGCCTAGTTGTAAAACCTTTCATTCTTTGTACTTTCTGCTAAAGTTCATCACCACCACCATTCTTTACAGGCACAAACATAACGAAACGAAAGAAAAACATGTCAACGACAAAAAACTCGCACGTCTGTTCATTCAATCATTTGTTTGCAAGACGACGAATTGAATATATATTATAGTAATTAAGAAAAAGCACAATTATATTATTGCATTAGTTATATATATAAACTAAAGCATGCATGATTGTTTTGTCTTTTGTTTTCGAACTCAATTATCGGTTTGATCTGTGGATTAGCTGTAAGAGAATCTTGGTTTCGACTTTCCATATATAAAAACCAGCAGCCCATTAATTAGTTTCTTTGTTAATTACTCTGCATTAATTCTGAGATTAATAATGGGAAGACAACCGTGTTGCGAAAAGTCGGGACTGAAACGAGGTCCGTGGACGATGGAAGAAGACGATAAACTCATGCACTACATCCTCAACAACGGTATACAATGTTGGCGCCTTGTCCCGAAACACGCAGGTATATTAATAATAATACATTTAATTAATTTAGATAAAAATGATTAATCACAATAGATATGTATATATGTTTCTTGATAATAATAACAATGTAGGTTTGATGAGATGTGGAAAGAGTTGTAGACTGAGGTGGATAAACTATCTTCGGCCCGATCTAAAGAGAGGCGCGTTTACTGAAGCAGAGGAAGATATGATTATCGAACTTCATTCTCGATTAGGAAACAGGTAAGGAAAAAAACATCAGAAGTTAGTACTATAATTGTTTTTGTTTTCTTGATTCTGAGTAGGGTGTGAACGAGCTTAGCGCTCGAGCCGAGCTCGGCTATTTTGGCAGGCCTCGAGTCCATTTTGTTGAGCTCGAGCTCATCGAGTATTTTTTTTTGCTCAAGCTCGAGCCGATTTATTAAAATTATTTATATTATAATAAAATAAAAATTACAAAATAAATTATGAACTGTAATTATATATATTTTTTTAATTTTTATATGTTTTTTCTATACTATTATTATAATATTATCTATTATTAAAAATAATATATAAAAAATAAAAAATAAATAAAAGGAAGGCTCGCAAGCCGGCTCGTGAGTTCAAGAACAACAAAAAAATGGCTCGAGCTCGACTTGTCAAAAAGCTCGAGCTCGAAAAACTCGAATTTGAGCTCGAGCTCTTTTCGAGTCAACTCACGAGTCGGCTCAGCTCGATGACCACCCCTATTTCTGAGTCATGTTTGAGTTTCTTACAACAACCATTTTGTTTGATCATGTTTTTTTTTTGGTACTAGGTGGTCCAAGATTGCTGCACATTTTGGCGGGAGGACAGATAATGAAATAAAGAACCATTGGAATACAAGGATCAAGAAGAGGATGAAACTCATGGGATTGGACCCGTTGACTCACAATCCCATATTGTTTGACCAAACTAAAGCAGATCAAGATTCTATTACAGAGAGTGTTGAAATTCATCAAGAATTGGAATTTCAAGAAAGTAATTTGTCACTCCCACCTCTGGAAGATTATCAAGTTCAAGAAAAGGCAGAAGTGTCTGCCTCAAATGAAGAAGAACGAAACGATGTAACGAACTCGATTATGTTCGGAAACGAAGATTTTTCGGTGGATTGTTATTACCAGAGTTGGATGGATAACCCCTTTTTCTGGGATGGTTTCACCACTTTGACAGATAATTTTCCATGACAAAAAAATTTACTAGTGAAAACCATCTTTGTATTTAAAGTATTTGAAATCATGGCTATCGTATCTGAATATATTGCCCTATATATCATTTTCCGCCACATATCGTACCGTATCATTTAAACATTTACGTGTCGTAAGATATTTGACTAATAGATTTAAATTCAAGTTTCAACATTAAATTATTAACTAGATCAAAAATCATAGTTTTTAGAAATGCTAGTGTCGATTTTATTACATTTCCTAACAAAAATTGCTTTTATCTTAAGCATTTTTTTTGTGGTTTTTGCTTTAATTAAAAACAAAAAAAAATTAATGCCCCGAAAATCGCAGAAATCACCCCGAAATATACTGAAAATCGCACAAATCATCCTTAAATGTGCTGAATATCACATAAATCACCCCTAATGCGCTGAATCGCACAATCACCCTCAAAACAAATATCGTATGTCGATATCGAGCGATATTTGATTCGTATCGTATCGCTATATCGATCGATATTTGATTACAATCGATATAAATATATATATATGCCAAGTTGCATCGTTTCCATGAAAATTGTATTGTGCCCTTCTTTAATTCCCACTGAAAAAAACTATTAACATTTTAACTGGAAAAGAAAATCACTTGAATAACAAAACGGTGTCGTATTAAGACATCCTTAAAACAAGAACATCTAGAGAAGTCCAGAGAAAATGAAAAAAACTCCACAGCCTCGTCTCTTCCAGAATTTTCCGAATGATCCTTTAAATGCTTATATGCATCTCCTATGTTTGCATCGCACAAATCAAGATTCATCAATCTATAACAATTCCTGTAAAATAATTTGCAAATGGCCCACTGTTTATCAAACATGTTAATCTCCCAACCCACGTTTCTCTGTCCGAATCTCTCTCCTTCGAATTCAAGATTATCGAGCTCCAGAAACCCGAGCAGAAATGGCGGCAGAATCAGTGTAGTGAAATCAATGGCGGATGAAGGCAGAGACAATCTTGATTATCTGCAGAGACAACAACAAAACCAACACCCCAAGAAAAAATCAGCCCCACTCGCCCCGATGCACGCGCTCGTTCAACATTCTTGAATTCATTTCCCTTTTTTTTTTCTGACATTATTTTATTTCTCCAGGTTTGTGGGACAGGTTTCCGACAGCAAGAACAGTGCAGCAAATGCTGGAAACAATGGAGAGAATAGTGGACGACGGCCCTTTCGCCTACGGCGGCGAATGGCGGTCTCCGCCGCCGCCGCCGCCGCGTACGCCGTGGGAGATTAAGGAAGGCGAAGCAGATTACAAGATGAGGTTCGATATGCCTGGGATGACGAAAGATGACGTCAGGATCTGGGTTGAGGAGAATATGCTGGTTTTAAAAGCTGAGAAATCGGCCAAGAACAAGAACGATGGTGAAGATGAAGACGGCGGCGATGAGTGGCCGGTGAAGAGTTATGGGAGGTACAGTAGCAGAATTGCTCTGCCGGAAAACGTTGAGTTCGAGAAGATTAAGGCTGAGGTTAAAGATGGTGTCTTGTATTTAAATATACCCAAGGCTAAAACTTCTCCCAAGGTTTTTGATGTCAATGTGCAGTGATCATTTGAGTGTTGTGTAATAAAGATTTGATTTTTATTGTTTCTTGAATTTTAGTAAAGATGATACTATTTCATATAAATTTACCCAATGAAATTGCAAGTTTATTAATTAGTCGGGTATTAAATTAGCAAGCTTCTAGATTGAATTTAGGGTGAATTACGATCGTAATGTCAAATTAAAGATATGATTTTTATTGTTTTTCGAATTTTCAAGATGATACTCCCTACGTTCCTTATTAAGTGTCGTTTTTGGCTTTGCACAAGGATTAAGAAGCTCAATAAATGTGTCTTGATTTTAGGTAAAATATATTAGAAAGACTAAAATAACCTTGATTATTTAAGGATGTGATAAAAGAGAGTTAATACCTGTAGTTGAATTAATAAGGTTAAAACAGGAAAAAATGCAGTATTGGAAATATAAAGCGACAGATAATATGGAACAAAAATATTTTTAAAAAGAGACAATTATTGTGAAACAGATGGAGTATTTCGTGTAAATTAGCCGACAAAGTTGGAAGTTTATTAATTGGTCGGGTACTAAATTAACGAGTTTCTACTTTAAATTTTGGGTATGTGTCGGATTACGAAAAAACCCCTCTTATTTGGGTAATTACAACTATCATATAAACTATTAATTTTCTTACACGTTCATCCATAAGTTCAATAAAACTTTCTAGGTTTTGAAATGTTTTTTAGTTTGTATTCGTTTTGTTCCAAATACAGTTTCTAATACACCACAATTTGATAGTTACAAGCCACAAGGCACATCTTATAATCATTTTATTTCAAAATGTGGAGCTCGAATGGGATAAAACGGATATAAACTAGAGAATATACCATATAATCTAGACGATTCCTCTGAATTTGATACCACAAAAACAGACGTGTAAGAAAATTCATAGTTGAGAGGTGATTGTTATTAACCAAATAGAAAGATGTTTTTTTCGCAATTTAACCTTATAGCAGAGGTGATCGTAATTTACGCTTAAATTTAATAACACCATGTCTTAACATCAATATGTTCACTAAAAAAGCAGAAGAAAGCTAGTTTCTTTACACCACAGGCAACTCAAAAATGTTAGAAAGTCACCTTTTTTTTTCTTCATTGGAAGATAACCACTTAACCAAACAAGCAAAAAATAAAATATATATGTCCTACTAATAATTATCACCAGCAAATTAGATCATGCAAACAGACCTTGATCTATTACATGATATTCCACCGATTCACCGGGACCCACGGAAGAATCGAACTTCAACGAATCATACAAGTGCGGCGGAACACCGTCAATAAGTTCTTGATTATCGTACCCGATATAAGCATTGATCGGAGGATAGAAATCACCTTGCGGCGAATAATCATTGAATTCTTCATCCCACAACCTAATAGCAGCTTCTGCTGTTGAAGGAGCTGCGAGAACATCGAAGCTGTGGGGCCCGTTTGTGTTCCAAGGCGTGGGGCCTGTTTGTGCTCGTTTATCGAACGTGTATTCGGAATGGAAATGTACTGTTTTATTACCATCTTTCTTGATCAACTCGAGAGGTGGAGCTTCACTATTCCAGGAGTAGTGAACTTGGATTTTGGGTTCGGATTTTACGTCCGGATAAAAATCGGTCCTGATTGAGGCACTGGTTTTTGCGAAATCGTTTTCGTCGCAGATTTTTTCGGCGTAAGTTTCGTTAGGTAGAATGTTTTGATGTGCAGAAATAGAATGATCTTTCGAAAAGATATCCAATTCTTTGGTGCTACCGAAGGTGGATTTTAGCTCGTTTTCTTTCTGCAACCTGCTCAAGTAGAGTCGATACTTCTGAAAACATTAAAGAAGAGTTCCTTAGGGTTCCACAATTGTCAATTTTGTGTGTGTGTGTGTGTGTGTGAGAGAGAGAGAGAGAGAGAGAGAGAGAGAGAGAGAGAGAGAGTAGGGTGAAAATCGAAAAAAATGGACTGGAATTAGCACTTTCGGAAAAATTCTATTTTTTTCGAAAATGAGAAACTAATTCTAATTCCATTGCAAAAAAAAAGGAGAAAATCGGAATTTCGGAAATTGGAAAGAAAAAAACTTGTTCCAAAATCGGAATTTTTTGGATCAGAATCGGATGAAATCGGAATTCCCCTTTTTGTAGTCACCTATTATATAAAATACATAACAATTTGATACTTAATGTGTAATTTTCAGAAAAATATCGGAGATTTGAGAAATATTTTTGGAAATTAAAATCGGATCGGAATTTGGAATCTAATATATATTCGATTATGTTCCAATAAAACCATAAAAATCAGAATCTGAAACCGAAATCGCTAGAATTCGGAAATTCCGTTCCAATTTCCACCCGTGTGTGTGAGGGAGAGATAGAAAATTGAAACCGAAACCGAAACAAATCGAAAGGAAAGATAGCATTTACCTGCAAGTGACTAGCAACATTCTCTCTTGTTAACCATGGCACTCCCATCAAGTCAAGTATTTTTTTCGGTCCAACTTCTGTCAAAACAATATCAAATCAAATCCCGTTTTTCGAACAAAATAACGTCACAAAATAAATCAAAACTTACTTTCGAATCCGATCTGGTTCACAGCCCTAACAAACTTCTGATGAAGATCAACGGTCCAAACGACTCTAGCTTTCTTAGCGGACGAAGAAGATTCACCGCACACTCGATCATCGTACTTACTATCAACGTCTTTTCGCTTCTTCCCGGTAATAAAATCTCCACTAAACAAGAATCCATCTTCGAATTGCTCGGTCCCACATCTCATCATATTATTAATCTCCTCTATACTTTCGTAGCCTTCGATATCTCTCACCTCGTGTATTCTTTTCCTAAACACATGTTGCCATATGTTTCGAAGCTCCTTCATTCTTATTGGCTTGAGGAGATAATCGCACGCACCGTGTTGAACGCCTTTCATCACCCTGCTCGTTTCTCCATCAACCGACATCACTGCATTGATTTTTTTCGAATTTATTTTTTTAAATTTTCGGACAAGAAATTCGGAAATATAAATATGTAAGAGAAACGAAAAACTGACTTATGACAGGTAGATCCATTTCGAGACCAACGTGTTCTAGAAGCCTGAAACCGTCCATGTCGGGCATGTTGACATCACTTATTACAATGTCGAATCCGTCTTTTCTCTCTCGTAGTAAGTTTAGCGCATCTCGCGCCAAATTGCATGTTGTCACTGAAACTCCACAGAAAAAATAAAAAAATGGAGTTTTAGAAGGATCAAATTCTTTTGTCGAATTACAACGAAAACGAGGCGATTAATTTTTTTTTTATAACCGAATTAGAAAGAAAGATCCTAATTTTGTTAGTTTTTTTTTATTTATAACTGAAATTTGCTAGAATTATTATTATTCAACTCCATGATAGCTTCAATTATTGGGTTTCAAGTATATCAAACCGAAACCGAACCCAAAAACCCGAAAAACCCGAAAACCTTTTTTTAAATTTATTATGTAATTGTTTTTCTTTTGCAGTTACACTCTAAGCCCTAAACACAAAATCTTCCACCATCTAGAAAAAACAGAGCACTAAAACCCCCAAAAGTGAGTGAGAGAGAGAGAGAGAGAGAGAGTCAAACATATGAAGCAGCAGCTTTACCCAGAAAAAACAATATTAAACAACAAACAAAATCAATTCAACAGAACAGAGCATAAATACAAAAGGGCAATTGCATTTCACCAAATTAAAGCAAAGGGGGGAAATTTATACAATTAAAAAAAAAAAAGAAGAAGAAGGAATTACCTTCATAGTTGCACTTCTTAAGCATCTTTTCAAGAATCTTGAGCCACGTAGGATCATCGTCAACCACAAGAACCCTAAGACCCGCCGGAAAACATTCAGTCCTCGGCGAAGAAAACCCACTTGATTCCATCATCAGATTAGTGATCAGTCGGAAGCTAAACAAACATCTACATACAATTATGTACGTGTAGGGTTCATATATATATATTATGCTACATACTGTATGTACAAGAGAGAGAAAGAGAGTGGAAGAGAGGAAGAGAGAGAGAGAGAGGATTTTTAAGGGGGAAGAGATCTAGAGAGAGAATGAAAGAATATTTGGCGCCGGCTATGTAGCTTGGAGTTAACGGTCTATGTGGACACCATACAGTCATACTCCATACTCCATTTTTGGATTATTTCATTGCAATATTATTATTACTGCATCTTAAGTATTTAATCCAACATAAGAAAATATAATATTATGATAAATTAAGAAAACCCCCCTACACTTAGACTAAATTATGAAAAACATCCCTACATATCCGTAATTATCAAAATCCCCCGAATTTTTGTTTTTGGTCTTACACTGACCCCCTTAAGTTGTGGTTGTTTACGTAATCCTTTTGATTTTAGGAAATATTTCCCAAAAAAGGCTGATATAACCCTGTCGATAGATTGAAGATAGCCATGCACATTATTTCAAAAATTGCATATATATGAAATGATGGTTCATATTAGCAATCGATGAAAAAGAGGTTAATGTAAAATGTATATCAATGCCACCTACATTTAAGAGGCTGCTCTTGGGGGTAGAATCGATATTTTTTGGGGAATATTTCATAAAACAAAAAGAACACGTGAAAAATCGCATCGTGAGGGGGTCAGTGTAAGACGAAAACAAATATCGGGAAGATTTTGGTAATTACCGATATGTGAGGGCGTTTTTCTTAATTTAGTCTAACTTCAGGGGTTTGTAATTTATCCATAAATTAATTACAACCCCAAGAAGTACATATTAACTTCATCTATTTTAAAAAAAATTAAAAAAAAATATGTATTTAAACTAAAATATTATTCCATTATTTGAGAGAGATTAAGTTAGGAATAATGAGAGATTAGTTTCAACCGACCAAAATTTTGGAAGTGTTCCTTAATTGAGAAAATGCAAACTAAGTGGCTTCAAAAGTTAATTAAACTAATTATTGCAACAATTTTTCACCCTTAATTGGTTAATAAAGAACCTTGGTTTTGTAGTGCACTTCCTTTAGTTGAGCCAATAGTTCTTCGACACCTCATAAATTAACAAATCCCTATTACTAGATTGATTAAGTACTAATTAATTTTTAAGATGCCCAATCATTCACTCTATTAGCATAACAATTTGTTTAATTAATAATTTTAAAAAAAAAAAAAAGCATCATGTACTAGTGTACTTGGTAGAATAGGGCTCACTAGATTGCAATAAATTAAATAAAGACCCCACATTTATCTAATAATGTTATATTAAACTAATTTCGTATTTAATTTTCTAACTAATATTTTTGTGTGGAAATAATAAATTATTTAAAAGGGGTTTTCTTTTAGTAATTATTTAACTATTTTTGTGGAGACCAGCATAAGACAACACATTACCATCAGGTCAAGTTAGGAACTCTCGTTGTCTTCATGTTGTTGGAGCGTGGTATCACGCTCTTCAGTTTTTCCGAGCAACTTATGCCCCCCAACTTTTTAAGTTTTACAAGAAGATTCTTAAATACTTAAAAAAAGACTCTTTAGTCCATTTATTTGTTATAATTATACAACCACAAAAACCCATTTATCATTCTATATTTTAATTATAACCACTTTAGTAAGTGACAATATATAAAACTTTATTCTTTGATCTGTCTGATAAGGTGTCAGCTGCCAATACACTAAATTTTATCCCTTTATCCAAATATATTTAAAAATTGAGACAAAAAAGGTGCAATTACAATATGGTTTGCACTATTGACTAGTGATCACTTACAAATTTCACCACATATTTTGCAATCAGTGACGAAGCTAGCATAGGGATTGGGGGTAATGCCCCCCTCTTCCCTAACATTTCTCGAATCTCTATTAACCTTTTCTTTTTTTTTTTTTTGCGTACAATAGCATTAACGATCATTTCGTAGATTTTTTTTAATGCATTCGGTCCTCCGAATTTAAAATTCTGGCTCTGTAAATGTTTGCTATGTCCAAGAAGTGAGCATACTATGACTCAATTGACACTATGTACAAGTGTTGATTTGAGGTTTTAAAGTGGATAAAACCATTACCACTTTATTGTATTGATGACCTAATCATTGCAAATATTTAGTTTATTTTCTTTTCCATGTATAAAAGCCCACTTATTAATTCTTGATTAAGTTCTTTAATTGTGTTTATTGCACAATTCATGTGGAAAACAAAAGCCCCCCCTGCAGAAAATGCTACACACACTAATAATACTACTAATTAATATAACGAACAAACTGCATGGTCTAGTCAACAAGTTTCCCTCCACTTTTTGTACTGCAAGATTAATGCTCACTAGCTTTATGCAAAAAGGACATACATCTATATATATATATATCTATTAAAATCTCGAAAAATCAATAACCTCGTTTCAATAATATATTCTTTCGGTCTCGGCTCGAGAGCAACATGCTAAAAAAAAGATTTCGTTAAATTAATAAAATTTAGCTGATCCCAATTGTATTAATTTATAGAGGTTTTATATGTATGTAACACTCCACGTATATAATTATAAAATTAAGTAAGGGTTTGATCAACTTTCGACGAACTCGATCGAGAAGTAAGTTTCAGGATAATCGAACTCGAATTATCAGACGCATAACCGGGGTTTAATTAAATTAAGTTTTTAAAGGCATGTCTTTTTTGGCGGGAGTGGGGTAGGTTTTTTACAAAAAGAAAACCCCCATCAAATGGCTCAAAAAAGGAAAATGCCCACTAAAGAAGTTCCTTTTGGCTAAAAGAGAGAATTGGAGAATGATTGGCTCTTAACATATTGGTATAATTAATTAACTCCATGCAAATTTCACTTAAGTGGAGCATTTTTTTTCCTTTTTTTATTTAATTATTTGTTTAATTATTTATTAATTTTTTTTAATCCAAAAGTGAGAATTTCACCCTAAAAAAATCTTCTACTACGATGCTCATGTGTTTATCGCTTACTACACATTTATTCTTCTTAATCTAATTAAGCTTTCCTTTTTTTAATTTTTTTTATTAATTTTGTTTTATATAAGGCTTCAAGATGCTGTTTAATAATAACTGCAGTGATTTATTCTGAGTATATGCCTTTGAAAAAGAATTAGGCAATTTTTTCAGTCATTCTTTTGGATTTGGGGGTGGGTGGGTTGGTGGGGGATTTGTTTGACCCTACACCCGGTGAAAAACACCGGGTGAGTCTTCTGCTGCCACGTGTCTTTTTTTGTATTTTATAATAGATTACCCGCTAGGGTTTACCTTTAGGGGTTTTAGAAAAATAAAAAAAAGAGCACGTGGCAGCAGAAGACCCACCCGGTGTAAGGTCGAAGGAACCTTGGTGGGGGTGAGGTAAGATTAAATTACGAAAAATCCATCATGTTTGAATAATTATAATTACCTTCCTCAATTATGCATTATCTCCAAAAAAACCAACCCTCATTCAATCGGTAAATTACGAAATTTGACATTGATTGTAATTATCCAAACATTAGGGATTTTTAGTAATTTGATCTTATCTCAGGGGGGCTGACTGTAATTTGACCCTTCTTTTTGGATAATTTTTTGAAGGTCCATGCTTTAAGGCCCAAATCATCACAGTTTTTAAACTTAGAAGATTATTAATTAGGCCCATTTTTCTTATTGAATTACATAAGTAGTCCAACAATCTTTAATACTAACCTTGTATATACTCATATAAATTGCAAAATTATAGTGGTATTACCGATTACGTATATATTGACTTGACTATCTTATAAGGAATTAGTACATAAATTTCCGTTATAATTTACCATGTATATATATATATTCTCAAATAAGATAAATGTGACAGATAAATATTTGACCGACTTACCAAAACTTTAGCTGATACTGGATACAGATTATGCAAATTCTCTCAGTCATTTATATATATATATCACAAGTCATATTTAATGTTGTATAAATACCACACCCCTACACATGACATTGCAATAAGTTAAAAGAAAATAACTCATATATACATATTCTCGAAATTTCGAGTAATTGTTAGAAATGAAGACATCATTTGCCCTAATCTCTGTCCTAGTTCTTCTAGCTTGTATGTCTGAAACTACGAACGCTAACGGCCGTCTGCCACTCGTCGTCAATCCTCAGACCCTTGGATCGGCCAAGGATACCGTAACAGTTTATCGTACGGCCCTACCTACTTTTCTATTATTATTATTATTATTATTATTATTATTATTATTATTATTATTATTATTATTATTATTATTATTATTATTATTATTATTATTATTATTATTATTATTATTATTATTATTATTATTATTATTAAATAATGTTTATGTTTTTTTGCAGCATGCACCACTCATATTTGCGATGCTTGCTGTTACTGCTACATTGACGTCATCCCGCCGGTATGTGGCAGATGCTGCCCTGATCGGCCTATTAATCCCCCCTCATTCAATAGGTGAATTTGACATCAACTGTAATTACCCAAATATTAGGGGGTTTTCATAATTTGGATTTATCTCAAGGGCCTGACTGTAATTTCCCCTTTTTTTTGGAATAAATTTTTTAAGGACCTAGACCATGCTTTAAGGCCCAAATCATCACTGTTTTTAATTAGGCCCATTTTTCTTATTGAATTACATAAGTAGTCCTACAATCTTTAATATACCAACCTTGCATATACATATAATAAATTGCAAAACTATAGTGGTATTACGTATATATTGACTATCTTATAAGGAATTGCGTACATAAATTTCCAGTAATAATTTACCATGTATATTCTCAAATCAGATGAATGTGACAGATATTTTTTTGCTACGGTTAAACCTCTATTAAATTGCGTATCTCCCCAAATATATATAAAATGCAACTGAATATATATAAATAGTACATTACATTAACACACAAAAAAGTATTTAATTATGCCTTTGACAACGAATTAGACAAGAATGTTGAGTTTAAAGAAAGAAAATATTATTGAAATATGCAAAAAAATGAATGTAATTTAATGCATATACATATTCATAAACATGTGGATCGGATTCTATTAATAAAATAGAAATAAACATTTTAATATGGAATAGAGACTATAACTGCAATTATTAATTATTCAAATTTCAAATTTTGAGAAATTATTTCGTAGAAATACTTATTTATGATGTTGTATAAATACCACACCACTATGGTACAAGTTCAAAGAAAATAAACTCATATATATATATATATATATATATATGTATATATATATATATATATGTATATATATATATATATGTATATATATATATATATATATATATATATATATATATATATATATATACATATATATATATATATACATATATATATATATATATACATATATATATATATATATATATATATACATATATATATATATATAGATATATAGATATATAGATATATATTCTCTTTGGAGCAATTGTTAGAAATGAAGACATCATTTGCCCTAATCTCTGTCCTAGTTCTTCTAGCTTGCATGTCTGAAACTACGAACCCGGTGCTAACGGCCGTCTGCCGCTCATCGTTAATCCTCAGACCCTTGGATCGGCCAAGGATACCATAACAGTTTATCGTACGGCCCTACCTACTTTATTATTATTATTATTATTATTATTATTATTATTATTATTATTATTATTATTATTATTATTATTATTATTATTATTATTATTATAATTATTATTATTATTATTATTATTAGGGTAAATTACAAACACCCCCTAAGGTATGGTCAAATTACAAAAACACCCCTCTTGTTTGGATAATTACAACCACCCCCCTCAACTCCTCAAATTTAGTGGAATTTTCGAGATTATATGTAATATTATCACTTTTGTACCCGTTTTATCCCATTCAAACTCTACATTACGAAGCAAGATGATCATAATATGTGATTTTTAGCTTGTATATATCAGTTTGTGGTGCATCGGAAACTGTATTTTTTACGCAAAACGAGTACAAACTAGAGCACATTTCACGAAATCTAGATGACTATGTTGAATTTGGCACCATAAAGGTGGAGGTCTAAGAAAAAATCATAGTTGAGGGGGTAGATGTAATTATCCAAACAAGAGGGTTTTTTTGTAATTTGACCATACCTCAGGGGTATTTGTATTTTACCCTTATTATTATTATTAAATAATGTTTATGTTTTTTGCAGCATGCACCACTGATCTTTGCGATGCTTGCTGTTACTGCAACGTTCGGCTAATCCCGCCGGTATGTGAAAGATGCTGCTAGCCTAAAATCTAATTAGTATATATATATATATATATATATATATATATATATATATATATATATATATATATATATATATATATATATATATATATATATATTCTCTAATTATTTCCAATGTAATAATTCTCAACTATGTTATAAACTAGTTGCGATTTCTACTTGGATGAAATAGAAATTCCATTTTTTTATGTTGATCAATCCTCATTCTTATCGAAAGTGTTATTAAACGACCCACATTTTTTTCGACTAATTGAACTTCTTTTAAGGAATGAATGAAAGGAAATATACAACACAACCGGAATATATATAATTTGCACCGTTGATTTGCATCTTTGATCAAATTATTTTTACAAATATATTTTGTATTTGTAATTATTATTATTAAAAAATGGGCAAATTACAACCACTCATGAGGTATGATTAAATTATAAAAATCCCCCTCCTGTTTGGTTAATTACAACCACCCCAAACTATAAATCTTCTTACACGTCCACTCTTGCGGTTTCAAATTTAGTGGAACCTTCGAGATTATATGGAATATTATCACTTTTGTATCCGTTTTATCATATTCGAACCCCACATTTTGAAGCAAGATGATCATAATATGTCTTTTTTGGCTTGTATATATCAGATTGTAATGCATTAAAAACTGTATTTTTACATAAAATGAGTACAAACAAAGCACATTCCACGAAATCTAGATGATTTATGTTGAATTTGATACCATAAGGGTGAAGGTGTGAGAAAAAATCATAGTTGAGGGTTTTTTCGAAAATTGATCATACATGAGGGATGGTTGTAATTTACTCTTTAAAAATAGACCCGTTTATAATTTTTATAAATAATATATTGAAAATCTTAAATATAAAAAAAGTTATTGAGTCAATAACACATTAATGAAATAGAAAAGAAGATAAAAATTAGAAAAAAAAGGAGAATATTTTCATTATTAAATAAGACTCTTTGTTTTTTTTTCTTTCTAAAATTAGATTTATCAAATCAATTTCTTAATTAATGTATATTTACCTTAAAACAAAAATGAAAACTGATTAGTGGGACCCACCCGCTCATAAGCTGAAACTGAAAGGTCAAACAAGAAGCGCGTGGAGTTTGACTTGTTTTCTACTTACGTATCAACGCGACCATTTTTCAAACAGGTGGTCGGCATCAGAATTTCTGTACGGATGAGCAAAGCAGCTCTGTAATCTCGAAAAAAAAACAAATGGCGACTTGCGCAGTAAAAGGAGGCTGCCCCAGCGATTACGCGGCGGTCTCCATCTCCCTCCTCTCTATTTTCCTGTAAATTTCTCGTTGCCTTTTTCTTCGGAATGTCAATTTTGTTTTGTAAATGGGTAGTTAATTCATATATACAGCAGCTGTTTTGTGTTGTCATTTTTGTTTAATTAGTATTATACTCGATTATTTTCCTTGGGCAGTTACTTCTTTGTTGATCCGGAGTGGGCTTTCCTTTGATAAGTAATTTATGTGAACAATTTCGTTTATTTTAATGGAAATTGGAGCTGTGATTTGATTTTTTTTTTTGTGTGGTTTTTGAGGATTTGGTGCTGAATTTAGTTTACACAGAGTGATTCAATATGCAAATTCACAGAGATTCCTTTCGGTGATAATTGCATTTCATTTTCGAGAAACCTTGATTTGGGGGAAAATTTTATAATGAAAGTAACGTTTTGTTTATATTTCGGGGGAGACGAATCACTGTACCAGTCAAATCGTGTTTAAAAAAATTAAGTGTTTTAACAGACGAATTTGAAAAATAAAGTGACGTTTGTTTGTTTTTTAAGTAAAAAAAATCGAGAGAAATTTTCCGAATTGTTTTGGGGAAAGTTTTTTTGGAAGAAAATGAAATGCTACGAAACATTGCATAAAGCTTAATCTTCTTCTCGGGGGTCTCGAAATAATTTGCTAGTTACCAGTGGTTAATTCGTGGGGATTAATTGCGTGCAGGCTTATCGGAAAGGCTGTTGCGCCTCATCTAATCCACAAAATCGCACTACCTAAAGGCAGTAGTTTTTGGCTCGTCACAATACAAATTATTGCGAGCTTCAACCTTATAGTTTCAATTGTGGTATAGTTTCTTTTAACATGATTTCTTTTTTCGTTTCCGATGATTAAACCTTCTATGTTTCGAGTGTGCGTCTTATTTTTGGATATTTACTACACAGATGTCCCTCGGTTTTTTGAGGTTTAAAAGGGGCCATTGGTGGAGTTCGTGCTATATATGGGCTGGTAACTCTACTTATTACTATATATTGTTTATTTATTGTTATTTTAATATGATTTCCCTGCACAAGTTGATAATCGAAAACGTTCTGTTGCTCCCAGTTTGGGTTGAAGGTCCACTAGGATTTGGCTTGCTGTTGAGCTCCCGTATTGTACAAGCGTTTCAACTGTATTACATATTTGTTAGGTAAGTGATAACTTTTTTCAAAGTAATAACGCGTTTTTCACCATTATTTCCGTTTTGATGCTTGTGATTTTTTTCAGGAGGCGTTTGCCACCCATTAGATCGTTTATATTTCTTCCACTGGTTCTCTTGCCCTGGATTATTGGTGCAGCATGTAAGGACCATTTTTAAGCTATTGTTAATTAGTTATATTTGATTCTTTAAAGAAAATTCCGATACTAAATCCCTGAAAATAATTTCTTGAAAGAGTAATTAAGATTTAATGTAGCTGGAACGCTGCAATTTATATTTCAATCCGCTTAAGACTTTGCTAATTATCGAAAATATTATAAACATCGATGCAGTTCTTCACACGAAAAAGCCTCTAAACAACCGTTGCCACATGCGAACTCAGTGGATAATCCCAGTTATTTGCCTTCACGCGTTATACGTAGCTGCTATGGTTGGTTTCACAGCCGCAATTCGACATATAGAATTCAGATTCCACGAACTGAAGGACCTCTGGCGCGGGATTTTAGTCTCCACTTGTTCCATTGGTATAAATAATACAATATTTATTTATTTAGTATTCGTTTATTTATTGTTGTATGTGTATCTATCTCGTGGTTCACTTCAAATTTTTTTTTTTCTGTTAAAAAGGGATTTGGGTGATCGCGTACATTCTGAACGAGACTCACGAAGATATTCCATTGGTTCAAATCGTTACGAGATTTTTAATACTAGTTATGGTATTTATTGCATCGACTTCCGTTTCTTGATTTTTTCGTCTTCGAAAACATGCATGCATATTTCCTTCTCATTTCGTAAAATTCTCTCTCCAGACAAGTGTCCTCGTGCTGGTGTTCTTCTCTATCTCAATTTCGCAACCTCTTCTCTCACTAATGAGCTTGAGGAAAGACGAACACCAAGAGTACAGTATGATGATGGGCCGGGCCTTGGGTATACCTGATAGCGGGCTTTTAGTACGAACGGAATCACTGCAGTCGGTAGATTCCAACGAGCCCTTTGATAAGCTCCTTTCGAACAGAAGATTTCGTCAATCGTTCATGGAATTTGCTGATAGGTGGTTCACCTTTTTGCCTATTAGTAAATCAATACCTCGTTTTTTTTTTGTCTTTTTAATAACAATTTTTACGTATTCGGATAATGCAGCTGTTTGGCTGGGGAGAGTGTCCACTTCTACGAGGAGGTGCAACAGCTTGACCGAATTCCAGATAGTGATCATGTGAGAAGAATTTACATGGCACGTCACATTATTGACAGATATATAGCTCCAGGTATCATATTTTTTCTTTGGAGTTTATTGCATTAAGCACCCCTGTGTTTGGTCTAATTGTTAAAAATGTCCCCTTGTTATTATTATAGTTGGCAAAATTCCCCCTTTAATGCAATTTTTTTAGCAAATTACCCCCTAAAAGCTCACACTTTTGGAGTTGTGTGCTAAAATAAGCCTTATAGTGGGGTTTTTGCTAATATTTATAACGTTGGGACTTTTTAAGCAATTCAATATAACATAACACTGGGTATTAAATGCAATAAACTCTTTTTCATCAACGTTTCATTTTGTTCAATCTATCCTACACAGGTGCAACAATGGAGGTGAACATTTCTCATCGATGTCGGCAAGAAATTCTATCGACTCTTGATTTAGCACACGCCAATCTCTTCAAAAATGCACTAATCGAGTTAATACATTTGATGAAAATGGTTAGTTAATTTTTCACGAACCTTCATATTCCCAATAAGTTTGTAAATTCATTTTTCCTCTACTCGAAACCGATCTTTCTTTCTTTCTTTTTTTTTTTTTTGAAGAATTTGGCAAATGATTACTGGTCATCGACGTTTTACATGAAGCTGAAAGACGAAGCTGCAATGAAAACAGTTGACCACGAGCTAGAAACGGGCGGTTGGAATTTCTCGCAGAGGCTGAGTTCTGTTCATTGCACCGATGACCCTTTTCATCAAGAACATAGCCCTAGAAAGCTCGGCTCCAGTACTAATCGTGATACCGAGTTGCAATTACGAGAAAAATTCCCTTAATTTTGAGCAACTTCTTGTTGCAAATTAAATGTTTATATATTTTTTTTTATTATTATTATTTTGCTTAAATAGTTGACAAATTTTGTATCATAGGAAAAGTTGGAAGTTTTGTAGGTTGCGGAATGTTGTTGTAAACACTATGTAAATCAATTTAGCAGGAAGTGAAACATGAAGAAATTAACCACATTGCAAAATGTAAACACGAAGTTAGGACAATTCATTAAAATGACCTAAAGAAGCCCTTAAACAAGAAGTTCGGATAATTTCGAAAGGTTAAGCCGTAATTTGATTGACATTAGATAGAGATTCGGCTATCGATATAATTCTACTGGATTAACGTAGTCGGTTAGATCATTAATTAGGGATTTGAGCCTATAACATCTCATATTGGTAAGCTAGACACGAAGACTTTGATTATAGAGCTCGTTTGAAATCGATTCGATTATTTATCCAATCCGATTCGATTCGATTCGATTAGTACTTTCTTCTTCAAGTACATAATATAACTATATATATAGTAAGAAGAGATCCACTGGTTCTGAGTCCACTCACCACCCAATGGAGCTGCAGAAAATTTTAATGGTAGCAGCAGCCTGTATAGGATTCATTAACCTTTCCAAATATCTTCTGAAAATCCTCCAATGGATATGGATCACGTTCTTCAGACCCGGGAAAGATCTCAAACAACAATACGGGTCGTGGGCTCTGGTCACCGGTTCGACCGACGGAATCGGCAAAGCCCTAGCTTTCGAATTGGCGGCGAGAGGTCTGAACCTCGTACTCGTTGCCCGAAACCCTATAAAGCTGAAATCCACGCTCGAAGAAATCTTGCAGAAGCACGGCGGGATCGCCGTGAAAACTGTGGTCGTCGATTTCTCGAATTGCGGAGGGGAGGAGATCGCGAGGGTAATTGGGGAAGAAATTAGGGATTTGGATTTGGGGATTCTGATCAACAATGTCGGATCGGCGTACCCGTACGCGAGGTTCTTCCACGAGGTTGATCCGCAGTTGTTGGAGAGTGTTGTGAGGGTGAATGTGGTGGCTGCAACTTGGGTTACGAAGGCGGTGGTACGAGGTATGCTGGAGAAGAAGAAGAAGAAGAAAGGCGCCATTGTTAACGTTGGATCTGGTTCTTCATCCTACTGTGTTTCCTCTTACCCTCTCTACACCGTTTACGCCGCCACCAAAGCGTAAGTGGTATAAATTCAGTGTCTTCAAATTTCCGACACGAATCTTTAAATGCAGCTTGAAGTTATGTATGAAATAACTTTTTTTTTTTTGGTGATTTTTGTATTTAGATACGTGGCGATGCTATCGAAAAGCATGAGTATGGAGTATAAGCAGCATGGAATTGATGTACAATGCCAGGTTAGTTCATTATCCACCATTAATGAATCTAGAGAATTTTGATGAAGCTAACCTAACTGTCATGTTTGTTTGTTTGTTGATGCATTAATTGTGTTCACAATTTTCAGACATAGATAATAACTACTTCATTAGTTGCAAATAATAGGCATATTCCTCTATGTTAATCTCAATGAGACAAAGATTATCGGTAAATTATAGGGTAAATTACGGCCACCTTCGTGCTGTAATGTCAAATTACGAAAAAAAACCTTTATGTTTGGGTAATTACAGCCACCTCCTCAACTATGAATCTTCTTACATATATCAAATTCAAACTAATCGTCTAGATTGAATGTTCTCTAGTTTGTACTCGTTTTGTGCAAAAATACAGTTTCTGATGCATCACAATCTGGTATTTACAAGCCAATAAACACATCTTATTTCAAAATGTGGAGCTCGAATCGGGGAAAATGGGTGCAAATTGCAGAAATTCCGCAAGGGTGAACGTGTAAGAAGATTTATAGTTGAGAGGGGCGGTTGTAATTACCAAAACATGAGGGTTTTATTCGTAATTTGACCTTACCTTAGAGGTGCCCATAATTTAATATGGTCCTCAAGTTCATAAGATGGAGACAAAGAAATAAATCAATTCAATTCAAGAAACAAGTAGTGCACATTTTACTATATAAATTAGAATCTCCATTGACAAAAGGATTTGCAATATTTTGTGTTTACTGTGTGCTGTAATTAATGACAGATTCCATTGCTTGTGGCAACTAAAATGGCATCAATAAAGAAGCCATCATTCTTCATTCCATCTCCAGAGACATACAGCAAAGCAAGCATCAATTGGATTGGCCATCATGATCAAATCTGCTTGCCCTATTGGCCTCATTCCTTACAGGCTGCAGCTATACGCTTATTACCGGAGACATTTCTCGATCTTTGTCTGCTCAAGTATTTCGTTGGGATGCGAGCACGAGGGCGCGTAAGGATTCTAAAATCGGCCATTTGAAAAGTCACGGGTAGTAATGATCCTGCTAAATATTAGTTCGGAATTCGGTTTCTTTAATGTGTAACTAAATTGCGGGCGTGTGAATTGGTTTTTCGTAATACGATTGATTTGGTTCTTGATAGGAGAATGCATGCTTAATCTGATGTAGAGGGCTGAAGATCGATCCAAACTACACATTTTTGGTTTTGAGATTATTGGGTTTTTAAGATAATGTACCAAGTTTGAACACATTTTCGTTCGATAAGTTATGGAGGTCGGCACAAGCTCGATTAATAGAAATGGACAACATATGTAGGGAAAATTGCACATCACCCCCTGTAAATTTATAATTTTCGCACTTTAACCCTCAAAATTTTTAAAAGTGAAAGTCCCCCTTCAAAATGTTATTCCTGTTGCACATTGCCCTAATAGTGAAACTCCGATGTGTTATTCATCGAAGTTGAATATTTTAGTTGCAAGTTGCCCCTTTAAATGTTATTTTTGTTGCACGTTGCCCCTTAAATGTTATTTTTGTTGCACGTTGCCCCTTAAAAACACAACTTCTTTGCACATTGCCCCTCTAAAGTGTTATTTTTGTTGCACAACCCCCTCCAAAATTGGTTTCTGGGGCAAAGTGCAACCAAAATAATATATCGAATGTGGAGTATCCAGTTTTTGAATTTTTAGGGGTGAAATTGCAAAATGGGAAATTTATAGAGGGTGAAATGCATTTTGTCCAAATATGTATTAAAACAAAATCAAGCAACTTCATTTTGATTTATGTTTGGCAAGCATGTTCGAGCTCGACTCGATTTGCAATTGCTTATCAAATCGAGCTCAAACACAAGTTTCAAAAATCTAGACAAAAAATCGAAACAAGCTCAAACAAGATTTTAACAGGATTAAGAAATAAAAGATCACGTGCCAAAAAACAATGTTGCAAGAAAAAGTGTGATTAATTAAGACAATGAGGATACAATTACTTGCAAATTAAATTACATGCAATATATAAATAAAAAGAAATTTATATACCCTTAATTTTTTCTTCTTCATCTTCTCAATCGGATCTCATCCTGTTAATCTGGTTCAAAGCAGGCTGCAAGATATTGTACGCCACCCAAATCAACGCCGGCGACACAACTAAAAGCAACAGCTGCCCCCTGTTGTCGGCGGCGGCCTCAGCCACGGCGGCAGAAGCCTCCGGCGCGTGGAAGAAGCCCGAAGCAGCGAGCCCGCCGAGCCCGAGCCCGATTATGACGCCCTTGGACCTCATTCTGTTGATCTGGTTAAGGGCAGGCTGCAGTATGTTGTACAGCACCCAGAGAATGGCGGGGATCAAAGGGAGGAGGAGGGCTATGCCGCGGTTGTCGCCGTCGGCTATCTCCGCCAGCTGCTGGACGGCGAAGGCGGGGTTGGTGGTGGAGAGGGTCGAGAAAATAGCTCCGGCGATGGCGGTTCCGGCGACGGCGGCGTTGTTGTTGGTGGTGGGGGTTTTGGCGGTGGGGAGGAGGGAAACTTGCTTGGTGGGCTTGGTGGAGATGGTGGTTTTGGGGTTTGTGTTGAAGCATTTGGCGTTGAGCATAGCCATCGATGTAGCCATTGTTGCTGCCATTTTTGAGCTTTTTTTTATTTATTTTTTATTGCAGAGTGTGTTTTGATTGGAAAATAGGAAATAAAGAAGAAGAGATGCAATCAATCAATGGTAAGAAGAGTGAGTTTTCTGGATTGTTCTTCTTATCCAGAGAGTGTGATTGGTGAGATATGCACCTCATATTTTATACCCCACACTGATTTTCTTATCACAATCTTTTTTTTTTTTTTTTTTTTTTTTTGTTTTATAAATTGGACTTTCAATTTTATTTTTTGGAAGTAAAATACTAAATACAAGATTTTATAAATTGGAAATAGAAAAAATTGACCCGAAAATTACAATTTTTTTCATCGTCTTTAAAATCATAATAATATTGAGATTTTATTAATATATTTTTTTGGGGGAAAAATGGAATTATTTTCAAAAAAATAAAATTGCATTGGATATTGAAATCTCACACATTATTTAAATTTGGGTAAATTACGAACAACCCCTGAAATAAGATCAAATTACGATAAGCAATCATCATGTTTGGATAATTACAATCACCCTTTAAATAGGAGTGTGAACGAGCCGAGCTCTCCTCTTTTGTCAGGCTCGAGCTCAAATCGAGTCTATTTTGTCGAGCTCGAGCTCGAGCTCGTCGAGTTTCTTTTTTTTTTCTTGCTCGAGCTCGAGCCCAAGCTCATTTATTGTTGTTTTTGTTGTGTTTTTTAATATTTGTAATTATTATTTATTATTATTAAAAAAAATTATAAAATAAACAATAAATTGTAATTATATATATTTTTAATATTTTTATTTTATTTTTGTATATATTTTATAGTATTATAAATTATTTAAATAAAGGGTAAATTACGACCACCTCCCTGGGTATGACCAATTTATAAAAAATCCCTCTTGTTTGGATAATTATATCTACCCTTCAACTATGTTTTTTCTTACACCTCCACCCTTATGGTGTCAAATTCAACATAATCATCTAGATTTCGTGGAATGTGCTATAGCTTGTACTCGTTTTTTGTAAAAATATAGTTTTTGGTGCACCACAATCAGATATATACAAGCCAAAAAATACATATTATGATCATCTTGCTTCAAAATTTGGAGTTCGAATGGGATAAAACGGGTACAAAAGTAATAATATTCCATACAATCTCGAAGATTCCACTAAATTTGAAACCGCAAGGGTGGACATGTAAGAATAGTTGAAGGGGTGGTTGTAATCACCTAAACATGAAGGGGTTTTTCGTAATTTGACCATACCTCAGGTGGTGGTTGTAATTTACCCTTAAATAAAAAATAAGAAAAAAATAATAAACAAAGCTCGCGAGCCGGCTCGTGAGCTCACGAACAACTAAAAATTCGCTCGAGCTCGAGCTCGAAAAACTCGAGTCCAAGTTTGAGCTTTTTCGAGCTGGCTCATCGAGCTCACGAGTCGGCTCGACTCGTTTACCACCCCTACCTTCAACTATGTATTCTCGTACACATCCACTCTTATAATGTCAAATTTACTTACTGGAGGCCGAGTTTTTTCATAAGATATTACATAGTTGATGGGTGATCGTAATTAGCCAAACATTAGAGATTTTTTTGTAATTTCACCTGACCTTAAGGGGTTGGCCGTAATTTACCCTTTAAATTTCTATCCAATAATTTCAACAAATCGTAAATCGGGATATTTTAATTTTCAATTAAAAAGGTAATATACTCAAGAAAGAAGGAATCACAACAGACAACATTAAAAATTTCGTTCCAATTTTCACTCGCGAAAGTGTGTTTGTATTTTTGACCCATAAATGGGTTAAAAAAGTTCTAGCTTCTTGTCGATTTTTTTAGCCCATTTAGAATAATTGGGCCGATACAAAATTTTGAGTTGGGCTTACAGTTCGATTGCTACAATGGTTCAATATAATAAGCCCATACGAAGTATACGATGAAAAAAGGTATAGTTAGGTAAAAATAAGAAATAATGATTTTTGTGAAGTCAAACATAAAAAATAATAAAATAATAAAATAAAAATTAAATGAAGATAATATTTTAGTTGAAAATGGGAATGGATGGATGCCTTGTCGTGTAGTACAAGCATTACCAATTGTGACGACATCTCTCCGGTTTCCTTTTAATGTAAAAAAATCTGGGAGGGATCTAACGCGCGTAATTTCGATGTTTTTATATGATTCTGATGCATCGGTGCTGGTATAATCGCACCCACCAATTTCTAATATTTTGAACATCGAACGTGTCTTTTTCATCCTTAAATAACGTGTTTTTTAAAAGGTATCGATCGTACGAGTTACGACCCCAAGTCATGATCTTTAAGGATACATTTTGCACGATTTTTTTTTTTTTTTCTAAAATCTATATGTATTTCTTTATTTATTTTTCTTAATCTGATTTAATTTGAAACGGAAGTAGTATTTGTCAAGTTAAGCTATCTTTTTTTGCGTAGAAGATGTGATATGATTGCCTGTAATTAATCACCCTAATTGCTTAACTAACTATTATATCGAAATTAGTCTTTTAATGTGTAAATAAAAGAATATTAAATGGCCTATTTTCCGGGAGAAGAACATGCAAATTAATTAAGTGTAAATGTTATTTTTACCTTATGAACTGGGTTTATATTTATTCCTCCCTTGATGAACAAGAAACCAGCTGTATTGCTACCAAATGAATTTATTTCTATATATATATATATACACACACACACACACGTCTCTTAAGATTGCTTCAATATTGTTTAAATACAGTAGAATCTCGATGAATTAATACTCAGTATATTAATAACCTCGTTTGTCGAGTGTATATGGCTAATTGATTGTGAATTCCTTCGGTAAAAAAAATAATAATAATAAAAAAAAAAAAAAAAAAAGAATTTACAAAATAATGAGTTGTCCTTTATGAATTAAGTAATGGGCCAATGGCCCATGTTTGTAAGGAATATGCCGAGTCCAAATATTTTATATATTAAATAAATGGAAATTAAATTGGATATAAAGCTCCCAATAATGGAAGGTGAAATTTGACTCTAATCTTTTTATTTTATTTTTTGTCACGCAAATAAATGTAGAGTTACTGGATTTAAATCAATAAAATAAGAACCTATCCAAAAGTGGGGAAGTTGGACCTATTGAATATTGACAGGCACAACCTATATTATTTATTTATTTATTTATTTATGTTTTTTTACTTGTAATAAATTGATTAATTTATATTAATTTATTCAAGTAGCTAGTTTAATCAAGCTCCCCTTTAGGTTGCACAAAGTCACCAACTTTGTTTCTTCGGTCATACTATTACTCTCTTGATTATGTTATAAATATTTTTTTTCATTATTATTATTGTCTTGAATGAAAATAATATTCTATAATCACAAATTAATGAAAATAAATTCCTAATTAGGATAAAGGAGAGATGCTATTGATTTTCATGGATAAAATCTATGTGTATCATTTTCATTATCTCCAACTTATATATACAAATAAATATAATTAAAATTCACCATGGAGCAAAAACTAACATGTGACATGAAGGTGAAAGAAATGACTATTTCACCCTTGGACCATGAAAACTTCCCCAAGAGGCTTATTCATAGAATTTGGTATCTTTCAATAAATCCCATTTCCCCACAATCTTGGTTTAGATTCACTCCCTTACCTTATCTCCACACATGAAATTCCCCACCCTCAATTCCGAGGTATTAAATATTTATTATTAAACACTAATAATCATCACTAAAACTTACAAAAATAAAAAAATGGGACCTTTAAAAACACCTAAGGCCTCGTTTGGTTGGAAATATTAGCGATTGGTACTTATTTGATATTTGGTAAACTCAATAACTTTTCGGCTCTCGACCCAAAAATATTATGTTATGATGTCTTTTAAGGAGCTTTTTTGGATCTTCTGGGCTTCGATAAATCCACTTATGGGGTTTGGTAAATCTATTGGATTTTTAATAGATTACTTATTGTTTTTATCTTAACTAATTATATCTTGACAACCAAACGAGGTCTAAAAAACAAAATAGTAGTTGCCATTGATAAAAGATACCTAAACTAAACCGAGAAATTTCCGCACAGTAAAACGTGTAAATTTTCACACAGTAGGACGTGTAAATGTGTGAGTGTAAGCCCAAAGCCACAAAGCAAAATAAGCTTGACACGTCATCTCCTTTTGGGGTTCCCTTCTCAAACAAATTACATTCCAGGGGAAATAAAAATGCTTTCTTTCCTATATCACACACACATTCATTCACATACTATCTCATTTAGAACTCTCTCTCCTCCCTCTCTCTCATCTCTCTCTCTCTCAACAAAGAAACATATATTGAAAACATCCCATCAAGACACCATTTTTCTAACCCCCTTTAATTATCACCATCGCCTAAAAATCAAGAATTTATTCATCAAGAAAATCCCTTGATCGGATTGAAAACCAAATTCCCTTGATCAGAAATTTCTTTTTGACTATTTTTGGTGATTTTTTTTTTCTTTCTTTTTTTTAGCAGCAGATGTTACATGGGTTTTGAGGAATCTTGGCTCTCCTTTGCATGTAAACTTTGATTTTTTTATTTTTCTGATTCTTTGTTACTTGATCTGATTTCTGTGTCGGAATGTACAGAATCAAAGACTGCCCCTTTTTGTTTTTTTTTAACAGTTATTTGTGAAATTACACTTGATCTTCAGTGTTGATTGAAGAAACAATACTTGTTTTTTGTTGATCACTGAAGATCCTTGTTCATTTGTGTTGTTAAAGATTGGATTTTTATGGTCAAATTTCCTTGATCATTGTTGTTTTTAATTCAGAATTTTGATTTTTGACAATCACAAGCTTCTGGGATTTTTGTTAAGTGATGCGTGTTCATGAAAATTAGCTTTTTTTTCGGTGTGAAAAATCGGTTCTTTTTTCGGGCTTCTTTTGGTGTTGGAATATCCCTTTGTGCACGTTGTTGTATGCTTCATAAAACAGTATTCTTTATTTGTGTTGAATGTATTTCCCTTTTTAGATACTCATCTTTGCCGAAACTTCGTATGTTTTGATCAAATTTGCCCGTGTTCGAAAGTTCACTTCTTGTCTGTATCATTGTTGATTATTCACTTCCATTTGTAATGTGCTTGTCTGAATATGTTTGAGTGAGTGGTTTCGTATCTGATGCCTTATCTTTTAATCAAGAAAATGTGTATTTGACAGTTCCTCCTATGTAAACTTGCAGGCTCGGTACGAGATTCTCCGATCAACTAATAACTCGAAAGGTACCTAAATATTCCCATTCTTGAAGGCGGAAATTCGAAATGTGGAAAAAACAAAACTGCAATAGCTTACACATTTGTGTGGTTTTTTCAGTAAATTGAATCTTCGGTTGAGTCAAAAAAAAGGGCACTGCAAACTTATAGCAGTGGTGCCTCCATGGATGCCACGACTAGTGGAGCATCAAGTGTTCAATACCACGAGCAGACAATTACTTCGATTGTCAATTCTCCTTCGACGCATCAAAGGCAGCAACGCCACTGCTTCGGAAATGAAAGCCCGGGCGAATTCCCTTTATCCGCAAATCCATCGATCGTGCTTCATTTCCTAACGGGTTGCAATCTCGACCCGCAAGATCTCGCTAAACTCGAGGCAAGTGTGTTCAATTCTCAATTTTCAGACAAGTCCATCGTTTTGTTTTGACTGATAGAATTGATGATGCTGCTCATTTGGAACCCGTAAATTCTTGTTTTACGCAGGCAACTTGTTCCTTCTTTAGACAGCCAGCAAATTTTGCCCCCGATTATGAGCTCTCCTTGGCTGAGCTGGCCGCTCTCGATATGTGCCAAAAGAGAGCTATATTTAAACCGATGACATTTGAAGAAAGGCAAGATTTAAAGCAAAGGTGTGGTGGTTCTTGGAAACTTGTCTTGAGGTATTTGCTGGCTGGAGAAGCATGTTCTAGAAGGGAGAAAACGCAAGCAATTGCGGGGCCCGGCCATTCTGTGGCTGTGACTTCTAATGGAGCTGTGTATTCGTTCGGTTCTAACAGCTCTGGTCAGCTTGGTCATGGAACTACCGACGAAGAACCACGCCCCCGCATAATCAGGTTAGCCAAGAACAGATTTTTATAATCTTTTTAGGGCTTAAGGCCTCGTTTGGTTGGGGTGATTACCCATGATCAACTAAATAATTGAATTTCGTTTTATATTTGGCAAACCCAATAATTTTCCTGGTCGACCCCGGAAATATTATTTCATGATGCAATATTTCGGCTTTTAGGAAGAATATTTAGTAGACCTTGCAAGATCTTATAATACAATTGGGTTTTCGTTAGATTATTGAATCTTATTTTTGGCGATTCTTATGTTAGGAACGAAAACGAGGCCTAATTATACAGTTAAACCAGATAATTAGGCCTAATTGTTTCTAATATGACTTTGTTTTGGTGAAGATCCATGCAAGGGATTCGAATTATCCATGCAGCGGCTGGGGCGGGGCGGACAATGCTAATTAGTGATGCGGGTCGGGTATACTCTTTTGGAAAAGATTCATTCGGCGAAGTGGAATATGGTGCTCAAGGGAGTAATTTAGTGACCACCCCTCAGATAGTTGAGTCTTTGAAGGATATTTTTGCTGTGCAAGCTGCTATCGGAAACTTCTTCACAGCTGTGTTGTCTAGAGAAGGTAGGGTTTACACGTTTTCTTGGGGTGACGAAAGCAAACTCGGACATCAAACGGACCCCACCGATCTTGAGCCCCGTCCATTGTTGGGGGCCCTCGAGAATATTCCGGTGGTTCAGATTGCAGCTGGATATTGCTACCTTCTTGCTTTGGCTTGTCAACCTAGCGGCATGTAAGCTCCTCCTCGTTTAATTTTTTTTTTATTGGGATTTCTTTTTTTTGTTTGTTTAATATTTAGAGATAAGTACGGTATAAAAAATGATCTTTTTTAAGGGGAGCAACAAAATACTACACTGTTTGAGTTATAATAAATCTCTCCACAAAGTAGTTGATTTTGTGAAGAAGTGGGGGCCATGGCCCCCCTAGCCCTGTTTCAAGAATGCATGTTCAATTTGATTTTCCTTATGATATTAGGTTGATTTTTTTATGGGGGCCAAACAATACTACACTGCTTGAATTACAGTAAATCTCTACACAAAGTAGTAGTTTTGAGTAGTGGGGGCCATGGCCCCCCATAGCCCTGTTTCGAGAATGCATGTTTTTTCCTAGATAAGACTGAATGGCCCGAGTGATTAATTTTCAGGTCGGTGTACTCTGTTGGTTGTGGATTGGGCGGAAAGTTAGGGCATGGTTCTAGAACAGATGAGAAGCTTCCGAGATTAATCGAACAATTCCAAAGTTTGAATCTTCAGCCGATGGTGGTTGCCGCCGGTGCATGGCATGCGGCGGTCGTCGGAAAAGATGGGAGGGTTTGCACTTGGGGGTGGGGCCGCTATGGCTGCTTAGGCCATGGTAACGAAGATTGCGAATCGGCGCCTAAAGTTGTTGAAGCGCTGAGTGACGTGAAAGCTGTGCATGTGGCTACGGGTGATTATACCACCTTTGTGGTTTCGGATGAAGGGGAAGTGTATTCCTTCGGGTGTGGAGAATCTTCTAGTTTGGGGCATAATAATAATGCTGCTGTCGTTGCTGCTGCTGCTGACGAGCAGGTTCGAATCTTGATTTTGAATTCATTTGGATTCGAAGATTTTGAAATCGGGTAATAACTAAACTAATTTACACGATGTCGTTGTTTCCGATCTTTTTTTTAGGGCAATCGACACTTGAACGTGTTAACGCCCGAGCTAGTGACATCACTAAAGCAAGTGAAGGAAAAAGTCGTACAGATAAGCCTCACGAATTCCATATACTGGAATGCTCACACTTTCGCCCTAACCGAATCCGATAAGCTCTTTGCGTTTGGGGCCGGAGATAAAGGCCAGCTCGGCGTACAGCTCGTTGATAATCAAACGGAGAGGGCTAACCCCGAACGCGTTGATATTAACCTCAGTTAAGCTGCCGATGGTTAAATCCCGGAAGTTCGCTCACACTGTCGGCTGCAAATTCCCTGTTTATATTTAAATGTTTTTTTTTTTAATTTCGTTATTTAAATTATCGCTGTGTAAATAGGAAAAACGGTGATTGTGAATAAGGGTAGGAATTAGGAGCTGCAGAATTAACCTCATTAGAAATTCGTTAGCTCTTTGCCTCAACCGGTAAATACTTAGTTTCTAAAAAAGACTTGTTAAGGTTGGTTGGTTGGTTTCATGACTTTATTTACTTTGGTAAAAAATGCTTTCTTTTAACCATTTAAACACTCTTTTATTTATCTTTAATGCTTTGGATGTTTATTGGAACCATTTGAGTGAAGTTTATTTTCCAACCTATTTGTGTGTTTTTTATCCTTTTTATTTTTTCATTTAAATTACGAACACCTTCTGAGGTAAGGTCAAATTATGAAGAGAAAAATCCTTATGTTTTAAGTACATTACAATCACCCCTTTCAACTGGGAATCTTCTTACACATTGATCTTTGCGGTGATTTTTGCGGTGTCAAATTTAGTAGAATCTTCAAGATTATGTGTAATATTCTCCTGTTTGTACCCATTTTACCTAGACACGGCTATGGGCCGGTTTTGGGCCCGGAACCGGCCCGAACCGTTGACCGGTGAACCGGCCCGTCGTCCCCGGGATGGGCCCGATTCTATGAATTGGTGAACCGTGAACCGCCGGGTCGGTCCGGTGGTTCACCCAAATTTAAAAAAAAAAAAAATCAAAAAAATTGCCGGTTTTATTTGCTATTTTTTGAATTCCCCCCACCAACCCCCCCTTTTTTCTTATAAATACCCTTACACCCCATTTTTTCCTATAAAATTAAGTTAAAGTCATTTTATTTATTTCCTTTTGTTTTTTTTCCTATTTAAAAGTAATTATTTTAATTTATTTATCCATTAAGTTTTTTTTTTTAATATATATATATATATATATATATATATATATATATATATATATATATATATATATATAAATTTCCGGGCCGACCCGGATAGGCCCGGAACCGAATTGAACCGGCCCGCCGACCCGGCCCGCCGAACCGTGCATATTACGGGCCGGTTCCGATTCCGTAAAAAGTGAACCGTGAACCGGTATGAACCGACCCGGAACCGGTCCGAACCGGCCCATGGCCGTGTCTAATTTTACCCCCATTCGAGCTCCACATTGTGCAACAAGATGATTATAAAGTGTCTCTTAGCTTGTAAATATCAAATTGCGGTGCATTAGAAACTACATTTTTTCACAAAAGAGTACAAACTAGAGGACTTTGACACCATAAGGATGGACATGTAAAAGGGTTGTTGTAATTAACCAAACATAAGGGATTTTTTTGTAATTAACCTTACCTCAAGTGTAGCCGTAATTTACCCAATATATATATTTATTTATTTAAAAAAAAATCATTTTAAGAATTTTTTATTCTTCAATTGCTGTATTTCACAAATCGAAAGCAATTGATCGAAGAAAAATAGAATTCATTACAAACATAATACCATAAAAATAGTTGAAAAAAATGAAAACAACACAACAGCTGTTGATAAAACCATAAAAACAGAATTCATTACAAAATAAAACCCATCACAAATAATTTCACCCAAAGCGGCTTTAGAGAATCAAACGATAACAGTCAATCGATTCAGATTTAACTACATAAATATTCTCGCAAGCTATTTCTAAACATCAAAATTTTTTGCATGAAAACTAGAAGGAAATCAATAATCAGACGGTGAGATGACATCATCGATCTTTAGAATCATCTTAACAACTTGGGTAGCAAGTAGAATCTGCTGTTGTTTCCCTATCAACGTCTCGAAAACATTCTGCTCGCGCATGTCGTTTGTCCCCACGTCGTTGCAATCAATACCACAGTAGCTGTTGTTCTCCTACAAACGGAAAAACAAAACATATGTACTTTTAGTTTTCGACAAATGCTGAAATACCTCTTCACATTCAACCTAGAAATTATAAATAAATAAATAAATAAAAAAAAAAAAAAAAAAAAAAACATAAAATAGGGTGCGAAAATGGTTAAGGATTACGATTTACCTTAATTTGCTGAGATTTGACAGCGGATAGAGTTTCGATAGGCTGAAGTCCACTATTTTCGGCCAGTGCCATTGGTATAGCATCTAATGCATCTGCAAATGCCCTTATTGCATACTACAAAAACAAAAACAAAAAGTAAAAATTAACTAAATAATTAAGAAAAAAAATTCAAAGTTGAAACTTGGAACCATAGATACACACCTGCTCAACTCCTGGGTACTTATCTGCAGCTGCTTCCACGGCAATTGAGCAAGAAATTTCAGCTGAGCCACCACCATATACGATTGATTTATTACGGATAAGATTTCGAGCAACACATAGAGCATCGTGAATGCTGCGTTTTGTTTCCTCTATCATCATCTTGTTACCTAAAAGGAATTAGATTAATTACTATGAGATCATCTTTGAAATTATGTAAAAGAAGAAGTGGAGAAAAAGATAGGCATGGGACAGTATTGACTCACCACCACGTATAAATATGGTTACCGCCCTTGAATTTGCACAGTGCTCGATGTATATCATTCGATCTTTAGTAGTCCCAAAGGCTTTTTCTCGAACCAAACCAGCCTGACATAAATAAATAAATTGAGAAATACTTTACAATGTTACTATATATAGAGAATGGATGATAAGTGGCTATCTTACTTTGCCTAGCTTTTCTGTTGTCAACTCCTGAAATCTCGGTACAATTCTCCCACCTTAAATCAAAGTCGAGAAAAAAAAGCCAATACAAAATAAAAAAAATAGAAAAGGGAAATATAATAGAAGTGCTGAATTCTATTCTAGGAGTGCAGGATTCATAAAAACCTGTGGCTATAGCTATCAGCTCTAACTCCACACCACCAACCCATCTGATAGCAGGCAGATCTCTGTTCATTAACAAGTGGTTTGCCTCGTCATCGAAACCCCATTGGCAGATGACTAAAGTAGCCCCAACATCCTATGATCAAACAAGTTTTGGATTACACAAATGTATTTTATTTCATAAAATGTAAATCATATAGCCAATGTAAGAGCAAGAGTATTCAGGCGGGCAAACTTTTCAATTCACACGTATTATTATCTAAGATTCAAGTGCCAAATTCTACATACGATGGTCCTAGATTACCTTGCATTTTTGAACCATATCGTCGAAGTACTTCTGCTCTTGTTGACGTAAAGTCTGGAATTTTTCCACAGTATCAATATCAACCTTATGTTTAGTCTTGGGCTTCGGGGGCTCAAAGGGGCAAGTTAGAATAGCAATATTTGCATCCACAATTTGCTTCGGCATTTGCGGATGACTCATATCTTTGTCGACAATAATCCCATATATTAGTTCAGTGTCCTCCAGCTTTCCTCCCACTTTCCCCTCGACTTTAATTAAGTCTAGATTGACATCCCTCCTCTCTAAATCTGCAACAGCAAGCACTGCTTTAACTGCAATCTCCGCCAAACTGCGCTTGCACCTATTCACACTGCAAAAAGTAGTTTGCAATACCAAAACAGATCAATCACAAAAGCAAGAGATACTTGCAGAACTACAAGGACAATGGAGCAAACAAGAAGATTCATAAATTAAACCACAATGTTCACAAGTTTTGGGCTGTAAAACAATATGTGAAAGAAATGGGCAAATCAACGAATAATATCATGAGGAATAGAAATCCGAAATAAGAAACAATACTCACATCTTGGAGGATAAAGTAGTCATACAAGTCTGAATCAAGGGCTCAACATTTGCTGCGCTGAATTCAAACTTATTAGCAATCTGCTCCAAATGTTCGAAAGCAATCCTCGAAGCAACTTCATATCCTTCAGCGATTCGTATCGGGTGGATACCACGCTCCAATAGCTTCTCAGCTTGTTCTAGAAGTGAACCGGCCATAACAACAACTCCAGTCGTTCCATCACCGATTTCATAGTCTTGACTCCTCGACAACTCAACCATTAGCTTACCAATCTGATTGTCCACATCCATCTGCTCCAAGATCGTTGCACCATCATTTGCTGACAGCAAAAGAACACGAATAAGTAATTTTATCTCTAATAGATCAAGCTGATGTCGATTTTCTCGATAGTTCATTGATATAGATAGATCTGACTAGTTTCGAAGACCAAAAATTAGCCTTAGTGCCTTTAATACCATACCCTACATGAAACTGAAATTCACAAAATGTAGACAAGTTCTCATTCAGCCTTTTAATTCCAGAATACTAGGTTAAGTAAAATTAAAACCCCTAAGCAACAAATCAGTATTACGAAGTCAAAAATCCAAACCAAAACCTAATTTTTCCGAGAAAAACAGAAAATCAAGGATTCAAGCAAAACCACACCAACATAAACACAATAATAACAGGAGAAACGCTAAGCTTACTTATGGTGACTTCACCGTCAGGGCTCTGAAGCATCTTATCCATGCCTTTCGGCCCTAGAGAGGTGCGAAGGATCCGCGCCACCGCTTTCCCGGCGGCGATATTCGCCTTCTGCGCATCGAGGCCGCGCAATCTGGTTTTCTGGTCCTGCTCCCTTAGAATAATGAACGGTCGGCCGTACTCATCGAACGCCAGCGCCATTGTTCCGGCGCCGGTAGAAAAAGTAGCGGATCTTTATATGGATCCGACGAGGAAAATTGAAATGAAGAGTTCAAGGAAGGAGAGAGTGATGTGAGCTTTGGGGAAGAGTTTGAGAACAGATACTTTAGCCCTAGTAGTGGCAATTCCGAAATATTAATACTCATTTTTATTGTTTTTAAACTTTAATAAATAACTAAAAAAGGAATAGTAATTAACATTTTTCATCCTTTAACTATTTCTATTTATACTTTTCACCTTGAAATTGAATTTTTGGCCCTTTGTACAGACTAAATTAGTAAATGTCCAAGTTAGGGGTGCAAAGTGCTAATAAAGTGTAAGTAAATGGGGCAAAATGTAAGGGAACCAATTTTTATGCTCCAGTTGGCAGTAAGTATTAAGGCGTGGGGTCTGCTCTCTCCAGTATCATAGATCCAATATGTTACAGTTTGAACTAATGACGCGAAAACAACGACGCATTTCAGCCCACCTTTAATGTAGATCGCAAGTGCATGGGCCTGGTACATGGGCCATCAATTTGCCGTACCCATTTTTATATAAATTCGGATTTAGATCCAAATTTAATTTTAAAACATATTTTCAAAATTTTATATTTATAATAGTAATAATAATACTATTACTAAGCCTCGTTTAGTTGAGAAGAGTAACCATTATAAACTACATAATTGGACTTTGTTTGATGTTTGGTGTCCCCAATTATTTATCGGGTCAATCTGCAAATACTATGTTATCATGACTTATCTTGTCTTTTAGAGAGACTTTTTGTTGGACGTCCCGAGGTCCAATAAAATAATTAGATTTTCATTAGATTGTTTAATCTATCTTCGTTAATCTTATTTTGGCAACCAAACGAGCCATTAATTATTATTATATATTTTATATTAAAAGTGAATAATAAAAAAATAAAACTTTTGATTTTCGCTAATTTCAGTTCGAAAAATTCCGATACTGGAATAAGTTTTTGTTGTGATGAATTTTGGAATTTCGATTATCAAATTTTCATAATTATTTTTGAACATAATAATTGGATTTAGAATATTAAAAATAACCTATGCATTAATTAAAATATAAAATTAAATAAGCCTGGAGAGCATGATAAATAGCAAAACTAATGAAGATAAAATAAGGTGAAATGGAATTTTATTTATTCAAAGACTGCAACCCACAAAACTGTGAATTACATTAATGAAATTATAAGATATTCAACAATAAAAAAAAAAATACATTTTTTTTTTTTTTTATATAAACTAAAAGAAATGGAAATAGAAGAAGATCCCTTCATTATTAGCAAACGAACTTTCCATTTCTCCTTATTGCATTGGTAGTGTGTACTAATTGATTCAGAAAAAGAATGCACCAACGAAGCTGGCGGCAGCGACTGCTCCGGCGACTGTGGAGATTGGAAGTGCAGCTGCGCCGCTCATAGGGGCGGGTGCAGGTGTGAGATCTGGGAAAACACCATCGGGAACAGGTCCTCCGACGGGGGCGGCGTCAGTGGCGCCGCCACCGCTGATGGTGCCGATCACGCTGCCGTCGTCACCGTTACCGGTGGGTGCCTCAACCACCACGTCGGTTGAAGGGGTGGTGGAAGGAGGGGAGGCGGCGGCAGAGGCCATTCCGACAACGGCAAAGAAGATGAGGGCGACGATGATGATTTGTCTGGCCATTTTCTTTTTTTTTTTAAATTGTTTTTTGTCTTTCTTTTTTTTTTTTTTTTTTTGCAGTGAGAGTTAGATCAGATGAATCAAATCTTTCTCACTTTTTTATTGCAGAGAAGAAAGAATTGAATTGAATGTACTTGTCGGAAATGGTTGATGTTCTGGAGGGTGGGAGGAGGGTGTTTATATAGGGCGGAGGTACGGTGGAGATGGGTGGTGGAGTGGCGGATTTTACGGGCTGCGGAGGTACGGTGGCCATGCAAAGTTTAGACGTCCACTAGTTATCTTATAACAAAACCTTGATTTTCGCTTTACCATTAATTTTTTTTTAATTGGTCAAAAAGAAAAAAAAAACTTAAAATGGTTATTTGGTAATTATATTTGTTTTTAAATTTCAAAGACTATTTCAACTGCAAAGGCTATAAACTCGTTGAATATACTACAAATATAAAACATTATGATAAATCAAATTATTTGATCAATTAGAGAGATAAAAACAGACCTTACGATTACTGAACATGCGAAACAGCCGCCCTTAGCATTGTCGAAAACCTGAGCTGAACTCTACCGAATGTCTGAAAGAATATAAGAATCTCCGTTTTTTTACGTCTGGAAAGAAACTGCCTCCGTATAACTAACAATTTGATCGATTGACTAATTAATACATTCCTTTAAAAACTGGGTTCGTGCGGCATATGCTCGCTCCATATTCCTCGTACTCTGCTTTCGTATGACAAGCCTGTGTCGGTACAAAAAATATTGTCCAAATGTGTTATAGAGAGAGACTGAGTGAGAGATATTCTAGAGAGAGAAACGAAACGTACTGTGAAAAACTCGGGGGTGGATGCAAGTACAGAGCCTCCAAACCAAACTGCACATTTCTGGATAGGATGGCTTACGACATTTACTTCGACAGGTTGTGCCTGGAGAAAAAAATCCCCGAATTCGAATTTTATAATTAACTGGTGAATGAAAAAGGCCCGATTTACCAAAAAAACAACAGAACCTTTAATTCTCCACCAAGCTTAGTATTAGAGGCAAGAACTCGAGCATCGACAATCTTTTTCACATCCCTTTGCAGCCTTCTGTGGAAGTCTTTGAACATGGTTGACCCTCCGGATAATACGATATTCTACATTATATTGTATCGAATCAGTTTCGACGCTTAGAGTTCAATAGGCACACGAATCAAATATAAAAAAAATGGTTATTGGTCAGTCAACTACTTTCGTGTCACCTTATACAACGATCTTCGTGTATCTATTGGAGCGGACTGAATACATTTGTCAATCACATCAGGCAGAGGTGTCGTAAAATCGTCACTGTAAATTTCAGGGTTGAAGAATATCTACGCAAGAAAGCATAAATGTAACATCAATATTTAATTCAACAAAAATATCAATTTCAGCAGATTTTATCGAAATGCGATAACACCAGACACTATGTGCTGAAAACGAAGCAAACCTCGGGGCCAAGGAACCGTTCATAGCCTATATCACAAGAATAAGGAGCCCCGGTTTTCGGCTTAGTACCTCTCCACTGCTTAACGTATTTTGCTGGCTCTTTGTCGTGCTTATTGAACTCCTGAACTCGTCAAAGAACATAATTAGAAAATAAAAGTAAGTAAAAATATTTCGGATATACACAAAATATTTAGAAACTATCCTCTAGTTCACCTTGACAATATCGGAACAAGTGTAGCAATACATTTCCTTCACTTTACGCGCAACCTCGAAGGAGTCGTCGGGTGGAACATGCTCTCCTCTTTCCTATTAAAAGTATTCGATAATATTTGACCAATTTTACTATCGATTGTAGAAAAATTGAAAAATCGTCCTACTTTCATGAGGTGTTGGATGAACCGAGTGACGTCTTTCCCTGCAATCGGAATCGACTTAATGCTGCTCCCGATAACATAACCATCTGCAACAGGGACAACATGAGTAGCCCCGTCTCCGATGTCCACTACAACTCCTGTCATTTCACACTAAGAACATGTGTCCAAATGTAAGAAAAAAAACCCGATTTTTGTCTAAATATTTCAATCCGATTTTATCCCATGCTAGCTCATTTTACACACTAGATTTTAACATAACTCAATTTTACCTTGGATGTAGTATATCCAGCAGCCAATGCAAGAACAGGCTGCACGGCAATATAAAGTCCCGGAACATTAAAGGTCTCGAACATGATCTCTCCGGTGTACTCGCGACTCTCCGGCGCAGTCAACGAGCTCTCGGTCAACAGGAAGTAGTGATCCTCTGGATCGCAGCGTAGATAGTTAAATATACACTGCTGCCAAAACCTCTCCATCGAATCCCAATTATCAACCTGGCCGTGTTTCATGGGATAACTCAAACTGTAAGTGGTGCTGGATTTAGATCTGGCGACCGCCTCTTCGCCTATGTGGTAATCGAGATCGGCCATCACCCCTGCGCTATGCTGCACCAGCCAATTGCTGCCCTTTGTTGAACCGGGCCGGGCCTGGTTGACGAACGACTCGTTTACTGCAACTACTGTCGGAACTGTAAAACAGGGCTCTACGTTTCCGGCAAAACCCAGTTTCGTGTACCTGAAAATAAGGTGGCAAAATTGAAATAAGCAAAGTGTACTCATTGAAGCATTTCATCAAACAGTTCATCCGCGATGGCAATCGAGAAAGAACTGGTCGACGGTTACCCAGTGCCATTGTCGACGACTACAGCAGGACGAGAAGTGGAGGATTCCATTAGCTAGAAGAGCAAAACCCGGGTCTGAGATTCTTGAAATGTGCTGAGAAAAACGGCGATCATAGTCGACGGCGGCGCGTGGTGATCAGAATGAGTCCGACGTGTCAACGGCGAGTAGTTGCAGCTACAAACAACAACGTCGGAGAAAGAAAACATCGGCTGAATAAGCTTTTCGTTCCGTCCATTTCATCGTTAAATCATGAAATTCATCACCAACTTCACAGCAGTTGGACTCAGGTGCGGTGTGAATTGACGGCGACTGTTTCAGACTTTCAGTCCCTTTTCTCTTTCCTTCCCTTTCTTAGTTCTTACTCAATTGAACAAGGCAAACGAATCAAATTGTGCGATGGGGTTTGATTGTTCTTTGGTTTAGCGTGAAGAACGGGATTAAAACACACAGTAGTTGGTCGGGATGTACGGACATTGGAGTTTGGAGCTTGATATGATGTGTGCTGACGTAATCAAGTGGAAAAGAACAGATTTTTTTTTTCCTCTTCTTGGTAATAAATACACGAGTTTGTTAGTATCTTGGTAATTTTATTGTTACTGCTGCAAAATATATAACCATGACAATAATTAATTCTAAATTTAAATTTCGCCTCATTTTTTATTTTGTACATTTTTCATGATAATATACATAATTTACAATAAAAAATAGTAAACAATAAATAAGGATAGAGTAAATTACGGCCACACCCCTGACGTAAGGTCAAACTACGAAAAAACTACATCAACTATTAATCTTCTTACACGCCTGCCCTTAGAATGCCAAATTCAGTAGAATCTTCTAGATTACGTGAAATATTCTCTAGTTTGTATTCGTTTTGTGTAAAATGCAGTTTCCGATACACCACAAGGTGATATTTACAAGCCAAGAAGCACATCTTATGATCATCTTGTTTCAAAATGTGGAGCTCCAATGTAATAAAACAGGTACAACAAAATGGAGAATATTTCTCATAATCTAGAATATTCCACTAAATTTGACACTGCAAGGACAGACGTATAAGAAAACTCATAGTTGAGGGGTGGTTGTAATTACTCAAATATAAAGGGTTTTTTCGTAATTTAACCTTACCTCAGAGGGGTGGCCGTAATTTAACCATAACAATAAGCTCAAGCTCATAAAATAAATATTATTATAATGCTAATTTTTATTTATATGGAAGAGAAAATGGAAAAACAAACACTAGAAGAAATTCTGAATTACAAAGTAAACACAATACCCCTTACATTTTATTCTTTCAAACTTCAAACTAACATACCATAAACAAAAACAAAAAAAAAAAAAAAAAAAAAAAAAAAATACAAGATACCTATAAAACATATGAAATGGTGTAAACACTATCCTCAAACTCAAAGCTCATCCTTTGCCGATTGTTTCGGATTTGCCGATGAAGTCTTAACAGGATACGAAGCCTGCATAGCTAAGCCACACAGCCCTTCTTCTGCATTTATATCTCGTTGCATCCTGATATATCCTTGCTCTCCCCATTCTGCCCCCCACGAGTTTTTCACTATCCAGTATTTTGTACCGTCGACAGTTGTTCCATATCCTACAATTGCCACTCCATGGTCTAGCTCAGTCCCACAATCTCCGGTGAACACTCCCTACAAAATCGAGAAAAAACCGAGCGATTTATTAGACCAGTTCTTGATTCTACTCGTCCTTGTATATTCCGGTTCTATATACTCGTAGGCCGTCTCTAGCTATTTTGGGGCGTAAAGGGAATAATAAATTGTGGGCCCTTTTCTCTAAATTTATTTTTTTTTCATAAAAAGATAATTATATTTTTTATTTAAATAGTGAAATTACTATAAGACCCCTACAAGCAGTTGCTTGATATCTTCTTGAAATCTTGAAATTGCCAATATCACAAGTGGTGTAAGAAAAGATAGGAGTTGAGTATATATGTGTGTGTGTGTGTGTGTGTGTGTGTGTGTGTGTGTGTGTGTGTGTGTGTGTATACCTCTGAGTAGAACTGAAGACTAGAACCACCGGCATCCATTGCAATAGATACAGGCTGGTTCGCGACTGCTTTCATGAGTGCGTTCTCGTTGTTCACGGGCACGTTTTCATGACCATCGATCACCACCGCCGGCGTATTAACCTAATTTAAAAAAAAAAAAAAAAACCTAGTATAAGTTTTTTTGTCTTAAAACAATTTCTGAAGATAATAATGTTTTCTTTTTCTCCCTTTTCCATACCTTTGCAGAATCACATCTCCCATCTTTGGCACTGTAAGGGTAAACAGTCTCGGTCGTAAGTCCGCCCTCTTTCTTGATGAACTCGTACGCGTTTTCCATTAGTCCTCCATTACAGCCCTCGTTGTCCTTTTCACAATCAACCAGTTCTTGCTCAGACAAAGATACTAAAGTACCCGTCTTAATCTTATTGATCCCTTCAACTCCGACAACAGTCGAAAATGCCCAACAACTACCTGTGAAAAAAATTCAGACAACACTCGGTAAAAAAATAAATCAGACATAAACAAAAAAAGTAAAAGTCGAAAAACTCACCGCAATTTCCTTGATTCTTGACAGGAGTAACAGCACCTTGTTTCCTCCAATCAACCGACGCAGGAAGATTATCGGCCTTTTCGTACATAAACCCCGTGTGGGCCCTGCTGCCTCGGAGCATCTGGTGATGCTTGATTTTGGAGCTGTAAGAGTTTCTGAACTCATGGTTCGTCATGTCGGCAAACTTGTTGAGCTTCAGCTTGTAAGGCTTGTCCATCTGGTTCACCTTATGCACGTGCTGCACATTCGCTTTGAAAACGTTGAAACGCAGTTTTTTCTCGGCTAAATCACGAGAAACCGTGTGGTGGCTCCTCCACCTTTCGTACAAATCCCATAAACTCTCGTCAGAAGCCAAGTCCTTTTCGGTGAATTCTATGCTTTTAGCAAGGCCAAAAACCATAGACAGGAAAATAGAAACGTAAAGAACCTTCCCTATACCCATTTTCACAATCTTTTCAAAATCAAGAAACCTTTTCTTTTACTTTTTTTAAATTCTATCTCGGAGGGTGGTGTGTTTATATAGGAACATACGTTAGCTTGACGATGAAACTGCATGCATCATTGTCGATTTCATAGTAACAGGCTTTTTTGCTGAAATTAAGGGAAAGCTTTGTCCTATTTTAAGGATTAGCCTGCTATTTTTGGAGGTGAGTTTTGTAAGTATATGGTTTAACATGCTAACCATGCTATGTTTGTTACAATTTTTCGGCAGACGATGACTCGTTCGTTTGTCTGTGGCTGCAGGCTATATATCATAAAGTGTTCTGTATTTTCCATATTTTTTCTATTACTTATGCAATTTTTTTTAATAAATCTATTTTATGCAATTTTCAAATATTAAACTGCACCGAATGAAGTACAACGGGTACATTATCATTATTCATTCACGCACAAAAACACAAATTCATATCAGATAAATTTTTCGATCTATAAATCAAAAGAAATTTTTCGATTTAATCTTTCTATTTTTAGTTGACAAAACCTAAACGCAAAAAACGAATTTCGGCTGAGTAGATGACAAATTCGTATACTCATCGAAATAAAATTCGCCACTGCAGTCGAATAAGTTACTATTTTCAAGTTTCCTTCTAGCTTTACTCGTAACCTAAACGATTCTATCGTGATTCATAGAAACATGCAGACTTAAAAGACTTTATTTCCCAAGTAGAAAATGAATCAATAAGTAGCTAAATCAAACTCCAATATGCAAATAACAATTCAGAACCGTGCAAGTTCATTAATTACGTGAAGATTCATCGGTTTTTCGACAAAAGAACTTGGACCAATCGACAATGATCGACGCGTTCGATTTCAGTTCCAAAATTGCTTTAGAAAAAAGAGGAATCAAATCAAATCAAATCGGTGTTGATCAATATATGGATGGTATAAGATCCATATTTTCCAGCTACAATTTAAAAAATAAAATAATAATAATAAAAAAATGAGAAAGATTGGACAAATTTTACTGTAATTGCAAAGAGATCCCTTATCTCCATTCTCCGTTTGTTGCAAATATAGCTCCTCTCTCATCTTCCTTATCTCCATTCTCTCTTTCTGCAGATTAGGGCAAAATCAATCAAGGGGGTAAAGTTTTCATTTTTGGCAGAAGTTTAACCTAAGAAAGCATGTGTAAAAACAGATACATACAAATCGATAGAGTTCGTATATATCTATATATATATATATATATATTACTGATTCAGACAAAAGAAAATCCGAATCAATGAAATACCAAAGAATGTCGCTACTTTCACCATCTTCAATTGATCGATCGATATCCTTCGTCTTGCTTGCTTCAATGGGAAGCTCCGATTAGCTGAATTCTTGTTAATTTCTGCCCCAATTTTCAAAACGACGACGTTTCAATAATGCCTATTAATTTCATTTTTTTTTTTTTTTGTTTTTTTGGTTTTCATTAAGTGAAGAGAATATTCTAAAGAAAAAATAAATTGGTTGGAGAAAAAAAAAAAAAGTTTGGCATTTTGTCTTATAGATATGAATAAGAAATAAAACGAAATTTCCGATTTTTGCCAAATCCAACTCGAAAAATTTCTGATTTTTTTTGGCTGCAGCAAAGGGTCATTGTTTAATCAACAATGCAATAATTTAATTTGCTGCTATTCTAACTGATCTGAGTTTATATATACGGTAACCTGATATCGTTACGTATTCGTCGTGTTCGTCAAAAAGCCGATAAACGAGCTATCAAGATGTGCTTTTTTCGAGTTTGTTTCTTCTTCTCCTTACCCTTTGTTGATTAAGACAAATAAACTTCAATTTTTATTTTTGAACTGATAATACATAGGTAACTCTTTTGTCTGTGATGACTAATCTTTGATGTTGAGATTAATTTAGTTTTATACCACATTGTTCTGTATAGCTGTCTGTAATGCATAGATTTTGCTTTCAAAGGGAGTTGTGAATTGTGATGGATGAAGTTTGTAAATAAACTAATTTTATTGAAGCATTTAATTAATTAGTTTCATAATATAAAAAAAATTATTTAATTTACTATAATAAAAATACACAGAACAAAGTGAGTGCCTCTGTTCGAGATTCAACCTCAAATTCATCCACTAAACTTTACTCCATTGTTTATAATTATTTATAATAGTAAATAATGTGGTTAGTATCCTAAAAATACGTGTACTATTATTAAATAAAAATGTATATAATAGAAAATAAATAAATAAATAAATCAACCTTAAAAAAAAGAATTACAAGTGGATTAATTCCATGATTCTTCACGCTCTCTGCATAGTAAACGCATCAGCCCACTGAATACCGCCCTAAATTCATGGTTTTGGTATGGGTTACCTTCTCAATACATTTTTTTATTTATTTTAATATTCATTTTACTTTTATTTTTTGTTTAATTATTTGTCAGTATATATAATATTGGATTCTCAATTTTAAATAATATATTTTTTTCTTAAATTCTCGATGAAATTAATCGATAATTTTCACCTTTGATTTATAAGTAATTTGTCAAACACATACAAATGTGGGTATGTCATATGTGTACGAAAGAAAATAATTCGATGAAATTCACCCAGTATAGCATATAATATCAAATGTTTTTTTTTTACTTTCTTTTATCAAATAAGATAATTTGATAAAAGAATATGTAAATAAAATAAATTATTATAACAAAAATTTTAATATAAACCGAATAAAATAACAAAAAAAAAATAATATATTTTGGAAATTGCGAGTGCCCCTCCAATCCCCACACGTCCATCTCAATGGAGTGTATATATATATATATATATATATATATATATATATATATATATATATATATCAACATGCTTTATTCTTAGGGGTCTTTAGCAATAAACCCCTTGGATGAGTAATAAATGGTGATATGTCCAACCCTTAAATCTTTCTTTGTGATAAACCCCTATAAATATTAATTCCAATACTACCCTTCTGAAATTAGAAAATCTCCTACTCAAAAATAATCCATCCCATTAATACACGTCCCTTTCCTTAAATAATGCCAAAATAATAGTAATTTTTTTCCAACTCAATATTCAAATCCCTTGAAATTAGCCAAATAATTAAAAAAATAAAAAACCACCTTAATATACTCCATAAAATCAGCCAACAAATTAAAAAAAAAAAAAAATTTGCTTCTTCACATACAAAATCAAAACCCACGTGCAAGATGAAGTTTTTTTTTTAATTATTTTTTTTTCATATTTTTTTAATATTTTCTTAAATTCTTTTAAACGAAAAACTGATTTTTTTTCCCGACAAGTTTACTACGCCGAATATGACTATAGTTGAATAAGATTATAGGCATATTTTCTTAATTTTTTTTAACGAAAAATTGATTTTTTTTCCCCGACAAGTGTACTACGCCGAATATGACTATAGTTGAATAAGACTATAGTCTAATATGACTATATGTGACTATATCAACTGTAGTCATATTCTTTCTTTATATTGCATTTTTTAAAATTTTTAACTTCAAAATTCCAATTATATAGTGAGGTAAAGTGATGTTTATCAAATTATATAAAACAACTAAAATTCCCTATTGTTTAGGGAAACAATGCAATCAACATCCACACAAAAAGATCACAAAAAATCACAATTTGAATCTTGTTATTACAAGTCAACTTGAAACGAGAATATATAACATATTCGAATATGACTACAATGATATTCAACAGTAGTCATATTCGAAAAATACATAAAGATGACTATAGTCATGTTGTTGCTACTGTACATATTTGAACTGTATTTTCAGATTTGGAAAAAAAGAAAAAAGAAGGAGAAATTGAAAAATACATAAATAAAAAAATTGATAAAAAATCATTATATACATATATATCGACTCCACTAACTCAAGTATGATTATAGGCTCCCTCTCTCTCTCTAATATTTAAACACACACAGTCACAATGAAAAAACCTTAAATGCCAAAAGTAATCATGAGTTGCTGAGAAACTTCCAAGAACACGAAAACAGAAAGTAGCAAAAAAAATCGAATAATCACATTCGAACCAGACTGTAGTCACGTTGATGTTGCTGCTTCAGATCTGGAGAGAAAAAAAAAAAGAAAAAAATTAAAAATAACGAAAGGAAGGTGGTGTGATATGTATGAGGCGACAACATGAGTTTTTTGGGAGGTTTGATACCGTAGCAAGTCTTGACGGCATTCGAACCAGACTGTAGCCAAAAAAAAATTGAATAGTCACATTCGAACCAAACTGTAGTCACGTTGATGTTGCTGCTTCAGATCTGGAGAGAAAAAAAAAAGGAAAAAAATCGAAAATAACGTAAGGAAGGTGGTGTGATGTGTAGGAGGCGACAACATGAGTTTTTTGGGAGGTTTGACACCGTAGCAAGTCTTGACGGCATTCGAACCAGACTGTGGCAAAAAAAAAATCGAATAGTCACATTCGAACCAGATTGTAGTCACGTTGATGTTGCTGCTTCAGATCTGGAGAGAAAAAAAGAAAAAAATCGAAATGAGAGGTAACGAAAATTATGTGAGAGAACGAGAGGAGAGAGAGATAACGAAAGAGAGAAATCTGGAGATTTAAAGAGAGAATTAATGTAATCCTACAATCACGTGAGAGGTTATGAAAAATAAATATTGCAATTATTTTAAAAAACCTACCTATAAGGGTAGTTTTGGCTTATCACATTTATTGAGGGGGTTTCACTAATTAAGATTGAATTTTGGGTTTGTGCAAAAGTCTTAAAAGTCAAATGGGTTTTACTCATAATATTTTCCATTTGAGGGGGGTATTGCATATTTCCCCTTATTCTTATATAACAAGTCTATTCTCTCTCTTGTTCTGAGGCCGGCAGCAATGAAGATCCGATCTTGGCTATCAACATGCTCCTCAACCACCAGCATCGCCACCTCCGGCGACCCTTCCGCCCCATCTCCGCCACGAAAACACTACCCTCCGCCAAAATCTCTAATTTCCGACGACACCAGCAGCTGCTTCTCCGATACCCAGACATCATCATCAACCAGCATCCAAAGCAATCTCTCCCTACTAACCCTCCCCTCAGTCCCTTCTCTCCAGAAACTCGCATTCTCCCCCGGCCAGAACGCCGCCGCGAATTACTCCTCCTCCGCCGCCGTCGCCACTCCGCTCGCCAGCCTCAACAACCCCATCGGCGGCGGCGCCGCCCACGTCAATTTCATCGCCCTCCACAACAACCTCCTCTACGCCGCCTCGGGGAACGAAATAAACGTCTACGAGACAATAAACAACACCCTCTTCGACACGTTCAACGCCGGCAAACCCTCCGCCGGCGCCGTCAAATCCATAGCCTTCCTCGACGGCGGCAGGATCTTCACCGCCCACCAGGACTGCAAAATCCGCGTCTGGAAACTGAACGATCAGAAGCAGCACAAACTCGTCGCCGCCCTCCCCACCGTCGAGGACCGCCTGAGAAGATTCCTCGTCCCTCAGAACTACGTCAGCGTCCGCCGCCACAAGAAGAAGCTCTGGATCCAGCACCACGACGCCGTCTCGGCACTCTCCGCCGGCCACCAAAACGACGTCGTTTCGGTGTCGTGGGACAGAAGCATCAAAATCTGGCAATCAAATAACTTCCGGTGCCAGCAGTCGATCAACAAAGCCCACGACGACGCCATCAACGCGGCGGCGGTATCGAGAGACGGGTTGATATACACCGGCTCCGCCGATAAGCGAATTAGGGTTTGGAAAAGGGAGGATAAAAAGTACGGATTAATAGCCACATTGGAGAAGCACAAATCGGCGGTGAATGCATTAGCGCTGAGTTCCGACGGGTCGGTTTTATTTTCCGGGTCGTGTGACCGGTCCATTTTGGTTTGGGATAGAGAAGACAGTGCTAATCACATGACGGTTACCGGAGCGCTGAGGGGCCATGCAAAGGCGATACTGTGTTTGATCAACGTTCGAGATTTGCTTTTGAGCGGGTCGGGTGATCGGACGGTCAGGATTTGGCGGCGAGGGGTTGACGGGATGTACTCTTGTTTGAATGTGTTGGATGGGCATCGGACGCCGGTGAGGTCGTTGGCGGCGTTGGTGGTGGAGGAGACGGCGGCAGACGGCGGCGGGGTGGTGAAGGTGTTTAGTGGAAGCTTTGATGGGGAGATTAAAGTGTGGCAAGTTGAAGTGGTGAATCATTTAATTTCTTGATTTTTTTTTTACATTTTTTTTGTGTGTTTGTGATTAATTTAGGTTTTTGATTTAATTAATTAGATGTGATATTTGTTGATTGTTAATCTTGGTTACATTTGATTCGATTTCAGTGTGCTAAATGTGTATAGAATCTAAATTACATTCTCTATCTCTAAATATATTTTGACTCACAGAAGAATGAAATATATGTCAGATCCACAATTTTCATTTTATTCCTCAAACACAGAATATTGACTCTCTCTCTCTCTCTCTCTCTCTCTCTCTCTCTCTCTCTCTCTCTCTCTCTCTCTCTCTCTCTCTCTCTCTCTCTCTCTCATGCTTCATTTAATATTTTTCATGCCTTGATATCACCGATTTTACTATGTATTCACACATTATTATAAAAAGATACTGTAATTAAATCTTTAATTCAATGTATATCCTACCTAATTACATTTTAAGGTTGGTAACGATGGACTTAAGTCAACTACTTAAAAGCTTAATATAGACCCAAAAATATAAGTCATAATACGCCCATAATATTTCAAATTCCTCAAGCTCAAGGTATAGTATGTTATTATTATTATTATTATTATTATTATTATTATTATTATTATTAAACAAGCAAACACCAACAATAGCACGGGTAGGTGGATTGATTTCAACCGTAGATCTGATTAAATAATTATACACTAAACACACATACATATGAGTGTGTGTGTAATTTGGTTTCTTCGATCCTACACCCGGTGATAAACACCGGGTGGGTCTTCTGCTGCCAACGACCTCACCGGCATAAATCGTGTAATTGTGCATAGATCAACGGTTGAAATTTGTCAAATATATTTAACGAGGTGTAACATTTAATTACCTATAAACCTCACGTTGTGATTTCAACGCAAATTGCGGTAGTCGGCCAAACCATGTACAATGTGGCGGGAATTATTAATTGTCATTAATTAATTAATTAATTAATTAATTAGTGAGGGAATCAAAGGTCATCAATAGAGGCCAAAATTAACAAACCAGTAAGCACGTGATAATTCGCAATTAACTTTTTGATTGCCCTAAAATTGACAAATAAAAAGATCATGGACCAAAAATGTGAAGACAAATTGAGGCTTTTATCAATCGTTTTAATTAGCTGTACTTGTTTAATTTTAATTACTCAATTATTTGTTGATTAAGCACGTTCACTCCTGAAACTAACTTTTGGTTTATCCTATCTTAATTATATTCCAAATCTTGTTTTTCTTGCCCATTTCTGAAATATTTCAGTAATTAATAAAACACTGCAAAAGCAATGTTCTGGCAAAAATTAAACTCCTTTACTGTGACGTTTTTGGAAGTAATTGATAATTTTAATTATTTATTTATGAGATCGATGCATATTTTATACTTTTAATAATATTTTTAATTTTTGGTACATACAAAATATGGGACACGGCAATTGAGCTGAAAAGCTCGATCCGACTATATTTGAGCCGAACCTAATTTTTAGTGAGTCGGACCGAGTTTGAACTATTTTGTTAAACTCAATTCATTTATAATGAATCGAGTTTGAGCATAATATGACTCAACTCGAAAAAGGCTCGTCCGATTAAGTTAATAATTAAACAAATAATATATTTATTATTTTAATGAAATGGCTCAACATACAAGTTACAAATTACATCCATATTAGGTCATATAATTAGTTAAAGATTAAACATTTGAAACATTAAACTTCATTTGTTTCAAGGAATAGACTATGGTTTTCGTATTATTTTGCGACTATCGTTTTTTTTATCTTATTTTGCTCTTCGACCGTAAAATACTTTTTTTTTAACAGATTCGGATGTAATGTTGTAAAATATGTAATTTATATATATACAAATCTTAAAAATTACATGAACCAAACTTGAACCTATAATAATGCGGTCCGCTTGTATATGAACTTAACTTGAGTCTATAGTAACAATGTTCAATGATTTACGAGCTTGAATCAACCCAAGTTCGACTCATATCAAAAAAAACACTGATAAAATTATATATATATATATATATATATATATATATATATATATATATATATATATAAACCGCAAGTGGATATGGGTGGGATAGCTGTTGAGCATAAATTCGTCAAAGCAAAAATGTCGAAAAAAGGCACAAAAGAGATATGAAGGGTATGGTTCGAATGTAATGTCTTTTTCTCAACCAAAAATTAAATAAACTGTGTAAGAATCTAAAGTTTACCAAATGAATGGTGGCAGAATAATTTATCAGAACCAAATAAAAAATATATATATAAAAAAAGAAATTAAGACAGTAGTTTTTGGCAGTTTTTAAGGTACCCATGCTCCTAAAGTTGATGGCAAAAACGTAAAAAAAAAATAAAAAAAAATAACACCATTTAAAAAAAAAATTGAATAATTGTTTTACTTTTTTGGCAAGTTGGCAAGTTGAATTAATTTGAAGTTTATTTAATTTGAGCACAATACATACATATATATAGATACAGATGATGAGTAATTATTAATTATTCATCTACTTTAGCTAGTTTTTGCGTAGAGTGTGCCCTTGTTGAACTTGTGGTCACCATTTTAATCACTTTCTCCATTAATTCCCTCTCCCACTCTATTATGATAGTATATATTTAAATTGGGTGCAAATTTCGATCGGACAACCTGTTTTAATAAGAAAATCGGATGCCATAGGATAATTGACACCTGGATAGTCTAAATAAAAATATAATTAATATTCTAATAATTGGAAAAAAAAAAACAGAACAGCATAACCTGTTATAATCAATCTAACCCTAATTATAATAAGTGTGATTTATTAAGAGTTAAGACTTAAGAGTGCCACATGTCAAAAAATTAGTGGATTCCGATTTATATTAAATATCGGCCGATCCGCTCATAATTTAATCTCATTTAAATTATTAAAACATTATTTCTCACAATTAAAACAAATAATTAATTGGGATATACAATTTTCAATCAAATGTTGTTATAAAATGATAAATTATTCTAAATCAAATAATTAATGTTACGTTAGATAATTTTATTACTATTACTTTAGGTCTTTGACTTTAGTGTGTATTGAATTCGTTGTTGTGTACAACAAGTAGGGTAACATGTCTCGTGCCTTTAATAAAATCAAACCTTGATTTAGCGGATGAATTCCATTTAATTTCTTTATATATACTTCGGTAACAACAGTATAATTACACAAATAAAAATAAAAAAGGGTATTAGTAAAATTGAAACAAAGGGTATTAGTAAAATATATATTATGTCATGTCAAGAAACACTAATTGACCATACGATCGTGATTATTGACACACACAGTACACACACTGTGGCAAAAAAGAGAAAATGGTGAGGCTTTAATGTGAACGAAGCTTTTCTATAGCAATATTTTTATTTATATCCATCTCTGATGTAAGGTTAAAGTACGGTTTTTTTTTTTTTAAGTAATTACAACAAACCCCTTAATTATTATATTGTTTCACGGAAAAACCTCATCTTCAGCAGATGCGTAAGAGTTGACGTGTAAGACATGCTATGTATAGTTGATGGGATTGTTGTATTTACTAAAAATTGAGGGATTTTTTCGTAATTTATCAGTACTTTAGGTATAGTCGTAAATTACCCATACTATAGTGTTATTGACTTGAGGACAATGGGAAACAGGCAAAATAAATCAGTTATGATTAATGCTTGCTAGCTAGCTACCTATATATAGTCTCCCATCTCTCAATTGTTTTGGTATTTATGTGCATTAATTCTAATTTTGAATTCTTTTTATATATATATATATATATATATATATATATATATATATATATATATATATATATATATATATATATATATATATATATATATGCAGCAAGTTGGCAGAAGAAACAAAGTAATTGGAAAGAAGAATATGTATGGATGATGATTCGAATCTTGACATAAGAGTATGAAGTTTGATGGATCTCCTACCGCATTATTGTTTTTATATACTACTATATTCTATTTTCTTATGAATTTCATTTGACTAAATAAAAAATTAACCTATTGTATATTAAATTGAGAAAAAGGATATTAAAGTAAGTTCTTAATTTAAATATACAAAAATATCTTTAAATTAAAAAAAAAAAAAAAAATTATTCACCGATAGAAAATTTTCAAAAATTTAAAAAATGGGCTTGACCCGATTACACCCATGTAGATTAGTTCGGGCCCAACAAGCACCAGCTTATTTGCCTTGGGCTTTATAGGCGGGCCGAGGTGGCTTAATAGGCCCGTTTGACAGCCTTACAGTTTAAATTGGACTTCCCTCTCTAGGGCCAAGGGTATACAGAAGAAAACCCTTGTGTACCAATATTTTATTTTTTTCATTGAATAAAATTTGTTTTTTTGGGTACATTACGAAAACCTCCCTGAACTTAGGTCAAATAACGAAAAATACCTCCACCTATTCGTAATTACCAAAACCCCCTAAAGTTTGTTTCCGTGTTACACCAAACCCTTACAGTGTAACTTTTAACGTTTTTTTTTTTTTTTTTTTTTTTTAATTCCAGGTAGACTTTACACAATTTCGGATTTTATTTTTTATTTCTTACCTATCTAACAGAATGTATAATAGATTGTCTACATTTTATGTTAAAAAAACTCAATCAACAGTTAATCATACGGGGATTTTGGTTATTATACTGATAGGTGGAGGTGTTTTTCATTATTTAGTCTAAGTTCAGGAGGGTTTTCGTAATTGACTCTTTATTTTTGTATACATACATAATATTAACACAAGGTTTAAGGTTATTTCTCTCTGAGTAATAAATTATGTGAACAAAGATTCAAGAAAATTAAACACACAAACAAACAACCACTTTTATTCATAAATATAAATATAGCAACAACATTACATTCATCATATATCCAGCTGGTAATACAGCCTCAGCTGGTACATTAATTAAGGGAAAAAAACAACAACAAACACGTGCAAATTTATTTCAACCACATGCATAATTAATAATTTAAAAAAACGTGGCCTCCATATTATTATAATGAATAATTTATATATATATCTCAGTCAGTGCAGCAGCTGTAAAGGACAAACTTGTCCATAGTCTTGCCACACTCGGAGCAAACCACCCTCTCAGAGATCTGTCCGTCACTCGCCGGCAGGATGAGGCGCGTGCAGTGGTGCTCCGGGTGGAAACCCTGCAGCTCCTCGTCGAGCGCCCGGACGAACCGGTCGGGGCGGTCGACCTTGTAGGCCCACTGGGCGTAGTTGTCGAGAACCGGCATGAGCTTCTCGGCGTTGCCCTTGGTGATATCACGGTTGCTCCAGCTGAACGCCGCCCAGCCCTGGTGGTTGCTGCTGTCGTAGGCGAGCACGTCGAGTATCTCGCGCATGATGACGTCACTCTCCACCGTCATCCCGATCTTCTTCCTGGAGTTCCACAGGCCCCACAGCCTCACCCAGAAGAACCAGACGTAGTCGTAGTAGTCGTCGCCGGCGGCGAACACGTTGCTCAGCCTCTCCTTCGCGATGGTCTCGTTGCAGCTCCGGACTTTCTCCTTAGGGTTTCGCTTTCCCACGTACAGCATTTCCAGTGGCACGTGCAGGGCTTCTGCCACTTCCCGCGCTTTTCGGGTGAAGGTCCGGATCCACTGTATGTCCTCCCCACCGTATAGACATATCACCTTGTTTTCTTCCACCTGCCAATTATTTTTATATAAATATATGTTATAATTACATATTTTGTTGCTGTTATCCGAATATTTTCTGATTTTAAAAATACATTTTTCACTCCGGAGCCATTTTTTGTTTTTTTTCAGATTTTTTTTTTTGTAACATAATTGGAATATACATATTATATTTCGAATTATATTCAATTTTAGTTTCCAAATATATTAGCATTATTATGAATTTTATTATATTATAGGTGACTAAAAAAATGAAAACACATTGAATTCCGTTATTTCGTCAATTTGATTAAAAAAAATTATAATTTTGAAATAAGTTTTTATTTAATTCAATTTCTGAAATTCCAATTTTCATTTTCCGATTTTTTGAACGGAATTGAAATTAGTTTTTCACTTGCGAAAAAAATAAAATACAAAATTTCTAATTAGTAATTTCGATCCGATTCATCTGATTTCCTCCGATCCTCTAATCATCCATCATATATGAACGAATATCGATTAAAAAGTAGATTTTCGGAAAATCGATGAATTTATCAATGTTTGAGGTAATTCTTGATTTATTTATATATGTTATATGTTCATGCATGCAATGCAATGCAATGCTATTTAGAGAGAGAGAGAGAGAGAGAGGGTGAGGTGGCCATACCCAGAGTGGAATACGTGCATCGATGTTGTCAGCCAACAAAGTGATGTTCCATATTTTGGAGGCCCACAGGTACTTCTCGTGCTCCCCAGTGAAGGGGAAAGCTTCGGTGCCCCAGCTCCATATCATGGGGAGCGCGTCGTGATTGGACGGCTTCCCGTGCGGGTCCAGGACAACTAGCATGGGCATGTGCACGAACTTCCAGTACTCCCTGATGTACCTGATCGCCACCCTCTCCACCAGCGAAGGGTGCTCCACCGAGTACCACGGCATCACGTTCCGCAAGTCCTGGAACGCCTTCTCCTGCATGGGCGTCATCGTCGCCGCCGCCGCCGTGGTGGCGCTCGGGTCATGAATCACCGGCAGCCAAAGAACCTCGTACTCGTGCCTGTCGGATTGCTGGCGGTGGATCGAGTTGAGTATGTGCAGCTCTTCCAGTGGGAGTTCCAGATCGGAGATTAGGAGGAGTACGTACTTTGACCTCAGCACATCCAGTCGTTCCTGTTTTTATGACGTCATTAATATTAATTTTTTATATTATAAATAAGAGGAAAAAAATAAATTTAAAGAAAAAATATATATATATAGATGACGGACGTTTGTCTTGGTACGGCCGTTATAGAGTGGGCGTTGGTCTTCTCTTGACCGGAACATTGCCCGGAGAACTTTCATGTTGTCCACGTGGGCTGATGTCATGATGATGACGAACCTTTTGTATTCATCTTCTTCCTTCTTCTTTTCTGCAGTGAGAAAAAAAATTAAAAATCAATAATTTTTTTTTCTTTTTCCTTTCATGTTTTTTTTTTTTAATCTCTTTGATATGATCATGTAATAATGGACTACAGTGGATGAGAGTTGAGTAGGGTGCGAATTGGAACCAAAATTTTCGATTTCCCTCGATTTAGATCGGAGTTTTCCGATTTTAGAATTTTTTTTTTTTCATTTCGATTTTCCATTTTTCAAATTATTTTGGATTGGAATTAGAATATTTTAAAATTCCAATTTCCGAGTCAATTTTAAAATCACCAAAAAAAAATTCCGAGAATTTACATTAATCCAAAAATTTCACTTATAATATCAAAATTATTTTGCATTACTTATTTAGGTGACTAGAAAATTATAATTTATCCAAATTTCGCCAATTTCACTTCGAAATTTTTCGATTTTGTAACTAATTTTTTCTTCGAATTTTTTCGATTTTGTAACCATTTTTTTCTCTCAATATCGAAAGTTTTTTTTTTTTAATTGACGGAATTGGAATTAATTCCAATTCGGATGCATTCGATATCGATTGAGACTCAAAATACTCACCAACAAAGTCCCTACAATTCTTGAACTGAGTCTGCAAGTGCTCCAATATGATCGAGAGCTTATGCGCCAGGCTCGATATCTCCCACGACTCAGCAGTTGATGTAATATATCTGCTATATATATCATCACATAATTAAACTTCGATTTAAAATAAATAAATGAATATCAACATCAATATCAATTATAAATACACATACTCGTGACCGCTGCCGATGAGATTGAGCAGCGTGGAAGCGCACACAAGCAAACTCCTAATGATCCAATAAACAGCCAACGGAATATGCGCGGTGGCGGCCATATACTCGGGCGAGTCGTGGCTGATGTACACATCGGGGAGCTCCTTGAACTCGATGATCCGGTGAGTCACTTTCAAGACTTGGTTAAGCAAATTGAGGACTTGGTCGAACTTCTGCTGGAGCGCGCCGGCGTGGGCCATGACGTCGGGGAGGTCTTTGAGTGTGGCGATGTTCTTGGCGAGCGGATCTTTGGCCTGGAGGTGCTCCACCAGCCAGAACTCGCCGTAGTTGATCGCGAACGCCGCGAAGGTGATCACCACCTTCGCGGCCCACGAGTAGTTCGAGAGCGTGTTGAGGAGGTGCATCGTTACCGTGTGTGACTCACCTCCAGCGGATGATTTGCACACTATCTGTTTTTTTTTTTTTTTAAATTTGATCAAAACAAAACTCATCAAATAATGCTCCAATTAGTGTTAATTAATTGCATTTTACACCCTTAAAAAAGTTAAATAGATAATTTTGCCCCTGATAATTAGGGTTCCGGCAAAATTTTGGACGGAAATCGTAACTTTGGGGCACGGTGCAATAATTTGCACAGTATCTGTTTTTTTTTTTTTTTGATCAAAACAAAACTCGTCAAATACTCCAATTAGTGTTAATTGCAATTTACCCCCTCAAAAAATTTAGACATATATTTTCGCCCCTGATAATTAGGGTTCGGGCGAAATTTTGGACGGCAACGGTAACTTTTGGGCACAGGGCGATAAGTAATTGATTTAAGGGGAAATTGTGTGTGCAATGTGCAAGGTCGGCATATAATTTAGCGGGAAACCCCTTTTTAAAAAAATTTGCAATTGAACAAGGTAAATTTCCAATTTTACCCCTTAATAGAAACATACGACGTATTAAAATGGTAATTACGCATAAACAAAAATCAATTAGTATAAAATAGATCCTATAAATGCATGCACCAAATCCTCATATGTTCATTTTTTTATATTTGTTTATTTTATTTTTGCACAAGGAGAATGTAAATTTCCAATTTTACCCCTCCATAGAAACACATTGCATATTAGATGGTAATGACTAATGGAGAACCAATGTTCACTCAGAGAGAAGTTAAGAAGGCTAATTTAGTCATTTTTAAAACTCAAGATTCTTTAAAAACAAAATCAAGAACACACATACGTATATTCGTTTTGTGAAATACAATACACGTGCATGATAGAATATAATACCTCGCAGGAGATCTTGTTGATTGGATATGCAAGCACTCGAACAATGTCGGCATCGTGGTCGTAAGTCGAACCGTAAACCTTGCTCTCGTAGACGACCTTACTGTTGTCGTAAATCTTGCTGTTGTCGTAAACCTTATTGTTGTCGTGGCCAGAAGCAGTAGTATTATGGAATGCCTTGTCGTCCAATTTCTCCACATGCTGTGACGATGCCACAATTTGACCTCCCGGAATCTGCGGAAAAAAATAAATAAATAAATAAAATTGTAACATTATTTTCAATATTATTAAAAAAAATCGATTTTCAGACAAATATATATATATATATATTATCGTACAAGATTAGTGTCGTGAGACGCAGGCGTAGCGAGGCGCATGATATCCTCGACAATGGCAAGAAGCGGCTTCACGTCGAGCTCCTGAACATCGGGGGCATGAGTGCCCTGAATTTGCTTGGTAAGGGCATTATCGTCCGACGAGAAGAAGTTGCTCCGGTCGTGGTCCCCCTGCCTGCCAGGCTGGCGCCTGCCGAGAACCGGCGCGCTCAGCGGCACCGCCACCTGTTGGCCGAGGTGGTGGTTCGCGGTAGTGGCGCCCATGTGGTGGTCCACCACCTGGTCGTGGTGGCTGGCCGGCCTGATGAGGCTGTGGTCGGTCACGAAGTCGTGGACCCCACTCTGGAGTGGGGCTCTTGTCGGAGCCACTACACGCTCGGCGGTGGTTAACGGGAGAGGGTTTGATGGAGGGAGTAAGTTGCGATTAGCCATTCGGGGGAGGGGTATTTTGGGGATTGTGGAGAGGGAGATTTGGTTGTGTCTGTGTGTTTTTTTTGGTGTTGTGATGTTTGGTCTTATATAGATGGTTTTGATGTGGTGATTACTACTATTTTCTTCCTTATGAGAAACAAAGAATAAAGTTGTAATGGATCTTGTTCTTTGCTTCATTTGTGGTTTAGTGTAATAAGAGAGACAAGTTACTGTACTAAAAGAACATGAATTATTTGCATACAAACCCCCGTGAAATGTCTAATTGCTGGAAAAGTCAATGTATTAAAAAAAAAAAAAAAAAAAGGAAAATTTCTAATTTCTTTCTTTTTCTCTTCTTAAATTTAAGGGATATTTCTGACTTTTCATGTCAAAATAACAACTACAAACCGCACCAACGGCGCGTGCATCACACGATTTGGTGATAGGGGGGCTGGAGCCTTTGACTTAGTAATATAGGGGAGTAAATGCTAATTGTTTTTACATATGGACTTTTCCGATAATTAGACATAATACAGGGGTATCGCTTGCTAAAAACTTAAAAGAACATATATAATGTAACTTTATTTTATTTATTTAGTTAAATTTATAGTAGAACGTGATTCATGTTTGAATCTTCTTTACTTGTTTCATACAATATTCTCATGAAATTAAAATCTTGTGCTTTAATTTGGTTTTTAGTTCATGTGGAATATCACTTTGCTGCATGCTCGACAACTTATTTTTACAGCCATATAATATTCCATTTGTTTTATTTGTTTTTTCATTAAAGATTTTATGAAAATGATTTTTTTTTTTTTTTTCTTTCTGAAAATTAGTGTAATCTTGCTTTAGCAAACATCTTGATTTGGAATAGGAATGAAAATCCTTTTTGTTTTCAAATGCTTCTTTACTTGATACTTGGGTTATTTTAATGGTCCAAGAGTGTGTATCCGTAAATTACGACCACCCCTGATGTAAGCTTAAATTATGAAAATTTCCCTTATGTTTGGATAATTACAATTATTCACTTTTACTTTTTTGGTGTCAAATATATACAATCTTTTAAATTATGTGGAATATTCTCCAGTTTGTGCTCATTTTTACCCCATTCGAGTTCCATGTTTTGAAACAAGATGATCATAAGATGTGTATTTTAGCTTGTAAATACACCATACTTAAACGTGAGAGGATTTTTCGTAATTTGATATTCTCCAGTTTGTACTCATTTTTTAAGTCGAATTTTACACCATACTTAAACATAAGGGGATTTTTCGTAATTTGATATTACACAAGGGGTGTCCATAATTTATCATATTATTAAGTGTAAATATATATATATATATATATATATATATATATATATATATATATATATATATATATATATATATATATATATATTCACCCTTAAAGTGAAGTCCCAAGCAAAAAAAAGGAAAAGCACGTTCTATCCAAATGTTATTGCCACAAATACTTCGTCTTAAGTAGTTGCTGCTACTGTAAAGGATCCACCCTTTATAACTGAAGTAATATTATACTTGTCAGTAACGGATTTAATGTTTTTTTTTTTTTTATTATTATTTTTATTTCTTAAAATTCAAATCATGTTATAATTTTATAAATGAAAAGAAAAAAAAATCCGGTTTTTATAGCATATACCTTATTTTCACCTTACAATTTACAAATACTCCCAATTAGCTCTCAAAAAGAAAATTAATAATAATAAATAAATGATACAACGATCGTAGTCTTGTACTCGTTCTATCTACTTATTTGCGTCACAAAAAGTCGTTAAAATAATAATAAATAAAAAAAGAAAACCGATTTATTCGTCACATTTGTAGACAACAAATTTATCGATAGGCCGTTTGCAAGAACCACAAATCATTATTTTCTCGATCGATCCTTCTTCATAAGCAACCAACTCATGATAATTGCATTTTCCACCATCTAAAGGAGGCTCAACTAAGCCCGTTTCTTCGACATTTTTGCACCATAATGGAAACTTATCGAACCATTCTTCGACTCTTTCTCGATCGAGTTTCATCACATCCGTTGAAAAAGACCCTCTACCGATCACAGCCCAACCAAAGTTGCTATTCGAGTCTAGCAACTTTGCAACTTCATCACCAATTTTACCCGAAAAATTACATCTTTTTATCGCCTCCAATCGGAACCAGAACAAACGCACCTTATCGAAAGTCAAAGTAGCGCTTAGATTTTCTTGAGAAACGGTCTCGATAATGTCTTTCACGTTTTCGCCGGGATTTTTGCAGCCAACGTATATTGCTTCAAACTGAATATTCCCTACTATAGTACTCTTTATCTTCTTCGTTTTGGAATTAAATTCCCTTATCCACTCCAAATTATCGCTTCCGTAAATGCAGATATTCTTGCCTTCCTCCCCCTGAGATTTTCGAACACTAATTTATCAATTCACAAAAAAAATAAAAATAAAAAATAGTGATTTTTTTAGTAAAGATTAATGCATTTTTTTCTTACCAATTCGGACGATAAAGAATCGATCCCATTAATCATGAAATTTAATGTCCAATTTTCGTTCTCCCGTAGCTCTTTTTCTCTCGAACTCGAAAACGGAAATGCCTTCTTCCCCCAAATCCACACCATATCCATTGCATTTGAATTTACAACCACGCCCTTTTCGTTTAGGACAACCATCATAGGATCTTCCTTAAACCCCCATTCTTGTTTGATGTAGTTTACTACAGTTGGATTTATCGACCACGGCCTTCTAATAAATAACCATGGCAACCGACTAGATAAAAACTCGAAACTCGCCACGTCATCAACGCTCCATTTACTAGACATCGGAAGCCATACTATTTCGTAGCTTCCCTCGTTTCTTGTCATGTGTTGAACCAGCAAAAATATCTTGTCTATAGGTAGAAGCTCCGGCTTCGAGATCAAAAGTATAACTACTTTATTTTTCAGATCAAGAACTCCACTCTGTTTTTCAATAACACAAAGATGTAATAATTTTGAGAGGTCTTGTAATAATAATAATAAATTAAAACTCATGTAATAATCTTTGAAAACTCACCTTCTCTCCTGAAGAAGGGTTCTTCAAAGGGAACTCGTTTTCCGAGGCTAATAAAATCCTTAACGCGTTTTGGTTATCGACTTCGTCTTCCTTAAACATACGTAGCAGCTTTTCGTATAACCTTGTCTCTGAAATTAAAGTTAGATTATCACAAACTAATCCAGATTTTTTTCATTCACATGGAAAACTATACAAGAATGTTTTTTTTTTTTTAACGGAAAAATCGACCTATTTGGTGTTGGCATTGATCGACGCATTCTCCAAGATCACGGGACAAACTGTTCAACTTCTTTCCTAGACTAAGAAGCTCCCATGCTGCAATAACCGTCTTGTCCGAATACCTGAAATTGAACAGTTTGTTCATTTTTCTAAACCGAAAAGAAAAAAGAAAAAAAATGTGAATCGAAAAAGGAAATAGTTAGATCAAAGGGAAAGAACATGCACTTGCTCAAGTCTCGAGTTTCGTAAATCCGTAATTTGTGAAGAGCTAACCAATACGCTTCTGAATATCCAGTAGGTCGCCACGTAGATCTTGGACTTAGTGATATCCATAGCATTATTATCCGCAAGTTCGTGATGTACGTACATTACTTCGAATCTTATTACAAGTTTCGTCAGATTCAACATAGAATTAACCAAAGAGTTCAACGCTTTGAATTTGGGTTTTAACACGTCGATAGACTTCGGGAGCCGTTTAACTATTGCAAGTGAATCTGCCAATGCGTTTTCGGATTGTAACAGCAAAACGAGCCAAAATACTCCGAACTTGGTTGCGAAAGATGCGAGAGCTAAGACAAGTTTCGCATCCCACTTATAATGACTCAGAATTTCGAGCAAGAAAATCGTTTTTCTGTGCAGATTTTCGTCCTCAAACCGTAGGCTAAAGATCTGATTTTTTTTTACCCAAGATTTCGTATTAGACGTACGAAAATAATATCGATTATGTTTAAAAGATACATTTTTTAATCGGAATTAATTACCTCGTTTGAGATCTTGTAGATGATGAGTGAGATTGGCTCGTCTGATAATCCAATCAGATCAATTTCACTAATACGAGTTGCATCAAGTTGTGGTGGATCAGAAACCTGAAACGAATTAAAATTGATCATAGTTTAGTAATTTGGATGAAAGTTAGAGCATTGTTGTAAGAGAAGAATAACTTTACATTGTCTGAAGTACAACAGAAAACTCTCTCGACTAGGTTCAACAGGAGATGAGAATCGAGCCAACGATTATCGGGATCATGTGTGAAGAGGATTTCCCTTGTAAGAAAATCAACTTGATGAAGGGATTGGAGTGGCAATTTCATATTCAGTAAAGCTCATGACCAGCATATGGGATCAACTGATTTGATAGTTGTTGCCTCGTAAATAACGGGGACAAAAAAAGAAACGAAAAGATGCTCATTGAATAGCTTAAACAGCAATTCTTGCAGTAACTTTGAAGAAAATCACGGTTCAAGACTGCTTTTTTTTTTTTTTTTTTCGATTTTGCGGTGTGTAATCTTCAATTAACAGGTAATAACTGCGGTATTTACGGAGATGAAAGCTCAAAGCAAAAGTTGATAAAGAAGTGTTCTTGACTGAACAAGTGTGAATCTCATGCAGGGACAAGAAAGTAAATATGGCAAAAACCACAAAAGAAAAAGCTACAGCCTTTGCAAAAGTGATTCTTACGTCAAATAAGTAAATTAAAGATTGGACACTATTCAAAAGGGCATTACAGTAACCATAAGTTCCTGGTTTTTAATTCCATTTCTTGGGTTTGAGTTTCGTCCCAAACCCGACCCGTTAACCCGAATCCTTTCCTAGTCATTTTCGTTTCGTCTTCCTTAAGTTTGTTTTTAGAGACTATCTTTGTCTCTTTCGCAATCTCCTACTGCTCGGGTTTGGTTCGGATAAGATTTTTGCTTACTGTGAATCTTGATGTATTTGTTTGAGTTTTCCTTTTACGAATGCCGGGTAACTGAAGAAGGTTACTACATAGTACATATACACAATGAGATACAATATTTAAGAATAAAGGAAGCAATTTCAACTCGAACGAAAAAAAAAAAAACAAAGAAATTTACAATCAATTGTATTGTACACCAGAACGAAATAAGTGTTGGTCATTCCTCGGATATTCTCACGATCGAAACCCGAAACTCGGACAAAAAAAAAATTCAAGAAGCTATATCTCCAATGCACGACGACAGTAGAGATTTTTACGTCATTATTGATCAGGATTTAGGACCCCTGCTAAATCCTGTCTGTTCATTTGATATTTACATTTCCCCTGTACTAAAAAAAAATCATTTTTTTTTACATGAAAAGTAAAAATCTCGAGCCAGAGATTTAATGTTGTCATGGAACCGCAACTGGACGATTTTTTTTTACGACGAGTATGTACGCATGGCTATGAGTAAAGCTTAATTCGCGTACTGATTGTGCTCCGGCACATTGGACAGTATTCAAGGTCCGTTCCACATTCACAACATGTCTGTAATGCATATGTGTTTTTATTAGACTCTGTCTTATGTTTGATGATCTAAAAGAGATTACGATTAACGAAAATATATACCTGGTGGCCACATCCAAAAGCCATGTCTTTTAAATTACTCAGGCATATCGGGCAAAGCTGTTTCAGAAAGAAACGAGATTTACGATTCGAAAAAAGAAAAGAAGAGACAAGATTAGAATCATAGGAACATATATGTGTGTATGGATTCTTACCTTACTGTCGTAAAGAGAGCTCGAGGAAGAGGCTGTATTGGCAGAGTTTTCGTTTCCAGGGTAAAGGGGAACGTTTGTGTTCCTCTGTGAACTGCTTGTACTGTAAGGATTGTGCCTAGTGGTAACATTTCCTCTGCCGACAGGTGGCGGAAGCGCAGTTCTCCTAGGAGCATTTCCTGTCTGCTGACTATTAAAAAAAAACAGGGGAATCATAAAAATGGAATCTTGAAAGTAAATCTATGACAAATTGATGGATCGGTTTTTTTTTTTTTTTTTTTTTTTTAAATTAATTAATTTATTTATCATTACCCTAATATGCTGAGCTCTAATGTAGCTTGATATTGAGAAGGGATTTCCATGAGAGCCGAAAGGGCAAATGCAGCCTCTTTTCTTGAATATTCCACGTTCTTCGACATGATATCCGTGAAATTGACGAACTGGTAAAAAAAAAAAAGGAGAAATGTTGCAAAGCAATCTCAGACATGGAAATTTTCTGTTGTTTAAGTGAATTGTCCGAAAATTTTTACCTGAAAATTATCGAATGCTCTGGCAGGAAGATTGTCGTCGAATTCTTGCATCATTTCCCAAGGTCCATCCCCAACACCAACGACAACAATCGACAAGGGATAGGCACTGAAATGAAATAGAAATGTTAGAGTATATACATACATACATACATACATACATATATATGTATGTGTATATATATACATTGACAAGAAAATGGCTAAGTCTTTATGTACCTTGCTCTGACAATAGCATCAACTGTCTTCTTCTCTTGTGGGCTCAATTGACCGTATGGAGTATCCACACTTCTTGTAACCTAATTAAGCAGCAAATTTTGTTTTCATTATATTAGTCAGGAAAAACAGTTTCGGAAATAGAGACAATATTCTTGTAAGATCCCGGTTTTTTTTTTTTTACCTGGCCATCGGCAATTATGAGTAATACATGGTACTGGCCTCCGGTTTCCTCAACAATACTCATGGCCATTTCGATAACCGGTGCAAACGAAGTTGGACCTGTGAATCCATGACCGAGTTTATTAACATTAGTTTACTAACTCATTTTAAGCCTTTATTAAGGTGCAAAATTAGTACCCGAAAGTCGAAGTTGAGGAACTAAATCTCTGTATCTTCTCAACACTTCTTCAAATCCATCACAAAACCTCCCGTCTGGATAGAAACTAAATACATCCCGGTCGTGTGTTGACGCTGCAAGAAAAATAGCAGAACACCATACAAGTCAACTATTTATGCACATAACAAAAACGAAAAAAAGATCAAGAACGAAATGATATTTTTTCGTTTTTTTTTCCTGTTTTTTTTCGTACCGTCTCCGAATCCGAAACATGGAATTAGGTTGTCCTCATCAAAGGAGGATAAGGTTTTCCCAATGATGGAAATGGCTTGCTCATATGGATTTGGTCCACTTCCAATATGGTGCAAGCTTTTTCTGTTAAAAGACTTGGCCCCTGGATTTATTTCATTTCAGATAGAGTTATTAGTGTAGTGTAAGATTCTCTGAGTAAAATCATCAAACAAGTTGTGGGCAAGAATTTGAAACCTGTCCATTCATTGCTCTTTGTAAAATCTATTCCGACAATAAGATTTGAAGATTCCAGACCGGATTTCGAAAGAGCAGATGTAACCTGAGAAGATCATTAAAAATTCTCCATCTTGTCAAATTTCATTCTTTTTATTTAACCAATTGAATAAATTACAATTTTTCACAAGAAACATTTTTCCGGGAATGGCCTGACCTGATCAAGCGTCTGGTAGTTATCGGCGATTCTTATGAATCTCCTATCGAGGCGGCGGTTTGGCTGTGGAGCTGGCGGCGCGTGGGTGTAACTCGGCGGAGCGTGGTGGTGCCGCGGCGTGGGATACGGGTCGTGAGGATATCCCGCGCCGACGCCGCCGACGCCGCCGCCGTGATCATCAAACGATGATGACGTGTAGTATCTTGGGCTCGAACTTTTGTTCCCCATTACTCACAAAAGTCAAAAAATTTGCAGAGAATTAATCCCTCAAATCAGTACGAAAAATTCTGCCGAATATAATCGGAACTGGGAGAACTGATCAGAGACGAATTGTTACAGGAATTTAATATAACAGACGTGCTACATATATATATATATATATATATAGACACACACATACGTGGCTTCTTTTCATTGGACGAGTTCAACTTATCCATTAAAAAAATCAATATTTTAAAACTAATGAAGTCTTTGCCTTGGCGGCTTAAAGTCAATGAATAAGATTTTAAAAAATTAATAACTATGCCCCCCGCAATTAATATTAATTCCCAAAAATCAACTGTTTGTACTCTTTTTTTTCTTGCTTAAACAATTTCCAAGAAATTAAACTTACAATATATGTCAAATTTTTTTTTTTTTTTTTTTTTTTTGGAGGATACAATATATGTCAAATTACAACACCCTGAAGTACTACGCTTAAATTACCAAAAAACCCCTATATCTGAATAGTACAATCACTCGTCAATTTGTTGTACATAGTTGATAGAGTGATATAATTATCTAAATATGAGAAATTTTTTCGTAATTTGAACGTATTTCAGGGGTGACTGTAAATTGCAAGACAATATAAATAAATTCGGACAATAGGGAACTTCAAATGAAAAGTATACGCAAGAAAAATTGTATAGAAAAATCGGAACAAAGTCATAATTTCATTGAAGCGCAAGAAATGTGCAAACTTGTACGTAACCTTTCTAGGAAGGTACCACGTCAATCTTTTTGGTCAACTATCTAAGCTACAATTAAAAGAAAACAATACACTATAATTAATTAATTAATTATCAGTTTTCTTTTAATTAAAAAAAAAAACCAGTACTAAAATTTAAATAGTATGTGTGGGACAAAATAGTTTGTCGTTTTCGGTTAATTCAATGTCATTTATATATCCAAGTATCATTTTTTTTTTCTTTTTCCTAAATATATATCATATATACAAAATATATTACCTTGACACGTGTCAGAATTCTAATGGGTCATGTTTTTTTACCTCCGATAAGCATAGATAAAATCAGATAGAATCAGACAGAATCCTAGAAAATCATGCTAACATAATCATATCTACTCTTTTGTTTTAAAATGTTTTAGAAAAAGGTGTGTCCCCTTCTTGCTAGCTACTTCATATTTGAACAACTCCCAAATTAAAGCATATTCTTTTCAAGGATGCCTCCTACTTCTATCCACTTATATATGCAATTTCATGTCTTTACATAGAAGAAAATTTTCATGCATTTATTTGCAAGTGTTAGTGAATTAAACCATATAGTTTGAAAACTCAATTCAATGAAACAATGAAACGAAGATGAAGAACACTTAAGATTACGTGGTTCGAATCAATGTAATCTTATATCCACGGTAACAATAATGACAACTTCTTTATTGTCAACGGTTGATGGAGATTACGAGCTCACGATCACTCACGATGCAGCTCACACTTTAGCATCTCACAGAAAACTTTAAAGCTGCGTAAAATTTCTATTGCTGCACAAAGTGTTTGCTACTGAAACGGCGTATCTTTCGATGCCTCATGAATCTTGTGCACCAATTAGGTATTATGTATTCGGATCCAGTCAATGTACGTGTTCTTTCAAACCGTTGTCAGCTGCTGAATAACAAGTTGTAGAAACAACTTTTCTGCCAGCTCAGCTTTATTAGCATGTGATCATAACCAACTGCTGAGTCAACCATCGACTCTGAACTAACCATAACAGTAAGCGTAAGCGAGATAAGCAAATACGTGTATTATTATTATTATTATTATTATTATTATTATTATTATTATTATTATTATTATTATTATTATTATTATTATTATTATTATTCTTTAATTACGGGCCATGATCCAAAAGGAAGTACAAAGACTAACCTGAAATAGCCCAATAAAAACCCAATAAAAAGAGCCCAAGTACAATAACCAAAATAAAATTATTAATATCTCAATTTTTTGAAATTTAAAAAATAAAATAAATGCTCTCATGCAAAGAAAAAAAGAAAAAAGAAAACCCTACTTAAATCCTCTCAACGGCATCCAGAGATGACGTGGCATTTGACCACTTGTCTTCCAGATCTATAAAAACTCCAACCTGTCTTCTTCGCTTCTATGTTTGGCCCACCTTCGAGCTTCTCTCTCTTCTTTCTCTCTCTAGAAAAAAAATAAAAAAATAATTAAGCACTTTCCGTTGAACGGATCCTTTCCTATTCCTTTCCTTTCCTTTTTCTTTTTCATAATAATAATATTATTAATATCTCCGTATTTTCAGTGCGTACTGATCAAATGGCTGCTGCTTTGTGCCCCAGAACCAATTAGCTAGTTCATGTAAGCGATTATTGTTCCCTCTCTCTCTTTGTAATTATCGATGCTGATTTTTGGGACTTTTTTAGTTATTTTATGCTTCAAATAGGTTTTTTTTTTTTTAATTGAATTGGATTTGTGTACATCGAGATTTCATCCAATTTGTTGCTGGTTTAGTGGGTTTCTATTGGGTCGTGGTTTGGTATTTGATTCAGAAATATTTGGTCAAGGATTTTAGGTTAGAAAATTTGGTTGATTTTTTCAATCGTAGTTATAATATTGAATTCTGAATATGTGAATTTATTGTTTTTTTTTTTCTGAGAATTACCTTAGGGGGAGATCTTGAAATTGGGAAATTGGTTAACTCTTTCTTCCAACCCAATAAAGAGCTTTGTTTTTTGATGTTTGTTGTGTGGTAATCCAAATGAATACTTATTAAACTTTCACTTGGTTTCACAGAGTGGCAGCTTAAAATTTTGAAATGTTGAGGGAAGAAGAGAAAGATCAAGCAGTAGGTTGGAAGACGTACTCGAGGTCTGTCTCGTGGAGCGAACGCCCACCACGAAAATCGAATTCCAACCCACAATGGAACAGCAAGGCAAGGGCATGTTTGCCGCCACTTCAGCCACTTTCCATCACTCGTCCGAGCATCGAGGAATGGCCGAAAGCTGGCTCGGATGATCTCGGAGTATGGCCTAATCCTCCGACACCTGGCGCAAGGCCTCGTTCTCTAACGCCCCGTGAAAACTCAACTGGAGAGCAGCATCATCCGAGAGAATTCGAATTTCGAAGAGACAAAATCGCCTTCTTTGATATGGAATGCTCTAGAGTTTTGGATCATATATATTTAGGAAGCGATGCAATTGCTAAGAATCGTGAAATCCTCCGTCAGAATGGGATAACCCACGTGCTCAACTGCGTTGGGTTCGTTTGCCCGGAGTATTTCAAGAACGAGCTTGTGTACAAGACGCTCTGGCTGCAGGACTGCCCCTCTCAGGATATTACAAGTATCCTCTACGATGTTTTTGATTATTTCGAGGATGTTCGTGAACAAGGTGGCCGTGTCCTTGTCCACTGTTGTCATGGGGTGTCTCGGTCAACCTCGTTGGTCATTGCGTATCTTATGTGGAAAGAGGGTCGGAGCTTCGATGATGCTTTCCAGCACGTCAAAACAGCTAGAGGAGTGGCTAATCCAAACGTTGGATTTGCTTGCCAGCTGTTGCAATGTCAGAAGCGCGTGCATGCTCTCCCTGCAAGCCCATCTTCCGTGATTAGAATGTACCGAGTGGCGCCTCACTCACCGTACGACCCTCTTCATCTCGTACCGAAAATGCTGTCTGAACCAGGTGCAGATAAGCTTGACTCGCGTGGGGCGTTCATTGTCCACATCCCCTCTGCTATATATGTCTGGATTGGGACATGTTGCTCCTCGGTGATGTCTGAAAATGCCAAAGCAGCTGCTTCCCAAGTTGTTCGTTATGAAAGTGCCCAATGTCCGGTTGTAACCGTCGAAGAAGGCGAAGAGACATCTGAATTCTGGGATGCTTTCAGCTACGTAAAAGGTTCAGACAATGGCTGTCATGTAAAGTCCAAGGAGGAAAAGAGTTTCTGTGCAGGGTCTAAAAGTCAAAGGAAACTCGATGAGTACGATTTAGATTTCGAAATCTTTCACAAAGCACTTGCTTTTGGAGTCGTACCGCCTTTTCCATTATCTGAAGCAGGATCCGAGACATGTCTTCCTGCTAGGGAGAATGGTTGGAATAGATTGAGGAGAAAGTTTGTAAAGGGTATTGTTAAAGAACTTAATCTTAAAAAAGTCGAAGACACTGTCCCTCTTGATAATGTCTCGTTGCAGTCAAGTACTCAATGTGATTCACCGGATTCATATGCTTCTTACGTGACAAGCAGCTCAAGTTCGAAGAAAACCGATTTAAAATCACCGTCGTTCGATTTGGTGGATTCTTTTTCCACTTTTTTCGTTAGTAAACCGAAATCCGATTTGACATCTCCATCGGTCTCGCCTTCAACATCCGATTATTCGAGCTCGTTTACATTTTCTCCATCATCGTCTAACTGGTCCGACTCATCATTCGTGTCTGCTCAGTCATCACCTCAGAGTCTTGAATCGGGAGATTCTGATTCTGCTAAGAGTGGTCCTTTAGAGGAAAGTGCTGTTCCTATAGAGGACGAAAAAACCCGTTTATCAGAAGAGGCTATTACCATTTTGCCCTCCATTGATGAAGAATCTCGAACTTCTTCACAAAACTCGAGTATGTACTTGGAAGATGATGAACATGATTCAGATGCAAATGGCCACGAGGCTGATGCTGATGTTTTAAGTAGATTGTACGATGAAAAAAACGACGGAAAAATCGACCGTACAGCAGATGACACGACTAACAAAATAGCGGGAGAAAAAAACGTAGTATTTTACGAGTGGCCTTCGATGCTGAAAATGGACATGAATTCTGGCATTCTTGATTCTAGATCAGTTTATATTATAGTTATACCCGAAGTAAGTTTCGGCACAAAGAAAGTTGATGCGTTATATGTATGGATAGGGCGAAACGTGTCATTGGAAGGAAGTGATAGGCAGTTGATCAAGAATGATAATAGCAAACATGAAGATATTCGCGCCCGTTTGGAGGCACTTGGCCTTCATCTTCTCGTTGAGAAGGGTTTCAGCAAAGATGCTCGTGTTAAGGTACTTACTTAATCTTCTAGAATCAAGATTCAATCTGTACTCGTTTTAACATTAAAGCTTATCTGTTATTTGTCATGGTATATATTGAACACGTGGGCTTGAGCTAAATTAAATATGTTGGGAAAAAAATCGGTATTGTTTACTACAATCTTGAATGTCACTAAACTACATCGAGCGAACACTGAATTATATAGCTTTTCTTTTACTATCTCGATTTTTTAACAAAGTGGATTGATTAATGTAGTCGTCGAATTTACTAGTTTACGATGTTACAGATAGTGGAGGAAGGGGAGGAACCGGAGCAGCTAGTGGAGTATTTGGCATGCTTATCAATAGGCAAAGATTCAGACAAAGGTGGTGTATAGGTAGACAGGAGAAAAGGAAATTTAATGATTTTTCATATGGGGTTTGGTTTGCAGCTCTCTATAAATCTAATGAGTAATGAGTTGCTGCTGCTCTCTATTCTTCTATTTGGCAATCCCAAAGCAGGGCATTTTTCATGTTTCTGTGCTTGTGAGATGTAAGGACAAAAATCTCATTTTTAATCATAAAGGAGGAATTTTTAGATTCTGTTTATGTTTAATTGAAGAATTTTCTGGTAATAATTTATTTGCAGTCTCTTTTCTTTTAATTGAATGTGAGGCTTTCTCCACTTTCCAGTAAGTTGAAATGCAAGTATGTGTATTTTCTTCAATAAAAATCAATTCTTTAAAAAGAATATTGTTTTCAATTGCAACTGGATTTTTATTTTATGGTAATTGGGTTCCACGTTAGAATTATTACATTTGACATCATTTCAAATAATACTATGATTATGTCTAAATGGTCCTAAAAGTAATAATAAAATAGAATGGGCTTTTGGAAAAGGGAGAGATCATAGACGAAGGAAAGCCCGACCGTGAAAGAGAACGATTGCTCTAGACGACTTGTAAAAAGGAGTGCTTGGAAGGTCTTCGTAGGCATTAATTATCCAATGGTCAAGTCAGTCGAGAAGTGTGAAAAATGATATATCTTTGAAAGAGGTAAAAAATGGCGTATTGAATGTAATATAGGAAGAGGATTAAAAACCCTTTGTTTTCTTTCGTTCCACAATTGTATTTATACCTAGTCTAGTGGGACCCCTATCTTATCAAATCACGATGTACGTGCAAGTGAGGTGACTTGCTGCGAGCTCATTTTATTTGCTGAAAGCGATATTCTTCCTTTCACTACGACCTGTGTTGCTCCATTGTTGCTTTTAACTATCATAAGCGAGCTCGTTGTTGGTTGATGGACCTATTTTCAGTCCACATCAAGGTGCAGGATTTTCACCCCCGTTTCCGACATTAAACCGAATGTAGTCGCATCCATCGCTTATACATACTCTACGTGTTTGTTTATGGCTTTTAATTCAATTCGGGCCATTGAACAATTGTGACCCTATCATACTATATGTTTATTTTAACTTTTCCTTTATATTATCAACTAGAATATTTTATTTTATGTACTTTTCTCGTAACCTTTTTGTTTTTTTGTATGTTTATTTATATGTGAATTTAATTTACGTCTAAAAGACATTTGTATAAAATAACAACAGATAAAATGTCATTCTTGCCACAATCAAACACTTTCTTCAATCCAATTTCTCATTTATAACCAATTTAATTTGACAATTTTGAAACCGTTGGGATTAAATTAAGTTGGGAAATTAGAGAGAGAAAATTATCGGATGACAAAAATACCCTTTTGGAAAACAATTATAATCTTCTCGCTTTCTTCAAAACCACGACCTCTGATCTCAAGTCAGTCACATGGACTGTCAGCAACACTAGATAATTACTCCGGCACCCCTCTCTCTCTCACACACACACACACACACACACACACAAACACATCTCTTTCTCTCTCACACACACACAAACGCACAATGGAGTGCTAACACCGCACTACAGTAAAGCAATTCGAAGACCGGAGCCAAGCCATACGCCGAGCCGGGGGGAAAAACAGCCAAATCTCAAGCTGGCGTACAGCCCGAAGCGAGCGACGGCGGAGCTCCGCCATTCGAGCTCCATCGGAAGCCGCGCCACCCCGTCCCCCTCCGCTTCCGTTGTGGCTCAATCCCCATTGTCATCTGACTACCAATCGCCCCCCGCCGCCGACGACCATGACAATGGCCGCGATCGTTATCCCCGGGATCGCTCGTTCCGCTCGTATGTCCAACCATTTCTCCCGCACTATTTTTTCCCCAACGACGATCTGTATAGGCCCCATCCTCATAGATCTAAGATCTCGATTCTCATACTCGCAGCTGTTGTTTTCGCCGCCGTTCTTTCAGTTTCTTCTGTCGTCAAACGATTGGTACGCCGATGCCCCTTTTCGTATGTATACATATTATTTTATGTGTAATTGATTTGCATTTTCGATTTTTATATTCTTTATCGCTTGAATTATTCTCGTTTTTTGCCTTCTATTTGACGAATTGGGGTTTAAGCTAATTGCTTGTTTTTTAATGATATTTTTCCTCGGCATGTTTGTGAACGGGTCAAATGGATTATGCCAATTACTTCGGGAAATCAAATTTTGTGCTCTCATAATTTAGGTTATTTTGTAATATCATGTGTATCTTACGAACACTGAAAGTCTGAACTATGTGATCGGCAGCTGAAGTAAAATAAGTGTAAAATAAACATACAGAAATTATGTTTGAGTCTATGGAATTGGACTTTCGGAATTGGAATGAATTACGTTTTAATTTCAATTTTACCGCTTAGATTATTTGTGGAAGAAGTATGGAAATCGCACCCGTGTTCCTGGCTTTTGACTGTCTGATTTCTATAACAAGTTCCACCATCGTAATCCAGATCATTTTTGAGTGATTGATAGTTGTACAGATGTCAACCTGCTTTGTGCTAGCAAATATTTCTGGGTTGAAATGAGACAAGTTAAGAAGTGTGAGATTTACTTAATAAAAAAGTAGTGTAGTCTAGGGTTGACTGGATAAATAATAGTAAGTTTGATTTACTTAAGATTGCGGTAGAAGAATTTTAAACTGATTTTTGTGAAGTTGCACGCCATGGGTCGCCTGAGTACATCTGTCGATGCATATTACAATGAGGCGTGCTTGGTTAATTGGATTCCAACATCTTATTTGCAATTATGATACTTGTAGAAACTATCACAGACGTTGTGCATTATCTAATCGTTTCTATTCTGATGTTACCCTCTGCTTTGGTTGCAGAACGCCCCATATTTGTGCAGAAAAGATGGCATAACTCTTCAGTGCCCTCATGTAAGCTCAAATTGTCATCTGGTGCTCTTTTATAATCCTCAGCTTGGGTTGTGGATTCAGTTGCATTACTTTCGTTGCATGTAGGTAAAGGAGTCTTCATCGCTGTGGGAGAATCCTTATTCAGCCACTACATCATGGAAGCCTTGTGCTGAACGACATGAGGGAATAATTTCAGGTACTCATCCATATCATAAATCATATGAATGATGAAAACTTCTGAAAAATTGATGAAGTTACGCCTTTGTCCCTTCCAGTGGCCTGGATTTTGCCTTTTCTATTTTTCTGTAAAGGTCTCTTCACTCTGAGAGGAAGAGAAGAGAATGGAACAAAAATAATCTGATTCTGAGGCTAGTGAAAGGAATTATCTAAATTCAAAGTTATAATCTGTACTCTCTTCCCTTCGAAAATTAAAGCAAGTAAATTTTGTAGATATTCAGATTTCAAATATCTTACTTCTTTCATGCTTTGTTCTCAAGCTATTCCGCCGTAATAGTAACCTTTCCCATATAGGATAGAAAAGATAATGGGAAAATCAGGAGAAGTCCTGAAGTATAAATTGATGAATCATTTTAGATGAGATACCTTACTCAATTCAATTTAGAAAGCATCTACTGAGGAATGAACTAGTTGAAGAGTATACCACTATTATGAGCTTTGTTGATTGACTAAACTGAATATTTTGATTTTAGATATCTCTCCAGCAAGACCAATTTCCTTGGACTAGGTGTAAAAAATTACAAGTTTTGGGTGGGTAGGGGATACTCTTAAATGCATTAAAGTGGACCCGAGTTGGTGGAATGCTGTTTGTTTAAAATCAGGAAACAGGCCCTGGGCCATTATTCACTGCTTTTTAAATGCTTTATTTCTACTTTTCATGAATCACGACATTTTGACTTGTTTCATTTTGTTCCCATAATTGTTGTTCTTTGGGATTGGGTGGGTGAACTCTTTTTGTGATGGTTAACCAAAAGCAGAAGAGACTAGTATTTTTACAGCAAAAAATACTATCCACTTACCTCTCTTCTGGGATATCTTATGGCTGTATTCTAGATTAGATTTCTGAATGTGCGTATGTCAGAATTAATCCGTTTATGAATGATCTCCTTTCTTTCACCTTGCAGATCTTCCAGCTGAGAATTCAACAAATGGCTATGTATTTATACATGCTGAGGGTGGTCTTAACCAGCAAAGAATTGCTGTATGTGATCCTTGAAGAGACTTAATTTATTTCATGTTTCATTTAGTTCATTCATGCATTATGAAGGAGAGACTATCTGGATCTGGATATTTGAAATTGCTCCTTTATTTATTTTGCTTCTCGAAGACAGTGATAGCTTTTATCATTTGATTCTTTACCCATGTTAGGAGGCATGTTATTACGACTTGCACGGACCACTAGATTTTATTTGGATTTTCGAAGTTTTAAGTGGCTGCGGACCTGTGATTGACTATGAGTGTCTATATGCTTCTCTGCAGATATGCAATGCTGTTGCTGTGGCGAAGATAATGAATGTTACTCTTATTTTGCCCGTGCTGAAGCAAGACCAGATATGGAAAGACCAAACGTGAGTGAACTTGACTAAAGCCACACTATGTTTACTAATCTATTTTGCCTGCTTTAATGTACTTAAAGTTAATGCACAATGAAAAAGATTTCTTATGCAGGTGCAAAATCAATTGCATTTTTTCAACTATACTTCTTTTTTTTAAACTATTTTATCTATTCAACTTATGCCTAATTATTCTCCAACCTTTCACTTGTAACTTTATCGGGGCTCCTGTGTGCTGTCCTTGCACGTAATTATATGAGTTGAGGCAACTGGGTTATTTCGTTGCTGGACTCTCGACGTTTATAAATTGATTAACACTCTTGTTTTATGTAAACCATCTATTACTGAGCAATAGTGTCTAATATATGAATTTTATAAATGCAAAGGAAATTTGAAGAACATGTAATGCAGATCATATTATTGACTACTCTAGATCTCTAGTGTGTTCATAGATTTAATTTACTGCAGGAAATTTGAAGACATATTTGATGTAGATCACTTTATTGACTACTTGAAATACGATGTACGGATTGTTAGAGATATCCCGGAATGGTTTACGGATAAAGCAGAGCTGTTCACCAGTATAAGGTTTGGTATTTTCCTTTTCACTCTTACATATTTTAGTCACCTGCAGCAGAGTGGAATAATGCTTTGGCCGAGCTGCATGTATGAAAATATATTGTCGTAACAGTGAGTCCATAACTTCGCAATATGTAGTTGTCCAACTTTCAATAAAAAAAATAATGAATGGACAAATTCCACCAAATAGCTTGTGAGTCCAGGAAAAGTAAAATAAGGTTTACTTATTTTCGGCCTAGTATTCTTTCTTGCGTTAAAAGTTCTAGACGAGTCATAGTGGATTAGTGGGCACTAAGCAACATCCCTCAGTTTAATTTTCAAAGGAATCAATCTTGATACCGTAATTTTTGAATTTATTCACAAACTCAGGGCTTTTGGCATATCAATCTCATTGTAATCGCATATAATCAATGACAGGCGTACTGTAAAAAACATTCCGAAGTATGCTCCTGCACAGTTCTACATAGACAATGTATTACCTCGTGTAAAGGAGAAGAAGATAATGGCCTTGAAACCTTTTGTAGATCGACTGGGGTGAGTTTTCAGTTCCAATGAATGTGATATTTTTTCTTTTTTCTTTCCATAACAATGTATGTGAGGATTTATATCTTCCTAGACATAACAATATTTAGTGATAGTTCTTTCAATCTTTCTTGTTTATAAGGTATGATAATGTCCCTCAAGAAATCAACAGGCTAAGGTGTAGAGTGAACTATCATGCTCTAAAATTTCTTCCTGAAATCGAGAATATGGCTGATTTGCTCGTATCTAGGATGAGAAATCGAACTGGTAGTTCAAATCCTTTCATGTAAGTGCATGGATTATCTTATTTAAGTTCCTTAAGTTACCATCATTTAATTTTTTTTCCTTTTAAATGAAGGGTCTTCAATTTTTTCTTATTATAATCTTTTTTGACATACTTACACATGTATGCAGGGCTCTTCATTTACGATTCGAGAAAGGTATGGTGGGTCTTTCTTTCTGTGATTTCGTCGGAACTAGGATGGAGAAAGCACTAATGGCTATATACAGAATGAAAGAATGGCCTAGGCGCTTCAAGGTATCATATATTCAGGTTGAGATTTTCACGAGGCATCAAATAAAATAATCCAACTTATATGATTTTCTTTTTTCTCTGTACTACAGGATGGCTCTCATCTTTGGGCCTTGGCTCTTCAGAAACGGAAGGAAGGAAGATGCCCTCTCGAGCCTGGTGAGGTGGCAGTGATGCTTCGTGCAATGGGTTATCCTAAAGAAACTCAAATATACGTTGCCTCTGGGCAGGTTTACGGTGGACAGAACCGCATGGCACCACTTAGAAACATGTTCCCTAATCTGGTAAGTCCATGTTGTGAATCATCCCCTGTTATCTAAAAATCGGCAATTAGTTTTCATTAAGTATCTATTACAGGTGACAAAGGAGGAATTAGCTGCCAAATTAGAGTTGGATGGATTTAGAAAACACGTGACAAGCTTAGCAGCTCTAGACTTCTTGGTCTGTCTGAAGTCCGATGTATTTGTCATGACACATGGAGGAAACTTCGCTAAGCTAATAATCGGGCATCGAAGGTACATGGGACACCGTTTAAAATCCATAAAACCGGATAAGGGTTTAATGTCCAAATCTTTAGGTGACCCCTACATGGGGTGGTCCACATTCGTCGAGGATGTGATTGTAACACACCAAACACGAACCGGATTACCAGAAGAAACTTTCCCTAATTACGACATTTGGGAGAACCCTTTGACACCTTGCATGTGTCGAACCTGATTTTATTTGATATTTCTGATAGTGTAGCACAGGTTAGTAGGAAGATTTGTCGGGAGCGCTAATGTTGAGACAAGATGTGAATCGACGTGGAATTTGTTTTTTTTTTACGGAAGAGTTAGTTTCGCAGGGAAAGATTATATATAATACTGTGCAGGTGATGCAATTTTAGTAGGTCAGAACCTGCGAAGAATATGTTTGATGTCGTGTTAATGAGGCTTGAAATTGGCCCCCCTCCCCCCACTCCCTTTTATATATATAAGATCTTCCATAGTAGGGGGGTGGAGATACTACATGGTTGTACTGGAAAATTGATGCATTTTTATTGTCATTTATGATGTAAATTATGATTGCATTTTATGAAATGCAAGTTTTTTAAAATTTTGATTGCGTCTGTGGGGTATATGTATAGTGTAAGTATTGCATTTTTTCAAATGCCTCATTATTTCATGTCTCTGTCACTTTGATTTTGATAACACTGTATGCCTTTCTTTTCAGTTTACCACTTCTAGAATGGATTGTGGTGTATGCAGTGACGCATGCTCTCTCTCTCTCTCTCTCTCTCTCTCTCTCACACACACACACACACACACACACACACATCCACCCACACACACCCCAATGGACGTTATGATAATGAGTACTACTTACTGTAGTGCTATTAAAATGATATTTGATAGGGGTGTGCACGGGTCGGTACGGTTCGGTTTTTGCAATAAACCAAACACGTACCGATAATATCGGTTTTTCATATTTTAAAACCGTGTATGTCGGTTTTTTTTCGGTTCGGTACGAATCGGTTTTTCGGTTTTCGGTAAACGGTATCGGTATCAATTCGGTTTATTTTCGATTTCGGTTTCATTATCGGTTCGAATCGGTTCGGTATAAAACCGATGTTTGATTAACGATGAATTAGGACTTCTATCACATTTCTTTGAGAAAATTAACAAGTAACAATCCAAAATTAACTAATAAAATAAATTTACTGCCATTAGAAAAATAAAAATAAAAATATAACCCTACTACTAACCCTACTGCCATAAAAAAATAATGAGATTACAACTAATAAACTTAAATGTCATTAATTTCATCTTCAAAAAAATAAACCTGTTGCCCCATCAAAGAAGTCCAACTACATCAAAAGATTAAGTATCTGAGTGTAGCCACATTGATTACCAAAAAAACTTACCGATTTTTACTATCTATCAAACCACTTCGTTTTGTATTCCCAAATCGGTTCGGTTCGGTAAATCGGTTCGGCAAAAAAAAATTTCTCCATACACATACCGATTTTTTCGGTTTTTCAAAAAATATTTACCGTGTATGCGGTTTTAAGTCGGGACGGTGTATATCGGCTCGGTTTTTTCGGTTTTCGGTTCGGTTTTTCGGTTTCTCGGTTTTTATGCTCACCCCTAATATTTGACCAAGTCATTAACAAATGTAACGCACATTTTCTATTGATGAACATAAGAGATTTTGCATCCGCTCAAATTATCCTCATACAATAGCTCGTAACTGGACAAGAGATGTAAACTACACTTTAACTACGTGTGACGAGTTCGACGTAGAAATGACAGTGTGCTTGTTAGTTCTTATTCATGATATTGCAATAATGAAGAAATTAAATTATTCTTGTTCCACCATCATTTTTTGACCATGAGGAAGAAAGAAAGATGCCATTTGCCATGGAATAAGACTCTTTAACATTCAATCTTGTTTTCTTTCACGACTTGTTCCAATTGGCCAAATTATTGCCATATACACATTTGTGGAAGTACAAAACTTGCACTCAACAACATCAACAAAAATAGTCAAGTTAATTAACCTAAAGTTGATGGGACAAAAGAAATATATATATATTTTATTAAACAAAATCTTGTCTTTTACGTATGTATATGAAATTTATGAAATCGAAATGAAAGATCGAACATAATGATCACGATCACGATCTTGAATATGTCATCAGATTTTATACTATGCCACATTGAGTAAATCTTTACCATTCATAAGCATATAAACACACACACCCACATTGATGTGTGTAAATCAACCGTAAAAACTCATGTCAATCAGCTCATAATTCTTACAATAATTCATTCATTTTCCAATAAACTTTCTCTCACCAAATATTCTTTAGGTCTCGTTTGGTTGCCAAGACAAGATTAAATAAAACCTAATTTTTTTTTTATTGAACTTTGGACAATCCAATAAAAAACATGCCTAAAAAGCAAAATGAGGTATGATAACATAATATTTGCGGATCGACCTGGCAAGTTATTGGAATTACCAAACATCAAACAAAGTCCAATAATTTAGCTAATCATGACTAATCTCCACAACCAAATAGGGTCAATAAGAACTCTTTTCTTATATACGTTAAAGAAGTCTAATTTATATTATTCATTTCCAATTTTGTTGGCGCCTTGTTTGGAATAAAATCATCATCCCTGCAAAAAAAATCTTGTCATCTCTTCTCAATTCTATCATCCTCTCAGAAATTCCGCAATTCGAGGATCTTCCATTTTTACCAATTCCTCTCTCTCTCTCTCACACACACTTACACACACTTTCTCTCTCACACACACACAGACGCTGCAACATGGGATCTTCCATAACAAGATCCCACCTTTCTCCATCATTCTTGTTCGCAAAACCAGTAAATTTTATCCCATCAACCCCTTCAAACATCCAACTAAATCCATCAAAAAACCCACCAATTCTAAGATTCGCGTTCAACAATCCCAAATCAAGAAAACCAAACCCTAAAACATCCCCTCTCTCCTGCTTCACATTTCCGACAAAATCAACAACCACCGTCTCGGAAAAGGTTCGAAGCCTAAATTTTGAGTTCAAATCACTACCCGAACCAATCGACAGAGTCAGAAAACTGCTGCACTACGCCGCCATTCTCCCACCATTCGACGAATCCTCGAGAATTCAAGAAAATCGTGTCTTCGGCTGCACGACTCAGGTCTGGCTGGAAGCGAGGATGGAATCAAATGGGGTGATGAGATTCAGTTTGGACAGTGATTCGGAGATCACAAAAGGGTTCTGTTCTTGCCTGATATGGCTGCTCGACGGGGCCCACGCCGACGATGTTTTGAGTGTGAAAGCAGAGGATTTGGTCGAGATGAACGTTGGGCTGCCGAGCAGGGGCAATTCCAGGGTGAACACGTGGCATAATGTGTTGATCGGTATGCAGAGGAGAACTGTGGATCTTGTTGAGCATCATCAGTCTTTAGATCCCCTGTTTTCTTCTTGTTCTTGATGTTTTAGATTTCTTTTGATTTGATTTTAATTTTGGGTAATTACCGAATTGCCATAGTGGGATTTGTACATTGTAGTGATGTTGTTTGGTGCCAAGTTTCTGCATAAAAAATGCTATATACTTTGTTAGTGAAAGTTGTTTGCAGCTACGTTCTTGCATTTAATTATACACGACAACCATTGAGATAAGGTCAAATTACGAAAAAACTCATCATGTTTGAGTAAGTACAACTATCCTCATCAATTATGAATTTTTTTATACGTTCAGTTCACCCTTATGGTGTCAAATTCAACGAAATCTTCTAGATTCCGTAGAATGTTCTCTAGTGTATACTCGTTTTTTTTACAAAAATCCAATTTTTAATGCACCAAAATTTGATATTTACAAGCCAAGAGACACATTTTATGTATGATTATTTTTTTTCAAAATGTGGAGCTTGAATGGGGTGAAACGGGTACAAACTGGAGAATATTCCACACATTTTAAAAGATTCCACTAAATTTGACACTGCAAGGGTAAACGTGTAAGAAGATTCACAGTGAAATGAGAGATTTTTTCGTAATTTTACCTTACCTTGTCTGGCAGTAATTTATGCATTAATTTAAAGATTAATCTATTTTTAAGTGGGATTGGTTTAATTACGGTCTGAAAGCTCACAAATAAATTAGGCAGCCCGGCCCACAAATAGTTTAAATTTCATCTTTTTTGGGCCCACTTTGAAATTGAGCCTAATAATTTTAGTTTGGGCTATAATTGTAAATTGGGCCGGTCACTTGTAATCATTTACAAACCTTTTTCTTTGAATAAAGAATATATACTTTGATATTTCCACGTCACTATCTCGCCCGAGCCCCACTAATATTCCTCCACGTCATCAAGCTCAGGTGGGAAACGAAAGAATCTTTTTTCGCCCCCACCGTCCCACTCGACCAATCAGCGTGGCCCATCACCCACCCCCGCCGCACGTGCAACCACGCGCCTCTACATGCTCACGTTGGAGAAACATATATCATTCATTCCTTTTCTTAGCTCTAAAGTTTTTTCAAAATTCAATTTTTTTTGGAGTTCAATATATATATATATATATATATATATATATATATATATATATATATACTTTCCCCCTTTTGAAAAATATTTATTTTTTAAATCCGAGATTTTGTAAACGAATTTCTCAATTTTGAAAATGTTGAAATCGCCATGGGGGAACGTCGGCAACTGGGCGGCGGAAGCCGAGCGCGCCGAGGCAGAGGAGCGAGAAGCCGCGGCGGCGCAGCCGCCGCCAGTCAGCTTTCCAAGCCTGAAGGAATCCGTCAGCACCGCCAAGCAGAAGAAGAAGACGAAAATGAACCTGGCTGAGTTCATGATGCAACAGCCCACCGATTCCGGCTCGCTCCGCCTCCCCACCGGCCCCAAGGAGAGGTCCCCCGACGAAATGCAGCACGGGAGATTAGGCGGCGGGTTTTCCAATTACGGGTCGCGAACCGGATCCTCGGGCCCTAATTCGGGTCGGACTGGGAACTACGATGGTCGGAGGTCTTACGGTTACGAAGACGATGACCGGAGGGGTACCCTCCCTCAATCTAGGGTTTCTGAATTCGATCAACCCTCGCGAGCTGATGAGGTTGACAATTGGGCCTCGATGAAGAAACAAACCCTACCCGACGGACACGATTCGCGTCAAGCCCGACCCGGGGGAAAGTACAGCTCACTCGGCGGTGGTGTGGGTTCCGGCGCTGCGTCACGGGCGGATGAAGTAGACAATTGGGCTTCTGCAAAGAAGCCCATTTCGCATACACAGCCACAAACTAGATCTTCCAGCTTCGTTTCGGGCTCCTCCAGGCCCGATTCTGATCGTTGGATTCGTAATGAACCAGAGCAGAAATTAGCTTCGAACACTTCGAAAAATGAGGTTGAAACGCCGGTGAAAGTGAATAGACCGAATCCATTTGGGGTGGCAAGGCCAAGGGAAGAAGTGTTGGCGGAGAAAGGTTTGGATTGGAAGAAGCTCGATTTGGATATTGAATCGAAGAAGCAGCAGAGTTCAGTTACTGGTGGGAGTAGTAGGCCCACAAGTTCTCAGTCAAGTAGGTCAGAGACCCCCATGGGTGAAGTAACAGTGCAGCAAAAACCGAAAGTGAATCCGTTTGGGGATGCTAAGCCGAGAGAAGTTTTGCTGGAGGAGAAAGGCTTGGATTGGAAGAAGATCGATCTTGAGTTGGAGCATAAACGAGTTGAGAGGTAAACCCTTTGATTGTGCAATTCATTTTTGGTACTGGCATTTCATCGTATAGGTAGTGTTGTGTGTGTGTGTGTTTTGTGATTTAGTGTCTGTTTATGGTGGAACTGCATGTTTTGCAAATTGTTGATGTATAGTAAGTTATTTTTCTAGTGTATTTGGTTTAATGAGATAAGGTTTGTCGAGAATGGAGTATTTGTTGAACGAAGGAATGATTAGAGGATTGTATAGTGCAGGTTATTTAGAAAAAAAAAAGAAGTGGATTATTTGAAAGTGACGGTGGAATTATATTTTAGTTTTGTTATGTCTTTGTTAAATTGAGTAAATGTCGAAATATGGATGTAAGTATTTAATTTTTAGATGATGGGATGTTTCAGGCCCGAGACAGAAGAAGAAAAGAATTTGAAGGAAGAAATCGAACATCTGAAAAAGGAAATGCAACAAAAATCCGGCGAAGAACAAACTTCTATGCATGATCTAATACTTCAAAGGCAGCAAGATTTGGAAGTTCTTGTTCATCAGTTGGATGACAAAGTTCGTTACAGTCAGAAAATCTTTGCGAGGCAGAATTCTAGACCTCCTTCTCGACCTGGATCACATGACGGGCCTAGATCGGGCTTTCCTGAGAGACCTTCTTCCGGGCACCGCACATATGAAGATCCTCGTTCGGGCTTTCATGAGAAGCCCCGTTCTAGGCCCGGGGCTTATGAAGAGAATAGATCTGTCTATCCTCAGAGATCTTCTTCTATCGCACATGGAGCATATCAAGAACAACCTAACGGTGGAAACTACAGTGAGAGGCCGAGTTCACGAGGAAGTACGAATTCCTGGACAAGAACAAGTGATGACAGAAGATCTTTTGAAGGTGGCAACAGAGATGTGGACAGGTACACTTTCTCTTCGATATTTCCGTGTTTTCAGATTCTTTGGATTATACCTTTTTAACGTTCTTGAATCAACTTCTCGAGTTTATGAAAACATAGTTAGTTTTCTCTTGATGTTATAAATGATTTATGACTAGCGATTTTACAATTCGTTGGATGAGTAGTAGTAGAGTTTAAAAAGTTCGTTCGAGTGTATGGTTTATGATCTATTGGTGATTGACCCCTATGATCATTTCATTTTGCAGGTCGGGGTCAAGGTGGTAATTTTGTGGATTCTCGAGGGTTATTATTCGAAATATCGTGTATTTGTCCTCTGGCTAGTTAGAATGCAGCAATATTTTGGCACAAAACTCATTTTCTCATAATTTTGCTGTGAGGAATGAACTACATATGTAGTAGTGCTTGCACATACACATCTCTTGCATTAACTGTTGCATCTTCATCATTGTATTGTAAAATTCACCTTTTATTTATTTATATGTAATTGGTTGGATTAATTTATTCATATTCTTGCTAGCTAGTTCTTTCTTAAACACTGTTGATTTATTTTGATTTAATAGGGGTTATTTATGCATGAACTTTAGGGTAAATTACGCCCACCCTTGAGGTACAGTCAAATTACGAAATCCTCCCTTATGTTTGGGTAATTACAGACATCCCCTTCAACTATGGATCTTCTTACATGTTCACCTTTGTGGTGTTAAATTCAGTGAATTTCCTAGATTATATGGAATATTCTTCAGTTCTTACCTGTTGTACAATATTCGATCATAAGATAGATGTATCTATTGATTTGTAAATATCAGTGATGAATTATAAACTGTATTTTTTGCCCAAAACGAGTACAAGCTAAAGAAAATTTCACGGAATCGAGAAGATTTTGTTGAATTTGACACGATAAGGGTGGACGTATAAGAAGATTCATAGTAGATGGGTAGTTGTAATTACCCAAATATGAGGGTTTTTTCGTAATTTGTTTATTTTGAAATAAATTAATTCTTTTTTCTTTTTTTAGAATAAATTAATTATTGCTTTTTTTTTTTTTTGATAGGCAAATTAATTATTGCTTTGAAACTTTATGGTTTGTTGTCTTGTATAGTTTTCAAACTGAAAAAAGATGCTCGTCTTTTAGTAGGATTAAAGATACTAATATAAATTAATCTTTCTTCTGTTACATCTGTGGTCGATCGTTTTACTTACTACACAGTACACACTCGTGTCGGAAGAAAGGATTAATGGAGTTTAATCATCTCAAATTCCAAACCCTTGTAATAATATTTGCCACATTTCTCCCAAACCCATTATTTTGCTCGGAAAACTGCAATTTCCCGGCCATTTTCAACTTCGGCGACTCCAATTCAGACACCGGCGGCCTGTCGGCGGCGTTCGGCCAAGCTCCTCCGCCCAATGGAGAGACCTTCTTTCATGCCCCAGCTGGCCGCTTCTCCGATGGCCGTCTCCTCATTGATTTCATCGGTATACTCTCTCTCTCTCTCTCTCTCTCTCTCTCTCTCTCTCTCTCTCTCTCTCTCTCTCTCTCTCTCTCTCTCTCTCTCTCTCTCTCTCTCTCTCTCTCTCTCTCTCTCTCTCTCTCACAGATATTAAAAATTAATTATTCACAACTCTAGAATTAAATTATGCACAATTTATTTATTTATTGCATCAGCTGAAAAAATGGAGTTGCCTTATCTGAGTGCATTTCTTAATTCAATTGGCTCAAACTTTAGCCATGGAGCTAATTTCGCAACTGCTGGTTCAACAATCAGACCTCAGAACACCACCATTTCACAGAGCGGTTACAGTCCGATTTCTCTCGATATTCAACGTGTTCAATTCTCCGATTTCGTAACAAGATCGCAGATTATTCGTAAAAAAGGTACCTTTTAATGTATGCCGTATTATATTGTCTGAATTCGAAGTCGAATTATCTGTTTCCTTCTTACCTGTGTTTAATTCCATGAAAACAAAAGAAGGGTTCTTTCGGAATTTGTTGCCGGACGAGGACGTATTTTCTCGAGCATTGTACACGTTCGACATAGGGCAAAACGATCTCACTGCTGGTTATAAACTCAACTTGTCCACTGACCAAGTTAAGGCTTATGTTCCTCGTGTATTAGAACAATTCTCCTATGTAATTCAGGTCAGAAAAAAAAATGCAATCTTTGTATATATATATGCATGTATATTTATATATATATAATATACACCGATTCTTGAACAGAAATTGTACGGTGAAGGAGGAAGGTCGTTTTGGATACACAACACGGGACCAGTTGGTTGTTTGCCGTATATTATGGACAGGTTTTTAGTTACTGCAGCGCAGATCGATAAATACGGCTGCTCGATTCCATACAACGATGTTTCGCAGTACTTCAATCTTCGACTAAAGGAAACTGTTTCGGAATTGAGGAAGAAACTTCCAATGGCTGCTATTACATACGTCGATGTTTATTCCGTCAAATATTCCCTCATCGCCCATGCAAAGAAACTAGGCAATTTTTTTTAATTAATTATATATATATATATATATATATATATATATATATATATATATATATATATATATATATATAATATATATATATATATATATATATATATATATATATATATATGTTGGATTATTTATGTGATGAAATGATGACAGGATTTGAGAATCCATTTGTAGCTTGCTGTGGTCATGGAGGGAAATATAACTACAACAGGTTTGCTAAATGTGGGAGTAAGAAGATTGTTAATGGCACAGAGATTGTGATTGCTAAATCTTGCATTAATCCGACGGCGCGGATTAATTGGGACGGAACCCACTTCACCGAATCAGCCAATAAGTGGATCTTTGACCAAATTGTCAACGGTTCGTCTTCCGACCCCCCTTTACCTCTTAACTTCGCCTGTAATCGAATGAACATCTGATAATTTTTATCTTTAATGGATCTTGTCTTCAAGTAATATACATTTGGATCGACGTGGTTAGTTTTATAAACCTCGATAATGGTTTAAATCGACTATCATTACCGTAATATCGTCCAAACTGCCCCTACTGACAGCAAGACTAACAAGCTCCTTACAAGCAGCCATTAGCCCACCCGATTTCTCGATCAAGACTTGGTTCTCATTGGTCGAAAAATGGTTCTTGATCTTCGTTTTTTTCGCCACTGTAATTCTTCGATACTTAGACGGAGGCGGGCTTCGGTTTTCACAATCTTCACTTCTTTCCTGTCGAAATCTCCTGTTTGATGTAACGAGTTGTTTCTTGTTGCTGTCTGAAGAACACGAACGCATCACAATGTCTACTGCTTCTTGATTGCTGACCTGTCATTAGTAGTCGAATCAATAATTTACGTCCCGTTATTTATGCAAATAAAAAAAAATATCGGAAAATATGCTACCTCATCCCAAAGTCCATCAGATGCTAAGACAAGATATTGCATGTCTGAAGTCAGACATACAACCCTAGTGTCGGGTTCCGCCAAAACCCAATCTTTCATATGAGAATCTCCGATGCTTCTAGAAACTGCTAGAGTCCCGTGAACTCTCCAAGTCCCACGATGAATCTCCACATATCCACCCTGTTTTAAATTTGTCAGAAAAATCTAACATAAAGAAGATTTAAAGGTTTGACGAAAAAAAAAAAATACTTTATCTTGAATTCGACTTCGTTCGTCTTCTCGAGTTGGTCTATGATCAGTCGTAAGAGGTTCCGCCACACCACCTCTGCACAAAACTGCTCTGCAATCTCCCAAATTTGAAACCACCATTTCTTTTTCTTCAATCAAAGCAGTTACGCAACAAGCACCACTACCGATGCCCTGCAATTTTCGATAGTCTGTACTAAGAAATACGGAAACAAAAAATACTGTGTAAACGACGTGTAAAAGATCCGACTTTTGTCAACTATATTACCAGTTTCAAGAATTGTTGATCAGTTTTCAAATACCCTGCCTTAACAGCTTCTTCCTTTGCTTTATTTTCGGAAATATTGTTCAAATTGTCAAAAATGTTCAGATGCAAATTCTCTGCAACAAATTCTACAGCTTTGCTTCCTCCATGCCCATCATATACCCCATAGAATCCCTATACACTTTTCACAATACTTCAATTTCACCAAAAATAAAAAAAAAATTAAATAAATAAAAATAGGGTAAACTACGATCACCCCTGAGGTAAGGTCAATTTACGTAAAAACCCCTCATGTTTGGGTAATTGCAATCACCCTCAATTATGAATCTTCTTACACTTATACCATTGCGGTGTCAAATTTAGTGAAATCTTCTAGATTATACCCGTTTTACCCCATTTCAGCTCCACATTTTAAAACATGATGATCATACGATGTGTCTCTTGACTTGTAAATATAGACTGTGGTGCATCTGAAACTGTTTTTTTGCACAAAACTAGTACAAACTACATAACATTCCACAGAATCCAGGGGTGGTCGTTAATTATTCAAACATGAGGAATTTTTTTTTTCTCGTAATTTGACCTGGCCTCAGGAATGGTAATTTACCGATAAAAAATACCCACTTCCTCCCTTGCATAATACCATTAATATCGAGAGAATATAATGAAAAGTACAGAAATAAAAAATATTAGACATGATATTCTAACAAACAACTAATGTTGTTATTACATCCTCAGAAGAATCAAAGCAATAAATCCATAAGAAAGAACAAGAACAACAAGTAAAAATAGAGTCTTGCTGCCACTACCTTATTACCATTGGAAGAAGAAGAAGAAAGGATCTTGTGAGAATCTTCCATGAATTTTTTCTTGCCCTTTAAGGAAAAAACACCGACCCCAGAATCAGCAAAGCACACAACAGCTGCACCACCGTCACCTTTCTCCCGTGCGCCGCCGCCGCATCCCTTGAAAGTATCAGTAGAAACTTCGCGCAGAACATTTGGGATCTCAATTCTGGGCGGTCTCTTTCTCTTCAGCCCATTTGAAACCGACCCACCATTTTTCTCTGCCATTTCTTTGCTGTCTTAAGCTCGAAACGCCTGCAATAATAATTATTATTATTATTACGCATCAAAGAAAATGGAACTGAAAGAGTGAAATGTATGTATGGATGTATGCTTTTACGTTGAAACGGTGTTAGTGTAACGGCTAGAAAAATTCATGGCAGTTAAGGTTGGCTTTGATGTGGGGTCAAGATTATTGGTTGAGACTTTGAATTTTGTTTGTCTGAGAGCCGTTACGGAACGGAGAATTGGAATCCAGGAGTCAAAAACTTTGAATATTTACTCAAATAATTGGGATTTAACATTTAAAAAAGTGAATTTTAAATACAAAATTTTAAAGTATTTGGAGAAAAGAGTGGCTGTACACTCAGTCAAAATCATGCTCCATTAATCTTCAAACACTAATTTTCAAGAACGTAGAAACTAAACTATTAGTAGTATTAAATATTCATGTCCAGTTCAAATTGCAGCATTTTTTTTTAATTATTTTGATCATATATTATTTTCATTTCTTTGTGAAAATAACCATGGAGTTTGAACCTTATTTTGAACAATTTTTTTTTTTTTTTGGTTTAAAAATATTTGAGAGCTGATTTGAATCTAAAATTTATGCTACTGGTGTGGTGTAGCCTAAATGACTCGGTTAAGAGTTGAAGATGTGGGTTGGGCCTGAAGACTGAAGTGAGAAAAGCCCAAATAAAAAGAAGTCCATGCGCTCCGAGAGACCCGCAAAAAAGGAATGTCGGGTGAGGGTTTCCGGTATTAGTACTCCGACGGTCAGGTCAGCGGAATCATGAAGAAACACTATAAGAATATATTAGAAAAAAATTATAGTAAGAATATGTGTATTAGGAATATCTCGGAGAGAGTCTTGTCATTCCCTTGTGGTCCTACGAGTTGCGCTTGTCTGCTGAGGGCGAACTATCTTGCTCCCTGCAGTCTGGGTCAGTTCAATGGAAAGAGTCCGACGCGTGGTGTGATTCCTCGTGGATTCTGCCGTAAGTGAGCCTCTCTTCGGTCCATGTCATCTTACATTTCCACCTTTATTTCTAATATTGCACCGAATTACGAATGTAGTCATATCCGCCATCTATACATACCCCACGTGGGGCCTGTGACCTGCTCTATAAGTTGTTGCTATGTTAGTGAGCAAAGGTGAAATTTGAACTAGATTGTTTTTTGACTTTGTTTGAAATTCTTGATATTTGTGATTTAGGCAATTGAACCTATATTATAAACCAGTGTTTCCATTTGTTGGCCTATACAGTTAATTTAGCCTAGCATTAGCCCAAATCTTTGAATATCCGGTATAGACAGAGGTGGAAATCGGACGAATCATATTTTTTATTTATTTATTAAAAACATCAATTTATTTTTTTTAGAAGTGAAAAATTGGAAAAAAAAAAACCGAAAATTATTAATTGTTGGGATTCAAAATTCCTGCACTACATAAAAGACACTATGAAAGACAACTCATCCCTCCTTAAAGTTTGCCTTAATTGCCTAACATAAAAAATCCAGGTTTTATTGTTTTAGACCGTATGCTTTTGTTTTATTTGTTAACTCTCCATTTGAAACTAATTAACCATTATTAATAATGATTTCATCGCTAATCACACATTCTTTACCACTCAAAAAAGTTCACGATTTTATTCAGTGAGAGAATTTCAGTTGCCCGTTGACGTGACATGTTCATGCAATTACTGCAAGACCTGTCAACCCCACGTTTCTTCTACTTCTCAAAGTCGTCTCTCTCTCTCTCTCTCTCTCTCTCTTCTTTCTCTCTCTCACTCTGATTTCTCTCGTGAATTAAATATAATCCCACCTTTTTTTATTAATCAACAAAATTGTCAAGAATCATTTCTGGGTTATTTCTTTTTTTCCGGCAGTAATCTACTGAGGTACTTACTCTTACCAGTTACTAATTAATACAACTGTATTATCAATTATGCAATTTCTTTCTTCTTCTTTTTTTTCTTTCTGGGCTAGCTTAAATGGGGGAAACATGGTGATATCTTTGAATTTAAGGAAAGCCCAGCTTTTTTATTTTATTTTTTTGTTTGTATGTGTATGTGTTTGACTTCAATTTCTTGAATTTATTACTGGATACGAGGTCAATGTTGTGTGTGTGTGTGTGTGTGCTTGTAATTTTTTCAATTAATTCTTTTTTAATAGTGGTGATTATAAAGTTTTGATCTTTGTGTACTCAAGCTCAAATGTTGGCACATGGAATGTTGCTTGCTTTCAAGATTGCTATAATTTCTTGATTTTTTTTTTTTTTTTTTTGCTATTTTGATTGTTTTTCACTTCAGAATATAATCAGCAGCAAAAGCAATTCAGAGTAAATTTTTAGTTGTTTCCTGTTATTTATAGAGAGTTTTTGTTTCTTGTTTTTCACTCTGCATTTAATAATTTCCGCATATCGTTCGGAATTTTCTTGAACTGATCACATATATTTATCAGGTCTTGCATTACAATAAAAAAACATTTGTCGAAAAGCTTCATTTAAGCTTAATATGGAACCCGAAAAATTGGTGTATACGAAGGCGAAAATCGGACGTAGGTTTGTGAAAAAGATTGTTTTTTTTTTCTTTTTAAGCACGCCTCGATTATTTAGCATATGATACTATAATTGTTTTGTTTTCTCAGCACAATGGTTAAAAAGGCAAATGAAAATATTAAGGTTCTCATTACAATTAGTACCGGAATCATGTTTGGCTTCTTCATAGGATTGTCGATTCCATCTCTTCCATTAACTAAGGTACGTAATAAACTCTGTTTTATAACTCGAGTTTTTCTTTTACGCCGTAATTAAGCCTACATTGTTCTTTCGTTATCAGGTAAATACGACCACCATCGTTCTTCGTGGTTCCGCTGTCGTCGCGAACAAAACCACTATCGAATCTACTCAAAACAGTAAAAATGTCTCCGACGAAATCTTGAAAGATAATAAGAAGGTTTGTTTGTGTTTACTTATATTAATATATAAAAATTACGAGCAATATCGATTATATATTCCCATTTATTAAATTATTTGAATTTTCAGATTTGGATCCCATCGAATCCAAGAGGTGCAGAACGGTTGCCGCAGGGAATCGTTGCCCCTGAATCGGATTTATACCTCCGCAGATTGTGGGGCCTACCTAGTGATGTAAGCATTTTTCATGTAATAAAACCATTCCTAAAAAGAGATATTATATATTTATAATGTCGATTTTTTCGTTTCGTTCTTGTTATTGTCACATTGCTCAGGATTTGCCAAGCAAACCAAATTATCTCGTCGCTTTTACCGTTGGTTATGATCAAAGGAATAACATTGACATGGCAGTGAAAAAGGTCAATTATACCCCTCATCCCGTTTTATTTTTATTTATTAGTATATATTTTTTTTTTAATTTCTTGCACCAAAAAAAAAGGCGAAATCCCTCGCCCCCGGGGCCCCCATCCCTTGGCCCGACAAGGATTGATGGAGGATGTGTTGTTGATATAGTTTTCAGACAATTTTACGGTACTTTTGTTTCATTACGACGGAAGAACAACCGAATGGGACGAGTTCGAGTGGTCGAAAAGAGCTATTCATATTAGTGCTACAAAACAAACAAAATGGTAAAAGATTGTTTATTATTATTCTATAAATGTAATAAAATCTGAAAATATTGGTATTTTTACGAATATTTTTTATAAGGTGGTATGCGAAAAGATTTCTGCATCCGGACATTGTTGCCCCTTACGACTATATATTCATTTGGGACGAAGATCTTGGACTCGAGCATTTTAATGCGGAGGAGTAAGCATAAATTGATCTCGTTTTGGAGTTACTAAATAAAAATATTCCATTTTATTTTATCTATTTTTTAATTGTGTTTTACAGATATATTACGCTTGTGAGGAAACACGGATTGGAAATTTCACAACCTGGTATCGAACCGAATAAGAAAGCACCTTGGCAGATGACGAAAAGACGAGACAATAGTGAGGTTCACAAGTACGTTACACATATATATCTGTTGTTACATATATAATAACAATCTAAAAATAAATCTTCGACTATTATTCTCGAGCGATGTAGTGAGATATAATATACAATTTTTGTTTTTTTTTTTTTTTTTCGTTTTTCGGATTATAGGGAAACAGAGGAGAGGCCAGGCTGGTGCTCCGATCCTCATTTGCCTCCTTGTGCAGCGTACGTTTTTATTTTACATATTTTTTTAATTATATTGATAATAAAAAATTTATGTCTTAATTTTGGCCTCATTATATAACACAGGTTTGTCGAAATAATGGCTCCCGTCTTTTCTCGAGATGCATGGCGGTGCGTGTGGCATATAATTCAGGTGTCGTTTTTTTTTTTTTGTCATTTTTTATCGATTTTGAAAAAAAACACTCAAAAATAATGTGTATTCTTCGTAATCAATATATTTACTCGTATTTTTTTGTACTCGAATTGCAGAACGACTTAGTCCATGGATGGGGTCTCGACTTTGCCCTCCAAAAATGTGTTCAAGTAAGTTTTTATATAACCGTTTTTAAGTTTCTAATAACGTTCTAAAAATGCCGTTGATTAACTATTTTTATAATGCCTTGATTGTATATATATATATATATATATATATATATATATATATATATATATATATATATATATATATATATATATATATATATATATAGCCTGCACATGAGAAAATAGGAGTTGTGGATGCACAATGGATTGTTCATCAAACTGTTCCTTCATTGGGCAGCCAGGTATTAATTTACACCTTAACCCCTCTTATAGGTACATTTTTATCGTATTATATATACGCATTAAATAAATCATAAACGAATTATTTTTTACGTATACGTTTTCATGACGATAGGGCGAAACGGAGAACGGACGGTCTCCATGGCAAGCGGTACGTATCATAGTCTAATTACACTTGTTATTATTATTATTATTTTAATTAATTTACAAATTTTCAAGACGAAAAAGTTGGCTTCGATTTTGTTTAGGTGAGACTGAGGTGTAAACGAGAGTGGACTATGTTCAATGCTCGAATGGATAACGCAGAGAAAGCTTATTACAAGTCATTAATGGCTTCCAATTTCACAGGTCACAGATAGACCACAACACACACACACACACACACACACACATATATATATATATATATATATAACACATGTAATAATTGAACACAACCTCAATTATCTGTATAACATTATATTGAGGATGTTTTCATACCAAGTGTAATAGATTCTTGAATATTTACATACTCTAACAAGATATGTATGTGTGTGTGTGTATATATATATATATATATATATATATATATATATATATATATATATATATATATATATTAAATTATACATTTCACCAGTTTAAGTTTTCGGTTGAGATGGTCATTCAATATGGTATCAGCCACCAATTTCAAATATTTCAAATGTAATTCACATGCACTTAGCAGCCAACTTTTGAGAAGCTGACTCCGATTATTATTTATCGTGGGCCCCACTACCACAAGTATTACCGCGATAGCCGGGCATGTATGTTTTGATCATCATATTCCTCATAGCCTTTTACTATGGCCATGCCTCTGTGTTGTGTAGTCGATCCAAGATTCAAATTAATGAAAAAAAAAAAATTCATAATTTTATTTTTCTTTGCCCCCGAACCCCGAAAATTTAATTAATTTTTTTCTACATGTACCGGCCATCTCCGTTTTTCCTCGTTTTATCGCACATTTTTACCGCTCAAAGTTCACGATTTTTATTCAGTGTAAAGAATTTTTCTAGTGTTTCAGCTCCCCGTTGACATTACATGTTCATGTAATTAAACAGTGACTTAAGATGACCTGTCAATTATCCCACGTTTCTTCTACTTGTCCAAGTCCTCTCTCTCTCTCTCTCTCTCTCTCTCTCTCTCTCTCTCTCTCTCTCTCTCTCTCTCTCTCTCTCTCTCTCTCTCTCTCTCTCTCTCTCTCTCTCTCTCTCTCTCCTTCTTTACTTCTTGTGCTTTGATTCCTCACGTGATTCTAGAAGATTCTCAAGATCATTTCTGCATTTTAGCTTAATATGGAAGCCGAGAAATCGGTGTATACGAAGGCGAAAATCGGACATAGGTTTGTTCTTATAAGCATGTATGCCTCAAGTATATATTTTGCATACTATATACTATGATATTTTTTGTAATTTTAGTTTTTTTAATTTATTACTTTTGTCTAATTGTTCTGTCAGCACAATGATTAAAAATCCAAATGAATGTATCAAGATTCTAATTACAGTTAGCATCGGAATCGTGTTTGGCTTCTTCATAGGATTGTCGATTCCATCACTTCAATCGACCAAGGTACATAAACGAGACTCTGCACTTTAATTTTTTCAACTCGAAAAACATGAAATCGAGTTAAGTTCTTTTAACATCGTCGTTCTTTCTTTGTCAGATAAATATCGCCATCGATAACAAAGCCGCTATCGACTCTACTCGGAACCGTAAAAACACCTCCGACGGAATCTTGAAAGATAATATAAAGAAGGTTTCTGTTTTTTACTTAGCATGAGTATTATTCCTAAATAAAACTTTACAATTACCGAACAATTCCGATTTCGATTTACCAGATTTGGACCCCTTCAAATCCAAGAGGCGCAGAAAGGTTGCCTCGGGGAATAGTTGTCCCGGAATCGGACTTATACCTCCGTAGATTGTGGGGCCTACCTAGCGACGTAAGCATTTTAATCCATATCGTAATTATATTTTACAATATTTATAGTGTCGATTTTTTTTTTTAATTCGTTTTAGTGTTGCATTGCCTCAGGATTTGCCAAGGAAACCAAATTATCTTGTCACTTTTACTGTTGGTTATGACCAAAGGAACAACATTGACATGGCAGTGAAAAAAGTCGGTTATCTCTCGGTTTATTATTTTTTTCGTTTTTATTTTATTTTATTTTTATTTTATTTCTCACTAGATGTGTTGTTGCTATAGTTTCCAGACAGTTTTACGATTCTCTTGTTTCATTACGACGGACGAACGAACGAATGGGATGAGTTTGAGTGGTCCAAGAGAGCCATTCATATTAGTGCTACAAAACAAACCAAATGGTAAAAATAATAATAATTTTTTTTTTCTTTGAAAATCGAACACTAATGTAAAAATCTGAGTTCATTATTTGTATCGACGATGAATATTTGTGTGTATATATATATATATATATATATAAGGTGGTATGCTAAAAGGTTTCTGCATCCGGACATTGTTGCCCCTTACGACTACATATTCGTTTGGGATGAAGACCTCGGTGTCGAGCATTTTAATGCAGAAGAGTAAGCCTGATCAATAATCAATGATCTCAATTTTTCGGAGTTCGTAAATAAATAATTGATCTTCCATTTATTAAAAAAAAAATCAAGATATATTACGCTTGTGAGGAAGTACGGTTTAGAAATTTCGCAACCTGCTATCAAACCAAACAAGATAGCACCTTGGAAGATGACAAAAAGACGAAACAATAGTGAGGTCCACAAGTAAGTTAATACGAGACATGTATCTTTTGTTTTCGTATTATTTACGAGCGACGTACACGTACGCACAGTGAGATATAATCATATAATATACAACTATACGTACAATTTTTGTGTTTTGTTTTTTTGTCTGATTGTAGGGAGACAAAGGAGAGGCCTGGCGTTTGCTCGGATCCCCATTTGCCTCCGTGTGCAGCGTATGTATTTATTTTCTAATTTTTTCTTTTGTAAATAAGAATGTTCGTCTTTTCTTTAATTGGTTTTAGATTCAGAAATCAAATTTGTCTTTATTTAACGCAGGTTTGTAGAAATAATGGCTCCCGTCTTTTCTCGAGATGCATGGCGATGCGTGTGGCATATGATTCAGGTTTTTTTTCTTCGATTTTGGAAAAAAAAAACTCAAAAATGATGTATATATATTCTTCGTGTAATTTATATATTTACTCGTGATTTTTTTATACTCGAAAATTGCAGAATGACTTGGTCCATGGATGGGGACTCGACTTTGCCCTCCACAAATGTGTCGACGTAAGTTTCCTTCTAATCGTTTTTATGCTTCTAATAACGTTCTAAAGACGTGTTGAATTAAGTAAGTTTATGCCTTGATTGTGTGTGTATATATATATATGTATATATATAGCCTGCTCATGAAAAAATAGGAGTTGTGGATGCACAATGGATCGTTCATCAAACTGTTCCTTCGTTACGCAACCAGGTAAATTAGCCTCGATCTTTTAGGTAAATATTATGTACCGTGAAATATTTAAATAGACGAATACATATCAACTTCGCCTAATCCTTTCACGGTGACAGGGCAAAGCAGAGAACGGAGTTTCTCCGTGGCAAGGGGTACTTACTGTACTCTAATTATATTTGTGTATAATTACCTATATATATATATATATATATATATATATATATATAAAGATGAACACCATGTTTTCTGCACATGTTTTAAGACAAAGTTCATTCGTTTTCGTTTAGGTGAGACTGAGGTGTAGAAGAGAGTGGACGATGTTCAATGCTCGAATGGACAACGCCGAGAAAGCTTATTACAAGTCATTAATGTCTTCCAATTTCACAGGCCAACGATAGACGAGTGTAATTTTTCATTTAGTCGTTGCGACAGCACGTAGATCGTGAGATACATACATATATTAGCAGATACAAGCGTTTTATTTATGGATGATGAGGCTCTACCCCAATACCTCTTCACTCTTTATACATATATAAATAAATATATATATATATAGTTATTTCGAAGCTCGTTTTTTTTTTCAGTCAACAATGCCCTTGCTTTCCCAGACAGGGCGCCTCGCAGCGACATGGGGCCCGTGATTAGCCCGATATCCGTCGTGCATTAATCCAGCATTGTAACTATGCTGATCGTGATTACCAATACCGTGTTGCTGCTTGTTTTTCATGTTGTTCCAATCATTGTTTTCGTTACGCCTGTCTTTCTCGTACCAGGTTTCGGAATACCTGGCGGCACTGTAGCCTTCGCCGCCATGCTTGTTCTGATTATGATGATTATTATTATTATTGTAATCGTGGGCCCCACCATAAGTATAACCGCCACCATAGCCATGCTTGATGTTGTGAGCATCATCATATTCACCATGGCCTTTGTTATGGCCATGCTTCATGTTATGATTATCGTATTCGCCATAGGCTTGATGAGCATGCATGTTCATGTGATCACCGTAGCCATGCATTTGATTGTTAACGTAGCTAGGGTTTGCGGTGGTCGGCTTGACCATCATATGCATGCTCGATCCTTTGTTGTAGTGATGATCGTCCTTCATCATATAGTCGACTTCTTCCACCACCGTGTAGTACTCTTCTTTGTACCCGCCACTAGGATACATCTGCATTTTTCTTTATTTTTTATTTTTTATTTTTCGCTTGCTGGTTCTTGATTTGCTGTTGTGTGAGGAGGAGATGGAAATCGAGATGGCTACTTATAGTTTTTTTATTTTAAATAAACAAAATTCCAGTTCGATGAGGAGGCATCGGATTCGCGATTTCGAAAAATGTTTATATAAAAAAAAAATTACGTATCGAATTCGATTCCCACTTACGAAGAATCGGAGATTGTGGTGGTCCATTTTATGGTATAAGGACAGGAATTTCTTGGCCATGAGATGTGTTTTTGTTCATTGAAAGATTATTATTACATACATATGATTTTCTGTGGACAGTATTTGATTTGGCATATGCTGTTAATTAATTAATTAATATCTAATAATTTTCATAAATAAATAATGACAGATATGCAGAGTCAAATGATTATCTTCTTGATAGCATATTTGAACATGCCAACTTTAAATTGAATAGTAACGCACATCACAAATTATGAAGGGTATCAGATTCCCTCTTCATTTTTTCTATCTTTAATTTACACACAATCACACACACATACACACGGATGTGTGTAAAAAATATATATATACTGTGAAGTTCAATAAGCACCACACACACACACACACACACATTGCACTACTTTTCGAAGGTATGGCGTAAAGCAGTCGAATCACATCCGTAACGAGAAAACGAGTAAAACTAGTTACAACAACTTGTTCATGTCACAGCCGATTAATTTCCCATTTAAACGCATCAAAACTATCGATTCGCACGAAAATCAAACTCTTAAGCAAAAAAAAAATATGTACAGAAACTCACTCTAGAAAATCCGAAGATTATGTCCAATTTTACGAAGGAAAAAAAAAAGAGACGCCTGTAAAAAAAAAGAAAAAGAATGATATACGTAAGGGCTCTGGACATGTAGCATGGTTATAAAAGCAATCCACGCACAGTCATCATCAAATCGGTTAAACGAATACCCCCTTCAATCGAGAGCCGAATCTTCACTTCAAAAACCGATACAAAAGTATACGGTTTTCTTTTTTTTTTCTTTTTTCGGTTGATTTAAATTCCACATAATTCAACCACTCTCTCTCAAGCAATTCCCAGGCAGAAGAAACTTAAGCTGATCCGCTTCCTCCAATAAATACGCAGGCAAATGAACGGCCGAATACGAATGTGGTATAGACCCCATTTTCCCGATTATTTCCTTGAAGGTATATTCCTCGGGCAACATATCGAACAAGTCAGCACCTTTACATATCACACGTTGAATTCTTTTCGGATTCAAGAAATGCGAAAACCTAACCCTATCCACATGGCTATAAGCTTTCATCTTGAATATAAACTCACTTATGTACCGAAAACAGAAGCTGCAATGCCACCCCGCATCGGCCAAGATTACGTCGGACTGTCTGTAATGAGCGTACTTTGTTTTGCCCGATTGATAAATATGAACCGAAGCCCTCCAGCTGTTATTATCGAGAAGAAACTCGAACGAGTATAAATAATTCTTCAATCGAAGATGAAGTACAGGTGGCACCCCGTCGCACCACCTCAGTAAATTAATCGTGTGCCGACTAGGTATTTCGTCAACATCCGACATTATCAATAAATCGTCATCTTGAATACCAGCTTGCTTAAGAAGATAATCCAACGCCAGCCTCTGATAAGCTTCTTCAACAAACGGGTTTTCGCCCGCCCGGAACCTGCCCGGTACCCGCCCGTAATTCAATCTGGGCTCGAGGAATTTGAACTGGTCTCTAATTTTTGAAAAGACAAATGGCTTTGGAAGTCCAGTGAAGGTCGAATTCGATTCGAGAAGCACAAACTCCGTTACGTGAGGGTACAACTCTTTCCAACGAATCTTGAGCATGTCGATCTCGTTGCTGAACAAGACCGCATCGAAGACTCTTCGAGGGAATTCGCGGGTCCCCCAGCCATGGAGCTTGCAGAGGTTTTCCATGGAGACGTTTTCATGGTAGTAGTGGGGGATCTCGTGGAAGGGCTTCGGCGGAGATTCCCATAGTGGCCGGAGAAAGTAGGTGATTTTTTGGCCGTGCATGTATATTACGAATACGCATGTCGGGATTAGCATGAAGAGGAATATGTATGCTTTTATATCTGCTCCGCGAAGAATGCACTTTAATCTCGTCATGCTCAATGTTCGACTCGAATCCTGCGATTTTTTCAAGAATGCAGCAGCAAGTTAAAAGATGCACAAAGGATGTTTTCGTGATTAACTGCTATATAATTTAATTCAACTGAATTTTAGCAGCAGCACAATCAAATGCAGAAGAAGGACTGAACCACCAAAAGAAAAACAAAAAATGACCTAACACAAAATTAAATCAAAGGATCTCAAAAACCACATAATGGAAAATTCGATCTACTCGGCTAATCCCATTAATAAAAATTAAAAAAACAATAAACCCACAAAATGGAAAAGGCAACCCAGAATCGTAAATCTGCAACAGAGAATCAAAACCCAGAAAAGTAAAATTAAAAATCAAGTCTTTTTCAGTTCATACATTAAACAAAAAATGGCGAAGAAGATGGAAGGTTTACCTCACGCGCGTCGCCGCATATATCATCGGTCTTCTTCGAACAATAATGAGATCCCCCTTCTGCCATCGTACATACTTTCTCCCAAATTCTCGATACACTGCACATACCTTCCTCTCACCCTCCCTTTCTCTCTCTATATATATATATGTATCTGTATCTATCACCCTCGCGAAATGCAACCCAGATGAAATTAAATTGAGGCGAAAAGAGAAAACCCAAATGGAGATCTGTGTCCAATAGTTGAAGAATTCAGACAGAGACGAGGAAGATGTAAAGGGTACAAACAGCCCTGAAAATTGAAATTATTTTTGGTAATAGGTTAGGAAGAGAGAGAAAGAGGGGTAGAGAGAGAAAGTTTAGGGATTTGAAGAGGAAAACATATAAATTTAGGAATTAGAAGACAGAAAAGGGAAAAACCAGAAAGGATGTGAGCGTGTTGGAGGTGAATGGGTGGCAGTTGTCAATATTACAATGACAATGAAAATGAAGCCGTTCTATTGTCTTCTCTTCTTCTACCCCACTTTCTTCTATACAGCCAATTTTTTATATATATATATATTTTTTTTTTTTTTTTTTTAAATTGATGTTTGGGGGAATACTTAGTTGAATTTACTATAATGCCCATGAATATTCATGACTATTTCTAACTAACATTTGATAATGTCATCTTTAATCGTCATCTAAATCAATATTCTTTTTCTAATTAACAATTGATAATATTTTATTGGGATAGGCCTAATCCCTTGCCTAATAGGGCCCCTTCCTCTGGCCCGATAATTCTTTTTTTTGAAAAATGTAGAATATGGCAACTCATCGGCCCGTTAGAGTAATGGATTTGGATCTGGTGCCCACAAGAAACCAACACTTAAATCCTACACTACGGGTATCAATAATCGATCATTGGACTTTGCACCAACTTATCACATCGAAACCAGTCGAGCTATACTTACACCGAATCACACACTTATGTTCTTCAATTGACTCGACGCAGTCAATAAAAATTAACAAGGTTTAATTGGTCTGAGTTAGCCACATATTTGAGAGAAAATATGTTAAGAAAATGATTGAAGCATAAATTAGCACATACATCTAGTAAAAAATTAAGCTATTTATATATGATAATGCTAAAGTTAGATCACCTTAGAGAGTTGAAGTAAGATGAGTTGGAAGAGCAAACTAGATCGCTGACTCACGAGCTTGGTGACCTTGAGATACTTGCGATTATAAAAGAGGTAAACTAAGCGGAGAGGATTTGGCGGAAACTCCTCCAACGTTCAAGTCAGACGTGCGGATGGTAGAATAGTCCAGATAATACATGTAGTATTGTTCAGATAATATGACGTATCTTAAGGAATGAGTTCAAACCTTTATTCATACCTCATTGATTGGACTGAAGTTTAATTAGTTGAGATTGTCGGCCAAAAACCTTATTTGAAGCTTATTGGACATCGATAGTAGTGGTCGTCAATATTGGGTTCGTAGCCCAGTAGATAAAGAAATTGTAGGCCTATTGAGTTGACTCAATTAGATATATAGATATATCAATCTACTTGATCAATTTAATTATCGAGAGGTCCGAAATTAAATTAACAAGATCCCATAAATGATTTAATTTCATAAAATGGTGTTTTTTTTTCTTTCAATTTGACACATTTCTTTAAAAATGAACTGTTAGCATTTGGCATATACATTAGGACCAATGGGGCTGCACATGGTCTACTAATCATTGACATATTGTAGATTAAACTTCTCTAATAATTATTTTTTTTAAATTATTTAGCCACTTAATTACTATTAAATTAAAGATCGTTATTTATTTAGTCTGGCTTATCAAAATGAAAGCAATGCACATGCCAACTGTAATATACCAATGGCATAAGTTTCGTCGTAGGTTTGCAAGTTGTGCCTTAAATGCTTTGTCGTTGGCACTGCCCTTTTTATAGTTAAGACGGTTGACTAGTCACTAATTAAATTCTTACTAATTATGTAACCATACTATGTTTATTCCAGTGTTCCAAATATCGGTCATGACTGCCGATATATCGGCCGCCATTCCGGCGGCGGTCTTAAACCTTTACGATATTGGTGAGACGGTTTGAAAAATCAAATTTTTTTTTTTTGAAGATGAAAAAAAAAACAATTTTTGGACGTACGTTTTCTTGTCTATTATTTACAAATATACATATTGGTTAATTTGTGATTTCCATTGAATTTGATAGGAAAATTTATGACTTTTTTCTTTGGACGGAATTGTGGGGTTTATTACCCGAATTCGAAAAAAATAAAATATTGCAAGTGTGGTAATTATGATCCGATTTTTATGAAAACACAAAATTATAAAAAATTAAATAGTATTATATGTTAATTCAACAAATTATAAACTAATGACAGGACATCAGAGTATAAACAAAAATTATCCAACGAATTAAATAGATAGTTTGTCCTAGTCACATCAATTAAAAAGTTGTCACTCTTATAATCCATCACCTGGTGAAGGTTTCTCCCGTTGACTTTTTTAATATCTTCCTATGTTTTGGTCAACCATTTACTTTATTTATTTATTTTTATTTTTGCTTCAATTTTCTTGACCTATTGCCCAATAATACGCCAGTTGCACACATCATAATGCAATTTGGCAAGTCATTATTTAATCAAATTAAAGTTGATAGCTAAGTCATGTTAAAATTATTCCTTAGAATATGCTAAATGCATCACCATATTATTAGTCCATTATATTCCTCTTCTTACTCATGTAAAGCTGTTCCATATGATATATAATTAAAGATTTTGGAGAAAATATGATTAAAATATTGATGGAGTTAAGGTAAAATCAAAAGTTTACGGAGTCCGATGCTCAGTCCCGAAATTTCTTTGAAAATATTCATGGAAATATTATTGAACAAGTAAATATATGTACATTTGTTTAAATATTTATAAAAAATCACATTTTTTTCTTCCAAATTTAGCACTATGAATTTAGTGTGCAAAGAAAAAGGAACTTGAGTTGACTTGATAATGGTATTAATGACTTTATGTCAACTGCTGTATTATAGACCACTGAAACAAATTTTGGAGAAACTTTGTATATATAAATTAAATATTTGCACTTGTCAATCATTTAAATATATATTAGAAAAAGAACTAATTAAAAATTATGAATAGCCATCTGTTTTATAATTAAATACTTTCTCCCCTTCGATGAACGAACCAATGCCAACCTGGTTCATCTTGTTTAATTGTGCTAAATATTTGTAGTTAAGTTTATTAAAATATAGCTAATTTAATTTCAACCCACTAAGATAATGATGAACATCAATATTTGCTAATTGGTCCCCATACTGTTAGAAATATATATAATCTGTATGAACTAATTTAATTTAATGGAAACAAAAAAGTATAAAACGTGGGAGCAACTTTGACAACTTTAATATATAGGGAAATTACGGCCACCCCCTGAGGTAACATCAAATTACGAAAAAATCCATCATGTTTGGGTATTTACAACCGGCCACCCCCTTCAACTATGAATCTTCTTACACGTCCACTCTTACGGTGTCAAATTTAGTGCAATCTTCTAGATTATATGGAATATTATCAAGTTTGTATCCGTTTTATCTCATTCCAACTCCACATTTTAAAGTAAGATGATCATAAAATTAGTCTCTTGATTTGTAATTATCAGATTGTGGTGCATTAGAAACTGCATTTTTGCACAAAACGAGTACAAACTATAGAATATTCCACGGAATCTAGAAGATCATGTTGAATTTGATACCATAAGAGTGGACGTGTAAAAAAAATTCATAGTTGATGAATAATTATAATTATCCAAACATAATTTTTTTTTTTTCGTAATTTGAACTTACTTAAGGGATAGTGATTGTAATTTGCCCTTAACATGTATTAAATAGAATTGTAGCCTCGCATGCGCTTGAAAAGGCAATCTAGAAGGGTAAGAGGGACATTATGGACCATAATGCACGATCCATCGCTTTTCTCCACAAACATCTCACGTGCTTTACTTTCTCTTTCATCTATAAATGCCAATCTTTTTGCCTAAATAGCACTCCACCCCCTCAACTTTTATATTTTTGCTTATTTGCCCAGATGTAAAATCCCCCCCCCCCCCCCAAAAAAAATTATGTGAAGGAAAAAGGTTGGAAGGCCCAAACGGATAAAACCGGCCTATGTTGCAAGGCGATGGGCTCAGTTTTTAAGATTAGTCCAACTCGAGTTAGGCATCAAATTTTTGTGATTGTATACATTTTGTTATATACATAATATAATATATAGTATTTATTTTCATAACCAAATTGGTGAGAGGTCCACAAAGCAGCCCAAAATATTAGATCGTTATATTTAAGCAAATTAAATTTGGAAATTGGGTGGCCCATTTCAAGAAAAGTTGCCTAGTTGAGGGTGACAATTGCATGGTCAAATTCCGAGTTCTACATAGTAGTAATTAAAGTTTTCGTCCCTATATTTTACCGGCGAAATAATTTTAGTCTTCAAACTTTTGTGGACACAAAATTAGTCGCCAAACTCGTTATTTTTTGACATTTTTGGTTCGGCTGTTAAGTTGGATGCAACTGTCACGTGTGGCACAGTGGCGTCTATCTAGCGGTTAAAAGCTGAGCTGAAACACATCATCAATGTATTTGACATATTAAACATGAGATGGACTGACACGTCATGCTCTCCCCCTATTTCTATTCTGAAATCCATAATCCCGCATAATTCTTAATAAACTCGTAAACCATGGCCCTAATTGATAAATCTTGTGGGAAACTTGGGATTAGGTTTGCTAGAGCTTACGAGATTGAGAGAGTGAAAGAAAAAAATGGAATTTAGGTTACAGAAACTAGGAAGAGTGTGTTACAGCTCGACTTTGACCTTCAAAAGTACGTCACGTGCGCCGAACGTGTCAATTCCGTCAATATTAACTTGAAAACTTGACGGCCGAACCGAAAGTGTCAAGAAATGGTGAACTGATTTTGTGGCAATAAATCTTTGAGAACTCAAAACCGTTTTAAAGTTAAAGTATAAACTGACGAAAACTGTAATTAACCCCGAGTAACCCAACATACATGTCACGCGGACCATGGCATATAAAGCTTTTGAGTAATTAGCTCAAATTAATAATGTTTCTACCCTAATTAGAATGAAGATGGGTGAAGATGATGAGTTAGACTAGATTTTGGGGGTGAAACTGAAATATTTTTGAAACTCAAGTACTCGAAAAGAATCAGCAGCAAGTTCAGTACCCCATTAGTAAATTAAAACAACTCATATTTTTTTACATTAACATTGTCATATTGCCTTGATAATTAAGCTTTCATTAGCAATAATTTTTGCTCCATTCCTGTGATTACTTATGATTGATTAGGTAGTCAGTCCTCTGTATATATAATATTGATCTTATAAAATATAATCCAAATAATAATAATAAATAAATAAATAAAATCAGACATATGATTTGATACATCATATGTTTGTTGTCTAGTGCCACCATGTCTTTTTTTTTAATCTGTAATAATAATTAAATGATGAGAATCACTTAGAAAAACACATATAACTATATATAAGTAATAATAACATACATCAATAATATATACTTATAATATATCACATAAAATTGATCATATATGAAACACATAATAAAAGTAATAATTATAAATATATAATCAATTATTTTAAAAATATTAATTAATGTCATAACTGATGAGCATCGACTGCTCGATTAGTTACAACTTTGGCCGAGTCGTGGTCGATGCTCTTAGTCCGGTTCAGGCTCGGGAGTCGGTGCAGCCTGCATCGGAACGAGCCTACGTGGGTCGTCGGAGAGCACAAGCAGTTATGCTTAGTCATACTTCCTTGCCTAGTCAGCACTTGACCTTCTGCCGGAATTTCAACCTTCATATTACCTTTGTTGATATTGATCACTCCTTCTTTTTCCATTTCTTTTTTTTCCTGAAATAATTAATAATTATCAAACAGTTGATATATTTTCAGACAGAAGAGAAAAAAGTGAATGAATGGTTGAGGTTTGTAGTACCTTATGAAGAGGTGAATAATTGTTTTTTTTTATTTTATTTTTTATTTTTTCTATTTAATTTTGAGTTGGTCATAAATAAGGATATAAAGATAGAGGAGTGGGCTATAAAGGGATATATATGAATTATTTATGCTCAAAGATAAGAAAAGGTGGTGGGCATTAAAATACACCACTAATTAAGTTGATATATGTATATACACAGGCCTGCCAAACACTTCAAAATATATCATGCCTATTGAAATTATTAATATCAAATAGTTTCAAAATATAATATATATATATATATATAACTGCATCAGCACACGAAGCGCGTATTGAAGATATTAATATCAAATAATTTACATTGCTGACGTCTTAAACTTTCCGATAAAGTTGATCTCATTGGATAATTATTATAAATATTAATATTATTATTTATGAGATTTATTTATTTGTTTCACATGTATGAAAAATGGAGTATCATCAAATTTGTATTGACGGCCACCACAAGAAATCCATCCCTTTTTGTAAGGCTCCAACTACTCTAGTATATACACATCCTAAAGAAAAATAATAATAATAATAATAATAATAATCAACAAGAATCCCATTTGGATGTTTGCTTATTTATTTATGTATTTATTTATTTACATATTTATTTATTTTGTGTTGGATTAATCATGAGAGGGCCCCACCTCAATATATAATATCCCATACCTAAATCCTAATATATATTGTGGAAGACAATTTGTATTGTTTGTTGAGTGTCAATTTAGCTTATCAAGATGCATTGTATTTTGTGTGTGGCACTTTCTCTACCTTAAGATCATATTCATCATCTATAATGGAAGATAAGGTGGCATTTTATTATTATTATTATTATTATATATATATATATATATATATATATATATATATATATATATATATATATATATATATATATATATATATATATATATATATATATATATATCTTGCTTTGGATAGGATGTAAAGTTGTAAACAAGATATTTGATTAAGAATGATGTAACAATTAATTAATTAATAGATCACTCCTAATATTATTGAATTGTTTACTAACTTATTCTAAAATATTTGATTTTGTACTCTATTCTTCGACCAACTAGGTTAACCCCTTCCGATTTGATAATATTTATTTTGTTTATTTTTTTTCAAGGTTATTATGGAACCTGCAATAAATTATATAGATGCACTGGTGAACTCACACTCTCGTTTAATAGCTTGCGAGTCATACGAAAGACATAAAACATAATATGCTAATCGTGTTTGTCAACCTCGACTCAGCAGATGTTTACAAGAGGATTCAAACCGATAATATTTATTTTGGATAAAGGTTATGTGGTACTTATTTGGAAAAAAAATGATATATGCAGAAAATTATTTAATGGGCTTGTGTTTATCTCAAATTGGGACCCTTAAATTGGGCTTGTTGGATTTGAACAATGATTTGAATGGGCTTATATCAATTAAATAATTGGGCTATTAGTCCACCTGGCTTCGGCCACTCGATTCGTTAAAATTCGAATTCAATTAAATGATAAAACTTCCATTTTGATTTCCAAAACTTCAAATTTCTTCTCCAACGGAAGCACCAAAGGGGTAGTTTTTTTAATACTTCATATTCCAGAGGTGCATTGTATGACCCTTTTCGATCTTGAAGCATTTGTCGTCAATCGATTATGTGAACGTGTTGTTACAAAATCGGAATTATTCAAATCGAAATCGGAAAAATATAAAAGGGCACATGATTTAAAACAGAAAATACAATTTATGACGTCATTTTCATTCTCAACCACAATATAAATATGTAGTTGACAAAAGACATCCATAATTAGCTTAATGCCCTAACATAATCCTGCAATCAAACGTAAGACAAAATCTAATTAATAATTAATTAATCATTACATTCCATGAAGTTCCCAAAGAAATCCTTAAAAATCATTATCAATAATCCCAAAGAAATCCCTAGTGTAATTCAACCGTGGACAAACTATTTGACAATAATAATTATCAGTAGAAACACCTTTGTTACAGCCAGTTTTCACTTCCTCCACCGCCGCCGCCGGAGGAGGAGGAGGAGCAAACGAATCCGCCGCCGCCGCCTTGGAATAACCAGGGAAAAACCCATTTAGAACTTCTTGCAGCAAGCCTGAGTTTGACCTCTCGGTATGGAAGAAACCCATGCAATCAGTTTCACCGCCGGTGGAAATGGAAACACCATTTGTGAAGACCTCGGAAACTCCGGCGGCGGCGTTCGTCGGAGTGGGCTGAGCAGCGGTTGCGTTGCATGAAGGATTAATATACATCGAAGAAGAAGACCCCATAAAAGAACATGTAGTAATGTCGAGAGAATTATTTCTTTTCATCAAGGAAGATACAGTGAAATCAAGATTAGGGTTTGCTGCAAAAGGAGAAGACGACGGTGCGACGTGGCGGGAGCCGAAGATGGACGGCTGGGATGATTTGTCGTAGCTGAATGAAGGGACGAGATTATCTGAACCAGGGTGGTTGGTGCTCATAGGGTAGAGAAAATTAGTTCTGGCCTTGGCGCCGCGCATAGCACGGGCTGCGGTGTCGTAAGCGCACGCCGCCTCCTCGGCGGTGTCGAAGGTGCCCAGCCACCGCCTCTCTTTAGAGTGAGGATCTCTGATCTCCGCCGCGTACCGGCCCCATGGACGGCGGCGCACACCTCGGTATCTGATTCCGCCGCCGCCGCCGGAGGGTGGGGGTGGTGGGTCTTCTTTCTTCAGGGGCCTCTTGTTGGTGGTGGTGTAGCACCGCTTTGTTGCGGCGGTGGTGGGATGATCTGTGATGGAAGTGCGGTGGTTGTGCGTCCTTCTGATGAGAGCTTGTTCCATTGTTTGTTCAGATTAATTATGAGATAAATTGTTACAGTGCAAGATTTGTTTTTTAACCTGAAAGTGTGTGATAATAAAGTGTGAAGAATGTCGTGTGTATATATATAGAAAAAATAAAATTGTAATAGAAAAATTATATATATTTTATATATATATATACACATATACATAGTACGTACATCTATAAACAAAATTACTTAATTATAAGACTTATATATTGATCTTTCCTTCTTTAATATTATACTCCATAATCTACTGTAATTGAAACGGAATTTTTTAATTATGTCGATTTTAACCCTAAATTTTTCGATTTATAAGCAATATTTTCCGATCCAAATTTGAAGATCCTTCTTTCGCATTTACTATCATTTTCTTTTATTGAAATTGGAACACACGAGGTTCCGATCGATCGTCTTCTAACTTCCGAAAAAACTATTTCGAAAATTTTACTTATTATGCTAATCTGAATTCTTTGGGACATAGGGTGAATTAGTTTTCATTTCCAAAAAAGTAAAAAAATTAATATAACATTCGGAAATGCTAATTTTAATTTGATCCTTTTCCATTTTTATTCGTAATTATATCCAGAGATTAAAAGGATAGTTCTTAACCAAAAAAAAACACATAAAAACGGAAAGGTTAAAATTAAAATATATTAAAAAAAAAAAATCGAGATTAAAAAAAAAATATAAAAAAAAAAAGAAGGCGTTAATTCCGGAAAAACGTGATTAACCAAAGGACGATTTTGTTTACTATTTTCAAGGAGATGTACTTTTTCCTACACACCTTTCCCTCTGCATGATTATAATTGGCGGCGCCTTCAGATTTTGTCTCTCTATTTTTGGTGCACTGCCACTCTGTATTATTTTTATTTCTTACAGATTCAAAATAATAATAATTATTATTATTATTATGTTTTGACCTCTAATTTAATTTGTTCTAATTTCGTCTTTTGTTGTTAGCAACACCAGAGTATTAATTGTTGTTTCAGATCAACTAATAAAGCTCTAATTTTTCACATGCTTTTGTCTCTAACTCTCAGATGCTGATGTGATTTAGCTAGGGTTTTTGTATCATATATATATATATATAAATATATATATGCCCAGTAAATACTCATATGTTTCATAAATTTGAATTAAACACTACTTAAAATCATTTCAGTACAAGTAAAAAATTGTATAACTGACACTCCGATTAATTAAATCAGAACTATTAACACCGATATTTAAATTACTACAGATATTCATTTTGCAATATAGGTTGTATTTTGCAAATCAAATTATTCATTTTCTTTATAAATAAATAAATAAAATTTCAAATGTTTTTTCTTCTCTCAGTTTTTTTATTTATTATTTTCCTATGTATAAGAAGGGAACAATAAAAGGGTAGTGAATTTTAACGACAGGAGAGGGAGATCCTGTCAGAGGATGTAGTATCAATATTTGCAAATCCTATTTATTTATTAAATTATTTATTCTTGTCTCTGCAGAAGAATTTCAAATCTTTTCGAGCTTTAGAATACTGTGCCTAATTAGCTTTTTAATTATTCCTAAAATAATATTTATTTATTTATGTTTTTTATATATATATATAATGAATTGATGGAACTAACAGATCAATTCTTGATCAATAAGATCACCTTCAATTCAAGTCTTATCTCTCTGAAATAATTAGTACATTTGCAGCAGATTAACAACAACACTTTATTCAGAGAATTGAATGGATACAACCCCAGACTCTAATTAATTAATTAATTAATTTAAATCAAAATGCTATTTATTTATTTTCGTTTAATATAAATAAATAAATAAAAATAAAAAATCGAATATAATAAATATTAATTTTGGATTAGACGTATGGCTGTCAACTCGGAGCAGCTTTAATTTGTTTACCATAATCGATGTTCATGTCCCTATATATCTATACGTTAAGTACGTAATAAATAAAATTTAATTTATTATTAATATATAAATTAATTAATTACCTCTAATAATTTAAAGAATCACATGATGAGCTAAGCCTGAGTTCAAAGTTGAAAGTGTTGTTGTTCTGAAACCCTAAAAATTAATTAAAGTGATTCTGCTTCACCTTCCATGGCAATTAAAGATTTCGTTGTGTTAGTTAAACAAAGATGCATATATCTTCTGTTTTGTCTTAAATTTGTCTGAGTTTCAGACAATGAATGCATGCGTATATATGTATATATGTTAACACAGTGTTTGTGCCAATTTCATGCAACCCTAATAAATATTTATTTATTACACCATGAATGGAAAGACAAATCAAATATCCTCTTCAATTTATTTATTTCTATTGCAAATTAGAATTATATATATATATATATATATATATATATATATAATTAAATGTGTTCAGAAGGAGGATGTCGGGCTTGACATTCAATCAGGCAGGAAAAGTTGCTTTCGCGTGCAACCTAATTACAGTGACAACTATATGGCTGAAAAAAAATATTATTAATAATAATAATAATAATAATAAAAAATAAAAATTATGGTACGACGGTTGATGTGATTTACATTAATTGCATTTAATATGAAAGTAAAGTGAAAGTTAACAAATACACATACACTATAATGCATAGATGTTATATCATGGAGCTTTTAAATTTATTTTAATGTTTATTTTTGTTATTATAAATGAATGTGTATGATAAGATAAAGCGCGCATGAGCAACCCTAGTTGTGTGTATGTGTGTGTCGTGTCGTGTAAATCATATTGCACATAATTTTTAGAGGTAATAATCATATAATAGGGATAGATAGATCACTGATTTTGGCAGCGCACGTGCCATATTTCAGGATCCTAGATTATTATTACAAGGTCAACATTTTGCAGAGGACCACATTTTTTATTTCATCTATTATTTTTCATAATTACTAGTGAAAAACTCTTGATTTTCAATTATCTTTTAGTGTATCAAGGAGAATAAATATGAATAATACTTTTTTATCAGGTCAAATCCTTGAAATTGTTCCAGGAAAAGTTCGGAATTTGGAGTTAGCACTCTAAAGGCCAAGTTAGTGATTTTCAAAAAAAAAAATAAAGATCCGTTATACCCGTACATGGCTAGTAATGTCTAGTATTTATAAGAGAAAGATTCGAATGTCAATTCCTTCTTCATCCTATTTAAACCTGTCTAATCATCTTAGGCCCCATTTGGTAACCGAAATTAGCTAAATACTTGGACTTAATTTGATGTTTGTTATCCCCAATAAACTGTCGGATCGACCCGCTATAATTATATAATCATGGCTTATCTTGCATTCTAGTGTGTTTTTTTTGTTGGATGCTGGAATCTACAATTGGGTTTCATTACACTATTTAATCTTATCTTGACTAATCTTATCTTGCCAATCAAACGGTGCCTTAGTACAATATTTCCGGATTTCGCTTCGTATGGATTTCGCCTCTCCTAAGTGCTTTCTTTGGGCTGGACGTGTTGACTGGGCCAGAATAGTAGTAATTTGAAATTGACGGTTTGATTTAACATCAATGGGCCTCTTAATGGGCTTTATTAAATGTGACATGTCCAAATAAAAAACAGGTTGTTAATTGGGTTGTATGCGTGCGAATTGTAAAAGAAATTCAATTTTCGTCCATTTCAATTCGAAAACAAATTTATATATATTTCCAAAAAAATTAAAATTCAATTTTAAAGCAAGTGACATTTCGCCTGTAAAAAGTATGATCCAAGGAACAAAATTTCAAATTTAAAACAAATAAAAACAACATAAAAGACAGATAATCAACACCATCTTCGTTTTTTTTACCTTCGTTCAACAGTCTGATATTAATATCTTGCACGGCGAAAAATACTACAAACACGACAATGAATTTAGAAACGAAAAACATAAAATTACACTAGCCTGTATTCCCATCCAGAGATCCTTCTCAATTTCTTCATACAAAACTAGAAAATTCATTCAATATCATATCAAAATTCAGATAATAATTACTAAAGAACAAAATTCGGGAAAACAAAATAAAATCAAGAAATCGAGTGCTAAAAGTATCACGCTAGTTTTACAAGGGAGCCAAAATTGGTCTCGTCGCTGCGCATTCTAATGTCCAATTGAGAAGATTAGTCGTAACTCTTTTTGTCAACAAATAATATATATCTGATGAACTTAAATAGACAGTACCCGTACATTATAAAGTGAACGTCTTTAAAGCACAGCCCTTTGTCTTTCAGGTGCATCTTCATGCTCGACCTAGCACACGTATCATAAGAAATGTTTATTTAAATACGAGCGCAGTTACATGATTATACCAAAAGTGCTAAAAAGCTAAGCAAAATAATAAAATATTATCATTTACCTCAACGTGTACTCTGACTTTCTTCTTGGATTTGGAGTTTGGTTCTTCTTTCTCCAGCTTTCTTGCAGAACTCTTCCTATCTCTCTTACGGTCAATATAGACAGTCTCTTCATCGTCTTCTTCATCATCATCATCATCCATGTCAGCTGCAAAAAAAAAAATTATTAAAAAAAAAGTTTGATTTTCAGTTAAGGCGTTAAACAGAGAACTATGCAAAGCACTAAAGAGTAGAAAAGTTTTACCATCGTCATTTATCATAGCACGACCACCAAAATCTTCCATATCTTCCTCTTCTTCAAGTTCCTCATAGCCTTCGACATATTCAGTACCATATTCCTGCAAATATCAATCGCATGGTACTGTGAGCAAAAATACCATACTAACTGAGGAAATAGGACCTCGTTTGGTTCCTAAGATAAGATCCGATTAAATAAATCTTCTTGTGGAAAACCAAATATTATTATTGGACCATGGAACGTTCAATGAATAATCTCCCGAAAAAACAAGATGAGACTACTATTTAATTAATCATGGCTAATCTCTCCAACCAAACGAGGCCTGGGTAAATAGAATTTGTTGCATACCTCCTCTTCTTCCATTTCATTCATTTCAGCCTCCTTACTAAGGAGTTCTTTGTACTTTTGTATCGGATAGAGATCACCATAAAGTCCTTGCTCGAGACGTTCAACCAACTCCTTTTCAATAACCTACAAAATAAATTTACGATCAGTGACTGTAGTATGTGTCCGGTACTAGAATGACAAATATATATATATATATAAACAAACAATAAGGCGAACAGGATTACATTATCCAATTGTGCTGCCTTCTCAGCCTTCTCCTCTCTCCGAGCCTCTCTTTTCTTTTCTTTCGTGGGCACTGTCATAATTTTCTCTCTACACACAAAAAGCAGCGAAGTAAGAGCATGCCGAAGGTGGTCAATAAATAGTTACTGAAACAGAAAAGGGTTATCTAACATTGTCAAAACTGTCTAAAAAACTGTGATCTACAAGACAGATTACATCTTTTGCCACCACGTAAGAACATTTAACAACTTTACATTAAGACTTCACGTATTCTTAATAAGAATCACATGTTGATAACTTCCTCTGATTTTCAAAAACTAGCCAACCCGAATTTCTATTAATTAGTGAAGGATAAGAACTATCATGATGGATAAACTTCTAGTTCCTAATTGTCAATCGGCACCTTCTTTTTCAGCCCTCGGGCTACTACGTTTCACGTGTACAATTGTAATGCTAGTATATTTTTTAAGAGTTGAAATTAGATCCCCTCATCTCTAGGGTTTGACCAATTTGGAAAATTTCAGCCGGCTTAGCTAATGGGACAAATATTCTCTGCTTTTCTTTTACAGATCAAAAACAACCTCTGCAATTAAATATGCGAACTAAATAACTTGTTTTAATCTCGTTTTTACTTCAAATCAGTTCGTACCCAAGACAAGAAGAGCAATAACAGCTATAGTTTAACATTATAGAGAAGTTTTTAAGTATATAACATTCTCTTCAATCTGAAAATAATGTTTGAATTTTACCTACAGGCCCACAACCTATGTCTATACTAAGCGAAAGTTACACGTAACCAGCTTTTCTAAAAATTACGACTCTGAAAAAAAAACGGAAAATAAGTAAAACTGAGAAAAAGCAGAAGAAAGCAAAGTGAACCTTGTCTTTAAGGCAAGTTTCCTCATGCGTATTCGCATCTGTGTCATCTTAGTTAATCTCTGTTTTGTTTTGTGCACCAGTAACTTAGGCCAGTATATCTGTTAAACACGTCGACAGAGTCGAGGAAAAATCAAACATCGTAACATGAATACTGAAGTTAACTAACAGCAGAACACAAATCAACAATTACCAAGTGTTTGTCAATAATCTCGAGGGCCTTTTCATAATTCCTTGGCAATTTGACTCTTTCCCACAACTTTTTAGGCATATGTGCCCTTTCTATGGTCTTCATATACAAATAAAAAACACCTGAAAAAAAAACCGAAAACCACACGATACACGAAACATTCAGCTACAAAAATGAACTAACTAGTAAGAAAATGACTGAATCAGAATTAACCTAATTCATTATTCCACTAAATAAAAATTAACAAAATTAATTACAGAATAAAATACCTTCATGCTCCCTTATAGTAGCATATCGACTGTTAGCGAGTGGGCAGGAGCTCCGATTACAAGTTCCGGTCACGTTATACGGGTTTCGACAGAATATTCCAGTTTCAATTCTATTAACAATATTTGACAATAAAATCCACAAATTATCAATCCACATAAACACAAAGGATAGAGAAACCCTAAATTTACGGAACCGCAAGAAAGAAAACCCCAAAAAAAAAAACTTACTTGGACATAAAACTGCAGTGGTTGTGTCTGATAACTTGCCAAATGACCTCATCGTGCTGCATCTTTTACTGATTAATCTGATAAATGCGAAGAGAACGACGAGAAAAAGGAGAACGTTTATCGGTGTTTTTTGAGGGTTTAAGCAAATAGCAATTGGGAAAATAAATTAGGGTTTACGGGCTTCACTGCACCCTTGGGGAACAGCGGTGCCTGCTGCGTGCGTGCGGTGGGCTTATGTATTGTGTAATTGCCGATACTGTCCTGCTGATATATTGTATTGCCGACTTTGTCCCTAAGGGTACAAAGGGAAATTTGGCTGCAGATAAAAATAATATATATTCAAATATAGGAATTTTAATTCGGAAAAGTAATCATTTAATACTTTTTTATATAAAAGTACGACATAATAACATAATATTATATTCTTGGATATTGCGAATTGACGATAATACACTTCTGATAAAAAAATAAAATAAAAAAACTGATATATTGAAAATTACAATTTTCACCCATCAAGTTTCAACTGATTTCACATTTGATCCCTCAAGTGAAAAGTGATGACTGATGGGCAAACTTTTGATTCTGTCAATAATATAGAAAAAATTGACGAAAATTGCTAAAAGTGTTATTTGTTTTTAAAATAAGAAACCAAATGTGAAATTGGTGCACACTTGAGGGACCAAAATTATATTTTTCCCGTTGTCAATTCTACACAAGTATTTAGACCAAGCAAAAAAAAAGATATAATTGAAAGAAAATTATAGTTTGGTAGTTCAATTTTTAATATTTAATTTAAATGTAATAATTAATTGACAAAATTATGAAGTTCTAGTCAATAACCTAGAAAAGCATAATTAACAATTTAATTTAAGACAAAAATCCGAATATTGCAATAACTAAGGTGATGTGGTGCTGCTCAATCGTTTCCGAAGCTCGTCCACGAGTCCACTTCTTGGAACCTCAACCTCAGTTTTAGCAGTTAGATCTTTTAGTTTAACGACTTGTTTATTGAGTTCTTGATCTCCTACAATCACCATATACGGTATGCTGGACCCTATCGCACGATCAATGTGCTTGTTCGCTCTCTTGTGGATCATGAACTCTGCTTTTATCTTTGCCCCCCACAATTCACTCGCTATTTCTGCTCCTACTGACAAATCTTCGCCTAGGATGCTGACTAGGACTTGTGTTTCTGTTGCTCGAATTTCCTGGCGCAAGAAAAGATGGAATGTTATTTGTTGCAATAATAAATTCAATGCAACAGCGGAATATAAATATAAGTCCCGACGTACCTGGTTTTTATCTTTTTGGAGCTGCTCCATTATAGCAAACACTCTCTCTATACCTAAGCTGATTCCGACTGCAGGAACCTGCTTTGTGCCGAACATACCTATGAGGTTGTCGTAGCGTCCACCAGCTGCAATTGAACCAACCTGGAGACCAGCCCGTTTAGAAATTTTCACGAAAATGAATTAGAGGAGAGGGGTCAAACGTAATTATTCAATAGAAACATTTACAATCACAACAAAATTCTATTACAAAAATAACAGAAACTATCTTAGCATCAGTTGTTCGAGTGAAGTTGTTTTTTTTTGTTCTTAGATTGAGCATCAGAATAACATATTGCATATCATAACGCGTATCGAAAGAGGATATATTGCTGTGACAAGTCAAATGACAAGGCCATAAGTCTTTCTCTGTACAGACGCACATCACATTTTCATTCCTCAAGCATATAAACGTAGCAGTTCCTCAAAATCAAGAAAGAGTGGTTTTCCGGATATTATATTTTGTCAAAAGGATACATAATAGAATGTCGATAATAAAATGAGCAATTAGTTTATTCAAACAAATTAAAAGAAATACCTGTGTGGCCCCTTTAAAAGCAGCTTCGAATATGACTCCAGTGTAGTAATCCAGTCCTCTTGCAAGACTCAAGTCAAAAACTACTTTGTCAACACACTTGGACTTCTCCAGAGCTTTGAATAAAATCTCCAATTCATTCAATGCAAGCTCCGCTTCGCTGTTTGTTAAGAACTCGCTTCCTTCCTGCTTTAACTTGGACAATAAATCCATAGGAGATCCTCTTTGTTTAACAAAAGTTCCAATTTTATCCGCCGTCTCCTCGGTTAAACCTTTTTCTTCTACCTAGACAAGTAAAATATATGCAACTTATAAATTTTCAGAGCATATTATCACCCATTTCAGACAGCAATACCATAGAAAAGAAAATGAGAAGCAGCAAACAATCTTTCTTAATTCTTAGCATATATATATATATATATATATATATATATATATATATATATATATATATATATATATATATATATATATATATATATATATATATATATATATATATATATATATATATATTAGACAGCTCATTTTGCAGTACCAAATCCTTGCACTCACCATTTCCTTTTTAATCTGCTCAAATGTTTGCTTGTCTAACTTGTCAATACTGGAACAAATAGTTCTAAATTTTTCTTGTGGCACCCCACAAATAGCCAACATTCCATCTAGTAATTTCCTGTGATTCAGCTTCACCTGATAATATAGTAATAACCGTTAATAATGAAAGATAATTACGGTAACTACATTGAAGTAAATAAGTTAAGCGTAACCGAGTATATATATATATATATACAATGTAGTTAAAATCGAGATCTAAATCGTAAAATCGTAAGATTTTAAGATTTTAGACACTGAAAATGATTAAGATCGCACTAAAATTGCAGGTGCCCTAAAATCGTATGAAATCGCGTTCAAAATCGTTAAAATCGTTAAAAACGCGATTTTGGCGATTTTGGTTTTTGTCAAGAATTGGGCTGAAATTTTGGATTTTAGCCTCATAAATTCAGTTTTTTAACTAATTTTTTTAGCCAACCCAAATAATCCAGAATATATAAAGCTCAGCCCTGCCCTAAAATAACAATCTATCACGACGAGAAGAAAATACTTCTCTTCTGCTAAAAAAACATCCAGCGGTTGTGAATGTCAGTTTCAGTTATCTCCTAACACAATTTATGTTAGACATGTTTAATTAATGTTGGGATGTTTTATATTTGTTAGGACATATTTTATGAATATTATGACTTGTTTTATTTGTGTTACGGATGTTTTTTAGGTAGTAAGTACTAAATATATTTATTTTACAATACATGTAAAATCTTACGGATTTTACGATTTTACGTTTCCGATTTTACTACCCCTCTCCGATTTCACTTAAAATCCCGATTGTGACTACCTTCTATAGACACACCAAATGAACATGACTTGTATGCAAAGCTGTATAACAGAAAAGGTAATGCAATGTATCATCCCAGCCTATGCCTTAAGCAACACAGTATCATGAGAAAGTTACCTCATAATCTCCAATATCTAGCTCATCAAGCAACTCAGTCAAGATTTTAACAACCTCAAAGTCTGGCCCCATTTTTTCAAATTGGCCTGCAATGTCAAAGTCACATTGATAGAATTCACGGTATCGTCCCTTAGACGGGTTGTCCCTTCGGTACACTTTTGCTATCTGATACCTTTTGAATGATGTCAAACCATTCATAGCAACAAATCGAGCGAAAGGAACTGTGAGATCGTAACGAAGTGAACATAGTTCTCCACCCTGAAATATGTGATATACACCTTGAAGTTAAATGACAAGAAAAAAAAGATAAAGCAACAAACATTTTATGCCTGAGACTTCAAATGGAGTTCAACAAAGTGCATATATATTATTCACATTATGGTTCAAATCCCAAATCAGTTAATTCAAATTGTAAAAGGTGAAAAATACCTGATCTGCAAGGTCATATATCAATTTTGAGTCTTCCCCATATTTACCCATAAGAGTCTCTCTCAACTCAAATGCGGGTGTATCTAAAGACATAGCGCCGTGCCTTTTAAAAACCTCGACTATGATTGCAAAAGCTTTTTCTCTGACTGTCATCTGCTCTTTTGCAAAATCACGAGTACCCTGAGTAATGAGAGAAACAGGATTTAATGCTTTTGTTTCCTTGTTCTTTTAAAACAGTAACAGAATACACACAAATTAAATACGCCTCCATAGACAAAAGGTGTATGTAAGCATAATAAAACAAAACAAAAAAGGAACAGAAGGAAGCTCACATCCCTTTAAAGTCTATAGCCGATTAACTAATAACACCAGTCATTTATGATTATAATGTTAAACCAACATGCAAAATTTAGTAGAGCTACAGATCTTCCCCCAATGAAGTACAAAATGTAGAGGCAATATGTAGTATATTTCATGATCTTGTCCCGATCAAACACTAAACGTCATCACCGAGTTTAATTTGACATGGCCGAAAACTCGTCAAAAACAAGGTATCTTGGACAGTACACGATAAAAAGAATTATATTAAATGTGGGCAGCTCACAAAAACAAAAGTAACTGGAAATGAATCAAGTAACGTTCGGAGACGAATAAAGAATAATGTCTGAACTAGATTCAAAAGTGGCAGCACTATACCTTTGCAAGCTTGGGAAGCCTTCGGCTTTCATTGCTTTCCACAATCTCTTTCACTTTCGTTAGGAGATCGTCAAAACCCGAACCCCTCGGGTCCAGCAAAGAGAGGAAATCCCGAGTGCATTTTTCTAGGTCAGATTTTGTTGCTCCGCCCGCAAACCTATCCTTAATGAACTGCACGAGAGCAGAAGTTCCTTTCCCAAGAACTACCTTCTTTTTCTTTTCGGTCTTCTTCTTATCGGTTTTCACATTTTCCACAATTGCAGGCTCACTCACACTTCCATTGTTTCCCTGACTTTTCTCAAGAAAACACTCACTTCCTTCAAGTGAAACAAATGCAGCTATTGCCTCCCACTGAATAATCTTCCCCACCACAGTCAGCAATTCATATACACTGTGCAAGAAACGTAGGTACTCTTTCCTTCTAAGAGCAGATTGTAAGGATGCACAAAGTTCTTCCAAAGCATCAGCACGGGGGCACTCAGCCGTCAACATTACCAACAGAGGCGTGCGCAATGCCACGTCAGAAACAGAATTGGCAACAAGGAGCTCCACACGACGAAGACTAATATCCCCCAAATTCGACAGAGAGATAGCCAAAGACGACAATGCAGTTGACATGTCCTTTGCAGAGCCAAATCTGAATCCAGAATTCAACTGAACCCTAGTTTTCGAGTGGAGCGAACGAGAAATCTCCCTGAAATTGCCGTGGACTGAAGGAATCTCTGCCACTGAAGAATCCAAAAACTTACTTGCTGAGTTAACCAGCTTTGAGCCGTTAAAAAACACTTTAAAATCAGCAGCCACAGCAACGGCGTCCTTGGCCGAAGAACCGTCACCAGAATCCATCAAATTGAAAGGAGACGCATCAGCCCGCAGAGCCTCACACGACAGCGCAGCAACGGCGTCCGCGATGGAGGATAAAGCAGAGGAGCGGTGATCGAGAACGGCAGAAATGCCGTCAATAGCGGCAACGGAGAAATCAAGCAGAGCCAAATCCTCCGATGCGACGCCGTTCAGGGTGTAATCTGAACTGAGAAGAACATCCCCTTCGAGAATTTCGAGAAGCTGAGGAGCGGCGGAGGAAGAGGAAGATAGCAGTAGCTTATTCAATAGGAGGAGGAGAGAAGCCCTAGATTCCTCAGGCGAGAAATAATCGGGGACGGAAAATTGAAACTCCGATGCGGCGGAATTAGAAGAGGAGGAGCGACGGGAGAGCGCCGATGAGTCGATAGTTAATCGAGCCAATCCGTTCGCAACCTCGAACACGGAGGAAGATGTGAGAGCAGAGCCTTTGCCGCCGAGTGACACAATCCGTTTCCCCGTCGCCGCCGCCATTGCCGCAGTTCTGCAGATCAGAGTGAGAGAATTTTGCAGAATCAGGGGTTTCGGGTTTTTGTCGAAGAATAGTATAGTGGACTTTTTTTTTTTTTTTACGATACCTATTTAGGAAATACCTAAATTGGGCCTACTTAAAACGGGCTGCAAATGAAGGCCCGAATTCTTGGAATGGGCTTTTTACACCTTTAGTTTACTCGTATATGGGCCTTTGTCATACAGCCCAATTCAATAATTGGATTTTACTTTATTCCTTTCTACCGTTTCGATTTTCAATGTATTTTGACCCTTTTATCATTCTGATTTTGACAAAATTCAAAAAAAAAAAAATTGTAGTTCTTTGAATTGGATTTCTAATTCAATTTAAATCAGCTGAATTGGAAATCGAGTGAAAAAATATATGCACGAATGAACACTAGCTAAAAAAATTGATGTTTTGAGTTTTCTTAGATTCGAACTGTAACAACTCAGTCATGCATAATTCTCTCACACGACATCCGATCTAGCTGATTCTAGTTATATTAGAATGACAACCCAAATGACTACATATCCGATGTTCTGAGTTTTGTCAAATTCCATAAAAATGGTCAAAATCACATTGGAAATCGAAACATTGCCAATGAAATTGCAACGTAGCTCACGATTCTTAAAACTCGAGTAGTAAATTCGATTTTTCAATAAATAATAAAAGGATAGTGGGAAGGGAAGCTTTCCAAGAATGACACAACAAAAGGATTGTCTCATTAACATTATTTGTGGGATAATATTATCCCAATGGGGATAGGATAGTGGTGTTCTTCTCTTGTCCAAAAGACTTTTTTGCCTTGTCTGGTTGGTTGAAGCAGTTATACTACAGCTCACTGGTCATATATTATTGCTAGTGGTTGCCTGCAATATTGCTCAGATGTTGGAACACCATTCAAATTATTTGCATGGTTATTTATATCCCTGTCCATCCAATAATATTGGGTGATGACAAGGCAGGTTTTCGCCATATCTATTCTTGTCGTGCAGTCAGATTTTTGCTGTTGAATATATGATATTGTTATTAGGGAAATTTGAATATTTTTTTTTTTTTTAGTGTTGTGAATTTTGATCGATGAGCTCGAAAAGAATCTGATAAGTTCAGCTCGTTTACAAACTTACTGATGGTGACGTATCCAGGATTTTATTCAAGGGTGTTTGAAAAATCCACTTTTAGTATCACTATCGAATTGAACTTTCTCGTCAATTGCAATTTCTCAACCATTGGTGACTTTCTAGATGACGAATTCTAAACATGTAAAATCCAACACGTTCCGTAGTGTTTGTAAAAACTTTTAGAACAGCTTCTCAACTTTTTTTTCTTCTTATAATCTGTTTTTAGGTGTTTGCAAAAACAACTTTTGCTTTTTATTGTCTTAAAATAAGTTGATTTTTTAGCATATTTGCACACACCTTCAACTTTAAAAAATAAGCACTTAAAATCAACTTAACTCACAATCCCCTTGACTTTTCTTTTTGTTGCTCAACTCGATTTAAATTTTCAATGTTGAACGCGTATTGAACACGGTGCCACGTCATGATAGATAGGACAACCTTTTCATTTTCATAGTGAAGAAATAAATAAATTCAAAACTTATACTAATTTCAAGAATTAATAGTGTACAAATAATATAACTTTTTTCCTTCAAGTAAGGTCCCCCACCATTCTTTACCTTCCAATTCTTCCCATTTTATTTCCTTTTACCTTCTCTAATATTAAATAAATGAAGATCCTTTTTTGATACTTCAAATATTGCCCTCAACTTACACGTCACCCCACTTCGTAACACGTATTTTTTTAATACTATTTTTGATAAGTAAAAGGATATATTATCAAGTATATATTATCTTTCCATTTTATATATACATTTGCCTCGTCGAATATGACTCGTAAACCACACGAAAAATGTTAAATAGGACTATTTTTTTAAAATTTAATTATAAGGGTTGCCTTCATGAGTTAATGTACCAGCTGGGTTATGGCCCATGTGGGGCCCAATTATTCCCTTTGAAATTATATGAGAGGTTGCAAAAGTTCAACTTATTGATGCATCCAATAATTCCAATTAAGTCGTGTTTTTCAGTTTGGCGCTTTTTAAATTTCTTTTGTCCGATGTAAAGTGCGACTTATACATGCCCGGAACCAGCAATCGCCACGCTCCGTTGTAGCTTACGGTTTTCATCTTCTTTCTTTCAGTTCTTCAGTCTTTGTTTGTTCATAGAAGCTGCCCATAATTTTAAAACAACCAATAATCAATAATAAATAATTAGTAAAAAAAAATAAAAAAAAAATATATATATATATATATATATAGGGCAATAGCACTTACCGTCCCGGTGGTTTTGAACTTTTTGCACATGACCCCTTGTACTTTCAATATAGGAGGGTTATGTGCTTATATGAAAAGTACAAGGGCGTCATTTGTACAAAGTTCAAACTACAGGGGTCATGTGATTATATTAAAAGTACAGGGGGTTAAGTGGCTATTTATCCATAAATATATAATAATTTCACGGACTGACTAAGTTTGTTCATTCAACTTTCCTCCACTTGGATCATCAACATGAATTGATGGGAGTTTTATTTTAGAATTAATTAGTGATATAACCAACAAAACGAAAGTTCGAGATTGTTTACGCTTGAAACATACCTGAAACCGAATCCGAAACCGAGATCAAATTCGAAACCAAATCGAAACCCGGACTGAAACAAAGTAAGGAAAAAGGATTTCCTTCTCCACCTGCACGAAAATGAAAAACGAAAAATCATTAGAACATAAACACCTTAAAGCTACAATGATATACACATACCAAGAAAATAATTAATAAAAAATAAATCATTCCAAGAAAATAATCAAACAACATAAATATACTCTTTGTGATATTGTTTGTATGCAAAACGGTCCTAAATAAAATCTTTAGAGTATAAATTCTTGAGTTGAATATAAATGGCAAAATTAGAGAATGAAAAAAATTAACTCACCATAAAATTTGCTGATCTCAAAAAGAAAATGGACTCAAAAATTTCATTAAAATAGCAAGCAGAAAAAGGATCATTCAAATTTGGATCCCATTCTTAATCATATACAGTCCCAATCTTACATAACATATACCTTAATTTTCAGTCCGATTATCCATATATTTATATATATAATTATACGTATTCTGGAAGATATAATTGGTCCTCCGATTCACAGGAAAAAGGTTTCCTGCTATTGGCAGTGACTGCCATTGTGGACCACATAAACATGGCCACCGTTTCCATGGCCGTGATGGTGGTGATATTGGTGAAATTGATACTGATAAGCATATTTCTGGGGAATTTTTCCGGCGGCTTTCTCACCAGTAATAGGGTACATCGGAGGCCTCGACGACGCGTGCCGGAGGCACCGGCTGCTGGACGGAGTCGGACATCTGGGTGGCGGCACGCCGCCGTTGACGGCGGAGGTGTAGAACGGCGATTTCGGCGACGACGAGTCGTTGCTGCTGGAGGAGGCGGAGGATGACGTTGGAGAAGCCGATTTTTTGGGGGCGGAGAGGAAAGCCCTAATTTTGAGGGATGACGGCGGAGACGGCGGCGCTGCCGCCGCCGCCGCCGCGGCGCGGTCGTACTCCTCGACGAGGTTGGCGAGATCCTCGTCGGAGGTGATCGAGATGAGTGCATCTAGATCTTCCATCGGCAATTGGCATCTCAGGGAAACGGTGGTTCCGCACATCTCCACCAATTTCGCCATCAGCTCTATTGAAAATAAATTAAAAATTAATAAATGAAAATGATAATTAGTAATTAATTAGGGGAAAATAAAGAGGGGGCATATACCAGTAAAGGAAATGGAACGGTCGACGGAGAGGACACGTGTATCGCCGCCGTGATAACGGAGCTTGCCGTCGGGGTAACGGGGGAGAATACGGCCGCCGTAGCTGCAGAGAAACTTAATTGGTTTGAGAGTAGTGAGGTTTTGGGAGTTGAGAGAAGGCCCCACCATGGATTCTTCTGTTTGTGAGATTTGACTACTGATTATTGGGTCCAGAAGATCAGATTTAAGGTATAAATTGTATACTAATTGCGAAGAAGAAGGGAGGAGAGAGAAAGAGGAGAGAGAGAGAGGGTTTGGAGCTTCTTCTTCAAGCCTATGAACAGAACCCTCGCGCAGTTATTTATAGAGTTTCAACAAGGGAAGGGTTATGTGTGAATTGGGGGTGGGGTTGCATCATCTCGTATAGTATTTTATCCATTTTTTTATTTTTTAGAAGAGTATTTTATAATAATAATAATAATAATAATAATAATAATAATAATAATAATAATAATAATAATAATAATAATAATAATAATAATAATAATAATAATAATAATAATAATAATAATAATAATAATAATAATAATAATAATAATAATAAGGGAAAATTGCACATCACCTCCTATATATTTCTAATTTTCGCACTTTACCCCCTCAAAATTTTTAAAAGTGAATGTCCCCCTTCAAAATGTTATTATGTTGCATATTCACCCGATAGAAACTTCGATGGCTTTTTCGTCGGCATTCAGTATTTTTGTTGTATGTTGCCCATTTTGTTATTTTTGTTGCACGTTGCTCCTTAAAAACATTAATTTTTTTGTACATATTGCTCCTTTAAAATGTTATTTTTGTTGCACAATGCTCTAAAAAAATGGCTTCTAGGGAGAAATGCAACCGAAATAATATTTCGAAGGGGCAGATCGTTTTTTTGAATTTTTAGTGGAAGAAATGCAAAAATGGAAAATTTATAAGGGGTGAAGTGCAAATTTTTCATAATAACAATAATAATTTGTAAAATTATTGAGGCACGCATTGCTATCATTTATGGGCCCAAGTGGGCCAATGTATTTGAATGGAGAGAGTGAGATGCTTGGGACTTAAGAGAGGGGCCCACTAACACCTTAACAACTGTCAGCAAAAAATTGGGCCTTGCACATTATAATTTTACATGTTGGGAGAAGAAAAATAAAAAATATTTTGTGACAAATAATTGAACCACCACAAATTCATATATATCGATTTAGTCTCACATTAATAAATAATATTCAATATTTATGTTAATTGTGTGAATTTTGATATTTTTTTAAAGTACATATATAATAAATAAATAAAACATTTAATTCGTTAATAAAATAGTAATGTCATTTTGGATAAAGCATAGTATTATATATTTGCTGATAAATTTGATAATATCTTCCAAATGACTTTTGTTAATGGTCCCAAAGATATTATTTTATTGGTGATTTACTACAGTAAGCATATTTATTTGTAATTTTTTCATAGACCATGAATGAATCTTAATTCTTACATTATGTGATGTGCTAATATTATTAATTCCCCTAATAAATAAGACGGTTTTAGATATAGCCCCTCAAACATCACAATAATAGGAAAAAACCCAATTTTATATTTTTTAATTAAACAAAAGTCCTACTCTTTAGGTAGTTCTGATACTACACTTCATTTCATTCTAGATCCCCATGATTATTGACATACGTATTCTCAAACGCAAAATCGTTCAGGTATGGTTAGTACTCCGGAATCGCCATTCGTTTTTAGATTAATTATTTTAATAATAAATAATAGATTAATCACCACCCAATCACTTATTTGGCATCAAGGTATTTAATTTGGAATAAGCCACTTTTAAGCATTAAGCATTTATACCTGGAAAAGATTGCCTGTCCAAAAATACTTATACGTTGTAGGTGCTTTTTAAGGATTACTTATACTTATTGACTTTCTAACTAATATTCGCACAATTAAATACAATATTCATATATACATTTGTCTCTATCATTAGTTAGTTTTAATAATAATGTAATTACAAAAATAAAAAAATAATAAATGTCGAAATTCGTGGGGTCAAATAATCGTCCACTTGAAGCAAGCTAAATTGGCAATGTGGGATCCCAACTCGTTGGTCCAAATATTTAATATCCTAATTCAGTTTTGAAGGATCTTTTTTTTTTCTTTTTTTCTTTTTCTTTTTCCCTTTTCCAATTTTACATTTTGTTATTAGTTGTTATCGAGGGGTGGGGGTGGGGTAGGGGGTGGGGGTAGGGTGGGGGTGGGGGGCATATCCACCATTATCACCTTATCCTTCTGAAAATTGAATGGAGAAAGAATAATGCATGCATGTCAATTTGGAATTCTTATTAATGGAGAACCATGCATCATGCATGCATGTTCTTATAATAATTAGGTCAATGGAAATTCCATTGGAAAATTGGAATTTGATTAGCCAACTTTGATTGAATTTTTTTAAATGAAAACTATTTTTAAGATTATGTAGTTTTTGAAATTTGTTGTGTTAGTATCCGAAAAGAAGGGCAAATTACGACAACCCCAGTTAGGTTAAGTTACAAAAAAATCCACTCTTGTTTAGGTGATTACAACTATCCCTCAATTATGTATTGTCTTACACGTCGACTCTGTCAAATTTACCTACTGAAAAAAGGATTTTTTTTGTAAGAAAATATAAAGTTTATGGGGTAATTGTAATTATTCAAATAATAGGGTTTTTCGTAATTTGATTTTATCTCAGAGAATGGCCGTAATTTGCCCAAAAAGATTGTAAGATGTTATATTTTTGGAAAAAAAACTTGCTCATGCACCTTGAACAACACACAAAAAGAATGACCGTAATTTGCCCAAAAAGAATGCCCAAAAATATTTTTTTCGTAAGAAAATATAAAGTTTCGGAGGTAATTGTAATTATTCAAATAACGGGGTTTTTTGATAATTTAATTTTATCTCAGAGAATGGCCGTAAATTGTCCAAAAAAGAATGTAAGATGTTGTTCTATATTTGGAAATAAACTTGTTCATGCACCTTGAACAACACACAATCCACTTGCAACTTGATTATTATTTAGCTCATAGTTTTAGATAGGTTTCAATATATATATAGATAATAGATTTTTCGACTAATGAATAAAGTGATCATGATTAAGACTTTTTAAATTTTATTTTTATTTTTATTTTAAACACCAAATGTGAGGCCTAAATTCTGACATCACATAAGATAATATGAGATAAAAATGTAAATAAAATGGTTTAAAAAATAAAAATAAAAAAAAGCCGACATAATTTAAGGAACAAACAAGAAATATGCGATTTAAATTGCCGACCTCAAAAAATATCTCAGACGTGTGAAATATTAAAACAAAATTTTGTACTTTTGGCTCTTGTAGGGCTCATGCTAAGTACGATTTTTAATAAACGCGTTTTTACGTGTCGAGAATAATTGTCGTAAGAAACATGAATACTGTTTGCGGTTTATAGATTATGTATTTACACAAACGTAAATAATAAAATTACGGGCATGTTCATAATCATAGTGCTCGTACGTACGATAGGAATTAATGGTAGCTCCGGCAACTCTAAGTAATACTAATGGCGTTTTTGTAATTATTTTTGTTTTTTTTTTTCGACAATTTTTATGAATTAAATTAACCCATTTTTTTTATGAGAAAAAATAAAATGTGGAGAAAATATAAAAGGGAAAAGGAGAAGAATTACAATCCTTTTCAAAACCCCCAAAATGTAGGGAATCAAGATGCTGTGAAAGGAACATATATTATAGAAACCATATGAATTTAGTAAAATTGTTGGGTAAGAATATAAATCACAAAAATGATGACTCATCACTCATCATTTCTGACTCATCAAACAATATTCTACACATGAGCACCACATATTTATTTATTTTATTTTTGGCTGCATATGATAGAGAATTTTACCTGAAGATATATTGATAAGATGATACACTTAAGCTTTATTATCGTTGACTAAAAAAAAGAAAAGATCTGAAAATAATATACAGTTAAATCTCTATAAATTACTCTCTTCGTTATTAAATAGGTATTGTTTTTTTTTTTTTTATTGTAGACACAAGTTTTTTTTTTTGAGAAAATCTAGACACAAGTTTTAAGAATTCAATAAGTATATCTTGATTTTAGAAAATAACTATTGATCGACCAAAATACCTTTGTTTACTAAAATACTTTTATTTATCTAATTAATGCGGAGATAATGTTTGAGAGATAATAATTAATAAGGGTATAATACCTATTGATGGACCAAAAGACCTTTGTTTATAAAATACATTTGTTTACTACATAATGCAGAAATAGTGTTTAAGATATAATAATGGTATATTTGGAAATGTAAGGTGGTATATAATATAGAACAAAATAAATTATCAAAAGAGATATGTACCCTAGAATAGATGAATGAATACAGTTAGGATCAGCTAAATTCTATTAATTTAACGAAATATTAATTTATCGAAATATCAATTTAGCATGTTATGCTCAGAGTCATGAGGGAGGAAACATATCATGTAAACAAAATTAATTTATTGATGATTAATTACCACTAAACTACTACATTATTCATAATCAAAGTAATTAGAGCTTGGACTTTGAACTTTGAAGTGTAAACCCTAATGTATAGGGAAACGTGTCGGACCTGCATTGGCTGGCGTTCCTGATATTTTGGAGGGCCGGTATGAAACTGTACCGTTTCAGACTGCAGAGAAATTTTCCAGTGTTGCCGCAACAAGGATGGGCCGACTCGATCGAAGTTATTTGACTGAATCTTGACAAGAATATTCCCGAATATTCCCAAGCACAAATTTATTTATTTCTAGAACTGGAATGAGTTCGCATTAGTGGGTAGTTTTCGAATTATTTTTTAAAACCAGATATGGGCTGATCTATATATATGAAGCCCAATACACTTATTTTTAAAGGCTAAGCCCAAATACACATGAAAAATTGTTATGATAAATTACACCTACACCCCTGATGTATGTTTAAATTAACTTTAAGGTCCTTGTAGTATCGGTAATTACAATCACCCATGAACATTGTTAGTAACCCTAATCGAATAATGCATTGGATAAGTTATTCCATTAGGGTTAGCACTAACGGCTCCACGGGAAACAAATATAGTGCATATCGATCTCCCAAACATGAAATCTTAGCTCCGGTAATTGTTTCAAGGGTGTGGCTGTAATTATCAATACCACATGGATCTTAAAGTTATTATAGCATACATCAGGGGTGTATGTGTAATTTATCCAAATTGTTATAGTGGTGAATTTCGTCCATACATAAAGTCTCTCAACCTCAGGAGCTCGACTTAGCGACCGTTGGCAAACATATTCGAACTTAAGTAAATTAACACATGCTTACTTGCTACAACCGCTAGACCATCATTTGCCCGACAATTTTATTTATTTATTTATTTATTTTTTGTTGTTATTTATTATGCTTTTAGTAGTGTATTTATGTATACATACCAAATTTATAGCTGCAACCACTAATAGATGTTTTTAGGCATACAAAACAACACGACCATTTTTTCGTAAGAACAAAATCCCCGAGGAGCATCATCATCATCAAAATGCAAAACGCAAAATTTAAACATAAAAATCTCAGAGTTAAAGCAAATTCTAATACGAAAAAGGGAAGATAAAAAAAAACGAAGAACAAAATATTAACCGGATTCCCAATTAAAGCCATGAAAAACGGACCGAAGAATCGAAGAAAACATTTCTCATAGTCACGGAGAAACCTCTTGTATAGAATTCAAACTCGGCTCCCACTCGTGTTCCCTCCAAATCCGAGGCCTCTGAATCGGAGGCACAAATTGTCTCTTCTCTTTCCCTTTCCCTTTCGCATGTTTCCGTAAAACCGACCAATTCTCCTCGGGCACAAAAAACTCCCCAGAAGAACAAACAGACACTTCCTCAATCTCATCACAATCGCCTCTCGATTTCCGTTCATGCCTACGTTTCAACTTCTCCACAGTCGTCGACCGAATAATAAAATACTTATTACCGGGCAACAACACATCATCGGCCGATAAAAGCGACTCGTGGGGCCGCTTGAACACACTAGGCCTTGCCACAAACGTACCTGGATACTTCCGGATCATTCTAGAAGCAGGAATCGCCTCGTTGTACATTTCAACTCGACCACCTGCATGCACTATTCTAACCGTACTATCCTTTAACTGAGCGCTCACACTAAACGAAACAGCTTCGTTTCTCGATTTCGACACATTTTCTGGCACCGGGGTAGTATTTGATCCAAAACACGACCACATCGTTTCTTACAGAGGTATGCTGTGTAATAACTTAGAGATTTTATTTTTAACTCAAGCTAAAAAGAAATCCATTTCTTTTGTTTTTTTGTTGTTTCATTGTAGGGCCTTATTGTTTTTTAGCTGTATTCCAGCGGATAGACAATTTAATTAATCCAAATATTTTTCGATTTTCTTGATTCCTCCGTCCCCGTTAAAAACAGAGTTTTTTTTTCGAAAGATCAAACATACAAAGCATCTATTTTGCCCCTAAATTATTACTAATTATTTACTTTTTAATATGTTTTTTTTGCTTTTCTAACCGGTCTCGTTTTCCGGACATGTTTCGCCTCTCCACTGTCTTAATCTTTCTTCAGCAGCATAAGACTGCAACAAGAACACGAAAAAAATCGGATCAGATTCTTTTTGCTATTGCAACTAATTTTGCTCGTTAAATTCTTACTTCTTTGTTCCAGTTTGCGATACGTATCATCCATAGCAAGAAAAAACTCTGCAGCGCTAATCCCAACACCATTCCATACCAAATCCCCTGAAAATCGAAAAAATCGAAAATCGAATTTCCAATACAAAGGAGTTATATACATCGAGTCGAAAAAATCACCTGAATTCCCATTTGAAACTTGTAAGCCATCAAAACACCAAACGGAACACCAAATAAAAAATAGCATCCGCTGCTCATATACGCAACCGAAACTTGCCACCCTGCCCCGATTGCCACTCCTGCGAAATATGCATATTACAGCTAATTACATCACTTTAATTTAATACACATTTAAAGATTAATTAATTAAGTACCTGAGAGAGTATACTGAACATTTGTTAAGACGATGCTAATCCCAAGTAACGGTGTGAGTTTTTCGACGAGCCGCCTAACTTCCGAACTGTCGGAAAATATTGCAGGGTACTTGTTTCTAGAAACTATGAGAACAAGGCTGAAGATTAGGCCGATGATTAGTGACGTGGACCCGCTTACTATCACCGACAATCTCGCCTTTTTCGGGTGCCGTGAACCTAGCTCGTTCGACACTCTCACACTGCACTTGCAAGAAATCAATTTCAAAAATATTAATTGAAACAATATTTTATTATACTTTCTCCGAAAAAAAACAAATTTTCGCATTCAAATTGAACCTTGACGCAACGTTCAATCCAATAGCCACCATGCATGCCCAACCAAGTATGTTTATGCTGCAATAAAATTTGCTTGCTGTCATGATGTGGCACCATAAATACAAACCTTAGCCAACGGAATTTCCGAATCCGCCGATACCAAATGCAATCTGAAATTTTTCGATTTTGGAAATAATATTTTCCATCCCGGTTTTTTAGATTTTTTTTTGGATTATAATTGGAATACATTTCGGGTTTTTCTCGAAAATTACACTTATAATATCAATATTGTTGTGTATAATATTCTACATTATAGGTGACCAAAAAAATGAAAATTCCGAATTCGGCCGATTCCGATTTTGGATCAAGTTTTCTAATTCCAATTTCAGAAAAGGAATTGGCGGAATTTGAAAAGTCCGTTTCAATTAATATTTTTTCGGAATATACTAGTCCCTATTCGATTCATTCGATTTCCACACCTAAACATTATTATTGTCTGAAAATATATATAATAATTTTTTTATGTATATATAACTCACCATGTGGACAGTGCATCAATTGAAACCTCAGCATCTTCCAAGAATCCAGCAAACAGAGTCAGAGCCATAACATACCATACTTCCAAGCTTCAATGTTTTTTTAAAACAGATCAATATATATATATATATATATATATATATATATATATATATATATATATATATATATATATATATATATATAGAGAGAGAGAGAGAGAGAGAGAGAGAGAGAGAGAGAGAGAGAGAGAGAGAGAGAGAGAGAGAGAGATTACCACATCATGATAGCAGAGGCAACAGAAATCTTAAAAAAGCTCCACAAATCTCGGAAAGCGACCCACGAAAAACCGGGCCAAGAATCACCACAGTAGCCAGCCATAATGTACAAGAACTGAGCCACGGCGATGAACCACCACGCGCCGTCGAGTACAATGGCCCCACCGACGAGTCCCCATCCAAGATACGTAATCAATAGCCAGCTGAAAAGCGCGTGAAGGCAAAGCGCGAATGCCGCAATTACAGCAATTGCGAGGGTTTTGCTCTGAGCAAGCAAGAACTTGGTGGAGGGCAGCATTAGGGCGTACGCGAACTGCTGTGGGATCATCCACAGAGAGAAATTCCCGGCGGCGGTTGATATTGATTCCGTTTGTCCGAGAAATCGGAGAACTCGGGTGGCGAATATGAAGAGAGGGAGTGCTGCAACCGCCATTGAAGTGAGGATAATCCATGATTTTTGCATGTAGATCCCTAGTAATTCGTGCTGGTTTGCTCCGTATGCTTGCCCACAGTATGTTTCCAGTGCACTCGCCATTCCAAACTTTGTCCGAAAATTATTACAAAATCATTATTTTCATCGAAATTCTGGCAACAATATATAATATAAATTATTAATATAGGGTAAATTACAACCAACCCTTGAGGTATGGTCAAATTACGAAACAACCCCTCATGTTTGGATAATTGCAATTAATTCTAAATTATGATGAATCTTCTTACACGTCCATCTTTATGGTATCAAATTTAACATAATTTTCTAGATTTTGTGCAAAAATGAAGTTTCTGACGACCACAATCTGATATGTACAAGCCCAAAAACATATTTTATGATCACTTGCTTCAAAATGTGGAGCTCGAATGGGATTGAACGGGTACCAAATTGAGAAAATTGCATATAATCTAGAAGATTCCACTAAATTTGACACTGCAGAAGTGCATGCGTAAGAAGATTTATAGTTGAGGGGCGATTGCAATTATCCAAACATAAATGGTTTTTTTTGTAATTTCACCATAACTCAGGGAGTGGTTGTAATTTACCCTATATTAATATATAAGTATATATAGTCAACGTGTATATATATATACCATCATGCCGAAGGGGAAGCCGGAAATGATGGAGTTTTGGACGGAGACGGCGGCGAGTTGGGTGGTGCCGAGGTGGCCGGCGAAGATTTGGGTGATGGTGATGAGGCCGTACTGGCAGAAAGAGGTGAAGATTGCCGGAGCGGCGAGGTACCATAGCTTCTTTGACTCGGTAAGGAATATTCCGGCGATGTCGGCGATCCCGTTGATAGGCTTATCAATATCGTCTTCTTCTTCTTTGTTTCTTTCTAGTTGGGTTTGAGACAATAGGGCGGCAGAAGTTTCTTGATCATCGTCGCCACCGTATACGGCGGAGATAAGATGCGAGCCGCCACCATCGGTCATGGTGCTTTCAGAAAATGCTTCCGCTATTTCAGTTGGGATGGAATTTACGGACTTTCCAAATCAGAATCAAAGTGTCGGTAGCAGTTGCCACGTGTAGGGCCACGGATGGTCATTGCCTCACCTCAAATATTAATTATTTTTTATTTTTATATATGTATATAAAATATATTATCTTTGTATTTGTATTGTGTTCTATTATTTTTGATATTTTAGTTTTACATAAAAAAAAAAATAGTTAAAAATAATAAATAAATATAATAAGTTGGATATGTAAATTACGAATTGTGGCTTAAAACAAAGCTAGTCCATGCTCAATTGAAAAAAAAACACTATATTACACATATATATTTATTTAGTCCACCAAATTTTTATTATTTAATTCATCTAAAATTCAAATTATTTCAAAAAAGATTCATAAAATTTGTTATTTTCCTATCTTCTGATTTTTCAAAATTAATTCACTCTATTTCTGGTCTTTTATACACACACACATATATATAGAGAGAGAGAGAGAGGAGTATCTGGAAATTAACATGGCATTTTCATATTTAAAGGAAAAATAAAAAAACAAATATCCATGTGAATGGAGTGCTGTGTAATCAATTTCAAAGTAAAGGAAGCTTTTTCTCGTGATTAAATTTGACTTTCAATCTTACTAACCTCGTCAAGTCCCTCTCAAATAAAGAAAGTAATAACAAAAATATCTCCTTTATTTATTTTTCAATCTAATAAACAAAAATGATGCAACATTGTGTTGATTTAGATTTTTCACTAATTATTGCATATGTTTATTTATTTATTTTCTATTGATTTTGTAGCTTATAAGAGAAGACAAACCGACCTAATTATAAATTTCATTACAACTCGTTTGGCTAAGTTTATTTTAAATAGCTGATATTGATAAGTCTTTTAAGAGCTGATAAGCTGTTACGTTTTATAAGCGATATTTATTCATTATAAGTTATTAAATAAAAATATGAGGTATAAGTACTTTCTAAAAAATACTTTACTTGCTCTCTAAGAGCTTAAAACTTAGCCAAATTATAAATTTTTTTTAAAACAATTTACAAACACTTAAACTTAAAAAATCTTATAAGTTGATAAATATCTTATAAGCTCTTTTTAACAGCTTATAAGCTTAATAAATTATTAATAATATCAAAAAACAAAAAGAAAAATAAAACCCACTTGACTACAATTATTTTACTGAAATCTATGTCACAAGCGACTATCTCTCTCATATCAGTCCAACCAAAACAGTTCATTAATTCTATATATAATAATAATAAAAAAAACAATTCATTATTAATTATAAAAAAATACAATTCATTATTTTAGTATAAAGATTTGTTTTTTTTTTTTTTTGCTAAATCAGTGGGGGTTTAGGATTATGCTTTAAATATACCTGCAAATAAAATTCTTACAACTTGTTTTAACTTTTAATATTTCACCTAGTAACAAGATTTTGATAAAAAAAAAATCCTGTGTCTTGTTAAAAAAAAATTAAATTATTAAATAACTAAATTTATAGAATTTATTTAAATTATGAAAAATAAAATTAGTGAACAGACATGCGAATATACAGTAAAGAATATAATCAGACAATTAAACAATTGTTTACTTTCTCCAACCAGTGAGTGTGACACACAAGAAAAAAAAGATTTCACCTTTAATTTGTCCGAACCTCACAAAAATAAAATAAAAAATCTCGGAATAATTATTTTCCCCCAATTTTCATGATCCACCACAACAATGGCGGCGAAACCCTCATCTTCTGCAGTAACGCCGTCAGTTATCACTAAAAAGCTACATCCCCAAAAGCAGAGAGCAATCGAGCAGAAGCAGCAGCTGGAGAAGAGAATCGAGGAGGTTCTGTCGTTCCCAATTCTATTATCCGACCAAATCAACGCCGCCGTGAAGGAGGCGGAGTCCTTCAAGTTCGAGTGCGCCGAGGTCGGCAAGCAGGTCGACCGCCTCTGCCAGAAGCTCCGCACCGCCGTCCGCCTCGCCCCTTCCACCTCCGCCGGCAACGCTTTCTACGACCGCCCACTCCGCCGCATCGCCGCCGAGGCCTCCAGAAACCTCGAGAAATCCCTAACCCTAGTCAAAAAATGCCGGCGGCGCAGCATCCTCCGCCGCGTCGTGACGATCGTCTCCGCCGCGGACTTCCGGAAGCTGCTGGCGATCCTGGACTCCTCCGTCGCCGACATGAAGTGGGTCCTCACCATCTTCGACGCCGCCGGAGGTATCGTCCTAACCCTACCCCCAATTGCTAGCAACGACCCTATAATCTCGTGGGTCTGGTCTTTCATCGCTTCATTACACATGGGCCAATTGCAAGACAGAATCGAAGCCGCAAACGAATTAGCTTCGTTAGCAAAAGATAACGACCGAAACAAGCAGATCATCGTCGACGAAGGCGGAGTTTCTCCGCTGCTGAAATTACTAAAAGACCACTCTTCACAAGAAGCTCAAATCGCCGCCTCCTCCGCACTCTTCAACCTAGCCAACGACCAAGAACGAATTCAAACCCTAATCGACGAATCGGGCATTCCAATAATCGTTCAAGTCCTCGGCAATTCGGCAATGAAGGTCCAAATAACCGTCGCTAATTTAGTCGCAAAGATGGCCGAGCACTCCCCTATCGCCAAAGAGGATTTCGCTAGAGAAAACATAATCCGACCGCTCGTCACGTTACTATCCTTCGATTTATTTGTGGACGAACCGAAAGTCAAACCCGAAAAGCAAAGCATCCACTCCCTCGTCCAAATCAACATGGAGTTGGAGAAGAAAAGTTTATTCAAATCGGGATCGGGTTCTTCCAATTTATCCATACATTACGCGGAAGGAAGCTGCAAAGGGCTGAGTCATCGAAAAGAGAGAGAACACGAAAAACCGGAGCTGAAACTCGAGCTCAAAATCAGCTGCGCAAAGGCATTGTGGATGCTCGCTAAATGGAGCGTGCCAAATAGCAAGAGAATTACCGACACAAAGGGGTTGCTCTGTTTAGCTAAGCTAGTCGAAGCAGAAGAAGGCGAACTGCAACGAAACTGCTTGATGACGATAATGGAAATAACCGCAGCAGCAGAATCGAACCCTGATCTCCGAAGAGCAACTTTCAAGACGAATTCTCCTCCGGCGAAAGCTGTAGTTGACCAGCTACTTAGGGTTATGAAAGATTCAGACGAAGATCCTATGTTGCAACTAGCTGCTGTAACTGCAATAGGTTCTTTAGCAAGAACGTTCCCCGCTAGAGAAACGAGGGTTGTGTGTCCCTTGGTGGAGCTTCTCGGTCACAGGAATCAAGAAGTGGCGGCTGAAGCTGCTGTGGCGCTTACAAAATTCGCTTGTTCGGACAATTTTCTCTGCGTGGAGCATTGTAAGAATATTATTGAGTTTAAGGGGGTCCCGCCACTTGTGAGATTGTTGAAGGGGAATGAAAGGGCCCGATTGCACGGATTGATACTTACGTGTTATCTTGCGATTCACGCGGGGAAGAGCGAGGAGTTGGAAAGGGCGGGAGTTTTGAATGCGTTTGAAGGGTTGGACCGTTTGTTTGTTGTTCAACATGTGGAGTTGAGGGAGTTGATTCCTCAGGCGATTTATCATTTGAGCGTTTTTCATCAGAACTCCGGTATGATCGCGCAAATACCGTTTTAGCCCTGCGTGGGATTGGTTTGGATGTATACACATTGTTGAGATAGTGATGTAAACATGGTCATTCATTAGCTATGTTTGGTATTTGATGATGTTTGTCCGAACGAGAATCGGTTGTATTTGTTGTACGAGTTGTATTTTTATCTCAAATCGGAGAATTTGAAAGAATCAGAAAATAATGCATTGTTACTGATTAACAAATTTGGAATATATACGAGATTCAGATTTTCGATCCAATTTTAATTTTCAAGTATAATTCTGAAAATTATACACTTCCAACCTTTTCTAATTCCAATTTATGAAATTTCGATTTTAGATTTTTCCAAAATTTTTGAACCAAATTGGAATTAACGACTCCCGAAAAAATTTGAAAAATTTCGGGAAGTGCTAATTCCAATCCAATCCGTCCGATATCCAACCCTAAAAATGTCCGGGAAAATGCTATATAATAGATGCTGAGTAAATACTAAATAATACAGTAAGCAAGCTGTTACCAACACATCCGAAACGATTCGATGGAAGTGAAATCACTATATTTACATTCACAATTTATTCTGTAAAACTTATACATGTATATATTCCAGTATCTTTATTTCACAGACAAAGCTAAATAACTTATCCAGAAAAAAAAAAAAAAAAAAAAAAAAGGGCGAAAAGGGCAGAGCAACTAGCAAACAAAGAGTCGGAACAAGACTTATCGGGAAGAAGGCAAAGCCCGCCAGGTGTCAGCTAAAAGTATAGCTCTATCTCGAGAAGTAGCCGATAATTGCTGAAGTACAACATTTTTAACATGAGCAGCAGCTCTTTCTCCAGCCCTAGTTGCCAGCTCCAAGTACACCACAGCCTTCATCATATCTCCTTCCTGTTATCAATTGTTATTTTCGCAACAAATTAGTCGATAACCCTAATTTTCACGTACGAAAAAACCGTTTCTTTTTTATACAAAAAAAATAAATTATAGGGTTTTGCATTACATACTGAAAAAAGACCAAGCCCGTGTTCGAACTGAGCTTTGCTATGGCCATGATCGGCTGCTCGTTTCATCCATTTTCTTGCTAGCCTGTGAGACTGTACCAAACCTTCACCCATTAAATAGCATAGAGATGTATTATACATTGCACGAACATATCCTCCTTCGGCAGCTCTTAGGTACCAACGAGCCTGTCCAAATAAAAAATAAAAAAAATAAAATAAAAAAAACACGAAGCACCCTTTTAATGTTAAGTTAAATGGCAATCATGTAACTGCTGTTCATGCCATAATCAGATAAAATTAGGACCACAAAATGTAGAAATTTGATATCGAGATTAAGGAACAAAAGAAATTGCCTCGATTGATAAAAAAAAATATATCTTAATTTAATCTAAGGTTATATTTGTACCGCTTCTTGGAGGCTTTGTCCGGTAACTCGACCTTGATGTAAACAAAGAGCAAGTTGGTATTGAGCACGAACATGGCCCGTGAAAGAAGCCCGGTACAACCATTCGAGTGCTTCTTTGGTGTTTGAAGGATTAGCTGCAATATTTATACAAGCATTGGTATACGTATATGATCCCTGATCAAGAATTTAAAATTCAATTGCATTTTTTTTTTTTTGTAAATGCCAATCATTATTAACACCGAAACCGAAACCTAATTTGAACATATGATTGCATTTTCAGGAAATTTTAACAGAAACAGTTGGGATGATAATCCAAATTATACTATTGCAGAAATAATGGATTCGAACAACGATGTAAATAACGCGAATACCTTGTAAACACGAAATGGCTAAATTACACTGTCCGGCGGGATCGCCGAGCTCAGCCGCCCTCCGGTACCAGAGGATTCCTTCCTCTCTTTTCCCCATTTCCCAGTAGATCAAACCCGCATCTACCATCGCGAGCGTGGACCCACGCGCCGCCCCCTTCAGAAAGGAATCCAGAGCCTTGCTCAAATTCGCCTTCACTCCACCGCGGCCGTGCTTGAACCTCTTCCCCCATTTGAGGAAAACCATCGCCTCACGCAAGGGTTTCAGCGCGTCCGCCCACGCCCTGCAGACGAGCGAAGCCCCCATCAGGTAGGGCATCGAGAAGGACGCCGCGATTCTCGAAATGACGTCGTACGGTAGCGCGGAGAAATCGGAGCTCGAGTAGGGGGAGAACGACGCCGACGCCGCCGTCGCCGGCGGAGCGGTTCTCCGGGCGGAATTGAAGAATGAGAGGTGGGTTTTGGCGGGTTTTGTGAAAGCAGAGGACGGGGAATCGCCACTCGGTTTTCTGAGGAACGGGATGGCTGAAAAGTGGAGGCTGTCCGATTTGCACGGCCATGTTTTCTGCTTCATCGGTGGCGGCGATGCCGATGAATGAATGCGGCGGTGTTAATTGCCGCCGACGTCGAGCGGCGGAAGGGCTTAGGTGGTGTCACCGTCACCGTCACCGTCAAATTAGACGGACCACGCGTTTAGTATGCGTACCAGTGAAATGGAGAACAAAAACTTCCGTCACTTGTGTGTAGAAATTAAATAAAAATTAGATAGAGACAAACTTTTAATTCTTTTTATTTAGTCAATGGATTTTAATAATAGTTAATTTTCACTAACCTAAAGGCTAACCCCCCATAAGTTGACTAATTAATTTTGTTAACAATTTAGTTACTTGATTTCTAATAATAATAATTTAGCTTGAGACAATTCTCGAGCTATCACATCCTCAGGATGAAATATAACGGGTAATTCTGTAACATTAATCTACTGATAACAACAAACTTACCCATGTTTACGTGTGCATAAGTTGGTAGTTATTTACATAGATTTTTGGTGCAAAATACCCGGGGCTTTTAACCAGGTATAGCATCTCAAATCGAGCGAACGAACTTTGAATTTCATTTGGGCTCTAAATAATTTGCTTGTTTAATAGCTTTTAATACTGAAGAAATATTAACTTGACCCGGGCCTTGTGGACTATTTCGATTCAAGACTGGGCCTAATGGGGTTTCAAAAATCAATTCATATGAAAATGCAATTGACCCATTAAACTATACTGGATCTCATTCTTGTAGAGTTTTTGGCCCAAATGATGTGACGGGCCAGAAAGCCCATTCCCTACCACTAGAGAGGCCCGATGGGGGTACTTATGAAAGCCCAAGTCTATAATAATAACTGATCTCGTCCGTTGATCTGTGTTGTGTAATCATGACGCTTCAATCGCTCACTAATCATGACATTTCGCCCCCCCTCGTTTTGTTTTCTTCATTTTTACTAATACATGAAGACTATGTCAAACCAGAGGGGTCAAATGCCATAATACGCGGCTAACTTTGACTAACTGGTATTGCCTTCACCGGCTACACTTGACATGAGTCCTGTAAATACAAAGTATGCAGAATGGAGGATGTTAAGACACATATAATGACCTAAACCTAATCGAAAACCCTAAAATCTTCTCATGTGAGAACTGGGTTGGTTTGGTAAGTTGGCGAGCTTTGTGTGCTTGAAATAGACGTTTTGAGACTGTGATTATGTGCACGCACATCTTCGAAATTGTGGGTGTCTACATACACACTCGAATAAATAAACTAAACGTTTGAAATCGGTAAATCGACCAATTGCCTTTATGAATTATGTTATTCCTACTCAAAATGCTCATATATATACCTAGCAACCTTTTCATGCTTTATATATTATAAATTATAGATTATAGATTATAGATTATAGATATTAGTGTCACACTTTATTTGCTTATACTTATATAGGAAGACAAATTGTATTGAAAAACTAAAACTTTTTGTAATGTATTGTCCAAAAAAAGTGTCATAATATGCTAGTGTTTTTTTTTTATTGCCAAATTTATTTTATGGATTTGATTTTCATTGTCTACTTTCAGTAGTGTACTATCTTGTCAACCTATCTTCAGACTTATCCAGCAACAAAAATAATATATAAAATTAAATAATTGATATTAATCCTATTGAATCTCTTGTCTTATCGTTGGTTGATCCAAAAACAAAGAGGACTTGTCACATTCTGCAATGGAGTTTCCAGTCATAAAAGTTTGTGTAAAAAATTCACATGATTCCATGTCTTAAAACTAGGGGCGTAAATTGGACAAATCGGACCGAAATAAGCCCTTTTGAAAGAAAAAAAAAATGATATTTTTGAAAGTTGAAAACTAGTTTCAATTTTGTTTTGAAAAAATCGAAAAAATGGGATTTCGGAAGCTGAAACGAAAAAACTTATTCGAAAATCGTAAAATTTTGGATCGAAATTCGGAATATTCCACTTTTTGCTCACCTTAAATATAAAATACACAACAATATTGGTATTTTAATTGTATAATTCGAAAAAAATCTGAACTTAAATCGGATCGAAAAGTGAAATCTCATATATATTCCAATTCCGATACAAATAATTTCAAAAAAAAAAACTCAGAAGTCAAAATTTCGGAATTCGAATTGAAAAATATTGTTCAAAAATCGGAAAATTTCGGACTGAAATCGACGGAAATTGAAAATTCCAACCCATGGTAAAAACAAGATAAAAAATCATGACAACCGAAATTTCAAGTCGAAAATTGATTAATTTCATTTATCTTTCTAACTAGTAAATCGTAATAAATTATTAGATCAACACTGAATTATTAGTTGAAATTCGCTGTTCAAAGTTTTGGATAATTAGTTAGTCAATATATAATTATATAATTCTTGAAATTATATTTAATTACAATTCCAAATGGTCACGCACTAAGAACAACATTGAAAAAAAAGTAAAATAATAATAATAAAATATAATTATTCGTGTACGGATTGTAAGCAATATTTTTATAGCTCCCTCTCATGTGATGTGTCTCCAATTATTGAAGCTTTAGAAACACTAAATGCCAAGTGAATAAACTTGTGGTCTATTATATTACATACGTGGTGAACTTTAATTTGCTTATTTTTTACTATTTAAGCTCCGATCCCAAGAACAATTATTTTATTTTATTTTTTCTGAAAAATTAATAATCTTTTAGATAATTAGGTGAACTCGACATTAATTTGAAAGAATAAATGAATAATTGCTCAAGTTAATATTTGCAGCTTTTGGGATTTCACATCTCCATAAATTAATCTAATCAAAAGTAACGAATTTAGGCATGATCTTGTCACTATCTAATTACCATTTAGAAGGAATAAAATATTATACACGATTCAACTTTTTAAGTGACCGCGTTATGGGCACGTTCCGTATCCGACACTTACCTCGAGGGCCATTTTACAATTTCTAAGAAAATAGAAACTTATTTGAATAATGAATTTTCAAATTTTTTTTCTTCCTTAACAATTTACATGATTCAATGATCTATTACAAATTAATAGTTGATAATAATATTTATTTTCAATATATTTGTATGAAAATATATAAAAATAATCAATACATAAATACAATCATATATATATGTTTTTATAACATATTTATAAACACACCTCTATACTTTTAATATTTACACATTTTCCCCAAGTTTCCGTATCGCCATCTTTAGGACCGATCGTTTTCCCGTATCACCGTTTTCCGTATTCGTGCCACACAACATATGCCTATAAAAGTGTATATAAAAACTGCATATATTCCACTAGTGGTAATATATATATAATAATAATAATATAAATTGAAATAAAAATAAAATATTTCTCCACCAAAAGCATAGGATTCTAATCCACTTACCTATCATGACTTTTGTAAATTGTCTTTTTGCCCACACTTTTTTCTCATAAAAAAAGGAAGCATTTTCTTCTATTACAGAGAACCTTTCCCACTATTGTAAGGCGTCCTAGGCGGGTGGAGAGTCATTGTTTGGTGGCCGGCATTATATTATATTATATTTTCAATAAAAAAATAAAAAAAAAGGGTTCAAGATAATAAAAATGATAAAAATTAACATGAATAAATTGCTTCTCGAGTTTGCTTTTCTTTCAAAAGGTTTGACAACTTTTCTTCACTTGCACAGTTGCATGTGCATGTATATATATATATCTCGCTCTCATATATATTATATATACACACACATATATATGTATACAGTATACAGTCCTTAATTTAGACTGTAAGTCAAGATCATGAAATTGAGGAGAAAGACAATCAAAATGGATTTTGAAACAAGTTTGCTGTATTTGTTCTTAAGGCATGGAAAGTCTACATATTATTAAATATTGAAGGTAAATATATTCATACATATATGTTTTTCATACATAGTTAGAAGTGTCTGCAAGAAAGGTAACTTGGTTTAGCAAGAAGCGTAAATTACGGCCACCCCAGGTAAGGTTAAATTACCAAGAAAGCCCCTAAGATAAGGTTAAAACGAGTACAATTACTGGAGAATATTCCACATAATTTAGAAGATTCACTAAATTTAACACCGCAAGAGTGAATCGTAAGAAAATTCATAGTTAAGGGATTGGTTGTAATTACCAAAATATAAGGGAAGTTTTCGTAATTTGACCTTATCTCAGGGGTTGTACGCAATTTACCGTAGTAAAAAAACCACAGAATTCATGTTAAAAAAACCTAGTTAATTTGCTATCTTATTTATTCATAAGCCATTTACAATCAGAATATCTAAATTATGTCACTGAAAAATAAAAACACAGATGATCAAAGCAAAATACACATAGACAAAAAATAACAAAATTAAAAAAAAAAAAAAAAAAAGGAAAAAAGAACAAACATGGATGTTATAAACTAATTAGTTGAACTATGTTGTAGCAGAAATACAATCGGCAGTTAATTAGTTAAGCTTCCGTTACTAATCAACACGTGCGGCGAACGAAAAGCGTGTCCAAATCCGGCGGGTTGAAAAACTCTCTATGGCAGGAAGACGATCTCGAAGAAGGCTTCCGCTTCTTGGGTGCCGGCGGGCAAGACAGCCTCGTCGGAATTCTCGATTCCGCCGCCGTCGGAGTGGTGGAACAGTCCTGATCTTCCTGCAGCTCCTTCTTCTCCGCCGCCGGTTTTGTGAAAACCGGCTTCAACGGACTTCTGATCACCGCTATTCCGGAGAAAACCCACTTTTCAGATTCCACTACACCGCCGCCGCCACCATCCATTTGATGAAGCTTCTCCGAGACACCCATTTTTTCTTTTTTTTAATATTATCTTTGTTCTTACCAAGAACGAGGTTTTTTTGCAGAGATGTATATATACTATGTTCAATAATGGTAAAATAAATAAATAGATAAATAAAAAAATAAATAAAGGGTTGTTCTTTTTTTTCTTCTTTAGTGTAGAGAATATGGAATTAGATTCTCCACACACTTGATGAGAAAAGTGTCAAGGTAAAAAGGAGAGTTATATATATGTATGTATGTATATATATAAAATAGAAAGAAGGGCAAAATAGAAAGAAGGGGAAAAGGGGGGGCTTTAAATGAAAGGAGGGAAGAGTAATTGTGAATATTGTTTGTGAATTTTTAATAAAAAAAAAATAAAAAAATAATTAGGGTGGAAATAAAAAAAAAGGCGAGGAAATCGTGAGCTAAGGAATTAGGGTAGATATAAAAGCTAGGAGAAAAGAAGAAAGGGTGGTGCCCGTGAAATTTCCTGACCGGGGGCAGTTTACATTATTGACTTGGATTCATGGCGCCGATTACTTTCATTTTAGGGTGCCAAGTTGTAAATTCAATATATATATATATATATATATATATATTTTTTTTTTTCTTTATTTCTTTTTTGGGCCGGGGTTATTCCTTTTCGGGCTTTTAGTTAATACTTTAAAACTTAGGCCTGAATTTATTAATAGTAGTGGGCTTAAGCTTCCAATTTCGGGCTAGGCCCATCAATAACAATGTGACTTTTTCTCTTAAAATAAAGCTAAACATTATTCTATTACACCAAATTTTACAGCAACAACATTATTATCAAAAAAAAAAGATGACATGCTGTCACGCGACCTAGCGGTTGGAACAAGTGAATCTGTTTCAATTGATTCAGATTCGAATTTTCTTGCTAACGGTCGTTAGATGGAGTTTGTCACATACGATTGATTAGCTTAGTATGGTTTACATCTCTCGTATGATTTGCAAACTATTATACGAGAAATGCATGCACTAATTAAAAGGACATTTATTTAAGTTGTAAGAAATATAATACATGTAAAACAACTAGAAATCGACAAAACTAACACATCTAAACACCTATTAGAATTACTTAATCAAAGCAAATAAAAATATATATAAAACATGTTGGGAAATCATACAATTTTTCCATTTGTCTCTACTGCATGTGTTTGGTTGTACTTTAATATATAATCCAGTAATTACCACTTAATATAAGATTAGAGTCAAGCCGACGTTTAAAATAATCGATTAACACATCGATTAGTCAACTTAATTTGATTAACGTTCACACTAATCTCTTGAATCGGAGGGGGGGCCAAGGCCCCCGTTTTTCTTACTATTTAATATAGACACACATTTGTAAGTTCCCAGATTATATTGCTGTAATGGATAATAATAATAATAATATCAGGTTATTTGCAGCAATCTTGATTGCCTTTTTTGTACTTGATTTTTTCCAGGTTACAATTTCAGTTTCTACTACTCAAGGTAATTAATAATAAATATGTATTAATTAATTAATCCTGATGATATTTTCTTTAATTTGATTTACTAAATTGCTTTTGATATATTTGACAAAAGGTAATGAAAGAATTGATTCAACATGGTTTTGTGGAGGCAAATATCCCAGGAAGCTGTCCGAGAAATATTGCTGGAAGCGTTTCGCAGAATTTAAAGGGCTGGCTCGCGGAGAGGCTGTAAGCCTGAGAGAGGAGGCTGCCGCCCCGCCACCGCCACAACACAGCCTGCCGCCGCCATGAAATTGGAATAAGGATATGTGGAATTTATAGACTCACACTATAAGTGCTTTTGTTTGCAATTAAATGTAGCAAGTCTATGTAACATAATTGGTATTGATCAACATTTCCCAAATTTCAAACAAATATTGTGAATTTGGAGGGTAACTATCGCAACGGGATATTCATCGTGAAAACAAATATATGATGAGAAAAAAAACTCCTCGAAATAGTTAGACGAAAAATTGATATGCAATATAACATATCAGAAAATAATTAATAATAAGCCAAAATAAGTAAAAATAAATAAATATCGAAGAATGAATTTCGAATGCAAAAAATGAGCACATTAATTCAAATACTTCATTTGACCACATCAAGTTATCAAATTATGTTTGATAACAACTGTCTTAACCGCATGTATCGAATCCAGTAGTTTAATATAAAATAATTGAACAAAAAATTTCGAATATTTAATCTTTAATACGATCTAATCCAAAAACTTTATTAACGCATCGTCCGTATTAAAGTGAAGTAGTGCGACAATTTAATTTCTAGTAGTTATTTAAAGTTGCCACTATTTGTAGCAAGTTAGGTAAGAGACAATCATAATTATTTGGATTTTTTTTATTTTATTTTTCATTTTTAAATTTGGCAGGTGAAATTTTTAAAATTCATAAATTAAAACAATTGAGAATTGGGCTTATAAATTACGAGTGAAATTATAAAATCAGGATTACATATTCGAATTCCAAAATCCAATTTTCAATTGATTCCAAATATATAGATAGATACAGAAAGTATATAATAATAAATTAATCCGGAAGCCGCAGTCTCCGAACCAACTCCAACAACTCCCCAATTTCTCGCGGCGGACGCCACCGCAAACCACCGCCAATGTCGGCCATTTCACCACCCCACTCCCTCCCTTCGCCCTCCTCGAAAACACAAATTAAAACCCGAAACTCTAACCCCATACATTCCCGGAACAGAATCCACTGCGAGCTGAAGAACACCTCTTCTCCCCAGAAATGGACCGTTGACTGCGTCTCTTCAACCGACCCGATTCACATCATTCTCAAACCGCCGAACTCAGTCCAAATGTCTTCTTCCATGGATTCCTCGCTCAAGAACTCGAAAAGGGTTTGCCTTTTTTACTGCCCTGAAATGAAATGCCTCGCCGAGAGAATTGCTTCAGAATCCGACGCAATTGAGCTTCGCAGCATTAGTTGGAGGTAATAATCGTTGATTTATGCTGTTGAAATTGGATCGTGTTCTGTTTGACGATCGAAGATTTGGGAATTTTGCAAATTATTATTTAATGTTTTTTATTCACTGATTATCCAAAAACACCATAACTGTGAATACTCCGTACGTACAATTGCCTTAGTCCTCGTTTGGTTGAGGAGATTAGCCGTGATTAACTAAATAATTGGACTTTGTTTGATATTTAGTAACACCCGGTAACTCCTCGGGTCGACTCGGAAATATTGTGTTATCTAAAACAATCCTATCTTGGCAACCAAACGAGGCCTTATTTGATAGTGTTAATAATCAGGACATTTGAAGATGGATTTCCGAATCTGTTCATATCGAACGCCCAAGGAGTTCGCGGTCAACACGTAGCTTTCCTAGCTTCGTTCAATTCTCCAGGAGTTATTTTCGAGCAATTATCAGTAATCTACGCTCTGCCAAAACTTTTCGTCTCGTCATTCACACTTGTCCTGCCATTTTTCCCAACGGGCACTTCCGAGCGTATGGAGGACGAAGGAGATGTTGCCACTGCGTTCACACTCGCAAGAATCTTGTCGAATATTCCGATATCTAGGGGCGGGCCCACCAGTTTAGTAATATTCGACATCCATGCCTTACAGGTTGGTGTGTAATTGCTTTTTGTGGTGAGTCAATGCTCGCTCACATGTTATTCATGTTTTTTCAGTTCAACTTTTTTTTTTGTTCTATTTGAGCTTAATGTAATTATTCCACTCGTTTTCTTCGTCTTGCAGGAGAGATTTTATTTCGGTGATAATGTTTTACCGTGTTTTGAAAGTGGTATACCATTGCTATTGAATAGGCTACAACAGCTCCCGGATTCCGACAATGTATTTTTTTTTTGAACCGTGTGGCTATTTAAATAAGACACGAAATAAAATGTTGCGTTTTTCGTTTAAAAAAATTGCAAAACCTGTTTTCGCCTGTCCAGATAACGGTAGCCTTTCCAGACGATGGTGCATGGAAGCGGTTTCACAAGCAGCTGCAACACTTCCCAATGGTATTATTACACACAACTAATCGACATTTATATTATCCATTTTCAAATTTTCTACTTTCTAGTTATGTATGCAAGTATCGTGCACAAAATTGACGTAACTTGTTTAATTCGATGGGCAGGTTGTTTGTGCCAAAGTTAGGGAAGGCGATCAACGAATTGTAAGAATTAAGGAAGGTGAACCGAAGGGACGCCATGTTGTCATAGTGGATGACCTTGTCCAATCAGGTGGCACACTGTTAGAATGTCAGGTAAAATAATCAGAAGTTTTCCACACGCAGTCAGTGTGTCACAGTGCAATAAGGTTTTTTTCGGATAATCTGCTTCGGACATGAAAATAAATGTTTCAAGTCCTATTAAAATATTTTTATTTTATTTGTTTTGGTTTTTTTCAGAAAGTTTTGGCGAAACATGGAGCGACGAAAATAAGTGCCTATGTGACACATGGAATATTTCCAAATAAGTCGTGGGAGCGGTTTAAACACGATGAAGGAGGTAGTATTCAAATTGCCAAAAGTCATCTTTATTTATATAAACTTTGGTTTTATTGATTAGGAAGATTGATTCACTTATTGACTTGATAACTTTTCTGTTGTAATTGCTTGGTTTTGAAATTGGATTTAATAAATGTTTAAATTTTAATCGGGATATTTTCGACTAATAGAAACGAATATTTTTTTATTTAGGTAATCCTGAGAGTGGGATGACTTACTTCTGGCTGACCGATTCATGCCCAGAGACAGTGAAGCATGTGAAACACAAGCCTCCGTTTGAAGTTATAAGTCTCGCTGCTGCTATTTCGTCTGCACTTCAGATCTAGAAGTTTCTAGAAGGTTCCGTTTAGAACTCTCTCGCTTCCCTTTTCTCCTTTGCATCTTCACTGATATTCTCTCATAAAGAGTCCGAAGGATTATTGTAGAGATGCTCACTGCAAGATAAGATGGTGGAATCTTCCATTTTACGCAGTAGTGGTCGAAGTTTTACTAGTCGAGTTTGATTTTAATTTATAGGATATTTTTTTTTGGAGATGCTCGTAGACAATCAGTTTCTTGAAAATGTATTTAAAATAATGCATAAGCTTATTTGTCGTGGCTTTGCACTGGATTGTATACTTTCAAATTGTGCAATTCATGTATTTTGTGACTTGTTCTGCAGAAAATAGACATCAATTTAAAATATTTCCAACAACACTTACAAAAAATCAAAATTTTGTTAATTGAACTCATGTTACACATACTCGGTTCATTTTGCCGCGTAAAGTAAAAATCGAAAAACAGTTTATGCAACTCTGTTAGACTTGTTTATGTAGCCTAAAAGCCTATTAAGGGCGTTGCCGCTATCAATAGCCTCTTTGGCTCTATCCAATGCCGAAGATATGTCTTGTGCACCATCACATCCAAGCAAGTGATCAACCATTGCAGCATTTAAAACTATTCGATCGTACGCGGGTCCCTTTTCGCCACGTAATGCTGACAAGCCCAACTCGATATTTCTCGTGACCTGTAATATTTACGAAAAATAAATTGCATGTACTTAGCCTGGAAATAGGACGTTAAGGATTTGAAGACTTACAGATCTATCAGTTCTTGGAGTATCAGATGATTCGAAGCCGTGGTCTTTGGCATTCACAACGGTATTGAAACTCTCGCGAGATACTCCTGTTAACATTAAATTGAAATTATACTAATTAATTGAATTTTACATGCTTTTTGATGTACTTAGAATACATTTAGATAGCAGCGTTAATTAAAGAATAATTAGTGGGTAATACGCACCATCCAGTGTTGGAGTAGGTGTCGTATTCAACGAGCGGAAACCTGAACAGTAATTAACAGGGAGTCCCTTGGATGCAATGGGTGATCTCAGTCTTGTAGTCATTGAAAGAGCACCTTCTTCACCCTGAATTTGCAAATCAATTGATTAGTAATAATATAAATTCAAATCAATTTTCTCATTAAAAAAAAAAAGACAATCAAAATTAAGAAGTTATTATCCTCGACAATTTTAGTACCTTCACCACCAAGCCCGAGTGTACGCCTCTTCTCCTCATTAGCATAAGAAGTGACTCCTCATAACCTTCGTGATAAAATCCAGCAACAATAGCTTCCTTACCTTTAGCCTTAAGGATTAAAAATAAGCAATTACATAGCGAAAAATAAGGATATCGAATTGACAGCTGTTTTTTATCGAAAGAGGCTTACTCGAACAAATTGCTGAACTTTTTCTGTTGTTGCTAGTGGTGGGCGTTTCTTTATATGTTCCCTTAACCCAATCAACGAATATCTGTGGGGAATATACGGAGCAGAATCAGTTGACCAGTTATATATAACAGCATTGACTGTCATGTAATTCTCTCGGTTTCATTTGTTACCGGATTTCTAAAAAGTGAAATTTCTAGAAGATACTGTGGAAGGTGATAAATAGTAGGTATAAAACAAGGTCAGATTTTACGTACAGAGATGGTTGAGCTTCTCGTTGACTTATGTAAGCAAAACCAACATCTTCATCCTAAGCAAAACAAATTGAAGACATTAAATTGGTAATACACTAATATGTCGGTAAGCATGTACATGTTCAAACACAGAGAAGCACATAATAGAAACCTCGAGAAGCTTTTTTGCTTGCATGGAGGTTAAGTGCGTGTTTGCACCCATGTATTTCAGCATTTGCTCTTCCGTAATACCTCCCTGAAAATTCAGTTCAAAATATAGACACTCAATCACTCGATCTAAGGCTCTCATTTGATTAACTATATCATATATAAATAGCATCATACGTGTAATAATATGTTTCAACAGCCACAAATACTAATCCTTATATCTAAATAATGGCAATATATATGTTACGTCTAAAGAAATAGAGATTATATCCAAATGGAAACACGAAATAAATTACGACCTTCGGCGACATCCAATCCACACCATGGAGCAAACAAGATTCACCGTAGCAAGACCTAACCGCAGCAACAAAAAGTGTGCTCCTGAAATACCGTGTGTTGCCATCATACGGTTCACCATAATGAGTCAAGGATCTGACATCAGCAACTGGCACTGGACCTGATTGAGGAAAATAATTAAACTCTAATACTCAAAAAAAAAAAAAAAAGAAAAAAAAAAGAAAATCCCATCTTCATTAGAAGAGATTAATTACCATGTTCATCGTCAAACGCGAGGCAGTATGCTTTTAACTCACGATCCGTTTCCCTGTTCATGCGCTGGCCAATCAAAAACGCTGAAAGCAGCGACTCACTCACAGCAGCTGATTTCTTGTCTTCTAAATTTAAAGGAAGTACATCTCTCAAAACACCCTGAACTTCCTCGTAACCTAAGTGGCCCCCGGCCAAAACCTCCCTAAGGGCCCCAACAAGTCTCATTTCAGAAGTTCCATTACCGATAAATCGAGGGCCAATCGAACTACTCATTCCCATAATTGATTGTTCAGGATCAGCTAAAAATATTATATCTGGAGGTAAGAATCTTACTAAGTGTGGCCAATAATAAGTCATCGCTTTCCTTTCACCCTCGCTCCATTGAGTCGGCTCCGGAAATGCATTTGCTCGGATCGTCATCGCAGCAAAAAACGCCCCGAGCTGCGCATTGGATACCTCTTCTTCATCATCTTTGAGCTCTCCCTTAACTGCGTTTAACATATATATAGTAATGCATTAATCGATTACGATTTTATTTCAACATCGACTAAATTGTATGATATAATCAGGCGATTCAGCTGGATCAGAATTCAGAGTGATTGACTAACTATGATTTTATTTTCCACCTGTTGAACTGATTCAAGTTGAAAGCAAATTTGTGTTCCTAATTTATCTTCTAAATTTAGCAAGTCAGCTCAAAATACAGAAAAATAAATAAATTAAAATAAAAGGAAACCTGATTTTAAAATGGTGTCAAGTACTTTGAAAGCTTGTTCGGCATTAAGAGGTTTGGTCTGAGTGGGCCCCGTGCAGACCTTCGTTTGTGCATCCAGAACAGTCTGGTTGGGCCTCGAAAGCCTCGGGTTCCGATACGACGTCGAAACAGATGGATTTCGGATACCGGACAACTCATCGACGGCAGCTGAATCAAGTACAGATTTGACTAAACGACTGCGTTTTGCAAGTGCGCGGGGAAATTGGAGGAACGTTTTAGGATGGGGAATTCCAGGTTTGACTTTGAGTGGTGGAATTGGCGATAGGAATTTTTCTGAATTGAATAACGCTTTCATTTTCAATGGTGGCGGTGGTGGTGGCGGAGGAGGAGGTGGTGGATTTGCTTTGGGGAGGTCGCCGGAAAATGGTGATGCAGAGAAGTGCAGTGTGTTGAAGATGTGCTCTGTTTACTTATTTTTTACAAAAGAAAATACAGTTTTTGCCCCTCAAGTTCACCGATTTGATATTTAATCCCTCGTATTTTAAAAATTCAACACTTTTAGTCATTTGTATCAATTTTTCGCAAAAGCTAACGGAATCAAGGGTGCGTTCATCACTGCCTTAAATAATAGACTAACAGTGAAATTGATGGAGATGACCAAAAATGTTAAATTACTGGAACATGAGGGACTAAATGTATTTGGTGTGAACATAGGGGACCAAATATGAAATTAGTAAAAACTTTAGGGGTGCAGACTGTAATTTCCCCAAAGAAAAATAAAACATGCCGTTGAAAAACGCTCTTCGCCTTTTCAAGTTTCACAGCAAGATGCTAAACGCGACTCTCATACTATAAAAGCCGCCTCTTCAATTTTCACTTTCCTTCTACAAAAATATCCAGACGAAAAGAAAATTCGATTTTTCATAAATTTGAAAATGGCGGGATCGGAGCTAGCAATTTCGACGAACAAATCGGAGTCTGAAAACCCCGCCCAGAATCCTCAGATATCTGCAACAATCGATCAATGGGAAGTTCAATACGGGCGCTTCGTCAATTTCAGCTCCTCCACTGTTAGGCTCACTCATCCTTCTCTGGCGATCCCCAAAATACGGCTCGGCCGTGGCATCTGGATATCCGCCGCCGCCGCCTCCCTCAAACTCAACTATCAACAATCCTTCAATGGATTGTACGATGCATCCATCGTCATCTCTCTCCGATCTCGAGTCCTTGTAAGTTTGGAAATCAGATCGAACGAACGAACCAACGAACGCCTGGTGTTTTTAATTTTTGGTAGAACATCATAAAAATTACTTGGTTTTCTGATTTGTAGATCGATCATGGTGCTTGAATCATATGAATCGATTCCCTGGTTTTCTGATTTGTAGAAAATACCTATACCGTGTTGTACCTTGTGCTTCTATTGATGTACCTTGATTCATGCCCGAAATAGATGAAGTTATGCTGTTCTATATTGTTCTGCATATTTGCAGATACAGTAAATTTTCATGCTGTTATGATATCTAGTGGTTTTGAGAAGCTAATCTCTGCCAAACGACAGCTAAACAATACTTCCTTTGATTTACTAGATGTGATATTATGTCTATTTTCATCCGTTTTTGCCTATTTTCTTAAAGTCTGTCTGTATTATCATGCAATTTTCAATTGGATTATACAGGAGGAGCATTACATCTCCAGGATGTGTTTCTCATGGCCGCAAGTATCATGCGTGTCTGGATTTCCTGCAAAGGGGAGCAAAGTTGTTTTGGTGAGCTACAAAGATGGAGTTGGCCAGGCAAGCAGCTAAGGATTTTTTAAACTCGTTATTGTTTTTTTCTGTACGTGTTTGAATGAAGATGCTTCCGTAACCAACTTAAAACAGTAAAATGTGGTAGTTAAAGAATGGAGATGTACATCTTAAGGATTATAAGTTATAACTAAAGATGAGAGTATCTGTTCTCTAACTGTTGGTGCCTTTCTTCGTTTGAAATGAAGGCATAGTGCTAATTGAATTTAGTATAACTCTTGGTTATAAATTTTTAAATGATCAATTTGGATTTATCTTCAAAACCCGAGTTTTTGCCTCTTCGCAGAAACAGAAATTTGCCATGCGGTTTTCTGATATCTATGAAGCAGAAAAGTTCATGAATCTTGTGAAGGTGATTACATTACTAATATTGATATTGGAATTCAGTTACTCGATATTGTATTCCGTTGTATTTCTAAATAAATATTTGGTCAGGAAATCTTGGAAAACGGAAATCGTCCGCTTCTTGAATGCCCTGAATATAACTGTGTATTGTCATCTGAAGCAGAAGTCATATCTTCTGATGGACCTACTTACAGGTGAGCAGCAAGAAATCCTTTTCTTAACTTCACACTGATTGTGAACAAAGCAAACAATTTGAATGCAACGATTAAAACGAAATCTGACAGTAGGCTTCTTACTTTGTTTACAGAATTGAGGGGGATTTGCAGTCCACAACATCAGTAGACCATAGCACCCAACCGATAATTCCAAGTCCTGAACCTTATCTAATTCAATATTCATCATCACATGAAATGATAGAAGATTGCGAAGATTCAGAGGCTATGTCAGCATTCCCTCCCAGTTTCACACAGTTGCTGAAGAACTGTCACCCTGCAGTTTCTCAAGGTTTTTTTTTTCCGCCTTACCTATCATATTTTATCAAAACGGTTTATTTTAACCTTATATCTGCTTGCAGTAAAGGCAAAAGAACCTGCAGAAGATCTTACATCCCAATTTATGGTAGAGCCTCTATCTTGATTTCGTACTATCAATTGCTCTCTTTTTAGCACGATTTCGTAGGATATTGTTTACTTACTGACAGAGGCGCAACATGCTAGATCTTGTTTATATTTCTTCTAATTTTTGTTTAATCTGTTTTTATGCAGCGATATCTCGAGGAAACTTCTTTCACAGGTAGTAAATAATTCTCTTGTTTTTTAAATAATCGAATAGCTGGAGTTGTTGGTTTTTTTTCTTTTGTTCTATTTCCTCTAACGAATACCTTGATTTTCTTTACATTTCAGAGTTATTGGCTAACGTAGAGGACATCGTCAGTGAATTGGGAGATGTAGATATGCTGTAAATTCCTAAACGGAAGCCCCCCAAAGCTAACCCGACTGTAACAAGTTTGTAAATGCACTGTCCTTCATAGCTTCCACAAACAATCTCTCCCTCTTTTATTGTTTTACTGGCCAAATCCACTGGAAATGGTAAAAGTTGCTGTGAGCAGATAATTTTTTTTATAAATCAAGAATTGCCTTTTTTCTTTTCCTCTGCATATATATTCTCTTGAATGGAATTTAGACAGATTAAAAGTTTGAAATTCTACACAAAAATCATCGAACCGAATAATTTTCAGTTAACAAATCTGCACTGTCGCCTAATTTCTCCCCGATCACCCGTGAGCACATCCATCTCCCCGACTTTCTTGATGGAGCTAGTGAACTTCTTCAACCACCCTTGCTGGTCACCGACATATCTCTTCATAACAGCATTCCCACGAGGCTCGTTCGCCAGATTCTGATCCGACTCAAGCAAAGCCTTCTTATTCAACAGCTCTTTGTAGAATCTCGAGTCCATTTTCTGCTGCGAGTAAGGATCGAACGGCAAATCCTGGCTGTCATCCTCGCAGAAAGTTAAACTCCTCATCTTTATCAGGTATCCAGGGTCAATATCCTTCGTTTTTTTCGGATCGAAGAACCGACCACTCACGATGCTGCAGTGGGCCGATCCTATGGAATGCGCACCGGTGAGCACAACGAGCTCCTCCAATGAGAGCCCTTTTCGGGCAAAGAGCTGGACCATGTGTTCGGCAGGTGCGTCTGGGAGTGGGATGTTGTGCTCCACGTTTTTGGCTAAGGAAACTAGCCCGTCTCTTCTGCCTGCGGCTACTTCGTAGGGTGGGACCCCTGTGTAGACTAGGGCGTCACGGTTTGTGTAGGCTAGTATGTCGGCGCAGGATACTACGCCTGGACACTCGGCTTCGAGCTGGGATTTTATTTCGTCGATGGCTTCGAATCCTCTTACGAATCTGCCGTTGTGGGGGGCTTTCTTCTCCACGTCTTCGCCTGAGGGAGTTTCGTCCAATAGGATCGAAGCATCGCACCCCTGCATTTATAGTTGAGTAGTTAGTTGGAGCGTAAATTGGATCGTAGTTGGCACTTTCAAAAAATTCCAATTTTTTTTCGGAAATGAAAAAACTAATTCAAAAAAAAATCGAAAAACACCTGATCCAGAATTGGAAATTTTCGGATCGCGGGATTCCGGAATTCAATTTTTTTAGTCACCTAAATATAATATACATAGTAATATTGATATTTTACGTGTAATTTTCGTAAAAATTAGCTTTGAACGAAAATGTAATTCCAATTCCGAATTTTTTTTATTCGGACGAATTGGATCTTAATTAGCACCATGGCAAAAAAATATTTTTTTAAGTGAAAAACTAATTTCAATTTCGTGAATTTAAAAAAATTGATTAAAAATTGAAATTTCAGATTTTTGGTCAACTAAAATGAAATATAATAGTAATATTATAAAATTTCAGAATTTAAAATCGAAATATGGTATATATTCCAATTATAATTGAAAAATGTTCTTAAAAAATTGGAAGTTGGAAATTCCGGATTCGGAATGAAAAATATAATTCAAAATTTTGGATTCGGAATCGGTGGAAATCGAGAATTATGTTCCAAATTTCCGGGGAAAATCGAGGAGCTTACGTTGACTAAACAATCATGCAAAAAGAGGCGAACGTAGGCGGGAGCAAGAGTGGGATCTTTGCTGAAATACTCATTAATTGTCTGGTTCACAATCATCTCTGCCCGCGGGCAGCTCCGCCCGTAGAACCCTTCTATTAGGGTCGGACCTTGTCCGGGTTCGGGCATTTCGGATCCAGACTCCGGCGGGCCTACGGGTTCGGGTACAAGGATCGGATCCACCTGCCCCGGCGGCGGCGAGGAAGTTGCGTTCATCTCAGGTTCCAAGTAAAACGGATTTATAATCCGTAATTTCCGGCCATTTTCCTGGCCGCCGGAGTTTTTGTTTTCCGGGAGGAGTGCGGCGGCCACCAGAGGGAGGAGGAGGATTGCGCAGGAAAGGAATGTTACTGCGGCGATTCCTCCTCCGGCTGCCATACCTTCAAATTTTTGTGATTGTTTGGTTTTTTTCCGGCAGTTTTGTGGAGGTTTATATAGGGCGGTGCGTTAGATATTGACTGGTTCAAAATGGCCGGAGAAAAAGACTGGTTGCCATTAATCATAGGTGAGGAGGATGAAGGTCACTAATCAGGATTACGTGAATATTTATATATTTGTTTTAAGGGTAAATTACAAACCACCCCTCATGTATGGTTAAATTACAAAAAACCCCTCATGTTTGAATAATTACATCTTCCCCTCAACAATGAATCTTCTTACATCTCCACGTTTATGATAACAAATTCAACATTATCTTCTAGATTCCGTGGAATGTTCTCTTGTTTGAACTCGTTTTGTGCAAAAATACAGTTTCTGATGCACCACAATCTAATATATACAGGCCAAATAAACATCTTATGATCATCTTGCTTCATAATGTGGGGCTCGAATGGTATAAAACGAGTACAAAATTGAGAAATAATCTAGAAGATTCCACTAAATTTGAAACTGCAAGTGTGGACGTGTAAGAAGATTTATAGTTGAGGGGTCGTTGTAATTACCCAAACAAGAGGGGATTTTTCGTAATTTCACCATGTCTCGTAATTTACCCTTGTTATGAATATCCACGTCAGCAAAAATATAGTATTTTATGGCCCGACAAAGTCCAAGTATTATTGGGCCTTCAGATTAATAGGCCCATATAAAATGGTGGGCCCGATCTACAGAAAATTTCAAGCTTCTGTCAAATTTATTTTTAATTTTTTTTTTCAGCTGAAGGAAGCGAACAGTAGTAAATATTCTCTCTCAATCTCTCTCTCTCTCTCTCTAATGGCAGTGTGATGGAAATGAAATGATGCTGGTTCACCTTCACCCCTCGATTTCAATATAATTACCGAATCAACCCTAGATCTCGTCGCCAAGCCGTTAATTCTGTCAGCTCGTGATCTATGAGCTCCGTGTTCGTTCAATTGAATCGGAGTGAATTGACAATCAATCAATTAATTCAGAGGGAGGGGGGGAAATGGCGGGAGCAGCGTCGGCGCTGTTCCTACTGGATATTAAGGGTAAGGTTCTGGTGTGGAGAGATTACCGTGGGGACGTCTCCTCCGCACAAGCCGAACGCTTCTTCACCAAACTCATCGAGAAAGATGTGAGATTTTTCTCTTTGTGATTTTGTTCATTCTCTTTCTCTCTCTACTGCTTCGCAATGACATTTGCTCACTAGAAGATGTTTTAAATTGTCAACTACGATTAGTGTTTTTTTTTGTTGCTGCAAATTTCAATCTTGATCTAGTCTTCTGTCTCGTGATTGATTTAGTTTGATGATTTTAGCTTTTTGGTTTGTAGTTTAATTGAGTTAATTTGATAGATGCAGATTTCATATCTTCAGTTGAATTGGATGAAACCATAAACTCTTCATTGAATATTGTTTTTGCTGGCCACTTTTACATGTACTTGATGAAATTGAATCTTTGATGTTGCTCTTCTTTAATATATTTGCCTTCGGAAGAAGAAAATTAACCAAAAAAGGTTTTGTTAACAAGAGGGAAAGGAATTGAAATTTAGTTCATCATCTGTCATAAATAAAATGGTTCGAGGTGATTATCGTTTGCTATGGGCAAACAGCTAGATGTAATTGATTCCTCAAACTGTTTGATGCTAGTTATGAATGGGCGTGCATCTCACAATTATCACCATTAGTATATTTTGCAAGATACCGTACTTCTACGAAACTTCTATATTTAAGGAAGGTATATTCATCGATCTGGTTATTGAATTTTATATGACAACAACTAATAACTCGTCGTCTAATTTATTTTTTTCTCTGAGCTTAGTGTATTATTTTTAATTGTTAGTCATTTAGTGTTTTTTTCCTTTGAAATCTTGGGCTTAGATGAAGAACTAGACAACTAATAGATTTCCATTGTAAATGACGTAGGGTGATCCCGAGACTCAAGATCCTGTTGTGTATGACAATGGTGTCACGTATATGTTTATACAACACAACAATGTGTATCTCATGACTGCGTCGCGGCAGAACTGCAATGCTGCTAGCCTTCTTTTATTCCTACACCGAGTAGTTGATGTAAGCGCTATTGGTAATCAAAGGCCCATGCTTTCAGAATATTGGTCTATAATCCAATGCACCGTTCCTTTGAGTTTCTTTCATTGCTTGTTTATATTTTTTTTAACAGGTCTTTAAACATTACTTTGAAGAGCTAGAAGAGGAATCACTCAGAGATAATTTTGTCGTAGTGGTAAGAGAATTTTTGTTGCCCCGTTTTGTTTGAATTGACTATAGAACAATTCGATAACAGTATTTAATACTGATGTTTGGCATCATTAGTACGAGTTACTCGACGAAATTATGGACTTTGGCTATCCACAATTTACTGAAGCAAAGATTCTTAGTGAGTTCATAAAGACTGATGCTTACAGAATGGAAGTGACACAGAGGCCTCCAATGGCTGTTACAAATGCAGTGTCATGGCGCAGCGAAGGAATACGTTACAAAAAGAATGAAGTAAGTTATTTTCTTAGCTTGCCATGTAATGTATTTCTTAACCACTAGATTTTATGTGCTTTTCTTGGTTGTCCAGGTGTTTCTCGATGTTGTCGAGAGTGTAAATATACTAGTCAATAGTAATGGCCAAATAATTAGGTCAGACGTTGTTGGGGCTCTAAAGATGCGGACATACTTGAGGTCGGTCCTCACTGCTTTTACTATTTCCTGCATTATATTCTGTTAAACAAGGGATAATCTTGTAAGGATTTTTCTGCTTTGTTTTATTCTCTAGACGTTATAGTTAATAGTTGCACGTCAAAAATGTAAATTGTAAATCAACGTTTCTATTCTCAGTATCTATGATTGTCGATTGTTCCCCTTATGGTTGACGATAAATTATTAGGTGCACAGAAACACGCGCCTCTTGGTTCTAATTTCAAATATGTTGTGTAGAATTGTAAACATATTGTTCACATGAAATAGGTTACCTTATAAAAACCTAGCTGAAGGTAGCGATCTTCCGAATTTGCAAGATTATTGCAGTTTGCGATGTATTTATAAATTTTTATCTTAGCTTTCCTTAATAATTATGTATCCATCGCAGTGGTATGCCGGAGTGTAAGCTGGGGCTTAATGATAGAGTTTTGCTCGAGGCACAAGGGCGAGCTACTAAAGGAAAATCCATCGATCTAGATGATATCAAGTTTCATCAGTATGTATTCGTCTTTCTTATTTTGTTCCATACGTGACTGTTGTTTGTTGACCTCTCGTTTTCACTAATAAGAAAGTATGTTTCTGAATGAAATATTTCTCTAAAAATATCGAGACCTGTCTCTGCGCATACTAGCTTGTGATTGTGTTTATTGGCTTGGCTTCACACATCTTTCTTGTCTTGACTTCTGGTTATTGGTTCAGGTGTGTCCGATTAGCTCGATTTGAGAATGACAGAACAATATCCTTCGTACCCCCTGATGGATCTTTCGATCTCATGACTTACAGGCTCAGCACTCAGGTTCGTTTGCAAAATTTGGGGTGCAAACATATCCATATACAACTTTTCCGATTTTAGAGTATAATATATCCTTCAAAGAGTAAATCCATATGCAATTTATTTTTCACCAGCAAAATCTAGTTCCAGCGAGTACAAAGATTTTCTTCGTTGTTTAGATCATTCAGTTAAATATTAGTATTTTATTTCAGGTAAAGCCTCTAATATGGGTGGAAGCTCAGGTAGAAAGGCATTCTAAAAGCCGCATAGAAATTACAGTAAAAGCTAGGAGCCAGTTCAAGGAGCGTAGGTATGTTACATGCATCTGTTATCAGTATTTAATATTTATTTATTTTTTAATCTCTCTGGCATTATATATATGGATCTCTAATTTGACTGCTGAGTTGATTTTGAACTTCAGCACTGCAACTAATGTTGAAATCGAGTTGCCCGTGCCAGCCGATGCTACCAATCCAAATGTCCGTACATCAATGGGGTCGGCTGCCTATGCTCCAGAATCCGATTCATTAGTTTGGAAAATAAAATCTTTTCCAGGTGGCAAGGTAGGATTTTTTTTTTATTTTTTTTTCGTAACTCAAGAAATTCCAATTGGTCAAATCACATGAAAGAAACATATTGATTACTACTCTACTTAGAATTTCTAAATTCAAGTCAAATTAGGTACATATTTTTTTGTATGATATTTATTGGCTTTTTCTTTCTTTTTTTTTTTTTTGTTTTCTTCAGGAATATATGCTAAGAGCAGAGTTCAGACTTCCGAGTATAACATCGGAGGAATCAACTCCGGAGAGAAAGGCTCCAATAAGAGTGAAGTTCGAAATACCTTATTTCACTGTTTCAGGAATACAGGTGAGCCTCAAATAAATTTTTACTTTTTTTCTTTTTTTTTTTCTTTTAAATAGATGTTATCATTCTTGATTCTGCACCACTCTACTGCTAAAATTTGCTCGTTCACTTCTATGCAGCAACGAGGTCGTAATTGAACTCAACATTTTATTCTCGATTTCTTGCTATTGCAGGTTCGTTACTTGAAAATCATCGAAAAGAGTGGGTATCAAGCTCTTCCATGGGTGAGATATATAACAATGGCTGGTGAATATGAGTTGAGACTTATTTAATTTTCGCTGCTTTAAACCACCAAACTCGGATTAACACCGATGTGCCGTTATTCGATTCTAGAACAAATCATTCTCATCTGAAACTCGATGCTTTTGTCGTTTGTATCATTGGTATTTGTAATAGTTTTTAATCATACAATATTCATTTGCTTACCTTGTTTCTTTTTTTTTCTTTTTTTTTTTCTTTTTTTTAAGAAAATGCCAGTTTTTTATTGAGTGTTTGCATGTATGTAGAGGACAAAAACTAATGTCAGTTGATTTTTTTAATTTATTTTTTTTCCTTTTTTTTTTTTATATATTTTTGGTTTCTCTTCAAGATATTGGCTTCTCTAGAGGAAAGTTAACTTATTCAACATATAATTTATAAATGATATGTAAATCATTTACTAAAGACATTGAATAAAGATATCAATTACAGTAGAACTTTGATAAATTAATACTCGCTAAATTAATGATCTCGCTTAAATAATAGTTTCTTCTGGTCCCGACTTCATAAAAACCTACTAAATTATTAATTCGATAATTTAATATTCCGCTAAATAAATAGAATTTGCTAGTCTCGACTATATTAATTTATAGAGGTTTAACTATATTTCACCTGCAAAAAAAAAATAATAATAATAATTCATAAGAAATTTTCTGTAATTCTTTTCATTTTTTTCAAGAATACAACTCTGCGTGTTCATTGACAGTATCCGAAAGGCCTAAAACATATTACAAGTGAAAGTAAATATACAATCTGAAAGAAGCGATCGAGCATTTGCATTTTCCATCCACGAGGCAACGCCCACAACTCAATAATCGAAAATTCAAAAAAAAAAAAGAAAAAAACGAAAACGAGACATGGGAAAGTCTCACTATTTTACTACCCATTTTTTTTTCGAACTATTGGTGAACTTGGTTCGGCATTGTTGGAGTCTTTCTAAACGCGTGTTTTCTGCATCTTTCGAATATACTGTCGTATATCAGATCGAATTGAACTCCAGCTCTCTCTCGATTCACTATGAAAAGTATGTGATCACCGTCCACAATCTTGTAATACCTGTCGGATTAAATATCGATTATATATATTTACGAATATATCTTGTAATTTCTGAATCAAAACCGACAATTTATAGTGAAATTTATATATACATACACAGAAAATACTTGTCTTAAAAAAAATAGAGGGAAAGGGCACAAACCAGATGCCTGGTTGTAAAGGTTGACATTCCGAATCATTAACAACTAAATGACTAGGATGTTCCGCCGGAAAACGAGGGTGCGTCATAGATATCGTGTTCAGCGCTCCATCATTGTCCCACCAATCTTCATCCCTGCAAATTTTACCGGCTATTTTAAACAACTCAACAATTCAAATGTAACTAAATCGTCGAAAAGGGCAAACACAACACACACACACACACACACACACACACACACACTAACCGATAGCCTTTATAAGGAGGAGAAACATCGGGAGGGTGACTCCATTGACTCATCTGAAGAACTCGAATAAACAGCAAAGGGTGGATTCCGAGTAAGCCAGAAGGGATCGTGACACCCATTATTTTCCGAGTACGTTTAGTGGCGTAACTGAAATAATACGTATCCGGAAACGTCTGAATATGACTGTTCAATCTCATGGAGCCTTGGATAGTAAGATCCGGAAGAATCCAGTCACCGGATGCAAACGGGCCGCTCCTACCCACGAGGCAATTTACGAGGCCCCAAATTCCGATTTTCTTTCTAGACATATTGAAATGGTCGAATCCGAAATTGTAATAGGATTTCAGCCATTGTACATCGAACCAATCGTAAAGAATTACTCCAACTCGGCATAGTTGGAGTAGACATAGGGGCTTAAGTGACATTCCGTCTTCTGGCCTGTATTGAACAATACAAATAGAATCAAAGATACGAGAAAATACGATAAATACGAGTTGACGATACGAGAAATACTTACTGCATTCCATCTAAATAGGCTCGTGTTGTACCGTTGAATGCTCCGGATAACGAGGTTATGCTTAGAACCCAGTTCGGGGAAGTGTTTTCGTGTCCTTTGAAGGCCTGAAATTTTCGATTGTTTTTGCAAATTCGAAATTTATTTTTAATGTAATAATCAATAAATAATTGGTTTTCAAGATTGATTTTTTATTATTACCCTATCAGCAAGCATTTGTTGCAAGACACGAACAACTTGTGCTCCGGCCGAATGACCCACAAAGTGAATCGGGTGATCCTCATCCCATTCAGGGTAATGCCCTGCATTTTTCATTTATATATCAATCGATTTCTTTTAGGCAAATAAATAAATAAAAATTTGCAGATGAAACTTCGAACAAATCGAACCTTTGTCGTAAACTCTGCCGAATTGTGAATGCCCACATGCTTTGCTGTGTTCTTCACCATAATCAACTTGCCCTCCTTTTAGGTAATAGAACAACTCCCTAGCCCTGAATCCAAGCAACCCCCATCAAATTTTATTACAAGGACAATTCACAATCATATCGAAAAATCGTCTCATTACAACCTAAGACAAAACAAATTTGGCATTTGAACAATTGAGTTTTTAAGGGAAACACACACACACACACACACACCTGTCATATATGCTGGTTAATGAGCCTAAATCAGGCACAAGAACCCTTTCATCCTTCTTCTCTGCTCCAGCAAAATAGGACAAACCACCCAATCTCTATAAATACATGTAATAAAAATTCAATCTTTGCAATTCTTTCACAAATTAAAAAAAAAAAAATCAAGAACAAGAATTGATTGTTAATTCATACATACCCCTTTTCCAAAACCAAAGATGCCATGAACCAACACAATGGGGGGCAACCCCTCAATTGACTTATCCGAGTCAACCCTTTTCAAACCATCAGCCAAATTAGGTTTGAAAATCCAATCACTGAACGCCTGTGACAAATCCCCAGCCACAGCTGTACTAAATATGTAAAACCCATATAGCATATGCACCATAGAACTCACAAAAAGCTCCACTAATTGCAGAGATGAAATCCACCACCTCATCATTCTTTTTTTCCCCTCAAATAAAAAATAATAAATAAAAGAAATTCAAAAAATTGCCAAATCTCTGTGCCTCAGAGCCTTCTCCAAGAAAAAAACAAGAGAAGGCTCTTGATCATCAACCCCCACCCCCCAAAACAAAAACAAAATCAAACCCTCTTCAGCCGTGAAAAAAAAAATCAAGAAACAACAACCCCTCCTCTCCAAATAATGATGTAATAAAAAAATGAAAAAGATTATGTTTCTTGTAATGAAATAATGAATGGGGGTTTCTTGTTTTTAAAGCATGCAAGAAAAAGTGGAGCTTTGTTCCCACAATTTCCTCATTGCCTACCTTTCACTCGTTCGTTCACAGCAAGTCGTTCAAAATTTTTTTTTTCACAACGACCATATGATTATTTATTACCACAACATTAAATAAAAATAGAAAAAGATTGGTTTTTTATTTTAGGTCTACAGCAATTAGCTTCTCTCTCATCTCTCTGTAGAGGAGGGGTGGGGGGCCCTTTCTCTCTCTCGTTAGGAAAGGCTGGTCAAGATTGGTTGCACGTGCCTTAGTGTTAACCGCTGCCAGAGATTTTCCGATTTGTCTTGGTCCCACATAAATGACAAACGGACGATGAAATACAGGGAGGGCAGGCCCTTATTAATTAAGCACATGTCATTAGATATAATCTCCGTGATTAATGAGGGATTAAGGTGAAGGATCTTGTGTGTTTTTATGGGTATAAAGATTAGATTTTTTGTTGGTGGACTACTTAGGTAAACTAAGAATAAATGTGTGTATTTAATTAGAATATTTTATTTGGTGGGCATTTTTATATTGTTGGATAAAATATTAGTTAATATTAATTAAGATTAATTAAAGATTAATTAAGATTGAGGAAGAGGTAGGAATGTGCTGGATGAGAGCTGTAAGGTTTTTTTTTTTGTGTCAAACCAACTCTTACAACTGTCCCACCCCTTATCCAAATCATAGGATTTGTCCCTCTGTTTTTTGTTTTTTTTCTTTTTTTTCTTTTTTTTTATGATTATTATGTGGCTCCAATTCTTTATTTATTTATTTTATTTTGTATTTAAATCATCAAATAACTCGATATACCTAATTGAGCCAGCTCAATGGGCTTACAATTTATTTACCTATTGGGTCACGAGCCCAATATTGAACATCATTATCACCGAGGTCTAATCACCTTCAAATAAGGGTTTGGGCCCAACAATTTCTTAAGGTACGTCTTATTATCTGAGCAATACTATAACATGTATTCTCTGGACTATTTCTACTATCCGCACGTCTAACTTGAGCGTTAGAGGGGTTTCCGCCGGATAAAACTCCGCCTAGTTCACGTGTTTTATGATCGCAGGTATCTCAAGGTCATCAAGCTCGTGAGTCAGTGATCAACTCTGCTCTTCCAGCTCATCCTACTTCAACTCTCTAAGGTGATCTAGTTGTAGCATCATCATCATAATACACGTAATTCGAATTTGAAAAATAAGACATAACAACTTATCAACTATTAAGACAGCTTAGTAAAGAATTTATTAGTTGTTTAACATTAGTTTAGTCAAAGGGGCTATACGTTGAAGTTTGACTTAACAAAAGAAAACATCCATTGACATTCTAATTATTTTATTTGTAAACATAAAAAATAAAAATACATATCTAATTTAAAAGACAAGTGAAGACAATTATTTTGGTCTGAAAATTCACTTTGAATGTTTAGACTACGAACCTTCCAGATTACTTAGAAACTTTTATTTTGGGAAAAAGCAAAATTCGCAACATGTGACTGGTTGACTAGTTGAAGCCTTTGCCCATACAAAAATAAATACTATAAATAGTAATAAATAAATAAATAAACAAAATAAATAAATATAGTAATTTTGTATGGTTGGGAAAAGCAAACGCCGTTTATTAAATTGTGAAGCACATGCTGCATTATCATGCTATGTTAGGTTTGTGTGGTATTTATTTAACGCTTATTTCGGTGTATTATTTATTTTATTCTGTTTTATTTCCTTTTCAAGTGGGCAGTTTTATTCAATTCACATAATTTATTTTGAAAAATAAATTAATTTAATTTGTAAAAAATTAACCTAAAAATACCTCATTCTCTAATTGTTGGAACAAAAAAAATAATTTTTTTTTCAAGAATCAACAGTTAATTTTTTTTTTTAGTAGAACAACACTACTTTTGTAATTAAATGTAAGTAAATGGGCTTTTTCGATTGGCCCATTAATTTGAATCAATCGGGCCTAAAGGAAAAGTTAACCATAATTGGGCCTATTGGGTCAATAAACACTACTAACGAACTCTTCTAGAAGAAAATGGATCAGGCCCGCAATACAATCTGCAATAGTGAAAACGGAAATGCTATTCGCGGCTGCGTTTTTGCTATTCGCGGCTCATAAAAAAAAACCCCTCTCTCTCTAAACTTTCAAAACCCAAAAACCGCAAATAGCAAAAAAAAAAAAAAAAAAAATTCGAAAACGAACAAATCAAGCTCGAATAGCCATTGGGTTTCGATTTTTTGAGGTAATTTCGACTAATTTCCGTATAATATGCATTGCCCATGTCGTTTATGCAACCAATTTCATGTTTAAAGCCCCTACAAATCGAATTGTAGGGGCTTTTTTATTTTCGGCCGTAATGAACTGCACGCCCAAGTTGGGCGGCCAAAGGGTGTTCAAACGCCCGATTTGGGCGTTCGAACACCCCTTGGCCGCCCAACTTGGGCGTTGGATAGTGCAGCAGGCGCCCGGTTTGGGCGTGAACCGGGCGAGTGAACGCCCGGTCCAGGCGTTCACTCGCCCGGTTCACGCCCAAACCGGGCGTTCGAATTAATTTTTTTTTTTTTTTTTTTTTTTTTTTTTTTTTTGAATTCAATTATATTAATATAATTAATTTAAAATATGTTTTATGTTTGTAGGATGTCTAACTGGATGAAAAAATTAGGAATGGGAAAAGGAAAAGGTCCCCTGATTCGTCCTCCTGCAAATCCTATGGACCAGAATACTGCGGAACGGGAGGGCAGAACGCACAACCGTAATGTTACCAGTTCTAAACGTCGTGGGGAACGAACTGGTGCTTTTGTACAACCGCGTATGACAATTGAGGAGGAGGAGTCAGAGGCAGAGCCCGAGCAGGAGATGGATACATATATGGATCCCCACGAGGACGAGTACGATCCAGGACTACGTTTTCAGCAGAAGTATCAGTTCCCGGTGCCTGATTTGCCATCCGATGATGATGACGAGGACGGTTTGACTCCGTCTCCGCCTCCGGCTTATACAATGGCGGGTACTTCCGGTGGTTCTACTCCTGCCCCAAACCCGAGGTCCCGGCACGGTCCGAAAAAAACTCTTCCTACTCGACCGTGGAAGTTGATTGGTGAGACACCCGGTGGACCAAAATACCCTCATTTGATTCCGAGTTTTGGAGCCCATATTGCCTACGACATCTGGGAGGGAAAGGTAATACTTATTAATTTTAATAATTTTTGTTTAAAATGTTTATAGTTGATTTTTCTATTCTTAAATATCAATATATATTCAATAGGGCCGACATATGCTGAAGTTGCGGTCTCATGCGAAGTCTACTTGGTCGGGCCCCGACGACTATTATAGTGTTTCACTATTGGAGAGTACTGGGTTGTATCACTTGCGTTATTGTTCGCTCCCTCAGCACAATAACCCGTTGATAGAGGCATTTATCGAGAGGTGGCAGCCAGACACCAACAGCTTTCACATGCCGTTTGGAGAGATGACTATTACTCTCCACGATGTGCACTATATCATGCATTTGCGAGTTAGTGGAAAGCGCCCTAACGTTTGGATTGATAAGGCAGATGCGATTTATGCGGGTGCGAGAGCGTTCGGTGTCGAGCCCCCAGTTATGGAGAAGTGGTATGGAGGCGGATCCCGGTTAGATGATTTGGATAGGATGTATGGCGACGATTCTTCATTTGCTTCCGAGTTTCGGGTACGAGCATATATTGCGTACTTGCTTGGAAAGCTATTGTTTGTCGATAAGAGTGGATCGAAGGTGAAAGCAGATTTTTTCCCACTTTTAGAGCATATCGATGATTCGCGTAATCGTTCACTAAAACTGTATAATTCCGGTAGAAATCTTCTTCACACGCTGATGTTACCAAAGTTTGCCACGGACCGACTACAAAAGCAAATCCTCGACGCCTACTATTGCCAAAACACTTTGAAGCACGACGCCCCACATTCATGTTAATGTGCCAAAGACATAATAGATGAGGCACAGTCGGAAATACATTCTCTATCGCCTTTAAGAGCCCTAACTCGCGATCAGTCACGAGTGCACTAGGTAGAGTATGTGGGGGGAAAAGTCTCTTCAACCTTTGCAACACCCATGTATAATGCTCTTCATTTTCATGGCGCATAAAAACCACTCCAACAGTAAAAATTTTTCCGACCGGAGTAACACCAACAATCTCCAACAAAGGCAATTTGTACTGATTGGTTTTGTAAGTACTGTCAAGTAGTATAACGTACGGAAACTTACTTAACAATTCGACAGATAGAGGGTGAGCCCACATCAAATCGATAACTGCATGTGTCGTTTCATCTGTACGGAACCACTTGTAATAGTTATGCTCCTCAAGCAACTCAATCAAATATTGCATCACTGTACGGTCACCCCTAGCTAATCTTCTCAACTTCGCCTTTTCATTGTATATTTGTTTCGAATAAGCATCGAGACCCAAGCCATTTTTCTTCAGGTTAGCCAAAATCTTCTTGGGCGGCACATGACTTTGTGAAAGATCCTTGATAATCTTCGACTCCGCTTCATTCAATGCACTAAGCCCATGCCCAGACGTGTATATCGGATGATGATTGTGCTTCCCATATACTGTTCTGAGCTCCCATCTATCGTCCAACCGCCGGCGTCCGACCATTTGAAAACCACATTCTATTTTTTTGCTACCAGACCTTTTCGAGGACGGCTCTGCGTTACTTCCTCGAGGCTTTCCGAACAAGTCACAAGTCAGACACACTTTATTTATTTTGGGGGTACTTTTTCTAATTAATTTCACGAAAAGAGCTCTTGCAACGGACCGAGCCCAATCCACTAACTCGTCCCCCGAGTCAAACAATTGAGTTGTTGTAAAATAATCGGTATGATCAACTTCAACTCTAGACGTATTGACCTGAAAAGAAAATACGGTTTATTGAGTTGTTGTAAAATAATCGGTATTGAATAAAAAAATTATTTAAAAAAAAAAAAAAAAAAAAAAAAAAATTAAAAACGGGTTGAACCGGACGCCCAACTCGGGCGCCCAAAGTAGCGGTACACGCCCAAGTTGGGCGTGCAGTTGGCTGCCGGGCGCCCGAACCGGGCGTGGAGCTGCCAACTGCACGCCCAACTTGGGCGTGTACCGCTACTTTGGGCGCCCGAGTTGGGCGTTTGGCCATTTTTTCGACTTTTTCCGATCGAGAAGAAGAATTTTTTACCTCGCTAGGTCCGCTATCACGATCTTCATCCGACGAGCTCATTTGTTTTCGTATATCACACCAACAAGAATGATTTTTAAGCAAATTCTCTTCAAAACCTTCTTTTTCTAGAGAGATGGAATATTTTATTAATAACCGCGAATAGCAATTTTGCAACCGCGAAAAGCAAGTCCCTAGTGAAAATTACGGCCACCCCCTGAAATAAGTTTAAATTACGAAAAAAACCCATCATATTTGAGTAATTACATCCACCCCTCAACTATGCATTGTCTTACGATTTGTTCGACCCTACACCCGGTGAAAAACACCGGGTGGGTCTTCTGCTGCCATGTGTCTCTTTTTTGTATTTTATAATAGATTCCCGGCTAGGGTTTACCTTTAGGGGTTTTAGAAAAAAAAAAAAAAAAAAAGAACACGTGGCAGCAGAAGACCCACCCGGTGTTTTTCACCGAGTGTAGGGTCGAAGGAACCATTGTCTTACATGTTCATTTTTACGGTATCAAATTTACCTACTGAAGGAGTTTTTTCGTAAGAAAATACATTAATTGAGGGATGACTGTAATTACTCTAACATGTAATTTTAACTTACTTCAGAGGGTGGCCGTAATTTTACCTAACTTTTATGATTATTTTTATTTTAAATGAGCATGAGTTGTATACGTCGAAAATCTGCAATAGTATATATGTTCCAATGATGGAATATTGCAAATTGTGATCACAAATTGAATATGCATAGATTAATGGCCATGGTCAAGGAACCATCATAAGGTCCACCCTCATCAATTCATATATGATTGCATTTTCCAATAATTCTTCCTAATATCTAAATACATAAAAAACAAAAATAGAATATTGTTTGAATTAAAAAAAAAAACATTTTCATATAATGTGTGTCAACATCAATATAATGATGGTGGATGGATTAATTATGTTGCGCATATCAGACTAAATACCGTCCTAATGTCTCGAATTAGTGACCAAATAGGTCTCGATGTAAGGTGTTTATCGACATGCTACCTTATCTTTACATGTTTTCTTATATTACATTTAATGTTAACTATGGTATTAAATATAATTTTTTGTTTCAATTATAATATCCCTAATTTATAAATAGTTTAATTTGTAGCAATTTTGGGATATGAGTATCATTGAGATGCTTATTCAAAAAAATCATGAATTAATAATCATCTCCTAAATTTGATATGATCATTTACACCAATACTAAATTAAATCAAAAGGAAAATCATATACTATTTTTACTATTTTCATTTTCCAATTTACATTCTTCTAGAAGTTGTACAATCAATGGATACGATCACTAGTTAGATGGAAGGAAAAATCAAAAGAATAAAGCAAATAACTGACCCTAAAACCACCAAAATTAAAAATTGAAGGACCAAAAAGTAAATAAAAAAAAAACAAAAACAACTGCCCCCATCAAGGGCACCTCGAATTTCTTCCGGGTCCTCCATAATAAAAATAATTACCCCAAACTCTGTTAATCCCACCTCTTATATCGTAACACTTTGGATGATCGGCCAAAACTCGAAGATTCGATAAAGGGATTAAACTGTTATCCCAATCAACAACTTGTAAGTTTCTGAAATAAGATGCTTTTCCGAACCCTTGTCCTGCAAAATGGCCACTGCCCATTTGGGTTGACGTATGAGCCCCTGAAGTTCTGCTATTTACAGTTTCCCCCCCAAATTGTACCATAGTTGCACGATCCCTTAAATGTGTGAATAAAAATGATGGCCAATAACCAACTAGAATTCCATTCCCAAACTCTAGCCACCAATTTCCATGCTTAGGGTCCTGCATAATAAATAACATACAACATTGACCAAGTCAAAATTTTATATTTACCACAAATTAAGAGGGTGTTTGGCTAAGCTTATAAGATGTTAAAATGAGCTTATAAGATGTTTTAGAGCTTATAAGGTCTTCCAAAGTGTTTGGTAAATTTTTTGAAAAAGATCTTAATTTTTTTTAAAATAAGCTGTTGGAGAGCAAATAAAATCTTTTTAAATAAGTACCTCTACCCCACCTTTTTATTTAAGATCTTTTAATGAGTAAAAATAGAAAATAAGCCCATTATCCAAACACTCTAAAAAATAATCCAAAAAATAAGATGTAACATCTTATCAGCTCTTAAAACATCTTATCAGACGTAAGAGCTTATCAGCTGTTTAAAATAAGTTTAGCCAAACACCCTCTAAAACTCTTCGTATTTGAATAATTACAACTGCATCTCTCAACTATGTATTTTCTTTTAGAAAAACCCTCATTCAGTAGCTAAATTTGACACGATAAATGCGGACGTATAAGACAATATATAGTTGAGGGGCGATTGTAATTACCCAAACAAAAGGGATATTTTTGTAATTTGACAAAATAAAAACACACGTGGATGATACTTTTAGAATTATTTATAAAATAAAATTACAAAAGTGGATTGGTCAGAATATAGATATCTTTGCTTAGAAAAGAATAGTGGTAAGAATCTTAGAAAGCAAAAGATTATTGATATATGCAACATGCGCATGTTAGCTAGGTGGTGTACATGCATCATGAAAATTTTAGCCCTACACCCCCTTTTTTCCCTCTCAAAAAACAAATAAAATTAATAAAGCCTTTAATTTTCTTTTATTAAGTAATGATGAAATAAGCAATTTAATATTGAAAAATAAAATAAAATAAATAATTACCTTCCACACTAATAAGCTAATGTCAAATTGGCCGCCATTGTAGGATGAAATTGGAGAAATTGCTGCGCCAATTGCTATTCTGCTATTGGTCTGAACAAAGCCTGAGCACAGCAAATTGTAACACCCTGTTGTCTGATACGCATCACTCTGCACCCACAATGAATTAAATTAAATTAATTAGGCATTTAATTTACTAAACCAGTTTAAGTAATTAATTAATTACTAACAAGAAAGAAAAAAACTTACAGTCCAGTAGGTGAAGAATCGAGGGCGGTTGTCCCCATAAAGCTCCGGGCTAACCTATTTAAAATTATATTAATTGAATTCAAAATAATGGAGTATGATATTATTGAGAGGTAGTTGAAGATGTAATTGCAATTGCTGCTTTAATAATTTATGAATTAATGAGCTTATGAAAAATATATTTTTTTTCTCACTATTATTTAAAAACTCCTTAAATTAATTAATTTCCATGTATATAATATATAAATAAATAAATAAATACCTGCCAACCAGCTTCAATGGTGTTGAGGTCAGCGGCAAAAGAACCAGCTATAACCCAAATTTGTGACAAGCTGAATTCATACTGATTATCAACGCGTGGGGCCCACACATTTATACTAGCTTTTGCTCCATAATATTCATTTCCACTCACATACCCCACAGCATGCTGATGAACAATTAACATAATTAAGATCATTATTATAGTTAATCAAGATTTATTTAGGGTTGATAATTCTTAATTAGTTATAGTACTTATACATACCTCATGGCCAGTGGTGGAAGAATCTCTTCTAATAGGGTTTCTTGGTATTTTGCGACCGAATCTTCGGACGGAGTTCGCCCTAAAAACATCTTCCTCGCTTGTTCTTCTTATCGGAATCGTCCCTTCCGGGCAAAATTCACCCGACATTCTCCAAACCTGACAATTTTCTTCTCTCTTCGTCGTCGTCGTTTTTAATGTGTACCCTTTTGGCCTTTCCGGTGGATTCTACACTCAAATTCAAGAATGTATATTTATATAAATATATATAAATGCAATATCTAAATTAGGTTTTATAAGTAATTATTTGTACTATATATAGTGATTTTTTTTTTAATTATTTAATTGAAGTGTTTACCATTGGCTTTTGTCCTTTTAATTCAGGATGATCAAAAGCTGGCTGTTGATGAGATAACACACAATCTATAATATCACCATCAGGGCTCTGTCATTTGTATACAACAAATTAAATAAATAAGAAACAGTTAATTAACTAAAACAAAAGAAATATTAAATCAAAATAAATTAGTTGAAATTAAATTAATTAATCAAGAAAGCTTGCCTGAATTGTCTTGAGAGCAGGCTTATTGATCTTCTTGAGATGGGCTTTGATATAATTGCTCAGCTTCGTATTCGACTTTTCTCCGGGCCGGAGATTGTGACCGGTGGCGTTGAAATCGAGAGATACGACGACCGGAGAAAAGGAGGAGAGAAAGAAGAAGAAGACAAAAGATGAAATGATTGGGTAGATCTTGAACTTATACCAACTAGAATGAATATCCATTTTTAAGGAATTATATGTATATATATAAATACATATATAATTTGTGGGTCTTGTTTTCTTCTAACACAACTGTTTGTCTGTGTGTGTTTGTGTTGTCCTCTTCTTCTGTTGATCCAAATCTGGTCTATAGTTTGTGTGTATATATTTTCAGATATATATTTATATATATAATGTATGAATAAGATGTAACAAGTAATAACATGTAGAAATTATATATGTTTAGAGTTTGGCCCCCCATGTGGGGGTGGGGGTATAAATATATGGGGTTGTGACCAAGACATGCAATAATATTTATATAATAATTTATAATGAGAATTGAAGAAAAGAGGATGAGGGTTGGGGGGTGGGGGTGGGGGTGGGGGTGAGTTGTGTTTCCATTCTCCAATACAAAGACTGAAATTTTTTTAATTTTTTTTTTGTCAAAAATGTTGCAGTGTAATAAATATGTAATGTTAATATTAGTGTCTAATTAACTATATTTGTCATTTTCTTTGAGAAATAAAATTTTCAATTATTGAGTAATTAATTTAATTTTTCTTAAAAAAATGCGACACGCACACCTGATTATTTACACTGCGTGCTTATTTAAGTAAATAAAAAAGAAAAAGAAAAATCGAATTTGCTTTATGAGAGGGGACAATGTTTTGCTTTTTTGAAATGAAAAAGGCCATTTTTGTAATTATAAAACCACATGCCATGGTTTAATTATTTAGAATCAAACTTCTACAGTAATCAAACCCAATCATACCATGCGTGCACTTTGTCTTTGCTTGTGAACATAATAATATCAATTTTCAAACTATTAAAAAAATGAATAAATAAAATCAAGTGTTGTGCAAATTTTAAAATTTGTTAACCACAAAACAAAGTGGTATGAATTAAAGGATTTAGACCCCTAAAGTGCAATATTAAGCAATCATAGTGTCTTATCTACAAAGTCAGCTTTAATTTCTCAGTCAAATAAAAATTAACAAAATAAATATATTAAGGATTTATATAGGAATTTAGATGGTCCAATCCAAAGTGGATATTGTCTAAAACCATGATTGAAATGTTAATGTTTGTCTACCTAAACAATTCATCATGGCCATGGTAAATAGCTAGGTGCATATATTCATGATAATCATCATACATGTTGTTGGGGGGCCGCCACCCCCTTTATTGCATCATCATGATGCACAAGATGATGATGATGATGTTTCTCATGCAAAAATATATACACAAAGTTGATACGGTGTTCTTTCTTCTCTGTTATGCATGCACCAATATAATGATTATATTGAAGATATTAATATTAAATAACACGTTGAATTAACAATTTAAACTTTTAGTTGAGCTGATCCTTAAATATAATATCAGACATCAATATACGCTTGAAATTCTCAAAAGGATCACAAAACTACACTAATATAAAATAATTATTTTTTGTATAAAATTTTGAGAACTGCCTATATCGACACTTCTCATAAGTCATAATTATAATGCTTGTCTTAATAAGGAGAAGATTGGAAATAATTATCGTTGACTTTTGGTCACGTGAACTAAAATTGACCCACGTGGAAATACGTAGTCAAAGCAATATTTTGGGCCTTTTTGCTTGAAAGCCCAAAAATAAATGTGTCACGAAGAAACAGGCCCATTAACAATGTTGGGGGAAATACAATTTTAGCCGCTCAAGTTTACACCGATTCCATATTTGGTCATTCATATTCACAAAAAAACAAATATGGTCCCTTATGTTTAAAAAAATCAACACTTTTAGTCATTTCTGTTAATTTTTCGTTACTACCAACGGAATCAAGCGTGTGAACATCATTGCCTTAATTGACGGACTAACGGTAAATTGATGGAAATGAAAAAAAAATGTTAAAGTATTGAAATACGAGGGACCAAATATATTTTTTTGTGAACATGGTGGACCATATGTGTAATTAGTGAAAACTTGAGGGATGAAAATTGTAATTTTCCACAGAGTTTAGTAAAATGATTTTCTGAATCCATAAGAAAAAATTATCCTCAAATTAGACAGAATTATAATAATGAACAAAATTAAACTTTATTTTTTTGAATCTTGTTTAATTTGCTTAAAGTTATAAGTTATAACAAAATAAAATAATAAAATTCATTGATATTTTTACATTACAATAGTACACAACAAATCACAAAATAGAACATTGCAAATAAGGTGCTTGAACAGTAACATAAAAAAAAACTCAAAATATTAAAATAACGAATTCCATATTATATATGAAATATAATATGGGTAATAATAAAACATTAATCCACCATTTTCTTCCAGACAACCTTAAAAATCAAATTAAAGTTTGAATAATAAAAAATCTTCCGACATTCATAAATATTCATCAAGGCTTGGTCTCCAAAACAGAGAGGAGAACGCCGGCGAGTTTGGTCATCTCCTGATCGAACCGGCTAACCTCCGGCAACGAAACCTCAAACTCCTCCAGCGCGTTTCTGCAGTCGAAGAACGTGATCGACGATAAATAAGTCTTCAGCGCCGAAGTCGGATCGTTCTTCACGAACTCCACGCACTTCCCGAGGTCGAAGATTATGTTGTCGATCGCCTCCGTACACGTGGACCCGATCGACACCCTCGACTCCGGGAACAGGCTTACGGGGAGCCTCTTAGCGACGCCGGCGGCCATCGGAACCGCCGCCTTCGCCTTGACGGCGGTGGCCAGGATCGCGTTCGTCATCGCCTGCGGCCAGGTCTTGGCGCCGTTCACCATCTGGGTGCAGAGTGCTCGGGTCGGGTGGGCGGTCCGGCAGAAGGGGCTGAAGTTTCCGGCTTTGCGGGACTCGACGGCGTGTGAGCTGGCGGTGGTGGAGAGGAGGATGAATGTTGTCGCCAGGAGGGCCAGTGAGGATGAAATTACGGTGGTACCCCTTGGACTCATTTTCTCCTTTTTTTTTATTATTATTTTATTATATTTTTAAGGCTACTGCAGAAAATGAGTCGAGGCGTTAGGAATTAATGCTAATTAGATCAAAGTATTGTGATATTAGATTTGCGAGTTTAAATAAGCGGATTTATGGTTTGGCGTTTTTTTCTCATTTTCGGTTTTATTTTCTGGCTGGTGTTCTCTTGAAATGCAATTCCATTCATTGCCGTTAATAAAGCTTTCAAATACATATATTTAATTGTAAATTATTAAAATATCTAATTAATATTTTATAAATCTGTATATGTAATGGATAATCGATATATAATGCAATAAAATATGTAATGTAGTATATATGTGGTACTCTACGAATTGGATTTCTATTGTGATAATTGTGCACGTAGTATATATATGTTTTGTATTGTATCTTGTACATATGCATGCTGCAGCCAGCATGCATATATAGATAGCATGCTTAAATTTAATTATAAATTTAAAACCAATATGTATGACAATATTCAAATTACTCCAATCCGTTTATGCAATCAATAAATCATTTTTCACCTTAAGCATTTTATTTAATGAAATGAATAATGAACAATGTTAATATACATTTATTTTAAATAGCCATATATACATACTATTAAATAGCCATCCATATATCGTGACCGAACTTGAATGCAGCCCAAGATCCACGCAAAAGTTTGGCCCAAAGAGAGAAAGCCACCAAGGCCCACTAAGGTGTGCCACTTAGAAAGCAGTCCATGTCAAAAGCGACTCCTCGTAGATATGTTTGAGCGGAAGGGAGGAGCCGTCGGACACCAACGCAATAAATGCATTGACACTAGCATTTATTACCAGAATGACTTGTGACAGCCGAAAAAAAGAAGAGTTCAAGGAAATGTGCGAAAAAACTATCCGTCTAGGAATCACGAGAGGTGGCGATAACTGATTAGATGGTAATGGTTTGGGATTACCAGGAGAAGGCATAAAGGAGGCGACATGGGTGGCGGTAGGTATACCATCGCCCCAATTTTCAGGGGCCGATAAGGCTCGAACTAGAGTGTTATAAATAGGATATCTCCCTTCCTGGAAAAATGGAGTTTTTAGATATTCATACATTGGCCAATTTGTTTCTTCATAAAAAAAATATTTAAGTCCATTATTAAGATCGCTTATTGTCCTTTACTGACCTGACCATCGAAGTGTTAACTCCGACGTCAGTTCGGCTCTCCTTTATTGATATGATAGGATAATTGCCTTCCACGAGTAGACGTTTTCGCTGCCACCATATTTATTAAGTGATTCGGACGTTACACTTTTAGGATCGATTATATAGTATATACAAATAATTCTCCCGCCAGGGTTTTCTTGGCGCCATTTGCCATTCATTATTTCTCCATATATATATGGTATGCCATTCATCAAAAAATACTTCCTTGATGCAAAATTAAATTATTTATCGTTTTGAAGAATTTTTTTTTTCAAATTATTTATTACTTTAGAATTAGAATGATGCATTTATTAATAATTTTCTCAATTTCGTACTCAATAATTGATTAAAAAAATTTTAAAAAGCCAAGAAAATTGTCCATTAATCGGTTACATTACATTATTACATGGGAAGCAGAAAAAAAAATAATAATTACATAATTCCCTCTAAAAATGGATGGAAAAATAGTCAAAATACTATTTATTCATCATCCAATAATTAATCTGGACCCATATACTAAAACAATTAAATCAACAAATATATATTTACGACAGTAACTGTAACACGACCCAAAAAGACATCCCTCTTGGAGACATCATGGGAAATGAAACAACCCGAAAATAAAAATAAAAAATATATATTTATATAAAAATAAAAATAAAATTAATTAATTCTGCAAAATAACTGCCAAGCAATTGTCCACCCTCCTAGTCAAATGGCCCGCGTATTTATTGAGTGGGAAGTCGGGTCCAGCCGGTTTCATGGCTTCCTGGCAGTCGGTTCTCAAAGCCGCGCTGAGGTGAGCCGCCACGGCACCTATGTCGTTGGTTTTAAAAGCTTGTAGGCTCACCTCTAAATCATCGACAACGTTATAGAAATCGTTGTCGCAGGTCTTCATTATCTCTGCCACCGTGTCCGGATCCAAATGGCTCAGAGCCGGCTTCAAGATTGGGACCAAGTCCTTGACCCGCCTAGCCAGATCCAGCGTGGCAAGCATCGCGTTGTTCGACGCGTCGCGCCAGCTAGACGCGCCGTTCACCATCTGTGTGCAGATGCGCCTGTAGCTAGCCGTGTGGCAGAATCGGTTCACGCCGACGAATCTTCGAGCCTCCGCCTGCAGCGGAATCTGAGCGGCGCCGAGGAGAATAAGAGCAGCCGCGGCTGCAAAGAGATAGTTGAACTTTTTTGGAGCCATTGTAAATATAATTAAAAAATAAAAAAAAATACACTTTTAATATATTCTTTTTTCTTTTTTTAAATATATATATATATATTTGGCTCCTGGAGTGAGTTCTTCTATCTCTTATTTTCTCTTTTGATAATCTCTCTCGGTAATTAGAGTGCAGAATATCACGTATGATTGAGAAAATGGAGAAGTGTTGTTTAATATAATGTGGATTAATAGGTGTTTAATTAGTAATTAGGATCAATGGTTTTTCTGTTATTTCGCAGTGTTTAGTGGTTTTCCTTTCATGTTTGTTTTATTATTTTACTTCGACCACAAATATTAAATAAATTATCAAATTTTAAATATAAATATAAATATATTTAAAAATGGACACGTGTCAATTCATGATAGGTTATTTGGTTATTCTATTCTTAGATAAAAAAAAAAATATTCTTATCGACATATAATTTTAATTTTGAATATATGATAATACTGATACAACATATAAATGTAATTTTTAAAAATAAAAATTAAAAACATCTTTAATTATTTTTCAGAAATTAAAATTGGAATACGAATTAAAATGGGCTTATGTCGAAAGTTGGTATATTCCTAGCCCAATCTGAATAATTATGGGCCCAAAACAATCAATTTTAAGCCTTTTACACATTAAAACCCAATTTCATTAATCCTCTATATAAATATATGCCAGTGTTCATCATAATTACAAGAAAGCCATTAATAGAAATTCTTGTTAGGTAGTGGTTAAACACACACCAACTTGCAGTAGCAGTAAACTTCACTATCACGAGTTTACAGTTAAGTCAAACAAAAGATATTCGTTGACCAATTAAGTCTTCCATCTGCCTCAAATTGATTGTTAATTTGATCTATATTTCTTCATAAAGGATTTAATTATCCTCCAACTTACAATAATAAAAATTAAAAATTAAAAATTACTAATTTATTATTTTTAAATAAACAAATAAAAAATACTGGGAGAAAATATTTAATTTGGTGATATGATTTGACCACTTGGTTAGCTAGTAAGAAGAAGGCATGTAATGTATCATTCATGAATGTGAAATCAGATGCATGCACGTTAAAAACGGTGACTTCCCAATGCATTAATTGCTTTTCTAGATACTCGCAAGATTCTATTATATTCTGGCGAGATGCGATAAATATCGTTTTAGTTTTAGTAATACTATCTCGATTTCGGACGCGATTTTGATTATTTTGGAAAAAAGTGAATTCGGCAAAGCTTCGATCACTAAAATTGGATGTCGAGTGAGAAAAATGTACATGAATTAATGAATATTGTCTACAACTTTGATGGATCGTTATCTAAAATTCAAAATGTAACTTATTTAAGCGTAACTTTGTCATCCGACATCCAGTATATTTGACTTTTGTTAGATTCAAAAAATAACTCACAAAGCTTAAGTTTTTGTGAATTCTACCAAAATTAGACTACAAAAGGATCAAAGTCACGTTTGAATTCAAAACGATATTAATAAATTTAAAACGACATTTAATATTTCAGTAAATATGGTCCAACCAACTTATAAACCTAGTGCTAAATTGCAAATGACCAAAATACCCCTAAAAGACTATAAAACCTTGATTAATTAGTTGAGTAAAACAAAGGGGTAGGCGCAGGTTTTAACAATTTCCTCTCATGTCATCACTCATCACTGTCTAATTGACGGTCAGGATTTGTAAAACAAGAGCACAAGAACAAAAGGTCAGTTTTAAGATTTGTCATTAATCCCTTGATTATCTGGTAATTACAATTTTCCAATTTCTTTAACTAAATACTAGCTTGTCTGGTGTTTCTTGGATCATTTCACCTAATTCAGAAATTAAAGAGGGCTTAATCGTCATTATGCACATGAAACAAAATAGTTAAATTTGAAGAGACAACTGAATCTCTTACCAAGTCAACGAACAGCAAATTGCAGATTCATCCCCTTGGATTCCTGGTAAGCTCCAAAGTCAATGGATGCAAAAATCATTTGTTTCACACATCACTTTCCTACTAAGCACAAACCTTTGAACTTCACGCCCCTTATCAATTAATATTCAAACTTTTCTCCCCAAAAAATACAAAAATTCCTACTTACCCACATGTCAAAGAGTAAGTGAGCAATGTGACTCGGCGATAAGTTTTTTTAGCCTTTCGAACTCCATTTGTATCCGTCATAAATAATTTATAGCTAGTGTAATTTATATTTCTCGTGCAGTTCGCAAAAATATTGCACTAAACCCGATATTTAGTCAATGCACTTGTATTGACTAAGTGGGTTAAGACTTGTTCATTAAAAAAATAAAGGTTGATTCTCCTAGATTCTAAGCATCCAATTCTTTTAATGCAAACCAAAGAAAATTAAAGTTTGAAATATTAGCCGACTTCCAAATAAACATGCTGTCACTTTTCGACTTTGAGTTGTTAATCCTATTTTGAATTTTCTTACAACTTTTTGTTCAGAAAAAGGCAACCTAAATCGAGAATTTTAGATGCTACACTTAATTATTTACTCTGAGTGCATAGTGAGTAGTTACTTAATTAAATTTAGGGTTCAAATTCATCCAATGTAAATAACCAGGCGTAACATCCGACTCCGACTCCGCCTAAATTGTTGTTCAATAAAAAAAAAAAATTAAATAAACTAAAGGACAAACCTAATTTATTGGTCCAATATGCATAAATTAGTTGAATGTCATATCGGAAAATTCTATGCTACACCTGGTGAATATAACCAGGCACCCTAATTAATAAGATTCCAATTACGGGTTCAGTTATGGCCCAATGGGTTTTAGAAATATAATTATAAAATAAATAAAAAAGGACACATGTCAAGAAAAGAGCCACCCAGTGAAAATCACCGGGTGTAGCATCGTATTTCCCATGTCATATCCGAAATACTCAAGTTATATAAGGCAGCTCAATTAGTTTAACATTTTAGTTGTCGGGTCATAATTTATTACCTCCAGTTTCCCTGTAAACAATTCTCTACAGTTAATATGGAGATTTCTCATAACGCAGACGACTCTTATAATCAGAAGAAATTCGCACTTCCGGTGGACTCCGAGCACAAAGCCACCGAATTCCGGCTATTCTCCGCCGCCGCGCCGCACATGCGCGCGTTCCACCTCTCCTGGATATCCTTCTTCGCATGTTTCGTCTCCACCTTCGCCGCCCCGCCGCTGCTCCCCATCATCCGGGACAACCTCGACCTCACCGCCACCGACATCGGAAACGCCGGCATCGCCGCCGTCTCCGGCGCCGTCTTCGCCAGAATCGCCATGGGGACGGCGTGCGACCTGTTCGGCCCCCGCCTCGCCTCCGCCACGCTCACACTCCTCACCGCGCCGGCGGTCTACTGCACCTCCATCGCCGACTCGCCAATCTCCTTCCTCCTCGTCCGCTTCTTCACCGGCTTCTCCCTCGCCACGTTCGTCTCCACCCAGTTCTGGATGAGCTCGCTGTTCTCCGGCAGGGTCGTCGGAACCGCCAACGGCGTCGCCGGCGGGTGGGGCAACCTCGGCGGCGGCGCAACCCAGCTGATAATGCCCCTCGTCTTCGACCTCATCCAAAACATCGGCGCCACCAAATTCACAGCCTGGAGAATCGCGTTCTTCATCCCCGCGCTCTTTCAGACACTGTCGGCGTACGGCATCTTCTTCCTCGGACAGGATTTACCCGACGGAAACTACTCGGAGCTCCACAAATCCGGCGAGAAGCACAAGGACAACTTCGGCCAGGTTTTCCACCACGCCATCACGAATTACAGAGGGTGGATACTGGCGTTGACTTACGGCTACTGCTTCGGAGTTGAGCTCACCATTGACAACATCATCGCGCAGTACTTTTACGACAGGTTCAACGTGAATCTTCACACAGCTGGAATTATTGCCGCCAGTTTCGGGCTGGCGAATTTGTTCTCGAGGCCAGGTGGCGGTATGCTGTCAGATTTCATGGCGAAGAGGTTCGGAATGAGGGGAAGGCTTTGGACACTGTGGGTAGTTCAGACTTTAGGCGGAGTTTTCTGCATTATTTTAGGGCAAGTTGGATCTTTGGGTGTTTCGGTTGCGGTGATGCTCGTTTTTTCCGTTTTCGTTCAAGCCGCCTGCGGCCTCACCTTTGGCGTCGTTCCTTTCGTTTCTAGAAGGTATGTACGTGTAAGCTGTAACCTTACACGTAACCGAGCCAGCATAGAGCTAAGGGGGCCATGGCCCCCACTTCTTCATAAAACTTATCGGTTTACATATATATTTGTTATTTTTCGAGTACAATCCGAGTATTTCCGAATACGGAATAATATTTTTCATTATGAATTTGAGGTTCTGATTTTCGATGCAATTTTAAATGACGAAAATGTTTATGAAACATACGATTTTTATTTTCTAAAAACTAATATCATTACTATTATTTATGTATTTTCTTTATAGGTTACTAAGAGATTAGAAATATGGAATTTCACCAAATCCGATCAGAAAATTTTCGATTTTGGAACAAGTTTGGTTTTATTCCAATTCCCAAAATTCCCAATTTCAATTTTCCTGGAAAATTTGTGGAACGAAATTGAAATTGGTTTTTCACTTGCGGAAAGATAGGTTTTTTTTTCGAAAGTTCAAATTTTGATATGATCCGTCCGACTTCCACCCTAACTGTAGTATTTTGTGGCTCCCTTAGACAACTTTTTCAAATTCCGATCCAACCCGTTCGATTTCCACCTCTAACTTGTAGTCTTGTGGCTCCCTAATACATGTTTTAGTGTATAGTTAACATAAAATCCTGGTTCCTCGATTTCTTTTAATTTAATTAAAATTGTATTCTTAATTATAATTGCCAGGTCATTAGGCATAATATCGGGGATGACAGGTGGAGGAGGAAACGTGGGGGCGGTTCTTACGCAGGTGATATTCTTCAGAGGATCGAGATACTCGACCGAGACAGGTTTAACACTTATGGGAGTGATGATGATTTGCTGCACACTACTTATTACATTGATATATTTCCCACAATGGGGCGGAATGTTTTGTGGGCCCTCGTCTAAAGGGAAGACGACCGAGGAAGATTATTACATGTCTGAATGGAGTTCGTCGGAGAGAGAAAAGGGTTTCCATAGGGCTAGTTTGAAATTCTCGGAGAATAGTAGAAGTGAACGGGGGCGAAAGATTGGATCGGCAGCCACCCCCATTGACGGAACTCCAAATATATATGTCTGAATTTTGTAATGAAACTTCTGGAATTTATTCAATATATATGTGCATGTGTAAAGAATCTTGAGAAGGGTTATTTTAGGAGCTCAAATCCCTCTAATGTAAAGAGCATTATATTATGTATCTTCTAATGTTTTTGAGCCGGACGACGCCGTATTGAACTGAATCCCCAATTTGGTTTCGTAATTAGGGCTCGAATTGCTTGGCGGAAAGAGAGGCCCAATCTATGATAATTTGGCCCGGTAGTATATATATCTTGTCGATTGAGCCCATTTGAGAAAGCCCATTTATTTATTAGAGTTAATTCTATAATAAAGCCCAGTCATAGGATTGTAGTAGTTAAATTTTCTTTTTCTTTTTTTTTTTTGTTAAAATTGATAATTCAAATGGGGAAGCCTTCTTGAAAGTCTTTTTATGTGATTTTTCCCAATTTAGGTTAAAGAAATAAATAAACTATTCGAATTTCGATATACTAGATCAATAGACAAGTACTGCTCGATCAATCCGGTGAAACGTCTCATAAAAAATACTTAATTCCAGTCAAAAAATTATAACGGTTGGTTCGTCTGGATTTAGCTCAAATGAATTAGTTTTGCAGTACTCCTACATTTGGCCTTGCTCATTTATAAATCACATTATGAGATGCTATATTCAGTGTAACGCACTGGGTGATCTAGAACCGTAGATCTATATAAATAACTACTCACTAAACAGACACACACATGAGTGTGTGTTATTATGTGTAGATTAAAGGTTTAAGATCATCCACTATATTTCATCGTGTGTACTATCTAGAAAACCCGAGAATAATAATACGGATAAACTAAATAAGCTAACTTTCCTTTTACGCATAAAAGAGAGGCCACCAACTTTTAAAGCTTTGATGCCAACCTATGAATGATTTATAAGTCATTTTCTGAGTGCGCGTGCGGTTAAAGATTAACAGATGATTTGGACGGTGCCTGCACCGAATTTTCCGTTAACTCGAACTCAAAAAGACTTATTTATCCCTATTTTCTATTGCCACCAAAATTATAACTGAAAACGAAAAGTGTGTAGGGTCCACCATATGACCTGCACTAGCACCACACCCAACTCACTCTCCTCCACATAGCCCACACAAGCACGTACCTTCAAAACTCGTAACAATTATTCCGAGTTAGTTAGTAATCGAAGAAAATCGAAGTCTCGGAACATTTTACATATATAAATAAGGGTAAATTACGAGCATCTCTGAGGTAAAACTAAATAATTTACAGACTCTTTGGGCATTGCTAGTTACAAATACCTCCCTAGTTGTTTCTATGTCTTAGAATTACATCCTTATGAAGTTATGAATAACGAAAATTTGAAGATTCCAAGAATATTCAATCTGAATTTTCAAATCTACTCCCATTAGGCACACGTAATTCACAATAGTTTGTTTGTTTATTAAAAATGATAATTTAATCAATTCATTCATTCTGTTAAGATCTATAATGGGCTGTAATTCTTGCATTTCTTTTTAATTCTTACAAGAACCTCCTACACAACGAGTACCTTCGATCCACCACATACCCACATGGGTATGTGTGTTTGAATATATGTGTGTATATCATATATATATATATATATATATATATATATATATATATATATATATATATATATATATATATATATGTGTGTGTGTGTGGTGAAGAGAGGAAACCCTAGCAAGGGGCAAAGTTCCTAGATAATTAATTAACTTAAACTAGATTAAAGGCTTACTTACTTTATTCAATAATGCTAGTTTACATGGCTAACCAAGAACCCCACTACTAGTGGTGGAGTGACTAGTGACTATACTAATTAGCTGCTCTTTTATTATTGAAACATTAAATAAAAACTTTAATTAGCTTAGTTAGCTAGCCAGCTTGTGGGGCTTTTGGGGGCCATGGCCCCCAACTACTTCTCAAAATCCAATATTTTATACAGATAATTATTATTTTTCATGAAAAAAAATTCCTATATAAAAAATATAAAAATAAACAAATAGAAAGAATTATGAAACTGAATTTATTTCATTTTTTCATTACATAGAAATATTTAATGCAAGATAACCATCACCTTCTTGCACTTCAAAATCATTGCAGAAGGGAAGCAAATATTTAAACTTAAAAAAAAAAAAAAGCATATTTTAATTTATTTTATTACAAACAACTAATATCATGTGATTTTGATATCCTCTTCACAAACTCACTCCCACTTCTCACACAGTAGTCCATGATTGCAGGGGCAAGTGGCCCTAGTGATTTCCCATAAGAGTTCCAGCACAACCCTTGTTGAAATCCACGTTTGTTATTAATCGACGGCTCTAATTGAATCGAAATTAAATCGACATCCGTGCATGGTACGGAGCTGCTGCACGCTAGATGAATAGGCTGCACCGCATAAGTCCCGATTATTTGATCGAATTTAACTCCTGATATTGCCACTGCACCTGTCTGATTCTTGCACTGATTCTTGTCACAGTAGTATTGGTCGATGGTTATCGGAACTTTCACATCGGAGACTTGAATATTCGAAAACGTCACGTTTTTCACCGACCCAATACCTCCCTAATTAATATACCAATGTACGACGAATCAATCAGTACTATGTCAATTTTTTTTTAATTTATTGTTGACAATTAAATGAGAATTTATTTAATTAATTACCTGCCATGTTTTGATCCTTGCACCATATAGAGTATTCTGCATTATGATATTTTCGACTAGAATATTCGACACGCAAGCTGTACTTTTGTCTTTCCCTAGCCCTCCTAAACTGTTTTTTTTTTTTTTTTTTTTTTTTTTGGATTTAATAAATACATTGTAAGAAGAAAAAAAATCAAGAAATATACTGTATATATAAATTAATGAACTAATTGATTACCTTATTCCATGACCAGGGCCACAATTTATATGATGCACATGAATGTTTGAACAACCTGTTTGTATAGACACACAATCGTCTCCTGTCCGAAAATCCCGAAAAAAATCAGTTACATATTGAAATTGTATCATTAAAAAAGAAAGAAAAAAAATGTTTGAAATTGCTAAAAATAGAAAGATTAATTCGATCGACCTGTTCCGATATCGGAATGCATGATTTCGACATCCTGAGAGTTCTGGAGGTGAATTCCATCTGTGTTTGGACTGTCTTCGGGGGCAGAAATCGTGACGTTTTCGACCTTCACCCCCTTTGAATTATCGAATTTTAAGTGGCATAACGGACTATTTACGATACTAATATCACGAACCGTGACGTTATAGCTCGAATAAAATCTCAATGCCTGTTATCAATTCAAATAAAAAAATCAGTTTCAAATTGCTAATTTATTTTCAGACAGCTAACACGAGTTCTTACAGTCGGTTTGATGCCCGGAACTTTCTTGGCTCTCTTCTTCTGCATAAATATTCATTAAAAATAAAATAAAGATCGAATTTTTATTTCTTAATTCTTATCAACATTGAAATTTGGTTAATTAATTACCTTATTGACCTGTGAAGAACACCACCAGTTCGAGCCTTGACCGTCAACTGTACCGGTACCTTGGATGGTGAAATTCTGAAGCCATTTGAAATTCATCCACTGATATAAATTTGATTTCGCCCACGACCCGATTTTCGGAGGTGCTAATAGAGTACCGTCAATCTATTTCCGAAAAATCTCGTCAGCATTACTACAAATAATATAAGAAGTTAATTTTAATTTTCGCGAAAAAAAAAATTCGGCTGACCTGTAAAACAAGATTCGGCATACAAGGGCCTTGAAGTGTAACAGGTTTGATCAGAAATTTAAATTCCGAAGGTATTTCTACGAAGCCTCCGATAACCTTGCATGCGGATTTCCATGCCGATACAAGTGCCTGCTTGGTTAATAGTAGTACAATGATTATTAATTATCATTAAAACAAAACAAAACAAAAAACATGATTTTATTTGTTTTATTATTACAAAATCTGCAAAAAAATATTTTTACCTTGGAATCGTCTGAAACTCCGTTAGCCTTAGCTCCGAACGACAAAATGCTGAAAACGGATGAATCGGGTAGTGGAGCTGGTGCAGGAGCCGGATTGTTTTTGTGTTTTTTATTCTTGTGCATTTTGGTTTTCTTGGTATGGTATTTCCTAGCGTCGATCGATAATGCGGAGAAAACGAAAAGCCAAATCACGAGGAGGAGTACAAGAGAGAAGGCTCTCTTCATCTTTGGATTTAATTATTTATTTTTGATTTTGCAGTAGAATTTTTCTGTCAGTTTATTGAGTTTAAGGTGGAGGGCTTTTTTCCTGTCTTGAAACAGGGGAGGAGGTTGTCAGTGGCAGTTTATATAGTTAGAGTGTTGGAGAAATAGCCATGATTTTGGATTGAAATTACAAGAATGCCCTTTTTTGCTTTATTAGTGTAAGCAAATATATGTGGTGGCACTACCATATATCTGAAGATCTGTAACATTTTTGCAATGAATCTTTGAATTGCTGTTATTTCACTGTAACATTGGCCCTAAATTTGTCTATTTTTTATTTATTTAGACACTAATTAATTAGTAATAATAAATAGTTAAAACAGGCAATTTCAGACCAATTATTATTTGGAAAGTTGTATTTAATAAACTAGTAAGTCCTTTAAGTGGGCAATTATTTATAAATTATCTTGTCACCCTTTTTTAATCTGTGATTTGTTAGTGGATCACTGATTCACTACAATTGAGCTTTAATACTAAATATATAAAAATAAATAAAAAGGATTAATGAAGAAAGTGTGACAGGTAATCTAGTTTGTGGATATGTAGGATCTCAGTTGGGAGCATAAGATGGTGATTCCCATGTTGTTTAGTGTGAGAATAAAAGAAAAAAGGTGCAAGAAAAGTAAAAAGATCAATTTTTTTTTAAGAAGAAATAAAATATAGGGTAAATTACGGCCACCCTCCTAAAGTAATGTTAAATTACGAGAAATCTCATTTGTGTTTGGACAATTATAATTATCCCTAATTATGAATCTTCTTGCACGTCCAATCTTATAGTGTTAAATTCAATATAATCTTCTAGATTCCGTGGAATGTTATCTAGTTTGTACTCGTTTTGTGCAAATATGCAGTTTCTGATGCACCACAATCTGATATTTACAATCCAAGAGACACGTCTTATGATCATCTTGTCTCAAAATGTGGAACTCGAATTGAGGAAAATTAATACAAACTGGAGAATATTCTACATAATCTAGAAAATTTCACTAAATTTGACACCATAAGGGTGGACGCGTAATTATCCAAACCCTCTAGTTTTTCGTAATTTGACCTTATCTCAAAAGGATGGCCGTAATTTATACTGAAATATATGGAAGAGATCACCGAAGTATTATTATATTGCGAAAAACTACTTATCTAATTTTCATTTTCTTCTCAAAAAAATAAAATAAAATAATCTCATTGTATTATGGGCGGTAGTTTAGGGTAATAAGCTGTCCTTCTTGCATGCTTTTGCCCCACCGATGTGGGACATACATTAAAGAAGGTTCCTCTTCCATTGTGTATGACTGTTGTTTTTCTTTTGAGTTTGGGTGTGTTAAAGTTGTACTTTGCTTCTTTTTTATTTATTTATTTATTTATTTATTATTAGTATTATTTAAGTCGAATCGAAAAGAGTACAAGAATATTATTAACGGCAAGACGAGTTCAAAATCGCTTCAACGTTTCGAAAGATACGATTTATTTTTCGAAAGTAATTGATTGCCAAGTTGAATATTAATTGAACCAAAAACTCTTTAGAATCTTAGTTAAGGCAAGCTAAATATTCATCAAACCTTTCAATAAATTTGAGCATTAAACACTACTCCATAATAGTAGGTCCAATCTAGCCCAAAGTAATTAATGGCCAATTAATTAAAGAGTTTCTCCCACGTTGGAAGAATATGTAGATAACAAAGGGAAAGGGTTGCTATAAATTAATAAGAAGAGGCTTTTTGTTAATTACTTACCTGGACCGGGTGTATGGCTGATCAAGAAGGGTCATGGCCTAGGTTAGTGACCTCCATTGCACAGAGGAGGGGCGCTTGCCTAAGGTCGACCCAAGTGGTTGATCCTACGTCATAATTTGTGATAGTGGGGGTTTGCGTACGCGCAGCCCCTTCCCAATTTATATTTTAATTTTATCGTTATACGTTAAATTACTACAATACTTACATTATATAGCTCTTAAATATATTTGTTAACATATCTAATTTAATATTTGACATTTTCTAGTTTTTTTTTAAATGGTATTTTTGTATGTTTACATTCTAGTTTATGCATTATACAGTGATCTGATCAAATTGGTACATTTGGGCCGAACTCACCATACTTAGAATTATTGGGTCGAACCGATGACTAATTGAAATCCAAGCCCATTAAATCGGAAGCCTGATGAAGGGTAAGCACTAATATAGACATGATGTTAAGAGAAGATTTAGTGACAATGAGATTGCTGAATAGACATTTCGAGTATATAGAAACACAATAACACATAACATATCGCATAAGAAAGTGAGTAAGGTATGGTAGGTGGCAAGCTCAAAAATAACTGTTGGAGAGGAAGGTCTTAGCACAATTTCCGTAAAGCATATTAGAAATGTATGCAAATTAGGATCGATAACTGACATATCAAAGTGAATCTCGGGATCAAGAAGATATCTTCAATCAAAAAATAGCCATGAATAATTTTCTATATAAATGAAAACGAAAAGCCCTATTAGGATTTCCGATTGAACATCAATAATACATTTTTACACTCTTTCCTGAACATTTTCTAATCGCTTGTTCATTGCCGCCGGCCCTACGATCCGGCATCGAGTGAGCTCTACGACGATCGAATAATAATAATTACGACGTTAAAATGAATTATAATTGAAGGCTGGTCAATGGACTTCCACTTAGAGACCGAAATAAACAGATTGGTTGTTAATACTTAATAATAATGATTATGTATGGTGACATATATTCATCATTTTTTTCAAACGTGGTAGGTGTTGATTATCAAAGACCCCACATTTTTTTCTTACCAAATATACCCTCGTCAAATGTTCACGTCCGCTTTTTGTCTCGAAAAGTCAAAATTAAAGAATAAACATTGACTATTCAATACTTGCTCCTAGGACAAAATTCCGCACTTCCTTCTCTCTCTCTTTCGGACAGGAAATTAAGAAGAGAGAGAGAGATCTAGAGAGAGAAACCAATGATGAAGAAAGCAATCTTAATTGTTCTGGTAATTCTGCTATTACCACTACCAGAACAACTATCAGCAGATCCAAGAACCCACACAGTCAAATTCACATGCGGCAGCCAACTCGAGCACAACGCATCAATCTACGTGCCCAACTTCATCGCCACCATGGAAAACGTCAGCATCCAAATCCGGGCTTCGGGCTTCGGCAAAGCCCGAACCGGAACCGGGCCCGACGCAAACTACGGTTTGGCCCAGTGCTACGGCGACCTCTCATTGGTCGACTGCGTCTTATGCTACGCCCAGGCTCGCACGATCACACCCCAGTGTTACCCGGTCAACGGTGCTAAGCTGTTCCTCGACGGTTGCTTTATGCGGACCGAGAATTACAGCTTCTACCACGAGTATAGCGGGCCCAACGACCAAGCTATATGTGGGAATATAACCCGACAGGATCCAGAGTTCCAGGTGTCGGCTAATCGGGCTTTGTCGCGGGCGGTTATAACCGCTCCGGATAATAACGGGTACGGACGGGTCGAGATGGCGGTGGCGGGTGGTCGAGGAAACGGGTCGGTTTACGTTTTGGCGGATTGTTGGAGGACGATCAATGCTAGTGCTTGTAGGGCTTGTTTGGCGAAAGCTTTCGATAGTTTGGAGAGGTGCTTGCCTATGTCGGAGGGGCGGGCGGTTAATACGGGGTGTTTCGTGAGATATTCCGACGTTAATTTCCTTAATCCGATAACTCGAAATCCGAGTAGAAGAGGTAAACAAAAGTTTTTACACTCTTTAAGTATTAAGAAATTTAATAAATATGACTTGATTTTAGAAAAATATAACTAGCTTAGACTAAAATACCCTTCTCCACTATTCAGTTGAGAAGACAACGATGGAGAAATTTAATAAGGGTAAAATTGGAAATCACGTAATTAATGCAGTATTGAAATTCTAAATTCTAACGTATATTATGGAACCGAGTGAGTAATTAATTGGGCTTAAATTGTTTTAGTGAACTCTTAATTACTTGTGCAGGGAGAGTTATTGTCGTAGTAGTTTCAGCTGTTAGTGCAGCAGCTGCACTAATCATTGGAGCAATCATTGCAGTTCATATATGGAAGAACAGAATTATTCAGAACAAGAGAAAAGGTATAGAAGCTTCTAGAATGTTGCTGTTAACGTTAAACCTTTTGTCTGAATATTGTTAAAAAAGACTCAATTTTTATTTTCAGGTGATGCAGAAAAATTAGTGAAAACCCTAAACGACTGCAGTTTAAATTTCAAGTATTCAGCCCTTGAGAAAGCAACTGATTCTTTTAACGAAGCCAACAAGCTCGGACAAGGTGGATTTGGCACAGTGTACAAGGTATATTAATTTGCATTTCAAAAATAAATTCAATAATAATAATAGTAATAATAATTTCCAGTTTTGCAGGGAGTATTGGCAGATGGAAGAGAAATAGCAGTAAAGAGGCTCTTCTTCAACACAAAACACAGAGCGGCGGATTTCTTCAACGAAGTAAACATCATAAGCAGCGTCGAACACAAAAACCTCGTACGGTTATTAGGGTGCAGTTGCTTAGGACCCGAAAGTCTTCTCGTTTACGAATACTTGCCCAACAAAAGCCTCGATCGCTTCATTTTCGGTGAGTGTACTAACACAATCATTTTTTTAAAGATTTTTTTTAAAGTTGTAATAAATATATGGCGTACTAATACAACGGTTACAGATTCGAGCAAAGGCAAAGAATTAAACTGGGAGAAGAGATTCGAGATAATTATAGGTACAGCAGAAGGGTTGGTGTATCTCCACGAGAATAAAAAAACGAGAATCATTCATAGAGATATAAAAGCAAGTAATATTCTCTTGGACTCGAGGCTTCGTGCTAAAATTGCCGATTTTGGGTTGGCTAGGTCTTTTCAAGAAGATAAGAGTCATATCAGCACAGCTATAGCCGGAACATTGTGAGTATATATATCGAGCCTATATATATCTGAAATGATAAATGTCGTTTCAATTTTACTGGTAGTGCAAATTTCAAGATTATGCGTAACTTTCTCGTCTAACCGCTGTTTTAGATGATTCAACTAGGGTTAGAAAGCCAATTTAAAGGGCTACAACTTTTATGCTTTGAATTTTGTTAGTTTTTGACCGTAAGATGGTCAAAATCACGTTTGAAGTGGACGAATCGTGGGTTAATGCAGTGTTTGTTCATTCATGCATAACTCTCTCACCCGATATGTAATCTAGCTGATTCAAGTTGGATTATAAAGTCAACTCAAAAGGACTGCAAATTTGGTGCTTTTTTTGTCAAATTCGGACTGAAAAATGGTCAAAATCACATTTGAAGTCAGAGTACAGTAAAATTGAAACGACAATTAACAGCTCCGTATCCATGATATAAGGCGACGTTTACCTTATATTTACTTAATAAACGAGCGATAAATTTTCTGAATTTTTTAAAATTTGCAGGGGATATATGGCACCTGAATACCTAGCTCTCGGACAGTTGACAGAAAAAGTAGACGTTTATAGCTTCGGTGTGCTTTTGCTTGAAATCGTCACAGGCAGACAGAACAACATGAGTAATAAAACCTCGGACTACGGTGACAGCTTGGTGACCGTAGTATGTTCCTAAACAAAGCCTTGCAATTATGTTAACTCAATTAAATTAATCGAGGTTTTTTGTGATTCTAAGTTCTAACACTAAGTTTTTATGAACCAGGCATGGAAGAATTTCCAGCAAAAAACGGTGGAGGAGCTCTTCGATCCGAACCTAGTGTTCCACAATTACGTCAACCTTAAAAACGAGGTTTTACGTGTGATCCACGTGGGATTATTGTGCACCCAAGAAATAGCTTCGTTAAGACCAACTATGTCTAAGGCATTACTTATGCTGGCAAAGAAAGACGAAGAGCTACCACAGCCAACTAACCCACCTTTCATGGACGAGAAAACCATGGAGCTAAACGACATGAGTGAAATTACGTCATCGCCCCTCAATTATGGTAACGATTATTCGGTTGCCACTGTTTCCCACAGTGTTTTCTACCCAAGATAAAGTTTATAGATTAGGCTATTTATAGACGCGAAAAATATTGGTCCCGTTTGTTTTGAAAATAGAAAAAAAAAAGGGTTTTTATATATTGAAGAAACAAAAGTGGCGAGAAATACACTTACTAACGAGTTGCTACTAAATTTCCCATAAAGCCAGCATCGATCTCGTAATGTTTGCCCTCGGAAAACCCTGCTTCGAAAGCTAGCTTCTCAAGTTCATTACCTGCATCAGAAAATGTGAATTTTAAATCTGTTATCACTTATTATCATAGCCAAAACGAAACTTATTTAAAAAAAAAAAAAACCTGAAAGATATTCCTTGATCGAGTTCTTCAAGTACCGATACTCACTTGCTAGGCCATACCCATTGGCCACAGGAACCACTACATTGTCAATCATCCAATCCTGGAAAAAACAAATGTGTCGATATAGCTTACAGATACTTAATTTTGATTTACGACATGATCAACAAAACGTATAAGGTTTACCGGCAAGCAGATGTATATGTATACCTGAAGTGAAGAGGTTAACGGGCTCGTGCTTTTGTTGAAATCAAGAACGGATACTTTTGAACCAGGTTTTAAAACTCGACACATCTCTTCTAGAGCTTTCTTCCTATGTACTACGTTTCTTAGCCCGTAGCCAATGGTTGCAGCGTCGAAAGAAGAGCCGGAGAATGGTAAATCCATTGCGTCACCTTCAATCCACCTATTGTGCGCGTCAAATTTTATCGAGGAGGCGTAAATACTTTAGCGTAAATTTTTTAATGGGATTTCGTTTTAAGCAGCCAGACATGCTTACTCAATGTTCTTGTAGCAGGATTTCGATCGCTCGCTCTGTCGAGATGCAGCGATCTTTAATTGCTCTTTTGAGAAATCGAGAGCAATAACCTACGCAATTGCCATCACCATTTAAGTGAACCGGAAAAAAAAAAAAAAAAAGAGACGAAGAAGAAATGACGAAGGAAAACCTTGCCATTGATTCCGACTTTCTCAGACAACAGAAAGGCCAAATCCCCACTTCCACAACACACATCCAACACAGTATCTCCTTCTTTTGCTCTGTTACACAAATAATTCGAATTCGATCTCTCGTTATGACTTCACACAATACATCAATTGTATATTTATCTTTAAAAAAAAATAAGACAATAATTTGATTCAGTAACGTGATCATTACATAAAAGATTGGATCTTTAACTACGGAAGGGCTCATACGAGTGCAAATAATAAACAAGAAAAGCAGCCGACCAGCAACCACATAATTAAACAAATACAATAGAGCCTCGATATAAATTCATAACCTCGCTTAAATAATAAATTCTTCCAGTCCCAACATGGAGAGAACGTGCTAAAATTATAGTAACTCGATATTTAATATTTCGCTAAATTAATAGATTTTTTCTATTCTCAACTGTATTATTCATTTATAGATGTTTAACCGTAAATGCATCGAACAAAAACAAAAGCAAATCGATATTACACAAAAAGAAACACACTACTAAAAATTAATTAACTATAAATACATCGAACAAAAGCATATCAATACTAGACAAAATAAAAATTAATTAATTAATATATATTTGTAAGGAGATTAGGGGATAAAAAAAAGAATATACCCGCTCCAAGAAACAGCCATCCTCTTCCATACTCTATGCCTCCCTAAACTCAACAAATCATTCAACTGCAAATAATTACCCAAAACAATTTTTAGCCCAATTACGCAGAATGGTGAAAATCAGAAGTTAGAGCTAAAAAAGCTTGAAAAAGGTGAAGGTGCGCACGTTATCATAGACAGGCGCAATGCGATTAAAAAGCGCCTGACGCTCAGCTGCGCACCGAATTGGTGTAATGACGGACCGGCACGCAGGTCGGCGTTGCCCTCCGGTCACGGAGTGAAGATTGAGCTGAAGTGTAGCCATTCTATTTTCAGTTTTTTTGCTTAAAACACCCTCAATTTTTCGTTGATTTTTATACAAGTACACTTGTTCATTGTTGATCCACATATATTTTAGGATAAATTACGAAATCCCCCCTCAACTTAGATTAAATTATAAAAACCATATTCACCTATTCGTAATTACCAAAAAACCCTGAGGTTTGTTTTTGTCTTACACCAACCTAGACACGGCCATGGCCCGGTTTTGGGCCCGGAACCGGCCCGAACCGTTGACCGGTGAACCGGCCCGGAACCCGTGAACCGGCCCGTCGTCCCCGGGACGGGCCCGGTTCTATGAATTGGTGAACCGTGAACCGGGCCATGGATTTAAAAAAAAAAAAATCAAAAAAATTCACCCGGATTTACAAAAAAGGCAAATAACGGCCGGTGAACCGGCCCAGTGAACCGGCCGTTATTTGCTATTTTTTGAATTCCCCCCATTTTTTCTTATAAATACCCTCACACCCCATTTTTTCCTATAAAATTAAGTTAAAGTCCTTTTATTTATTTTCTTTTGTTTTTTTCTTATTTAAAAATAATTATTTTAATTTATTTATCCATTAAGTATTTTTTTTTTAAATATATATATAAATATAAAATTCCGGGCCGACCCGGAACCGGAGTGAACCGGCGGGCCGACCCGGCCCGCCGAACAGTGCATAGTACGGGCCGGTTCCGGTTCCGGAAAAAGTGAACCGCGAACCGGCTCGGAACCGGCCCATGGCCGTGTCTACACCAACCCATTACAGTGTGAATTTTCACATATTTTTTTTTATTCCATGGAACATACTTTATATAATTTCAGATATTTTCTTTTATTTCTCACATATTTAACATAATGTATAATAGACTGTAGGCATCTTCTGGTATAAAACTCGATCAACAATTAATCTGAGGAGGATTTTGGTTATAACGGATAGGTGGGGGTGTTTTCATTATTTTGTCCAAGTTCAGGGGGTTTTCGTAATTTACCCTATATTTTATTAGGACTGGAGGTGCAAATCTGACAAAATGTAGGGCTTTCGGAGAAATTTTAGTGTTTTTTTTTTTTTTTTAATTTAAACCAAAAACTCTTTCTAGTTTTTATTTACAGTTTGGTCCAAGTTTTCAACGGGCTGGGTCTTTGAATCTGAAAGCGAAAGCCCAGTCCATTGAACAAACTGTATATATAGAGAGAAATATTGCCTTCGTGGGCTCAACATCAACACATTAAAATCGATATAATTTCCGATTTGGATTCACAATTTTATTCCAAAGTTGTGACACCAATTTGAATTTCATCCAACAATATTTCCAGGAATAAAAATAAAATAATAATAATTACGTCATCTACTGTAATTTATGCAAAATCATTAATTAGAACCAACACTTGAGTGTTACTGGATACAAAAATGATTTGTTTATCAAGTCAGTAAGGTCATTTTCTTCGGATAATATACAGAGAGAGAGAGAGAGAGAGAGAGAGAGAGAGAGAGAGAGAGAGAGAGAGAGAGAGAGAGAGAGAGAGAGAGAGAGATGTTCAGCATATCAGCATTGAGTATTTATGCTAATAAACAACAAGAGAGTAATTTAAAAAGTCAATCTTCGACGCAGAAATGTCGAGCAGAAAGAGAGTCCATCATAGCCAAATGCATGTTTTCGGAAGGTTTCCAATGCCTCTTCCTCTGGTTTATGAACCAGTTATTTATTTGCTTCTGATCCAGCCCCGTCAATTCAGCCAACGACATTTTATCGCCCTCCTATATATATCATCATTATTTCGACATTATTATTTTTATGTTCAAACAAACATGCATAATTAATTTATTGGAGATTTTGTACTAACCGTTGGGTATGGCCATTTATAGTGAACGTTCCACCATTCGAGTAACGTTTGCCTCGCCTCTTTTGGAAGCTTACCTTTCTTCCTCTTTTTCGAAAACTCGAGCTTTAAGCTGTTAATGTGGTTGCCATACTGCCGCAATAGCCTGTCCTTTAATTCTCGATCTTCTATTCTCGTTTGATGATCATCCATTTCCGTCTCTCCTCCGCTCGCTTCTTCGTCCGAGGATAAAGCACCATTATCTGTTCAAATATTGCATCAAAATTTTATACAAGTCCTTCGAAAAAAATAACATCAAACTAAATCATGATTTTTTTATTTTTGTTAAACATTCAAATTAACTATCAATTTTAAGAAGTAATTAATGAACATATAATTAGATACTAAGGTGTGTTTGCAAAAGCTTTTGAAAAGTGATTCTCAGCTTTTTTTTCGGCTCAAAATCACTTTAGAAGTGTTTTCAATACCAACCTTTGCTTCTACTAGCTGCTTTAACCTAAATATAAAAAGCACCGCTGGACCAACTTCTCTTAAAATAAGTTGCTCGAAATAGATTTTTCAAACAATTTATTGTTAACTTAACTCATAATCAACAACCTAAAAGCTTTTGCAGACACCACCTAATTGTAAGAAGTGATTTTTACTATAATAAATTAATAAATCATTTACTGAGAAAATATCTCCTAAATGTATATACATATACATTTCTTGTGAACTGTTAGTCAATTGAGCAGAGTTTGCTTAGTCAGTTGCCAACAAATAGCAGAAAACAGTGCAGAAGATTTCAGATTTTATTAAATACAATATAATAATAATAATAATAAAATCCCATTATGGGCCTCTACAACAAGGCCAACCTCACCACAAACTGGGCCCACCACTGAGTTTATTAATAGCAGAAATCACATGTTTTTCCATTATTTTTCCCCAACCACACGATTAAATGAATTATTAAAAAAGCATAAACTTGAGTATTTATTATAAACTCAATTATTTTTTATTATAAAATTTGCAAAAATAAAACATTAATAATATAAATAAATAGGTAAGAGAAAAAAATGAACCCATTTGAAGGCGTGGGGATCATTAAAATGCATGGGGGGGGGCACAAAATCCAAAGTGGTGGAAAATAATGGCCAAATTGACGACCAATTAAAAGGCGAGTAGGTGTAAGTGTGTGTACACGCGTGGGTAATTCAATGTTTGAGAAAAGTGTGGGCCGGGTTTCAGCGCAAAAACCGGGAGTCCATGTGAATTATCGACCACCCGCCCTATCCGGGCTTCACTAGATAAAAGTCATTCAAACTGCCCCACTTTTTTTGTGTTCTTTCCCAAAACCCCCACTATATAATGTGGCCACTTCTTTTGGGTCCTCCAAACTATTTATTTTATTTTTAATTATTAATCTTATTTATTTATTGCCTCACTCGTCTAACATGTAAAAGGTAAGAACTTAGAACTATCTCACTTTAGTTTATACTAAAATCAAACCAAATTACTAGGAACAAGTGCGGAAATTGGACGGATCACATCAGAATTAGCACTTTCAGAAAAATTCTATCGCATAGAAGTTAATTTTTACAGAAAAAATAAAATCGATACGATGAAATTTGTTCCAAAATGGTTAATTTTGGATTCGGTTGTCAGAAAAATAATTAGGAAATTGATTTTTTTTTTTTCAATACTCAGAATGAAAAGCATTGTCCGAAATTCACATACAAATCGGTTATTTTATTTTAATTTCCACCCCTAAATGTACGAAGAATTCACCTAGACTACATCATATAGCAATGAAAAACTAAAATCAAGAACACCATAATCATCGTATGCAAAAGAAGGAAATATCATATGATAGGAAATTAAATAATAATGCCAAGTAATTAAACTAGGTTGATTTCAGCTGTAATTAAACAAGGTTATTTCTACACATACCAACGTGGGGGTGTGTGTGTATGTGTTTGTGTGCTTATAAATGATAAAGATCTGTATGAGGTGTATTTCACCAAGTGTAGCATAGTATAAACCGATGTGACAAATGAGATCAAAGATGTAAACACAAGGCAGCAAAACTCCGATTCATGTTGTATTCATATATAGCAAGCATTTGAGGTGCCATTTCATCAAAACCAAGAAAGCATCTTTTGGTGTTCTTTCTTTCTTTAGAAACAAGAACTGCATTCATAATTCTGCATTCATAATTCAGTTTATTAATATTACCTCTTTTTCCATGTAATAATGGTGATAAAAAACAATTTACCAAGCTTATTGACCTTGATAAACCTAGTCATGCCAATTTTTTCGTTCGATAACCTAGTTTTATAGTTTATCGAATAAAAACCCAATATTTCATAACTTATACATTCAAAAATGACAGACCACTTAGAGGGTCTTTGGCTAAGCTGTTAAAAAGAGCTTATAAGCTCTTCCAACGTGTTTGGTAATTTAAAAAAAAAAAATCTTAAAAATTCAAAAAATAAGTTATTGGAGAGCAAATAAGATTTTTCTCATAAATGCGTATACCCCACATATTTTTATTTTAGGTTTTATATATAATTAGTAAAAATAGCTTATAAGATCATTATTCAAACACTTTAAAAATTAATTCTAAAATTAAGACGTGACAACTTATTAAAACAGCTTATCAAATGTAAGAGATAATCAGATGTTTAAAACAGGATTAGCCAAACGGTGGTGCTAAACTCTAACATCACACCAACTTAAGGAACCAATTAAATGACAAAAAAAAAATACATACATACATGCATACATACTACAAACATGTGTTCTTTCTGAAACAGTGCATGTATGAGAAACAAGAAAGGAGTGGTAAGACAAGTCAAAGTCAGAATCTAAATCTGTGACATGGCTTATAATTTTTCCAACTTTAAATTATTTCATCTGACAAGAAACTAAAGATCAATGTACTAAAAGGAAAATGACAGTGATAAGCAACCAAGAACAAAGGAAAAAAATTTTAAAAAGAAAAAAAGAAAGTGTTGACACTGTTGCGAATTTTGATCACTGTGTAGATATATCACCGCTTGACTTTACTCTAATTTAAGGTTTACTATATTTCCTAGGAATGATCAGATGAGAGCACTTGTTACATTTATTATAATATATACCCAAATTAAATTATATTAAATATGGTTGATGATTAAAGTTTATTAGGGTTTGGTTTCTATAATTTGGTGTTGGGGAATTTTTTTTTTTTTTTTTTTTTTTGGTAATAAATCGATTCATGTATATGAATATATGTATAATACTGACACATGCATGAAATGAACTGTGCTGCCATAGTTAACACACTTTGAGTAAAGATTAATAAAACCATAGCCGTTGGATTCTCATGTTTAGAGAGAGAAGAGATGAGAGAGAGAGAGAGAGAGAGAGGGAGGAGAGAGAGAGGAGCTTGCCTTTGCAAATGAGGTTGGAGAGTTGTGTTTGGATTGTGTTGAGAAAGGAGGTTGCTTCGTTGAAAGGCCTCGACAAATCCGTCTTGTATTTTACCAATACTTCACAGTAAGTTTCCTTTTTAGAGAGAGAAAGTAAAAAAAAAAGGAAAAATAAATAAATATCCAGAAATCATCATTCACTGCCATTAACTATAGTAAAACTAAGCTTCAACTCAGATGTATGTATGCTTATCAGTGTGTGTAATTGTGTGTGAGAGAGAGAGAGTTAGAGAGAGAGAGAGTAGAGAGAGAAAGAAACCATAAACGCGTCGAGTTCAGGATCGAATCCAAAGCACAACGAAGAAGTGTCTGCTGGTTTAGACACGTCTTTATCTCTCCTGATTTCGTCCAGTAAACTCGCTATCTCAGGGGTTGCTCCTACCTGGGAATTATTCAAATCAAAAAGTAAATTAAATTAAATTAAATTAAATCTCACAGTAATATCATTTTATTTCCAGAAATAATTAAATTAAATTAATCACTGTTCTAGGCAATAATTAATCTCAACAGGCCACCACAATTAGGTTTTAATTTTCCGGCAAAAAAAAAACCCCTAAAAAAGGACCAAATCAAAATCAACTATAATTTCAGAGCGATTAATTAATTAAGAAAAAAAAAAAAAAACCTTTTGGCAATCGATATATGCATCGAGAAGCTTCGGGTAAGAAGGATGCGAAGCAATTCTAGCCTTGATCGAATCGGAATTAGCCGCCTGGTATTTCCGATCACCCTCGTTGTGCACAGAAAACGAAGCGGATTCAGATGCCGCCGTCGCCGCCGCCGATGATGATGATTCAAACACCGCCGGAATACGGTGGCGGTGATCGACGGAGGATGGAATCAGCTGTTGATGATGATGATGATAGTCGTAAGTATAGTCGCCGCCGTACTCCGCCGCCGCGATCATCAGATTCTCATCAGGTGACATGAAACCCTTGTCTGAGTAGTCGTAACCAATTGAGTGATGAATCCCATACATTTCATCCATATTTAATTTATGCACTCCAAAATTTTGTATTCCTTTCAAATTATTATTATTATATATATATATATATATATATAAGGAAGATAAAAGGTCAGAATTGTAATTAATGCTGTTTATGTAGGTCTGATTGTAATTATTTGTTGAAGAACAAGCAAGAATATATGGAGACGATGGTCGAGCTGAGGATCAGGTACTGAAGCCGACTGAGGAGGCCCATTCTTTCTATTATTAGTTTATATATTCAGAATTAAATTTTTTTTTTGCTGCTATATTAAGTTTATAATTTTGAGTTAATTGCAATTCTACCCCATATTTTATTAAATTGCTTTAGAAAAACCATCCCCTAATTAATACACCAATGATAATACATACGTTCACTCTAATCACCTAGATTGAACGTCAGGTTAGAAAGATATGTATTAATCCATAAAAATCGCCTTTCAATTTGATGTTCTCAGTTATGTAAAATTCGAAATGTAACTCATGATTCATGCATAATTTTCATATGACGTCCAATTTGACTAATTCGAGTTATTTTAGAAAACTAATATAGAGTTCTATAATTTTTGTGTTTATAATTTTGCCAAAATCAAATAGAAAATTATCAAAATCACGTTCTTAGTTAAAACGATATTAGTAAAATTAATCGACATTTAATATTTCAGGAGCTAAAATTAAAAAAACTAATGATCTTTTAAGATCTAAATAGCTTTGTAGGTCGCCTAAATGTATTTTTTTTTCTTTTATGGGTAAATGTAGTTTTTGTTGAGAAAGGCTTATTGCACTAGTAGAAAAAATGGTTTTTTACTACGATCATTAACCGTAGTAAAATGTATCAAATTCGTAGTAAAAAGGTTTTTACTACGAATTTACCCCGTAGCATATACAGGCATGACAAAAATTTTGCTACGGTAAATGGTCGTACCAAATATTTTTTTGCTACAGTAAATCTTAGTATTTACTACGACTTCAAAATTGTTCCGTAGTAAAAAATACATTTTATTACGATTTTTCACACTAGCAAACAAATGTAGTAATAAGCAAATTTTCTACTAGAGTTGAAAAATGAATTAGGGCACATCAACTACACTCTGATACTAATAGTCCAATATTTATTAAAAAAATAAATATGTGATATAAACATGTGTAAATAAACTGGCATAAATAATGAATATCTAATTATAATTGGAATAAATTTTTGTCCCATGAAAATTGAAATAATAAAAAAAAAAAAAGCAGGTATACGAAAAAAATAAACAGGTTTTGATGACATTACATGATAAAACATATGTTGCAGAAGGAGTTCTATAAAAATAAAATTACCTGTATTGAGGTTAAATTTTACCTAATTTTAGGTCATTTTTTCCGTCGAAACGAAACATAAAATACATTGTAAATGTAAGTTATTTGCTATTCCTGTAATTCGAGTGATCGTATTTTCGAGTTTTCATCTGACCTGAAACGGTGCTAATTTTTAACGAACTAAAATACTCTAATTTGTATAGTTACATATTGTTAAAGTAATTTATGTTATGATTAATAGTTTCTCTTCCCTCAAAATAAAATGAAAATAACTCCATATTCAAACATTATATGTATATTAAAAAAAAAAAAATTAATAGAGTGTGAAAAGTAATATATATTAGTGCACAAGTAAAAGCAATAAACAAGTTGAGGGAAGCAAAGACACAATTTGACTGATTTGATTGATTTGATATTGATTTGATGTGCGGACAGTTAAAGCTGGAATAGCATGGTCCGCCTCTTTACTCTTTCCTTTCCCCAAGTTTATATTTCATTTTTATTTTTATTTCATTATTTTCTTTTTTTAATTTATAAAAAAAAAAAAGTGTATTAAATGGACTGGATTTTGCAATAAGCGCCCATTAGAAAAAGAGTTAATTGCACATAACCCCCTGTGTAATTTTGAATTGCTGAAAAAACACTCGTGTTAAAAAAATTAGCAAAGAACCCCCTGTGTTATGATTTACAAAGCACACCGTCCCTTTTTTCAAAATTGGTCGTTGACTTGCATGAAATGACCGAACTACCCTTAATATTTTTTTAATAATATTTGTATTTAAAATAAACAAAATGCAAACAGAAATATACTAAATAAAAAAACTCAAAACAAAAAGTAATAAATTATCACGCACCCCCACCGTCTTCTCCACCCACCCACGGTAATCCTCTTCCACAGACCTCTGCCGCCGCACCAGCAGCTCATCCGCTTTAACACACACAAATTCACACACTCCACTTTAATTTATCTATACTAGGTTTCTTAATTTATCAAATATCTCTGCCGGCTGCGCAGCTCCCTCGCCCGCCTCCACCGCATCCTTGTCGTCGTCCACCGCTCTTCCCATCGCTTCTCTTTCCACCCCTCCTACGACCACGCAACCGTCTGCCGCCTCTTCCTCATTTTACTTGACGAACTCTTTCCCTCCCCCCAAACAAAATTCTTCATTTTGAAAACTAATTAAAAAAATTCGTTTGAGATCTCGTTTTAACAGAATGTCGAGGGAGAAAATTTAGTGCGGTGTATTGCGATTCCTGATAATATGGATAATTTGTATAGCTGCAGATGCAGTCCAAATCTTCTGAAATGATGTGGCGAAGACGATTTTTTTGGGTCCGGAAAGAAAAAGGCTGAATCTTGAGTTTGAAGAGGGCATTTCTGAAAGTATTAGGGACTGAATTTAAAAAAAAATTGAAAACTTCATTCTGGGCATATGAAAATTTTAGGGTGAATTTGTGAATTTCGAAATTTCTAATTGAAAGGGTACTCGGGTCTTTTCAAGTCCAAAAACGCACGCCTAGTCGCACAAACCGCGAGTGTATCCCACGCCGGACTCGCAGAGACTTTATTGCCTTTGACTAATTTTCATAGGGGGGTTTGTGCTAATTTTTTTAACATAGGTGTTTTTTCAGCAATTCAAGATTACACAAGGGTGGTTCTTGCAAAAAAACCATTAGAAAAATGTGCCAATCGACTTGGCCCAAACCCAAAATAAAATCTTTCATCATTTGTATATTTTTTTAAGTAAAAGTTTATTTTTTTATTTTTTTAATATGTAGCAAATTGGCAGTTTATTAAAATTTATAAAAACACAAAATTAATACAGGAATTTAGCAATTCACATTTGGCAGACCAATTCTGGATTAGGAAGCATATATCATATATGTATGTGAGTGTGTGTGTATATATATATAGCTACTTACATACGTTAAATATACTGATCAAGGAACTATGTCATGTCATTCTTTCATACAGTTGACTTTTTTTTTTTTTAAGAATATTTTTTTTTAAATTTTATGGTAAGTTCTTTTGGGGGGGGGGGGGGGGGAGAGACACTTTTTTTTTTTGGATAAGAAAAACGATTGCATTAAGAAGTAAAACAATGAGAGTCAACAAGCGGGGATCCCCGTCACAAAAACATGAAATTGGCAAATAACTAACAGGAATAAAACCACACCAATCTACAAAAGACGCCCAAATGGTAAGATTGTGAGAAGCAAAATTTGCATTTCGGGTAATATACTTGAACTTCCACTTAGGCCAAAGGGCCCAATATCTCTTGATCTCCTTTATGAGCACTTTCACAGTCCAATGAATAGGCGATTATTGATCATTGATAAAGCGAACGGCTTCAGATATGTGTGTAGTATATATGTATTGCATGTATATATATAGAGAGAGATAAAAGGTATTGTGAAGTAGGGTTGAACTCGGATCGAAATACTGATTGATAAAGCGAACGGCTTTAGATATGTGTGTAGTATATATGTATTGGATGTATATATATAGAGATAAAAAGTGTTGTGAAGCAAGGTTGAACTCGGATCAAAATACACAGCACCATTTTACGCGATAATTTTAACCAAAAGTTGAATATGATGAAATTCTTAGTCGCTTGATTCATTGTAATTATATGATATAAAAGCTCGAGTTCGAAAAGTTGTGAATAAGTTGTGCAGAACTTATGAATATGATGAGCCGGCTCGATAAAAGCTCGTTGTCTGACAAACCCGAGCCCTATTTAAGTGTTAATGAGCAAACTTGAAATAGGAAATGTAAGATAATTAATTACAATAATTCTTGATTCCTACCAAAGCCTCTCATTTTCATTTCCCCTATACGCATTCGTTTAGACATGAAATCTGCACTATGCGTTTCGTATCATCAAACAATACTCGTGGATAATTAATTAATCATAAATAACAATTCGGTCCCACATTCGGAGACGTATCGAATGTCGTTTCGAACAGCTATCTTGATAAACAAAATTGTTTAATCTTGAATATAAGAGTAAATATCCCAAAACATGGAAAATGTAGCAGCCCAACACCCAAATACCTGACCAAAAAAAAATTAATAATTCAGGGGTAAGATTAGTGCGTAAAGTACTTCGATTAGTACGAGAAAACATCGTGTGTATATATACATATATATATTTGTATTGGAAATAAATTCGTACCATAAAGGAGCATATGTAGATGACAAATCCAGAAAAGCATAAGGCCAACTGTTACAATAAGAGATTTTATTTAATTTAATATTATCTCGTCGAATGAAAAAACTATCGAAATAAAGTGAATAAATATATACCTCTTCGAAACAAAAGCATGGAAGATCCACTGGAAAACGACGAATATACATGTCCACATAACAAAATATGCAATTCGAAAGAAGGGAAATTGCTGCAACAAATTAATATTTATGTTAGTCGTGTATAATATTTAATTTTTATTTTTAAATAATTAAAAAGTATATTAATCTCGAGAGCCTACCAGAGAATTCAGTATAACATCACCGAGGAGGAAAACGGCATTAACAGAATGCATGCAAATAATCAGCTACAGACAAAGAAAAAACACAGTCAAAGGTTAAAAAACATCGATCGAGATGACGGAAATAAAAATTTAAAAAAATATATATATTTACTCACAAAGTGTAATCGGAAATCTTTGCCAGTATAAAACGGGTATAATATGAGCCAAAAGACAGAATCGGTGAGTGCAACAGCTCCACAACACATCTAAAATAGAAGTAACGAAAAAGTTATAACATAAATATAGAATTTAAAAAAAATAATAATAATAAATAGCAGGGGAAAATTTTTACCTGAAAAATAATTTGCAAGGAATATTCCCAAAGAGATGCTGTTTTGCAATTGGGGTCATCGAATCGATTCAAGATTCTGTTATTAGTGGTGTGCATTTCTGCATCCTCACCAAGTGAGGGTGCCACATTGGATCCTTGCTCGAAATCTGCTTTGTTGCGATTATACAGACATCCGTAAATCGAGTGCGAACACCCTAGCTACAAATATATATACAACTCAAAAACCATCTTACTACCATAACACAACATCGAATTCACGCATAATTGAACGAGTTTTTCGCTACTTAACAACGTACCGCAAAATAGACGGTCACCAAAGTAAACGTCCACCTAATTAAACAACGAAAAACGACGAGATAAATACTAACAAATTAACGATTTTTCTAACGAAAAAACGTAAAAAACAAAAACCGACTTACTGCGTGTAGAAATAGAATATGCCGAAACTATTGATGATAGAATCAGCAAGAATCAATGCCAGCATGGCGCAGAAAGCAAGAATCCGAAATGCGAGTAGACAAATCGGATGTATCGATTTCGAACATGTACCCCAAGCTTCGCCCTTGTACAAGCGAACCGGGTCCCGTTTATTCGGACCCCGACCCGGTTGTTGATTATTGGATTTGCTATGAAATTCGTATTTCCATATTATAAATGAAGAGAGCACCATAGCTACTATGAGGCATATTGCAGAGAGTAAAAACCTCCAGTTTAACCAATAACTTGGGGCCGTTGTGTCAACTGCCATAACTGGCCGCCAAGTGTCATTAATTAAACAACCCTGTTTCAATATAAATTGAAGCAAAGGGGAAAAAAAATCAACAACCAGTAAATAAAGATTCCCGACAACCTTAACATAATCGAAGAAGAAGAAACAAACATTGCGCATGTAAACCTAGACATATTTGTGTAATTTATCTGGATACAAATTAAATTGGAGAAAGAGGGCATAAAAGTTTAAAAAAAATTTGAAGTGGGGATTTAGTGTAATATACCTGGATTTGCTTGGAATCTTTGGAAGAATTGCAAAGACTTAATTTTTTTTGTTTTCCAATTGTTTGACCTAGAAGGGACGAATAGAATCAAGAATATGCTGCATTTAGATTCTGTATTTTGTGTTGGTTGCGTTCTGCGGTGCGGGATTGTCGGACCAGTGGATGAAGATAGAGAGAGAGAGAAGAGAGGAGAGAGAAAGAGGCAATGCAGGACTATTCTAGAAGAACCATAAATTTACACGTCAGCTGCCCAACTAATCCAACATTGAAATGTACTGACCCCACAATAATATTACAATTTTGGATAAACTAAAGTCATAACTTAATAAGTTTAAATTGCGAACAAAAAATTTCATGTTTGAATAATTACAGTCAATCCGTAATTCAACCGAATTTTCTAGATTCTGTGGAATAATTTGTACTTCTTTTGTGTGAAGATAGTTTTTGAGGCACCATAATCTGATATGTACAAACCAAAAGATGCATCTTATGATCATCTTATTTCAAAATGTGGAGCTCGAACAGGATAAAACGGGTACAAACTAAAGAATATTTTACATAATCTAGAAGATTCCACTAAATTTGGCACCACAAGAATCAACATGTAAGAAGATTCATAGTTAAGAGGTGCTTGTACATGAGGAGTTTTTCGTAATTTGACCTTACCTCAGGGTTGCCGTAATTTACCCTAAACAAAAAGAACTTGTAAATGAAATTCAACCATAAATTGTGTATATATAATTATATATTACATATAACTCGAGAGTATAAAAAAAAAAAAAAAAAAAAAAAAGCAATGGAATATACAAGATGTGTACTTAATCATCTTATTGTGAAATTGCAGAAAGAATTGTGAATAGCATAGAGATTCATTCTCAAAGTTCTTACATTTTCCGGAATTGATCTTGACCGTCGGTCAGCTTCCTAGCTATAAAGTCAACGGGAAGCGATCCAAGTGGGACCGGTGAATCTACATCTTCGAACGAGTCATTACTGTAGAATTTATCATCGTCTTCATAATCATCGTTTTCTTTGTATGCTTTGTCTTCTGTATTCGAATAAATCATTGCAGGATAAGAGTGCTCTATTGCCTGAGTTTTTCTCTCGAATTCCTCCACCTTCTGTAACAGTTCATCTGGACTTAGATAAATCTCATCCAAAACCGAAGCCTTTCCCGATCCAATAGCGCGCTGCCACAAGGACGTCATTTTGGGGCTCGATCCCACCGATTTAGCTTCTGAGTTGTTGAAAAAAACAATTTAACAAAATATTACGAAAAATTAGAAACTACTATATAGATTCCAAGCTAGGGGTGGAAATCGGACCGATCGGAATTAACACTAAGAAAAACGATTTTTTTGAGGAAGTGAAAAAATAATTACAATTACATTAAAAAAAAATTTGGAAGTTTGGAATTCCGGAAATTGGAATGAAAAAACTTGTTCCAAAATCGGAAATTTTCATATTGGAATCAGCGGAATTTGATTTTTTTTTTTTTTTTTCCATTTTTTAGTCACCTAAAGCGTAAAATACATAATAATATGGGTAAATTACAAACACCCCCCTGAGGTATGGTCAAATTACAAAAACCCCCCTCTTGTTTGGATAATTACATCTACCCCTCAACTATGATTTTTTCTTACACCTCCACCCTTATGGTGCCAAATTCAACATAATCATCTAGATTCCGTGAAATTTGCTCTAGTTTGTACTCGTTTTGTGTAAAAATACAGTTTCCGATGCACCAAAAACTATATATACAAGCTAAAAATCACATATTATGATCATCTTGCTTCATAATGTAGAGTTCGAATGAGATAAAACAGGTACAAAAGTGATAATATTCCATATAATCTCGAAGATTTCACTAAATTTGAGGAGTTGAGGGGTGGTTGTAATTATCCAAACAAGAGGGGTGTTTTTGTAATTTGACCATACCTCAGGGGGGTGTTTGTAATTTACCCTAATAATATTGATAATACAAGTGTAATATTCCGAAACAAATCAGAATTTTCAGAATTATTTTTGGGAATTAAAAGCGGATAAAAAATTGGAAAAATCAAAAATCGGAATTTCGGAATGAAAAATATTATTCCAAAATCAGAAAATTCGGATCAGAATCAACTGAAATCAAAATTTATGTACCTATTTCCACCCATAGTCCAAGCTATAACAATTAATCTCACCTGAAATATTGGTAGTGCTAAATCCACGACCAGAAGAACGATTTATCGAAGGAGTTTCATCCTCAAACATCGATTTCCACTCTCTTCCCCTCCACAACAGTATCTGTTCATCGTCGAAAGATAGCAAAACACAGGGTACCAATTCCTGTTGAATATAAACAAATGATTTACTACATAATATATTCTTTTTTTTTCGATTAGTAAAAACAAAATTAAAATTAAACCAACCTTGAGTTTAGCACCGAGCTTCTTGTAATCAGTAGCATGCATTCCTCTGCAGTCTAATTTAACCAACACAGATCCTTCAAAAGCAGTCCTCACATCTCTCACGAGGGTAATATAAACCCCGTTTTTTCCTATCCCACAAACAGATAAATCATCGAACAGAAAATCAAAATTATCAAGAAAATGAGTTCGTTTCGCAATTATTCACCTAATTTACAAATTGGGAGTAGGGTTTTCCCTCTCGTTCTCAATTCATCTGCTTCTTTTTTAGTCAACCCTTCGGGAGCATCTTGTATAAGCTTCGGATAAACGGGTGCAGCCGGTTTCCAAAGCATCAACGGTAGCTGAGGGCGTTTTCGGAAATCATAGTTTCTGCCACAGAATAGATACAACACTCCACCTACCCTATGTATAATCTTCCCACCTGATTTTTCCTGTCAGAACAAGACAACCCGTTTTTTTTTTTTTCAGACACGAACGAGAAAAAAATAAGTGCTTTAATGTAAAATGAGAAGGTGATGAACCTCGAGGCGGCGGCATATATTGTCCATGTCGACAGTTGGAACGCCCAAGCAACGAACTTTACAAACGGGTTGTCTCCTCCAATGTGAATGTATTAGCTCCAACATGTTATGAGTTAATCCGTCTCTACCTACATGATCGCATAACTCGATCAAGAAACTACGTTTGTAAACCTAACAATACTAATAAAATCTCACTATCGACTCAAGCAATGGTCCTAACGAAAAATTGAAAACCAAAACATAGCCGCTATACATTAAAATTCAAGAAAGTCGTGCAAATAGACAGATAATTTCATAGATAAGATATGTAAATCTTGGGAAACTACGAGTAAAACATAACATCAAGAAACGATTTTCGAAGCATCTAAACACATGGACTAGTACCTCAAAAAATGGTCGACATCAAAACAACACAATTTTAACTCTATAATCGAAATTTAATTCCAAGAACAATGGTCCTAACGAAAAATTGAAAATCAAAACATATACGCTATAAATCAACTTCAAGAAAACCGTGCAAATAGATAGATAATTTCATAAGTTCAAAACGGGAAACGTAAATCTCGAGAAACCACTAGCTAAACATAGCATCAAGAAACGATTTTCGAAGCATCAAAACACATGGTCAACATCAAAACAACACAATTTTAACTCCATAGTCGAAATTTAATTCCACGAACAACGGTCATAACGAAAAAGTGAAAATCAAAAAATAAACGCTATATATCAACTTCAAGAAAGCCGTGCAAATAGATAGATAATTTCATAAATTCGAAACGGGAAACGTAAATCTCGAGAAACCACTAGCTAAAACATAGCTTCAAGAAACGATTTTTTCGAAGCATCAAACCACATATTCTTAACATCAATAACCAAATGCATTACACCAAACAGAAAGAACAACCCACCTAAATTAACCTGTTTATTACTCGATAAATGCGGTCTGATCATCTCCTTAACCTCCCACCTCGAAAGGGGTGCGCCCAAAACCTCGTCACGCGGTCTCATACTAAACTTCCCCAACTCATAATCCTTCAACATTTCGTACCGTTTCATACTCAATTTATCATTGTTTTCATCCGCACCCAACGGCTGAAAAAGCTTGATATTCCTCTTATTTTTCTTCATCGGCGCTTTCCCAGTCCACGGCCGCGGCATAGACGGCGGAGCAAAGGGCAAGAAGGCCGGCTCGCGCATTGCTATTGGCTGAGCTTTGGGTGTTTCCGAGTAGCTGTACATGAACTCGAACGGCGCACCGGGTAGCTGGTAGGAGATGCCGGAATCTCCGACGACGACTGCCCGATTGTCGGCGTCGGGCAGGGGGATTTTCTGCCCGGGTTTGACGGGCTTGTAGTATTTGGAGTTGCGGTGGTGGGTTTTGAAGGCGGGGCTGCTGTCGGGCTTTGGGGGGCGGTTTTGGAAGCGTAGAGGGGGCGGGTATTTGGGGATGGGTATGGGGGGTTTGGGGGGGTGGGAGGGGGTGGGGTGGTTTGACGGAGGTGCGGTGGTGGGTAGTGTTGAGAAGTGGTTTGGACCGGGTAGTGTTGCGAGAATCGCCATTGGAAGTCAGTTTGGTGTACGTATATGTGTATGTATGTATATGTGTTAGTGATGCGAGTTTTTTTTCTGGTTTTTCTGTACACTTTTTTTGGAGAGGAATGAAATGGAGGGGGAAGGATAAAGATATTTTTGGAATTCTGGAGCAGAAGGCTACGACGCCGTTTAGGCCGGAAACGACGTCGTGTGGGTGTGGATCGATATTTTCTCTCTCTTGATTTTTCTTTTAATTATTTTTTTAACTACCTTATTAATAAGTTTATTATTATTTTTTAATCGTTAATTTACACATATGTTTGGGCCCAATGAATTATTGAATCCAACCCATTAATCCACTCTATTCTAAGGCCCAACACAAAAGTCCAAAATCGGTCAGACACTAAGAATTCTCTAGTTCCTTCAATCTTGATCGTTGATTCTATCAGCATCCGTGTGTCTCCTAAACCCCTATTTGCTGATCTTTTCTCCTCTCCCTCTTCTGATCGTACCGCCGACGCGTCTTAACATGTCCCATTGACATGCCCATTTTTTACTATAACGATAGTTGTACTATTTGTGTTCGCTACCTTTGAGACAATTTTCCTTTTCCATTTATATAGCAAACCACTCTGTTTTTCAAGTTCTCGAAAGTTTATTACAAATTTGAGAATACTTATTAAGAATTGTTCCAAGACGAACCTTATACATATCGTATTAATGGCGAAATGCTCAATACTAAAGCCATTTATAGAGATACATGACTATATATATATAATAGCTTATAACGGCTAATTTTTTTTCAATTTTTCGATGACAATAATACATAGTAATCTGCCTAGATAAAGTGATTTCTAATAGTTTGTCTATCTCCACTGGTTTCTTCTAGCAAATCTTGGTGTCTATCTGCGAAAAAATGAAGATATATCAGAAACATATATATATATATATATATATATATATATATATATATATAGACACACACACACACATACATACGTACATGTACTTGTGTACGGCACTAGAGAGGAAGACTGGAAATACGATCGAAAGAAGTCCTTGTTCTCCTTCACTAGCTCCTTCCACACTGCAATTCAACCATATATATACAAAGATCATCATCATCAGAAAATTAAATGTTCAAGAATATATTTAATCAGTGATTAATTAAGTAGTTAATTAATTAATACCGTACCGGTGAGTGTTACGAGTGGTCGAATTCTAGCATGTTCAGCCAACGCCGTAACACACTGTTCCCTGTCCATACGAAGCAACAAGCATCTCTCTATAAGGTTTTGCACCTGCAATTATTAATTCATAAACATCTACTTACATATATATATATATATATATATATATATATATATATATATATATATATATATATATATGTATATATATGTGTGAAGGAGAGATATGTACCATTCTAATGTAGGTATGAGGGTGGCAATGCAAGCAGGGAAAATGAGGCAGCTGTTTGTAGTGTGTTTCATACATTTTTCGTCTTTCGTATGCAAGTGGACAAGAACAATAAAAATTACTACAAGTATAGTTAAGGAATAGACAACCTGGAGAAAGAAATTAAATAGGAGAAACAGGAAGCAAACAAATGAAGAAAAGTGCTGACTGAGAGAAGGAAATATCAGGATATTTATAATAATTATTAAAATAAATATATGTAATAAAAATAATTGTTATCCAGAATATCTGAGCGAAGGGCCAAAAGAGCAAAAGTAATCCAAACAATAGATTCATCTCATCTTTAATATCTCACTACCAGATAAGAGTGTTTTGTATTAGAGACTATTATTTAGTGAGGTGGGGTCGAATATATAATTTAATTAAATTAGAGGGGGGCCGGAAAAAATATTTTACAAATAAAAAGCGTGTTTGTTTGAATCGTTATCGGCTTTCATCAAACTGTTGTTTGAACTTGGATTCGATAAAAGCAGTCGAGTCGGGCTTCATAAGTTATCAAGCGGAAATATTTATTCGAGAATTGTTTAGTTATGTTAATAAACGAGCTCAAACGATTTTTAACAAACAATCGAGAATCGAATAAAAGTAGAGAACTCAACTACAAAATAACTCGTATTCCATTTTCCAAAACTCTATTTAGATTCTTCTTCTATTATCGACACGTGCCTTTTTGGAGGAACCAGCTTCTGTATGCTCGCTACTCGTTGATTGTATCTGCAGAAATAGACGAAATCAAACGTAAAGCTTGGGAAAAAAAGCTACAATACCGACGAAAAAAATAATTTACTTCGACACATAAAACAATCACCTTATTCAGTTTATCCCTCACCAAATGAACCGTTCGATTCATAGATTCCGACGGGAAATATTCCTGACATCATTCAACACACCAAATGCTCTTTCAATAATAAAAAAATAAAAATAAATAAATAAAAAAAAAACCACGTCTCGAATCTAAGTAATTACTAATGTACGGAAGAAATCTAAATAAAATTCATAAATAAACCTTATCGGATTGAACTAATGACATGGAGTATGTTTGTCCAGTGGCGACAGTTCGTGATTCGCTCGACTGCCTGCAAGATAAAGAGACCTTTGCGTAAACAAATACATAGTGCCCGATGACATACGTATATACTCACGCTAATTAAGCATCGAAGTACCTTTGACTTTGACTTTGAGCTGAGGAAGATGTCTGAGAAAATTTATCCTTTAGCAAAGGATTCGAAACCGAGAAAGGCTTACTACTAGAATTCAAAGGTGCGTTGGATTTTCTAGCTGAAACAAATCGATTTCAATGAACAATATAGTATATAGAATTTTGAAAAAAACGAGAGAATATTAATTTATATTAAACTTACGTTATTGCGGACTTACGGTTTAGTCGTGATAAAACTTCTTTCCTCCTCCCTTCTAACTTCTCTTTCGTATCGGAAAGGCTCTCGTATTGAGGCGCATACGATACTTGTATTCGGTTTCCAAGAAAAACGGACTCATCCAATTTCCTTTTAGCAAACCTATCACAATCGCCAAGTTTAAGTTTAATAATTCCAGACACAATATACATCCGCGTAAATCGTAATGCAATAATACACACTTCGCTGATTTATTAAGCAACACGGGCCTTGTTTCGGGATTCAAACTAGGCTTTTGTCTAGGCCCGAATTTCAATCGAGCAAATGAAGGATATTTAGTCCAAACTCGACCCGTATTATTCTATAACCCGATGAAGAATATTACCGAATACAATGATTGTATAATCAGTTAATCACGAATCCCAAATACAAGATACACACATTACATTCTCACCGATTCAATCAATCTTTAACAATTTCGTTAATATTCGAAACGAAGACATAGAGAATCGATAAGCGTGCAAATATCTACCTGGCATTATTGACCTGATGAAACTTGATCCAGTAAACATCGGTATATTGCTCACAGTCTTCAGCATCCATAGGCTTACATCTGAAAAAAATTTAGCAACGAAATCGGAATTTAAAACGTAACTAAACTCGCACGTAAGAGATTTCAGTCGCTCGATAAATAACTTACTCTTCGACTTGGCCGTAAGTAGAGAACAGCTGCGCGAGCTGATCGCCGCATCCGAGAGAAGGAACGTTCCTCACAATCAGGAATCTGCAGAAGCGAAAACAAAAAATGTTGATTTGACAGCTGTCACATTAAAATCAAAACAGAAACATCAACCATGGATGAATTTCCAATTTACAGGATCCAAATATCCGGCGCCACCTCAGCATCCCTCCGCCGCCGCCCACCTCACTTCTCATCGCCTCCAACACATCTACTCTTCTATATATTCTCATTTTTTCTTCTTTTTCCACCGCCGGGTCAAAGTTCTAATAGTTAGTGTGTGTGTGTGTGTGTGTGTGTGTGTGTGTAAATGTAAATTCGTATGGCATTTTGGAGAGAGAGAGAGAGAGAGGTACATACTTGGATTCATCGCAAACTGTATAGACACGAACTGCAGTAGGCTCGTCTTTGTATTTAGGCATTATTGCTTCCCAATCGAATTTAGGGTTCGGTTGGCAAAGATTGAAGAATTGGGGAAGAAGAAGAAGAGGAGCTGACAACGGCGTCGTTTCAGCAATTAACTGGACTTGATTATTGAAGCTGGGCCATAATCAAGTGGGTCGAATTTCATCAAGGAGCTAAGCCCAGATGGTAATTTTGGGCTGAGAAGAAACGAAAAATAAAAAAATTACAGTAAATTAAAACCCAAGAAATTGATTGATGGCGACTGATCCTAGGACTGTATTAAATCATCATCCCTTTCACTTTTTCCCTTTCGGCTTCAATTGCACAGAAAGTTCACCATTTTGATATAAATCCAAAAGAGCTATTGTGGAATGGAAGCTGGACACAGTCAGAAAACGACACCGTATGCACCTCGGAGAAACGTATCAGATTAAAACTCGTGGCTTTATCGTAAATTCAACAACACAGTTTGGGCTTTTTCCTATCCAGTTTCCCCATTCTCAACAAACACTCAAAATCTAGAGAGAGGGAGGAAGACGGTGAATTAAGGTAATTTTCGTTTGTAAACCCTTCGATTCAAACATGTGTGTGTGTGTGTGTGTGTGTTTATGCAGATATTAGTGATATATCATCTCATTGTATGATATGACGTGGTAAAGATTCCTTTTTTTTTTTAGGGTTTCTAATTTTGAGTGATTTGTTCATCCTTTAAATGGGTTCTTGTGATCATGATTTTTGCCAAATTGAAAAGGGGATTTCAATGGAGGAGTGAATTTTTTTAATTTTCTATTATGAATAGGTAAAAAAGGGAACTGCTCGAATTTCGATCAATTGAGAGATGGGATCGGAGGGTCCGAATTCGATTCGAATAAACGTGACAGGATTCAAGAGATTCCATGGGGTTGATAAGAATCCAACCGAGACCATAGTCAACAATTTGAGGGATTACGTTGAGAGCAACGGACCAAACGCGGATTATACTTTGGGAATCTGCAGCATTCTCGAAACTGCTGGCACCGGTGCAGTTACGCAGCTCTACAAAGTGTTGGAATCGGGAATATCCACGGGGATCAATTCGGATAACAAAAATGTCGTCTGGGTAAATCAGCTAATTCCTTTTTGCTTGCATTATAACAAAGTATAAATATTTTTCCAAGAATTATGTACAATTTAGTTGATATTTATAATAACTAGTGAAATAGCTCGCGAATCGGATATAAGCTATGGCTAGTCGGAAATTGTTGGTTACGGAGCCAGTAGAACAATGAATAACATATGAGAACTGATTTTTCTTTTCGATTTTCTGCTGTTTGTTTTCGGATCCGGCCCACAATTATAGATTAATGGCTAATCCTATCTTGGAAACCAAACGAGGCCTAAGTAAATTTGTTTTTTTTTTTTTTAATGTTATAGCTTCACCTCGGGCTTAGTAGTGGGGCATTGAAGTTTGCCCTCGAGCGTCAAGCAATAAACGAAGCCAGTTTCTGCTGTCCAGATCAGCTTGGATGGCAGCCCCAGGTTTTTATTTTCATTATAATTATAGTTTATTAAAAAAAAATCGTTTTAATTTTAATTTACTTTCTATCTCAACAAGTTGAGATTGTTTGATTAGTGTTCGATTTGATTCCTCAGCAAATTCCCATAATTCTTGGCGATGGTGGAGTATCCCAGCGAAGAATGGTGCACAACTATCTTACTTTTTCTTTTTCAATAATATATTAATTTGTATATTTCGCTCGATGCCTTAATCTCGATCTCGTCCGTTGAAAGACATCTTGCTCGGTGGATGCTATTTTGGAGATTTTGAAGATGAAGGGCTATGATTTGACGATATCGAACGATGCAGGCAGATTCGTGTGCAATTTTGTGTACTACCATTCCCTCATGTATGCGGAGCAGAAAGGGCATAAATGTCTTTTTGTTCACATTCCGCCGTTTTCGAGGGTCGACGAGGAAACCCAAATGCAGTTCGTGGTAGCGCTTCTAGAAGCTATTGCATCAACCTGCTGATTTTCGAAAGGCAAATGTAGTTTTTATGGATTTGAATTTTCTGTCTTGAATAATGTTGAGTTTGTCTTAAGATATTTGGTTATGGCTGTTTTATCCCAAGACATTTCCTAAGATATATCTCAAAGAATTGAGTTTATTTTCTTTAAGCTTCGGCTAGGTGGGTGTTTGGCTAAGCTTGTAAGCTGTTAAAAAGAGCTTATAAGTTCTTTCAAAATGTTTAGTAAAATTTTCAGGAATATTAAAAATTCGAAAAATAAGTTGCTGGAGAGCAAATAAAATTTTGTTAAAAAATACTTTTTATTTAAGATCTTATAATTTGTAAAAATAGTTACAAGTAGGGGTGTAAACGAGCCGAGCCGACTCGTGAGCTCGAAGAGCCGGCTCGTAAAAAGCTCGAACTCGAACTCGAGATTTTCGAGCTCGAGCTCGAGCTCGCGAGCTCGAGCCTTCTGATGAGCCGAGCTCGAGCCGGTTTTCAGTTGTTCATGAGCTCGCGAGCCGGCTCGCGAGCCGGATTTATTATTATTTTTTTATTATTTTTTTTATTTTTTATATGTTATTTTTATTTAAATAATGTATAATAATGTAAAATATTATAGAAATAAATACAAAATATTAAAAATATATATAATTACAATTTAGTTTTTATTTTTTATTTTTTTAAATAATTTTTAATAATAAAATAATAATTAAAAAAAATATTTAAAAAAAAAAAAAAAAAAAAGACAATGGGCTCGAGCTCGAGCTCGAGCTCGAGCTCGACACAACTGACACGAGCTCGAGCTCGAGCCAAAAAAAGAGGAGCTCGCGAGCTCGAGCTCGAGCTCGAGCTCGACAAAATAAACTCGAGCTCGAGCTCGAGCCAGCCAAAAGAGGCGAGCTCGGCTCGAGCTCGGCTCGTTTACACCCCTAGTTACAAGTAACAACTTATTAGCTTTTAAAACAACTTGTCAAGTTAAAGAGATTATTAATTGTTTAAGATAAGTTTAGCCAAATGGGCCTAAGTTACACCTTATGTAACTAAAGTGAGATCCCTTCATTTTTTAAAAATTACATAAATGTCTATTGAAATTTGATTTAGGTTAGAAGGCCACCGCAAATTTAATAATTTTAGTGCATCTTTTTGAACAAAAATTGACGTTTAAGAATAATAATATTACTTAATGAGTTTATTCTAAATTTTTTTAATTAAAACTAAATTTTGAGAGAGATTTTTGTAATATTTTCGCAATAAATGGGGTCTTTATGGAATTTGATATAATTTCAGGAAGGATTAATTCACTCGCTCTTTATTTATTTATTTACTATTTGGCTTTTATTTTGATGAGAAACCAAAACTTACTGCTGTTCTGTGCAAGAGCAACAACGTTTGATCGGAGACATAAAAAAGCCGCACCGCTGTTCAAATTCTCCCTCCCACTACACACGCTCTCCGACACTAACCATGGCAGCAACGCCAATATCTACTACTACAACAGAACCATCGATTACTTAACGAAACACGGGTCCTTAGACTCTGCAGTCAAACTGTTCGACGAAATGACCAACAGAGATGCCATCACCTGGAACATTATGATTTCGGGGTATTACCGCCGAGGGTTTCCAAAACATTCTTTAAGTTTGTACAGCGAAATGGTTTCTCATGGGATTTCTGAGAATCCATCAACTTTTTCAACTGTTTTGAGCATGTGCAGCTGTGCGAGGTTCTTTGAACAAGGGCTTGTGGTTCATTGCAGAGCAGTTGTTCTTGGTCTTAGTACGAATACGTATATTTGCTCCACCGTAATTGATCTTTATATGCGAATGGGCCTCGTTGATATTGCTTTAAGATTGCTCAGTACATTGCAAGATAGGAATTTGGCTACTTGGAATCTTGTTTTTCGTGGTTTATGTGAAATGGGGCGATCGAACGAGATGTTGTGTGTGTATAACTACATGAAATCGGATGATTTGGAACCAAACGGGCTTACCTTTTGCTATTTGATTCGGGGTTGTGGTTATGAGAGGTTTATTGACCAAGGAATGCAGCTGCATGGTTGCGTAATCAAGAAAGGACTAGTCCATTCAAATTTGTTTGTTGCTAATGCTTTAGTCGACTTTTACTCCGCTTGCGGGATTTTTACAGATACTAGAAAATCGTTCGAGGTTATCCCAACCGAAGATGTTATTTCATGGAATTCCATGGTTTCCGTTTGTGCAGCCAATGGTTATTCTTTCGAAGCTCTTGAATTCTATCATAGGATGCATTTTTGGGATAAGAAACCATCAGCTTGTTCTTTTCTGGCATTCTTGAAATTATCTAGTGCAACGAAAGACGTCTCGTTTGGGAAGCAAATTCATTGTTGTGTTTTGAAATTATGTCTTCAAACCGTCCTCATTCAATCCGCTTTGATCGACATGTACGGAAAATGTGGAGATATCGAGAGCTCAGTCGGTGTATTCAACGGTGTTTCTCAAAGAACCCTCGAGTGTTGTAACTCTCTCATGACATCTTTACTAAGGTTTTGTCTCACAGAGGATGTAATAGATCTGTTTGGTCTTATGGTTGACGAAAATATCGGATACGATGAAGTTAGTCTTTCTTCGACTTTGAAAGCAATATCATTCCCTCTTTCATGTAGCTGCGCTTTGCTTCATTCCTGCACTATAAAATCAGGTTTTGAATCCGATAACGCAGTTGCTTGTTCTTTAATCGACGCATACTCTAAATCAGGAGAAATCGAATTTTCCCGCCAAATATTCAATGACCTTCCCTCCCCAAATGTGTTCTGTTTCACATCGATAATTAGTGCACTTGCTCGAAACGGGATGGGAAACGAATGTCTTGAAATGTTAAATGGAATGTTCCGGAATGGTCGAGAACCTGATAGAGTGACGTTCTTGAGTGTATTGATGGGTTGCAATCATTCGGGCCTTGTAGAAGAGGCAAGATTGCTTTTTCATTCGATGCAAACTCGTTTTGGTGTGTATCCAGATAGGCAGCATTATTCGTGCATGGTTGACCTTTTGGGGCGTGCGGGTTTACTAGAAGAAGCGGAAGAGTTAGTCAAAGATACTCCATGGGAGGGCGATTCGGTAATTTGGAGCTCAGTGTTGAGGAGTTGTAGGGTCCACCAAAACGAGCAAGTGGGGAAAAGAGCTGCGGAGATTTTGATGGGGCTTGAGACGGACAATCCTTCTGGTTTATTACAGGCTTCGAATTTTTACTCGGATATCGGAGATTTTGAGAGGATGAAATATTGTAGAGAAATTGGTGCTGCGAGAAGGATAAGAAGGGAAATAGGTCAGAGTTCGATTGAAGTGCGTGGTTCACTATGAAAGACGATGCTAAGCTATGAAGAGGTATTTCTATTTCTCCCGTTAATAATAATAAAAATCATTTTGGAATAATGCTGATTTGCAGGTAATGTATATATGTTGAATTGGTAAGTATTTATTTAAAATTAAACTCGACGAACTTTCTTGAATTTTATATGCAGAAGGAAAACATTAAACAGAAGTCCGTTTGGCAATTAATGGCAGTGATGCAGAGCTACCGCATGGGGCGGAACATAAATCAACGTCTCAGGTTAGTGCATTCTTATCATTCTATTGCATCTGACCATTCATCGGAGCATCACTTGTTATATTTCAATTTTAATATACATATATTAGGTCTTGACATCTTCTCGTAGATGTTACATCGGGTGAAATTCACCGTAGGTAAATTCCAAATCACTGAACTCTCATGTTTGACCTTTCCACACGAACCGTTATAATAAATTCTAAACATTTCATCTAACATGAAATCGTTTGAACTCGATTCCCTACAAATTCTTCCCACCCGAATTCAATTCGACACAATGCAATATATATATATATATATATATATATATATATATATATATATATATATATATATATATGTGTGTGTGTGTGTGTGTGTGTGTGTGTGTGTGTAGGTCATTGCCAGTAGTGTTTTGTGAACTATGATAGCTGCCTTAGCTTACGGATCATGTGCTCGTGTGTGTGTGTGTGTGTGTGTGTGTGTGTGTGTGTGTGTTGTAAACATATATAGCTTGAATTATTGGCAAAAAACATTCACGGATTGCTTTATGCACAACATATGTCAGGGAAAAATTTAAAATTTAAAATAATAAATAATAAAAGAAATTAAAATAAAATTGGCCCTTGTAAGAAAGCAAATCCGTGAACGCTTACACGATTTGTATTGGCCACACACTTCACAAAACCCTAATGCAGACAAAGAAAACAATGACAAGAAATATTTGTTTTTTGTTTTAGTTATTTTCCTGAATTTTATGGGAACAACACCCATGAATGGATGTGATGTGTACACGTAATAAAAACAAATAAAACTTCAACTGAAGTTTTTTCACATGCCAAACAACCCCTAATAAATATTATTTTTAACCGCAGCAGCAAATTCTGTAATATTTTTTTTTTCTTGGGGGAAATTAATTAATAAGAATAATTAATTGAAAGAAATTGTTGCTTTCAGCAAAACTTCTGGAATAATCTCTGAGCCAATTTTATTTTATTTTAATTTTAATTTGTTTTGGGGTATTAGAATAGGAATTTATGGTGCGTGGGGTCCATGCTAGATTTGTTTAACAAGATTCCAAGTATTTTTGGGACAATAGCAATTAATATTGGTTAGAATAAATTTTGCATATTTATTTACGGGTACTACTCCAGTACTCTTATTCTGTAGCACGAGTCTCAACTGTGCATAGGTTATGTTGTTTCTTTAAGGCTCGTTTGGTTGGAAGATTAGTCATTATTAATTAAATAATTCTTGCCGATTACAGATCATTTTAAGTACCAAACATAACTTAGTCCCACAATTCAATCCTCGTTCGTCAATAACTAACAGTTTAAGAATTATTTTATGCTTCGTCGTCTTCTCGAGTTGTTGGCAGATTCTTTGTGAGTTCCACATGATTAAGTATTAAGTGTAGGTTTATCTCGTGCACATTAGCACATACAGTAGAACCTCGATAAATTAATAACCTCGATTAAATAATAGTTTCTCTCGGTCCCGACTCGTTGAAAACGTGTTAAATTATTAACTCAATAATTTGATAATTCACTAAATTGATAGAATTTCCCTAGTCCGACTGTATTAATTTATAGAGGTTTAACTGCATATGGTTGGTTGTTAGTTCATTCGTTAAAAAAAAAAAAAAAAAAAAAAAACTAATATATATATATTGTAACTCTACATTTAATAATCTCTTGATTTTATCTGTAAAAGTCAAATGTGAGATTAAATATCAAAATAGAAAACAAAAAAAACAATAATATAAAAATTGTGACAAAATACTTTTTGTGCTCGAATCTCGTCATTTATTGAAGTGCAAACACCTTGTGAAAAATTTGATCACGAGAATTGGGGATAATGCTAAATGTGCCACAATAAAAATGTGTGATGCTAAATTATTTGATGAAGAACCCTAATCAAGTAATCATACATACATACATATACATATACATATATACCAAGTTCACGAGTCAAATTTAAAGTTCACGAGTGTATTAAATTTACAATAATTAAAATTGTCGGGCCTGCAGTCACCAAATCGGGCTTACGTGTGGTCATCACATCCAATTACTACAAGATAATGTCTGGATAAGTTTAGGACAAACTGATTTCTCCACCATAACTTCATCTCTGCATTTCCTAAACTTATCTCAACACCCATTAATCTTTTTTTTTTTTTTTTGCAAAAAAAAATAATAAATATTATAATAAGCCCTTGATAATTAAATGCTCTTCACTACAATTATATGAATCAATTCATCAATTCAAGCAAGAAATTAAATACTACAGCTAGCACATTTATTCTTTAAGCAAAAAAATCACCTGAAATCGTGGTAGAATGTCTCAATCTAGATTTCTTCGGTTTGGTGCAATTCGGTTTAGAGAGAGAAAGAGAAGTTCTGACATGTATTCAGAATTGTCAACATAAGTCAAACCTCCATAAAGTATAAAATATTTGTGAGTGATGATGAAAATGAAGCGGTCTTGCACCAAATGGCGAAATCCCGTAACTCAACTTCAGGGCCCGCCCGTTTTCTGGCCAAGTAAATTCTTTATCGGCGAATGTAAATTATAGCGACACAACGGCCCGTTATAGTAGCTTAAGGAACCAACCTTTGTCAGAGTTGAAATTCCTGTACTGCAACTGCCAGTACTCGATACTGTGTATATCACAACACCACCTGTGACCGGAATATAAAAAATCTAAAAAGAAAGCATAAAAAAATCAATGATGGACCAATAATTAAGAAACTAAACATGAAAATCTCACCAAGTTGTAATAATTACAACCAAACAATAACAAATTCTTAAGTTAACATAACAATTTTTTAAATAAATCATTTTTTTTCTTTCTAATTTGTATTCACATTTATAATAAATAATAAATAATTATTATTTGAAAGGTGCTACATTGCTAGAATCATGTGATGATTTGTGAGTGGTCGATCCTGTCTAAATTATTGGTGGTCGGACACTTGGACAGTGGTAATTTTCTAGTACAACTCTGCAATACTTAATACATGAGAAAAACAACCTGAAACCATGGGCTTCCCTTCCTCTGGTTTTCCTCTATAAACTTTCTTCCTACATTTTCTTAAACCGAAATGTTAAATGTCGTTTTAATTTTTTACTAATACCGTTTCGATCGAATTAAAACAAGATTTTAACCATTTTGTAGTTCGATTTTGGCAAAATACAGACCACGGAAGTTGTAGCCCTTTGTCTTATCTTTCTAATTCAACTCGAGTTTTAGATAACTCATATTTATGAAATTTGTGGGCAGTGTTCACTGATTCACGAATAACTTTATAATCCGATATCCAATCTTGATGATTGAAGTTTGATTAGAAACCTAACTCGAAGAACTACAATTTTTTTGCGTTTTGAGTTTTGCGTAATTCAGACTAAAAATGGTCAAAATTATGTTTGAAGTTGAAACAGTATTATTAAAACTGAAACGACATTTATCACATCCCGTCGTTAAACAACTGAAGTCTTCAACATGATTCATAACATTTCATTTGATTTGATTCTATTTGAATCAAATGTAAATGGAATGTGTGATTTCACATATATATATATATATATATATATATATATATATATATATATATATATATATATATATATATATATATATATATATAATTGTTAATGTTGGTTTAAGAAGGAGGAAAGACAAAGGAGAAAAAAGGAAGCCCGTGAAGGGGTTGCATGTGAGCATAAAGAGAGCTGTTATATTCAGTGCCTTTGACAATCTATAGACCCACTCACGTGTCTTTTTTGGCCCTTTACATCTAACCACTGATCGCAACATATAACTATTTTCCTTTTTTATTTTTTTTATTTTTTTATTTTATTACATATATATATATATATTATATATATATATATATATTAAATAAAATAATAGGCCCTCTTAACGAGCGTATTAAAGTAGAGATCACCAAGTACATGTTGCGATATACGGAAGCAATATACATTATTATATTTATATAGATTAAATGATTATTAGATTTCCTTTTATTCTAATTTGAATCTACTAATGGTCAGTAAATTATTAGGAAAATCATTTTGGAAAAGAAAATAAAAATATATATTGTATATTTGAGTCGTCACTAAAAAAAAAGTAAAAGAATATGTATTTATTAATTAATTAATAAATGGTCCAATTGGGCAGTTCGAAGTTATAAGTGTGGTATTTGTGCATGGACAACTGAATGAGTCAGTGGCTACAAAACAAACTTTCATATGCCAAAACTGGACCAGTTAGTTAACTATTTCCTAACCAAAACCCCATAAAAAATATTATTATTACAAACAATATTAATATATACCTCATAATAAAATAAATATAAATAAAAATAAAAAGAGGAATAAGACATAATTCTTTGTAGCATTATCAGACAATCTTTGCTCATGACCCTGATCCTATCTATATAAAAAGCCATAAGCTCACTCCTCTGTTTTGCTCTTCCCATCTTCAGATAATCCACAAAATCCTCCCTCCACCACCACCGCTGCCGCCACCATCTCCGGCGATAAAATGGGTGGTTCTTACTTCAGAAACCTAACATTCATGGTCATCGTCACGGTTCTTCTTTTTGGGTTTTCCCATATTGAAAGTGGCAATGCGAAGAGAATTGGCCGGCATTGGCGGCAGAGTAGAAACGCCGCCGATTCTCTTTCCAAGAAAAAAGGTAGAAGCCACCACAGTAGCAATGCCGGTAAGTCGAAACATAAAACTCCATCTCCAAAACCACCACCTCCGCCGACGCCGGCGCCGGTGGTGGTGTCGGCGCCTCCGGCGCCGCCACCAGCCACCGGACCTAAAGGAAGCCCTCCTCCACCCACAGCTCCGCCCACGGATAAAGGTGGCGGTTATTCACCGGTTGGTTCGACGGTTTTGAATGTGCTGAATTTCGGAGCGAAAGGTGATGGAATCTCGGACGACACTAAGGTAAACGAAAAACATTAACTTCCATGCCTGTCTTAATTTCGTTTGTTAATGATTGATTATAAGTAATTACTATATTATTTCTCTTCAAATTCCAAGAATTCGTACTTTTGTCAAGTCAAATTTTGAAGAATTTAAAAGATTCCACGAAATTAATTTCAAGTATTTTGATGAGTGTTTACTTTTATTCCCTACTTCTTTTTTGGTAGAGCTTGAGGTTTCCCATGATTACCCTTTATTACAAAGTTTATATTTTTACAACAAAAGGTAGCTACTTTTTCGGGAAAATTACACTTTTGACCCCTCAAATTTGTGCTAATTTCACATGTAGTCCCCTATGTTTCAATAACTTAACATTTTTGGTTATTTCCGTCAATTTACCGTTAGTCCGCCGTCAACTAAGGCAGTGATGGGCACATACTTGATTCCGTTAGTACTAACGGTAAATTTGATGGAAACGACTAAAAGTGTTGAATTTTAAAAACATGAGGGACCAAATGTGAAACTGGTGCAAATTTGAGGGATGAAAACTGTAATTTTCCCAAATTTTTATATTAGATTTAATTCTTTGAGCACAATAGTTAGGTGTGTGACAATATATTAGTTTAAAAAAACCAGTTAGAAACTACAATAACTGCCAAAGAAACAGACAAGAAATTGAAGTGGTCCACTCAAAATACAAACTAACAACTGTAAGATGTTAAACCAGCACATGAACTGATTCCATTTTTTGACTATTCAGGTATATTTGTAATTTAAATATAATACTATAATAATTAAGTATAATATTATAATAAATTAATTAATGTAAATTAAAATGCAGGCATTTCAAGCTGCTTGGGCTGCTGCTTGTAAGATTGAAGCCTCAACAATTAATGTACCAGCAGATTATGTTTTTCTTGTGGGGCCCATTTCGTTTTCTGGCCCATATTGTCAGCACAACATTGTTTTTCAGGTAAAATAATTAATAAAATAATTTATTTTATTATTAAGTAAGTAATTATTTAATTTAGTTTAATCAATGTGTTAATTGTGCAGTTAGACGGCGTAATTACTGCACCAACAAGCCCGAGCCATTGGGGCTCGGGCCTACTACAATGGCTCGAGTTCACTAAATTAGTGGGGCTTACAATTCGAGGGAGTGGGACAATTGACGGTAACGGAGCCGTTTGGTGGCAGAATTCGCCGTACGATCATGATCCGTTAGACGATCAGTCGAAGCTTATTTTCCCCTCAAATGGCTCTTTGTCACAAAAGCCCCCAATTCCTGTAATAATTGTGTTTTTAGTCCCTACAAAAAGTTAAGTTTGTTAGTTTTCTCCAATATATGAATTCTGACTTGTCTTTATATGCATCTAACAGGTAAGAAGCTCACTTGGCGGGAAAATGCCAAGCATCAAACCAACTGTAAGGACCACTTGAAACTAACTAAATCTTCATTTCATTTTAGCATTTATTGCATTCTGCACCCCTATGTTTTTTTCTAATTGTTAAAAAACCCCTAATGTTATTTTATCGGCCAAAAAACCTTATAATTCAATTTTTTTTCAACAAACTACACCCCCTAAAAACTCACTTTATAGGGGTCTTCTGCTAAAAATAACTGCATTATTGCCAATAAAATAATATGGGATATTTTTTTTTTAGCAATTCGATAAACTTTTTTTTTTATATCATGAAATAAAATTGATATATGTTCTAAAATTCTTGAAAAAAATAGGCACTTCGATTCTACGGAAGTTATAATGTGACGGTCACAGGCATAACAATCCAAAACAGCCCTCAGTGCCATTTGAAATTCGACAACTGCATCGGAGTTTCGGTGTACAATTTCAGCGTGTCGTCACCCGGTGACAGCCCTAACACAGATGGGATTCATCTCCAGAACTCGAAAGATGTTCTTATTCGCAGCTCCACTCTCGCTTGTGGTAATTTTAATAATTCTTTAAATCTTATTTATATATATATATATATATATATATATATATATATATATATATATATATATATATATATATATATATATATATATATATATATATAAATGACAATTTTGTGATGCATTTTGCTCCAACCATACAATTATTTAGGGCCTATACTTTTAGATAGGGTTATTTCAAAATGTCATGATCACATTTTGCAGCCCCACAAAGATGAGACAACTTTGTCATTAGTCTTATTACAACCTGTGAACTTTAACTAAAGGAATGTTCAGAAATACTCTGGCATGCAATTTTTCATTTATTTTTTATTTTTATTTTTTAAATTTATATTCTGATTAAATGTTGTATTACAGGGGATGACTGTATATCAATACAAACAGGATGCACAAACGTATACGTACACAACGTTAATTGTGGGCCCGGACATGGAATCAGCATCGGAGGTCTAGGAAAAGATAACACAAAAGCTTGCGTGTCGAATATCACTGTACGAGACGTTGTTATGCACAACACTATGAATGGTGTCCGAATCAAAACATGGCAGGTAATAATTTTTATTTTTTTTATTTTGGAAAAAAAAAAATCTAATTAATTATTAATTCTAATTAACAAACATATTAATTTGATTTTACAGGGGGGATCGGGATCGGTGCAAGGAGTGCTATTTTCGAACATCCAAGTCAACGAAGTCCAGCTCCCGATTGTGATCGACCAATTCTACTGCGACCGGAGCTCGTGCAAGAATCAATCAGCGGCAGTGGCATTATCGGGGATTAATTACGAGAATATACGCGGGACCTACACGGTTAAGCCGGTCCACCTGGCGTGCAGTGACAACATGCCATGCACGGACGTCACTCTTACAAACATACAATTGAAGCCGCAGCAAGAAAGATATCACATGTACGACCCTTATTGCTGGCAGACGTTCGGACAACTGAATTCTCCGACAATTCCTCCGGTGGGTTGTTTAATGGTCGGAAAACCGTCGAGTAACAAGATTCAGGGGGATAGTGATTCTTGCTGAGTGATTTTTTTTTTCTTTTTTTAAATTGAGGGAGTGATGATTCTTGTTATGTATAGTGGTTCTTTATATATATATGTTGGTGGTGTTTTTTTTTTTTTTTTGTGCGGTCGGCATGGTTTGGTTGACCCCTTAGGTAGTGAGAAATATTGTAGCAATTATTAGATAATACGAATTTTATTATTTGTTTTGCTAAGGTTGTATGGGCTTTCTCAACAATAATTTTGTAATGATTATATATATTTATATAAATCAGTTCAATATATCCATGACCTACCATATGTTTGATACAACTGCAATGATTTGTGAGGGCACAAAATAAAACTTGCAGACACTTTTTATTCACTTTTTTTAAACTACAAATATAATTATTTTCAAATTCTCTCAACCTCTTGGAGTTCCTTTCTCAAATCCCGACCAAAATGACAACAAATTCGATGTAACTTTTACGTTTTTATGATTGTTTCGTTATGTAAATTACGAAAATGAAAAGAATGGAGTTTGTTAGTGCGGTTCTACGCTAACTCATAACCACTGAGTTCGTGTAGAAACCACGCGAACACGTGAGTTTGTGTATAATTTTTCTTTCCTCAAATTGAATTTTTTAATTTCTTTTTTGGATTTAGTGAATTTCAATTTTTTTTTAAATCGAGTTAGCAGAAGAAAAAAAAACGAGTTTGTGTAAAAGTGGGCGAATAACTATGTACTGCGAACTCAATACACAGTTATTCGCCCACTTTTTCACTTACCAAGATTCTAGAAAAAACGGAAAAAATTACCTCCGGGTTCATATTGTTTGGATCCATCTCGAAATTTGTTGACTTCTTTCTCAAAAAAAAATAAAAATTGTTGAGTTCATTGCCACATAACGGTTCAAAATACCCGGCCCGTTGTTTAAGCTGAAATGTATAATCAAATGGGCCTATGGTTTGACCCAATAATACCAAATCAGCCCTAACATAAAACAAAACGAACCAACCAGCCCAATATTGGATGACGTGTCCTCGATTCATTATTATAATTGGTTCACGCTTTTCATGCAAAATATATTTTATTATATATATATTTATATGATCTTGATTCTTGATATCTCAATTGACAGTTGCAGCCGATCTACTTCTAATAAAATTATTAGCTGGTATATATATAATTAATTAATTATTGTAAAAAAAAAAATGTAGCTAATTAGTAATTATTCACCATGAATTAACAACATTCATGCCTTTTTCTAATGAAGTAAATAAAGCATTAAGCATGGCCTTGAGTACTTTGATGCAACTGATCCATCAGTTTGGTGTAATAATGTGGGTTCACGTTAAAAATATATGTATTAAATTTCCATTTAAATGAATTATATGTATATATATATATATATATATATATATATATATATATATATATATATATATATATATATATATATATATATATATATATATATATATATATATATATTTTTTTTTTTCTTTTTTTTAATGAATTATACTCTTTATGGTGTGCAAACGACGAAACTAGACAACTTTGACTTTTTTCTCTCTCTTTCCTCAAATTTAAATGGAAGAGAAACAAATAAATAAAAAAAAATATTAGAAAGAATCAACGTGATTAATGCCGAATTTGTTACACTAACCATTTGTATGTATAACAAGATATAGCCCGCATGGGTGTAGCTCAACTGGTTCCGGAGGTGGTAAGTTGGTGCAAGGTCCTAGGATCGAATCCTGGCAGCCGCAGTGTGGGAATTTCAACTCCAATGAGTTGGTTCCTTGTGGGCACCAGGTCCGGGTCCGCTACCTTAACGGGCCGTTGAGTTACCATGATTTACATTCCTCCATCAATCCTTGTCGGGCCAAGGGATGGGGGCCCTGGGGGCGAGGGATTTCGCCTTTTTTTGGTGCAAGATATACCCCTAAGGCCTAAGCTAGCCCGCATGAGTGTATAGTTCATCTGGATCTGGGTGGTAAGTTGGTACAAAGATCTATGATTGAATCTTGGCAGATGCAGTATGTGAATTTCAAGGTCAATGATGGTTGGTTCCTTATGAACACTAGATATGAATCCGCTACCCTAAAAAGTCGTTGGTCACCATAATTTATATTTCTCCATCAAATACTTGTCGGGGCCAAAGGATGGGGACGAAAGATTTCGCCTTTTAATACAAGATATACCCCTAAGCTTGTTCCGTAAGGGATGATCTAGCGGTTGGAACAAGTGCGCTTGTGTCAATCGACCCAAGTTAAATCTCTTTGCCACTAGATCTAACTTGTCCACGTGGTTAACGTTCTTCTTCAAATCAATAATTATTTATACAAAAGTTTAGATCTACCCAATGCACCTATATGGTTGGCTGTTGAGTTGTTAATTCAGTAAATTTAAAAAAAACGAAAAGAATAGTTAGATTTGAAATAAATCAACTAATCCAATTGGAAAGTCAACAAGGGCAATAGTGGAATTACACGCGGATTAAATTATTAGAGTAGTAGGCTTATCTTATTATATATATATATATATATATATATCTTATCTCCTCCAACTTACTATATATACTCTATAGTTTTAGCAAAGTAAATTACATCTGCTACTTGTACTAATTCAATTTCTCTCATCCCTGCAAAATAATCAAAAGTCTAATTCAATCTTATTACCAGATAACAACAATGGCGGAAATGTTGGGAAAGGATTTTCAGACAGTAAACAGAAGAATCGCCTCTGTCGCCGGTCATCTCATTCCATCCCAAAACCCCAACCAAAATCATACCACCACCACCACCATCGCCGCCGCAAATTGCAGCTCCGGTTTCGACGATACGTACCACCGCGTCCACGGCCAAGTCCCCACCCACATCCCGGAGTGGACGCCGGCGATGGACGATTCCGGCGTCGCCTTCACCGACATTCTCTACGAGAAAGCCGTCGGAGAAGGCATCGCAAAGGTCTAACTCTGTCTATTTTATTTTATTTTTAAAATTCATTTTCCAGGATTTTAATTTTTTTTTTTTTTTTTGTGGCTGTAGATAACGATTAATCGGCCGGAGAGAAGAAATGCTTTCCGGCCACAGACGGTGAAGGAGCTGATTCGAGCATTCAACGATGCCAGAGATGATAACTCCGTCGGAGTTATCATTTTCACCGGCAAGGTATTTTTTATTTTTTATTTTTTATTTTTTATTTTTATAATAATAAACTCTTATTAAAATTCATCAAATTGTTAATTGAGCTTCAATTTGAATATATTTAATTGTCAATTGAATTTCTTAATTGATATTAATTGTTAAGTCATACATCACCCCTTCGTTGACTATCACAAACTTGATTGTTACTCATACTGTCATACATATGCTTTCACATTTATTTATTTATTATTACAATGTATCTTTAAATAACAGGAGTAGTTCATGTAGTGAATTTAATTTAATTTAATGCCATATAGTACAATGTATAATACAGTAGAATTTCGGTAAATCTGTCTCGATTCGGTAAAAATGTACAAAATTTTTAGTTCGATAATTTAATATTACGCTGAATAAATAGTATTTTTTACTGGTCCGGTTGTATTAATTTATAGAGTTTTTTATGTTATATAGGGTACTATGGCATTTTGCAGTGGAGGAGATCAATCACTCCGAGGCAAAGAAGGTTACGCTGACTTTGATAATTTCGGTCGCCTCAATGTTTTAGATCTCCAGGTACATTTATTATGAATTCCAAATAAAATACTCCGATCTGATCGTAAAACAAATCTAAAAAACAATTTAATATTGAGTACCCGATTAATTATTTTTTTCGATGTAGGTCCAAATCCGTCGCCTCCCCAAGCCAGTGATAGCAATGGTAATCTTATTTTAATCTTTTTAAATAAATAAATGTTTATCTTCTACAAAAGAAATCATTTATGAATAAATAAAAACTTATGCCTTGTTTGTTGTATTAAAATAAAAGGTTGCAGGTTATGCTGTGGGGGGTGGACATGTGCTCCACATGGTATGTGACTTAACAATTGCAGCTGATAATGCTGTTTTTGGTCAAACAGGACCTAAGGTAATTAATTAATTTAATTAATTAATCCTTATTCTATTGTTATTATTTCCTTAATTAATTATGAGAATCCTATGTACATATATATACTTGGATGATTTAGTTTGTGGGGATTGCAGGTTGGAAGTTTCGACGCTGGTTTCGGGGCATCGATAATGTCTCGTTTGGTATTGTTTCAAAACTTTTAAGACATTATTTTCTCTCTCACTGTCTCATTTCTTTTTCCTTGTCCTAAAATATTTTGTCAATTATATAGGTAGGGCCGAAACGAGCGCGCGAAATGTGGTTTATGGCGAGGTTTTACAGTGCAGCTGAAGCAGAGAAAATGGGACTTGTGAATACTGTTGTTCCTGTAAGATTTTCCCTGCTACTAGATCTATATAAAGTATAATAATATGTCTGAATATATATTGGAATTTAATTTAACCTTAAAAAATAAAAAATAAATGAATTTTTAATTTAATAAATTAGGTGGAGAAGCTTGAAGAAGAAACAATAAAATGGTGTAGAGAGATAAATAGGAACAGTCCAATGGCAATTCGTCTATGTAAATCAGCTATCAATGCAGCTGATGATGGCCATGCTGGACTTCAGGTACTCAAAAATAAATAAATTAATTAACATGCTATTTAATTTTTAAGATATAAATAATTCATTGTATTACTTGTAATAATTTTTTTTATTTTTATGTTTTTGTTTTTTCCAGCAAATTGCGGGAGATGCGACGCTACTGTTTTACGGAACAGAGGAAGGTACGGAAGGGAAGAATGCATACTTGCAACGCAGGAAACCAGACTTCTCGAGATTTCCTCGGCTTCCATGATTTTTCGTCTGGAGAAACAATTACCATGCAAGCTTTCTTCTTATTTATATGCTTACAATAATTACGCTGAATAATTAATTGGTCGAGGAAAATAAAGCTGTAACGAAGCCCGACCAGTTTCCAGTTTTCGTTTCGTCGTTATGTTTTCCTGTTACAAATTACAGACAATTGGCATCTCTGCCTTGTTTCTGTCTTCAACTTCTATAGCAAGAGCAAAAATTATCTTGATTTTATATATAAATCATGCATCTTATATATATATATATATATATATATATATATATATATATATATATATATATATATATATATATATATATATATATGTAATGTCTAAAGATTATATGTAATTTAAATCATGCATCTTTATATGTAATTTAAAGATTAAATGGACACAAATATTCAGTTTAGTGGGCTTAAGTCATCCTATTAAGTGGGTAAATTATGAAACAACCCTTGAACTTAGACTAAATAATGAAAAACACCCTTACATATCCGTAATTACCAAAATCCCCCTCTGACTAACTGTTGACCGAGTTTTTTAACAGAAAATGTGTACTTATATTAAATAAATGAGAAATAAAAGAAAATATGTGAAATTGTGTAAAGTCTATTCCGTGAAAAGCCACACTATAAGGGGTTGATGTAAGAGAAAAACCAACATTAGGGTTTTTTTGTAAACTACGAACAAGTGTAGGTGATTTTCGTAATTTACTCTTACTTTAGTTCTCTTACAAACGAGCTTCTTATTTTGGGCTCTCTTAGCTGTCAAGCCCAATATAGAACATTATTAATAGGTTGGAGTGGTCCAATTAGATATATCAAAATCATTGCTAATTTTAGACCCAATAATCACAAATGGACAACTTACAAATATTACAAAATAAAAATATATATTTTTTTCTATTATAAATCTCAATACTATTCAATTTTATAATTTGTTTTTGGCCGCTTAATCCGTGGAAATCTACGGTGCAGAGCTGGCCATCCAACAAAGCACGTCTTTTACAAAATCGTCAAAGGAGAGGCGCGTTGAAAAATCTTGTTCAATAGCAAAGCACAAACACATTATTATGATCCAACGGTCACCTTAAGAAAGGAGAAGAAGATCCAACGGTGTCAATTCCTGTAAGGGCTGCCCCGTTGTTTTGGAGAATGAGTAGGGGCATTTTCGGCATTACACAAATGCCTGGAGGACGCGCCCAATATAAATGACCATTGGTCGACGATTCTCAATCCTCACCAGAAATAGTCATTTTTACTCTCTCTCTCGCGTTGTTCTCAGGCAGCTCCATATTTTTCTCTCCGAATTTCATAAGAAATACTCGCTTTCTCTCTCTAGGATCTCATCAAATCTGCCGTTCTCAGGTATGTGATCAATTCACCATGGATTGTGTGCTGTGTGCGTTTTTTAAGGTTTGGATTCTGATCGGAGTTGTGATTTTGTTCATTTGATGTTGTGATTTGATGCATCTGTTGTATGTTATATGAATTAGGTTTTTCCTTTTTGCTGATTTGTTTTGCATTTTATACTTTCTTTTGGGGTTGATCCGCCATTTCGTCGGTGATCTAATCTGGAATCTAGTGATTGAATCATTTCGATCTGATGGATTTCTTTATGAATTTCGTAACTGAATTTTGAGAATCTGGAAATCGTGAGATTGATGTCGACATTTGCTGTGGCTTTATTCGGAATTGATTTTCCTTGTAGATCCGTTTGATCTGGTAATTTCATTGGAAAGTTGAATTTTAGCTCCAATAGTTGTTTTTTCGAGACTTTGTTTTTAGATGTTTGTTACCTAAGATCATGCTCCCCCGTTATATATTGTAGATTGGGACGTTGTTTGAAAAAAAATCTGCGTATTATTAGTTATATGTGATGTGCTCAAAATGCTTATCTATAGATTGGGATGTTACCGTTAAATCATTTCATATATCAATCTCTATTTTATTTGATTCGTAAACTGTGTTTAAAAATAATTGTATCTGATGTTCGTTTGGTTCAGTAGTGGGAGCATGTTAGTAATGATTATTGTTGATTGATATGCATAGAGTCTTATGGTTTTGCATGTCCAAATGTTGACATGCATGTTAGTAATGATTATTGTGTAAACAAATTTTTTTTTCTAGAATTACATGTTGTCATCGATAGACGATGCTCAGGCTATCTTGAGATGATTATCACTCGTATGAGATGCGTGTAGGGCTGGTATATGCATATTTACATAACATGAATGGGAACCATAATGGTATACAGGTGTCAAAAACAGTAACGAGAAATGGGGTTGACATTCACGAAGCTTTTCAGTCGGCTTTTTGCCAAGAAGGAGATGCGCATTCTGATGGTTGGTCTCGATGCGGCTGGTAAGACCACCATCTTGTACAAGCTCAAGCTTGGAGAGATTGTCACTACTATCCCTACCATCGGTATGCTCTTTCAACTTGGCTCTGTTTATTTCTGCTGTGTACTGTTTAATATTCCTCAACGTTGGCTTTTTTTTCTTTTTTTTTTTCTTTTGAACTACATCCGACAATATTCATTTTCTTTTTGGCTTACTGCAGGATTCAATGTGGAGACTGTTGAGTACAAGAACATTAGCTTCACTGTTTGGGATGTCGGGGGTCAAGACAAGGTTGGGATATGTATTTTTATGTTACGTCTCGTCACTATCTTGTAACTATATTTTAGTTAAATAAACTTTAGCTCTCCATGCTCCTGTTTACCTTGCCCCTGTTTAAAGATTGTCATCTCATATTATATAGCACAATATTCAATTTCTTTATGAAACTTTCATGTACTTTGTAGGTTAATTATTTTTCTACTTAATTTCACAGATCCGTCCACTATGGAGGCACTACTTCCAGAACACCCAGGGTCTCATATTCGTGGTGGATAGCAACGATAGAGACCGTGTTGTTGAGGCGAGGGATGAATTGCACAGAATGTTGAATGAGGTAATAAACAATCCCTTTCTAAAGTCTGTTAATGTCAATATTCTACTTCTAAGAAGTGCAAACTCGTCAAGCACTTGCCTAAGAAAAAAGGATTCTCAATTAGAAATATATATATATATAGAAGAATAAATTATGTCCATAATATCAAGACTTCCTATCAATACTATTCAAACTTGGAAATACAACCCCCCGACTAAATGCAGCAGAGAGAATAGACTGTTAATTTGCTATGTCATCATTCGTGTGCTCCCATTGCTTGAGGTCAGTGTAATGTATAAATATTTGTTGTGAATCTACCCATATTACCCAAGTTGACTGTAAGAAAAAATTATGTTGAACTCCTTTCTTATACATATATCTTGGGATTCTTTTAATCGTGGAAGTACCAACGATCCGCTAGATAGCACATAATCGTTGCTGGAAACAATCAAATTAGCTCTCATTTTCTCAGTTTGATCTCAATATTGGAATAGCAATATAAATTCTAGGATTGATTATTTCGTGACATAATCATATTTTTGCTAAACCATTCGACTCGTTCTTTCAGGATGAGCTGAGAGATGCAGTACTGCTTGTATTCGCAAACAAACAGGATCTTCCTAACGCAATGAATGCTGCTGAAATAACCGACAAACTTGGCCTGCACTCACTCAGGCAGCGCCACTGGTAAACATTCTTAACCCAAGTTCCTCTTAGATTCCATCGTTGCATTTATGCTGACTGTATTTTGTTTCTCACTCGATTTTTATTTGCTTGCAGGTATATTCAGAGCACCTGCGCCACATCTGGAGAGGGTCTGTACGAGGGGCTCGATTGGCTCTCGAACAACATTGCTAACAAGGCAAGTAGTGTTCATTCACAGTCATATTTGAATTATATATATCCGACTGCTATTGCTTACTATTTTACCGGTTATTGTTTTGGTCAACTTCTGACTCTGCTACATTTTTATAGGCTTAAAAGCTTTTTCGGAGAGCTAATCTGGGATGCCACCGACTTTTTCACCCAGCCTTTTGGCAATGTAATATTTCTTTACAATATTTTTTTGCTATGTTTAGGAGGACCCTTTGAAAATGTCTGTTTAACAAAGGATTATTTGTTTCATAAATTTCGAAAATATTTGCTTAGTTGAATGTAATACACAATCGTTGGTTTTTGGATTTTGTCCTTTTCGTTTGCCGATGCACATTTATTTTAACATGTAAGTTCTTGATTTTAGGTGGTAGTCGAAATCAAATATTCGTGCTGAACCTGCTTATATTTTTCAAAAAACTTGAACGTCTCCATTCAAATGGAATCTTTTACTCGACGTCTGATTTACTAATCTGTTTGTTCGGGGAATAAATTCAACAACTTGATCATAAGATAAATTCTTCGATTGCAATTCGAATCCCTTGGATGATCTTATACTTATATGATCAATTCTTAATTTTATTTTTTACTATTATAATTAATTAATACATCGTTGTCAAAAAATAAGGAAGTTGGAAAAAGAAGCAACAAGTAAAAGCCAAAAACAAAGTAGCACTGTCTCCACTGCTATATTTACCCCTGAGAAGCAGGCATATAACTGTCACTGTATTTTTGCAGGTTTGTTTTTGTCAGATCAAAACCAGGGAATTAAGTGCTTTAGTAAACCCGTACTTCATTAATAACCCCGAAATCCAAATGTCGGGATAATATTTTTTTTTTGTATGAATTAGTTCCTTTTTTTTTAATCAGAATTTTAATTATGAAATAATTCAATGAATTTGATAGGTGTATAAATTATGGTCGACATAGAGTTTATATTATTATTATTATTATAAGTTATAACAGATAGTCAGATACTACTAACACATGATGCAGTAGTTCAAAAACTTAAATTAATACTAATAAGTAATACATACCTACAGACAAAATTATTATTGCAAAAGCCCAAAAAAAATAAAATAAAAATAAATAAAAATGGAAGGCCCCTCTGCTACAAAAGAAATGGTACGCCATAGTACCCGCAGACCCAGTCCTACACCAAATCCGACAATATTCTCACTCTCTCTCTCTCTCTCACACACACACCACACCAAGAAAAGGAAACCGTCGTCTAATTTCTTATACATTTTTTTTTTCTAGTATCTTGTCTGTGTATACAAAATTTACATGCCTTTTTCTGGTTTCATTTTCTTTCCTTAAACCCTTTCATTTCCTTTCGATTCGATTCTCCTCCCCCTTTTTATGGTGCTCTGTTTCCATTCTTGCAAAACAAATCCAAACCGCTTCAACTATAATAATTATTAACCTGCTGCTGTTCAAGTTGGAAAATTAAGAAAACCTGTCTGAATTTTTGAAATATGGAGTGGGGAGGAGTGTTTGATTATAAGGTGACGTTCGATCGTTTCTGTGGAAATGGAATCGTCATGTTGTGGTGGGTTTGCCGAGTTCTGGTGGTGCTAGGGCTTATTTCGTGGTCGCCGGCGCTTTTCCCGGCGGTGTTCGATTTTTCCGGCGGGTTTTACGTTGAGTTCTTCTCCGGTTACGCGTTCAACCCCCACTTGGTGTTCCTTTTCGGAAACTCCATCATCGCCTTGCTGTTCGTGCTCTGCCGCCAGAGCGACGCCCTCAACCTCTCCGTCGGCGGCGATTTCTACGACCACTACGTGAGGTTTAGCGAGGAGGCGGCTGAAGAACGGGAGCCTGTTCTGCCTCCGCCGTCGGATAATATGGCAGAAGAATTATCCGACGCCGGCGACGATGAAAAGCAGATTGTGGTGCGGGCGGAGGAGGCGGAGGCGGTTTCTGAATCCGACGACGTGGCGGCGGCCTTAGAGACGGCGGCGAGGCAAATAGAGAGGTTTCAGAGGACACAGTCGGAGAAAATGAAGAGCCAGATTTCGGTGCGGCCGGAGCTTCGAAGATCTGAGACGACGACGGAGAGTTGCCGGAAAACAGGGAGTTCATCGGGGCCGGTGGTAGACGTGGCGGAGATAGAGACTCTGAGCGGCGAAGAGTTCCGGCGAATAGTCGACTCATTCATCGAGATACACTGGCGCAAAACGACAACTAAACAGAATCAGGTCGAAGAACACGACAACTATCGTTTATTGAAAATGGCGTAATTACAGTAATTAAATTTGAAATCCGGGGATTAATTATAATTTTTTTTTTTCCAATTGCCACGTCATAGATTTAAGCAACAGAGGCTGGATTATCAAATTCCCAATATTTTTTTTTGGTGGAATTAGGAGCCCTAATTTAAACTCAATAATATTTAACAATTGTATCTTATTTTCTTGAACTATCACTTTTTATTTCATAGCATTTGTATTATGACATATATTAATCTCGATAAATTTATGTTACACCAGATGTAATTTATTTTGAATAGATCTACAACGTTCATCTACACACACCAACTTGGATGTGTGTGTGTTTTGTTATATCAGAGAAAAAGAAGATAGAGATCTAACTGTTGTATTTCCATTATAACATGGAAATAAATAAGATATACTTTCATAACATTGTTTATTTACACACATTTATACACAAGTTTTTTTAATTTTTATATATAAAGGGGAGTAAGCATAGAGATTAATTACAAGAAAATGCTCGACCGATGATTCCTATGTACACAATTCAAACATATATATTAAAGGCTTTTGTTATGTCCAGTTCCTCTTAGACCGAAGTTGAGTGAGCTTGTCCCTCAATGAAGCTGCATCAATAAAAATTTCGAAATTTTCGATATAAAAATATTATTCAAACATTTTCTTTTTACTTTTTTCGTGATTAATTTAGATTCTTCAAGAAAATCGAAATTTTCAGACAACAAATATACCTGCATCTCTATAGCGTTCCTCAACAGCAGCAATTAGCATGTTTCTCACTAAATCGAACTCCTTTGTCTCGATGCACGACTGGCCATTAGGTCTACACCAATAACAAAAAAAATAAAAAAAATTGCCCGTATTAAATTGAACTTCTCTAAAAGTCGAGACATTCTTACAACAAAAGGACATCGATTTTTACCTGTCTAGTTCAGTGAATAATAGGCCATGATTCGGTGAGGAGCTCTGCACAGAAACCTTTGCAGCCTCGACAACTCTCATGCCGTCACTATATGCCAAGAATTTGTTGACTTGTATCGGCACCTGTTGACCATTTTGAAATTGATTTACGAGACATTTTTTTTTTGTCTAAGACGGCATCACAAATTGGGCCACTGAAGCACCGTAATAATTTTTATAATCAAATTTACAAAATGGATTATTTACCTTGCATCTCACTGCAATATTAATGGCATCTGACGGTCGAAGATCCAAGCAAATGCAATCCGCTTCATTACCCAACTTCAATCATCGAAACAAAATTCGTTAGTTACCATACAAAAATTTCGAAAGTACGTCGAATTTTTACACTTTCTCAGAGCGTAATTACCTTCACAAGGTGAAGTTCAGCATAATACGCCTCGTGTACCCTTTTAGTGACACGAACAAGTTTCACCTGCACAATAATTCAGCCGAAAAACGGTTTTTATTTTTTTATTTTTTAAATAAATCGACAATTCATATATCCAAAAGAAAATAGCTTCGTGTACATCACAAAACTCACTGTATAGCCCATCTTCTCAATCATATCCTTCACCACTTGATACATAGTCGGCCTAGCCTGAAGTCGAACGACTAATAATCAGCCGAAATATATTTTTAAAAATATATTTATTTTCAAATTTAATATCCGAAATGAAGGGGAGAAAAAAAAACGAGGGCAGCGTACAATTTGGACGTTCCGCATAGCTGCCATGAGCAACACACTCGGCATCTCCACTGTTTTTTTTTTTTCAAGAATAATGAGACAACATAAGACAAACAAAAAACTTTGCGCAATTGTAAGAAAATAGCAATAATTAATTAATAATTCACATACAAACAATTATGGGGAGAAGTATCCCAGTCCCATCTTCCATCTTCAATACAATAGCAGGGTGCGGGGAATAATCCGCTACATGACCGCCCTGCGGACTATTGTGGACGCACCTCAAATGCTTTCCGTCTCTCATCTTGATCACGAATCCATCCGCCCCGCTTTTTACCTCGACTTCTCCAAACAATAATTAAAACAAAAAAAAAATATTAACACTAATAAACAACCTTAAACAAATATTATGAACAAATATTACGAACGTACCAGCTTCGATCACGCTCGAATTAACATAATCACTATCACTATCTTTGGAATTTCCAGCTTTGTTGCCATTACCGTTGGATGATGAACTGAAACTGCAATTAGTGGTTCTGGATTTCCTCGTACTTTGTCTGTATCCCAAATTAGTTCTGCCATAACTCTGCCTTTTAAGATCCGAGGATCCATTTGTAACCGGTTTAGCTTTGAGCAGGGGTGAATTAACCGGTATGGAGAATCCGGTTTGTTTTGCACGTACAACGGGGCAAATAACTGAGCCTTGTAGAGAAGCCATCTCAATATCTATTTAAATTTAAATCATCACAAGAATTAAATTAATTAATAATAATCATAACCCTAATTTGGTGTGATATCTAATTTGGGGGAAAACAATTTTTTATAACGTGACCTAATTAAAGAACTAATTTTTCCATTAAATTATGTTCAATACAATAATCAATCGAGATTTTAAGAGAAAAATAAGATCAAAAAAACAGGTTTTTTTATTTTATTTTATTTTAATGAACATAATTAAGGAACACACCTGAAAGAAAAAAAGCCCTGATTCTGAAGAAGCGACCAAAATCGAAGCGTAATCAGCAAATCTTATGTTATAATTTGATGTAATAACAGGAGAAACGAGATTAGTGTGAAGTAGTTAACGTACGACACAGAATACTGGATAAAGGAAGTTGAAATGGTGTGAGTGAGTGAGAGAGAGAGAGAAGAAAGATGAAGAAGATAAGAGATTCTTTCTTTCTAGAGAGAGAGAGAGAGAGAGAGAGTAGAGTTAAATTAAATGTGAATTATTAGCGTCAGTGAGTGTAGATGTTAGTTTGGACAGACTGTACAGAAAATGACGTTTATGACTTTTTAAACACTGTTCTATTCCAGTGAAACCTCCATAAATTAATATTGGGACCATTAAGATTTCATTAATTTAGCGAAATATTAATAAATTAATAATTATTAATTTATACATTAAGTAATAATTTATTAATTTATGAAATTACTTTTATTATTTATATTTTCAATAAATACATTTTTTTATCTTTTTACGTGTATATTATTCATTGTACCATTAGTTCAATGCACTATAGAGCCCGTTTCATAAACAAAAACTCTTAAAGCAGCAATGGTATAGAGATTTTATGTTGAGGTATGAGAAAACTATACCGAAAGTTCTAAGCATGTTAAGAAAAGTGAGGGACGAGATTGATGGTAATGTGAACTTCAACAAGAAACAAGTGATAACTAAATTATATTGTATTAAGCTTTCATAGATCCATAAAATATATACTACACCATGTAATTTAAGAATTAAAAAGTAAGGGACGAAATTGATGCTAATGTGAAGTTCAAAAAGAAACAAGCGACAATTAAATTATATTGTATTAAACTTTCATAGATCTATAAAATATGTACTACACCATGTAATTTAAGAATTAGTTTTATGCATTATTAATTTATATATTATATGGGGCTTCTTAAAAATTTTGAATGTGTATTATCTTATAAATTTAGCGAATTATTAATTTAGCACGTTGTCCCCGAGTCGGGACCGGGAAAATTTATTATTTAAGCGAGGTTATTAATTTATCGGGTATTAATTTATCGAGGTTCTACTGTATTTGTGATTCCTTTTTTGTATCTTTATCATGATTAACTTAAAAGACGGATTTACCCTTTTAATATTTACATTATTATTATTATTATTATTATTATTATTATTATTATTATTATTATTATTATTATTATTATTATTATTATTTTCTTTTTTAATATTATCAAAAAAGAAAAGAAAAACACACACTATTAAAATATTTAGACATCTAGATGAGCCTAGCTCTTGCCTGCGTTTGATGTGATCAATAGCAGAACTTCTAGACGAGCGCCACGTGTACCAAGAATATTCGGATAAGGAGGCCTTCCAACATAAATACATGAAAGTTTGTGTCCTCTTTTGCAAAATGCCATGGTCCACTTCAAGTTGCAAAAATATCCTTCAATTTATCGTTTCTGTTACATTCTTCATGATAATATATTATATTATATTTTATGATTGAAAATACATTCCAAACATTCAATTTGAAGATTTACAATCGATTTAATTAGAGATATATATATATATATATATATCTGGTTAAAAATATATTTAATAATAAAAAAGAACAAAAGTTACATAAAATTTCATTTCCTTCAAATTAAAGTAATTGTCAGTGCAATAATTTAGATTGTTAATTAATAATTATTACGTTTTATTTAATGGCTGATGAATTCAAAAGTAATTCAGTCTTTTGTTTTGGTCTTATATATGGGCTTTTACATCTTGGCCCAACTAAAAACGGAAGTCCATTTTATTATTAAATATTATTTTTTTAATTATAAAAGACTTAATTTTGTAAGATGAACAAGGGACCACTTTATTCTGAAATTACACGAGAAATAATGAAGTCGCATTTACAAATATGCGATTTCTTAATATATCACTTAATAGTAACTCTTTTAAATAAGAAATAAAATAAAAAATCATTGAAATGGAAATTAAACTAATTAGGGTAAATTCCACTTTCTCCCCTTGTACTTTGGCTCGATATCACTTTACCCCCTTCTACTCTCAATTGCATCCATTTGCCCCCTTGTACTTTGGCTCGATATCACTTTACCCCATTTTACTCTCAATTGCATCGATTTGCCCCCTTGTACTTTGGCTCGATATCACTTTACCCCCTCCTACTCTCAATTGCATTGATTTGCCCCGCTGTACTTGAAAAATTGTCTCAATATGGTCATCGCCGTTAGTTTTCAGACATTTGACCTTAACACTGTTTGCTCTAAGTCTGAAAATTACTAAAAAGTCACCCCTCCCAGTTTTAATAATTATTTAAACTGGGAGAAGTGGTTTTTTTGTAATTTTCAAACTTAGATTAAACGGTGCTAATGTCAAATGTGTGAAAACTAACGGCGATGGCCACATTGAGACAATTTTTCAAGTACATGGAGCAAATCGATGCAATTGAGAGTAGAAGGAGGTAAAGTGATACCGAACCAAAGTACAAGGGGGCAAATCGATGCAACTGAAAGTAGAAGGGGGTAAAGTGATATCGAGCCAAGTACAATGGGAAAGTGGAATTTACCCAACTAATTAATAATTGGACTAATTATTGAATTATGAATTTGTCTTTTGCAGACAACTCGGAAGAAGATGAAATTCGAATTCGTTGCTTTGATAAAAAGTTGCATATTCCTACAGCAGCCCTTTGGGTTTATGAACTATTCCTTCCTTTTTCCTTTCACATTATATATATTGCCAAAAGGGAGGCCAAACTTACATATATATTTATATATTTTTTTTCATTACATACATAATTTAATTTTATTTATCCTCAAAATTAAATCGGACGAATAATAGATGCAATAAAAACAAAACAACCTTTGGCCCATTGCACATACTAAAAGATGCACAATTGGTCAATACTCTTGATTAATGTACGTTGTTATAAATCAAGAAAGGTATTCTTAGCTTCCGAAACATGCAAACCGATCCTTGTCCTTTTCCGATCGATAATAATTGCTTCGTGCATTAACCTGATTGGAAAACATATGTTATTCATATGTATATGTGCTTAACGAGTGGTTATTTAATAAGACCTATGGTTGAATTTTCACAGTGTATAAATAAATTTAATGTAACATCTAAAGAGTATGGTTTCCCAAATAAAGTATATGTGTAATTTTGCAATAATTGCTAATTAAAATGTATGATTTGGTCTCGTCGATTCCTCAAGATGTTGATGAATAATCATCACGAGTATTGAGAAAATTTTGAAAAAAAAATTAAAAATTAAAAAAAAAAGAAGCTAATTTTAATTTGAAATGTCTACGTTTTGTTTGACTATTTCAATTAGCACTTTTGATCCTTTTTTGCCACCCCAACCTTATTTTTATATTCTAACATATTCCAAAAGATAACGACTCCCACTTCATATATAGTTCATCCCCTCAAATTTCACTTGCTTTTATTTTCCATCAAATAATTTAAAATTAAAAAGAAAAAGAAACCAAATAAATAAATAAATAATTAAATAAAGAAAGAATAAAGTAGAAATAGTATATTCAAATAGTATCAATATCAACCCAAATTGAATATATCCCCATCCTATTGAATCCAAGCCATTGCCTCTAGTGACAAGGCAGCATCAACGGTGAAATTAAGTACCAAATCATCTTCATTCTTGATTTGAATTTCATTTGGAGTGCATTTCACATGCATTAACATTTCATTTCACTCCTATTTAAACTGCTCAATTCGTGCTATTGAAGCTCAGAAACAAAAATTATATAGTAGCTTCCTAGTTTTACTCTCTCCCCTTTCTCTCTCTAAAAATGGCACCTCAAGTAAAAAAGACCGACGTAATCTCCGGCGCCGGAAAAATCACGGCCGTCGACAGAGCTTACGTGACGTTCTTGGCTGGAAACGGTGACTACGTGAAAGGAGTGGTGGGTTTGGCCAAGGGTTTGAGGAAAGTCAAAAGCGCTTACCCGCTAGTGGTGGCGATATTGCCGGACGTGCCGGAGGACCACCGTGAGCTTCTCCGATCACAGGGATGCATTGTGAAGGAGATCGAGCCGATATACCCGCCGGCAAACCAGATTCAGTTCGCCATGGCTTACTACGTCATCAACTACTCCAAACTCCGTATCTGGAACGTAAGTAATAGAATAATTAATTAGCCTAATCTTATATATAAAAGAAAGAAACGATAGTGAAACCCTAAAAATCCTAAGGAAATTTTTGTAATTTTTTTTTCTCTACCTACTAAATTTGTAATTATATTTTTTCTTTATTTTTTAATTTCTTATCTCAGCAACAATTTGCCTCTTTCTTTATTATTCAGTTTTTCTTTTAATGCAATCTTTAAAATCTATTTTTTTCCTCTACTAACTTTTTTTAATGTGGATTTTATTATTATTAATTTTTCCTTTACTAATTGATTCGTCATTTATTTTTACGATCAATTTCATATTAAACAAATTGAGTTTATAAAATATTTTACAATCAATTTCATATTATCATATTTGTATGAAAGTTTGATTTTGTTACTGTAATTTAAAATATCACTAGTAAATTTTGTTATTATAGTATAATGTATTTTTTTTATTACAATTGTTATTATTACGTATTAAATTAATTATTTTTTCATACTAGTGTATATATATATATATAATAATATTCACAAACATAGATAAGTAATTTTTTTTTAATTATTAATTAAATTTTTTTACGTAAGTGCAGTTCTTGGAGTACAGTAAGATGGTGTACCTGGACGCAGATATTCAGGTTTATGAAAACATTGACCATCTTCTCGACGCGCCTGACGGTTACTTTTACGCTGTAATGGATTGCTTCTGTGAGAAAACGTGGAGCCACTCGCGTCAGTTTTCGGTTGGATATTGCCAGCAGTGCCCTAATAAGGTGACGTGGCCTACGGAGATGGGCCCACCACCTCCGTTGTACTTCAACGCCGGCATGTTTGTGTATGAGCCTAACAAGACTACTTATGAAGCTCTTCTTGAAACTCTGCAAATTACTCCACCTACACCATTTGCTGAGCAGGTAATTAATTTCTTAATCCTGATTTAAAAAAAAAGGGAATATTCTTTTTTCTTTTTCTTTTTTTCCAAAATTTCCATTTTTCTGTGCTTTTGTTAAAAAAATGATTAGATTTTCCAAGATTATGGAAAATAATTCCAAAAAATTACTAATTTTTTTTATTTAAGAAAAAAACATTTATAATATTAATATGGATCATCATATGTCGATGTTATATTACTACATATTTCATACTGTCCCAATTCGATAGTTTTCGATTTCGAATAATTTTGGTGTTTTTATTTTTTTAGAAATTAGAAAAAATAAAATCGCAATATTTTCGAAAGTGCTTCTATTGGTGTATGTAATTATTCCCCACCCCTAGTCATGTAATTTTTCTGGCTACAATTTTGCATGACAATATAATTAATTATCTTCAATTAATTAATTTCTTGATATTAATTGAAATTAAATGAACACAGGATTTCTTGAACATGTTCTTCGAAAAAACCTACAAACCGATTCCCCTTGTTTACAACCTCGTCCTCGCAATGCTGTGGCGCCACCCCGAGAACGTCGAGCTCGACAAAGTTAAAGTTGTTCACTACTGTGCTGCTGTAAGTATAATATATACATTAATCATTTCACAAAACTTCCATTAATTACATATACATATAATAAAACATATATATATATTTATTAATTAGTAATATATATAATAGTTTTTATTTATTAATTAATTAATGAATCTCGTGTACATGCATGCAGGGATCAAAGCCGTGGAGGTACACCGGAGAAGAAGCCAACATGGACAGAGAAGACATCAAAATGCTTGTCAAGAAATGGTGGGATGTTTACGATGACGAGTCGCTCGATTACAAGCCCGACGAAGCTTTCTCTAAGCCATCGATAATGGCCTCCATGCCGGAGCCAGCTGTATCCTACATTCCTGCCCCTTCTGCTGCTTGAAAACAATTAATAAATAAATAATAAACAACCGAAGCAACCGCGTTTTAATTTTCCGACAAAAATGGCAGCATCGATCTCCTAGCTGATGATGTCTTACCTTAAATTATTAAGTTAAGTTTTTATGTAAGTTTTACTTTGTCTGTTTTGTTGGTTTGTGTGTGTGATGCCAATCTTATTATGTAAACCCTAGCAGTTAAAGAAATGTTAGTGTTTCTGCTGCAATTATTAATTATTATGAAAATTTAAAACCCCTAGCTTGCATTTATTTATTTTTATTTTTATTTTATTCATTTTTATTTTTTGAAATAATAAAAAAGGAGAGAGTAAATTAAAAACTGTTGAATTAGTAACTGTAAGCTTTATTCAATTTACTTTTGCACATATAACTGCAGTTAGGCATTAATTCAAATGGGGTGTTACAGATTTAGTGTCTTAAATTAGTAGAATTAAATCATAAATCAAACATTTAAATACCACACATTCATAAACCAAGTCATCAATCAAATCAGGACATGTAACAATTTTATTAGCAATTATACAAATTAGATAAGAAATGAAAACTCTTGTCTGTATTTGTTTTGTTCTATTTGTGCTTTGTTTTGGGATCACATGTTCAAATGCAAGTTCAAGCAAAAAGAGAAGGGCAAACAAGATTGTGATCAACAATAAGGCCCGAGACGAATTAGCCGTGCATTGCACGGAGGGAACGGAAGATTTCAGACGAACGTTGAATTCGGGCGAGAAGTATTCTTGGACTTTGTCCGAGAAAACGGTCGCCGAGGATTTGCTCGTGATATGTCATATCCATATCCGGGACAAGGTTAATGGCGGCGCGCATGGGTATTTCGTGCCGTGGAGGAGATGCAAGAAGGCGTGTAGATGGAGGGTTTTGGATGATGGGGTTTTGCAGTTGAAGATGAATCATGGCAAGTATAGAGATTTCGCGTTGGAGCCGACCAAGGAAGATGCTTTACGAGATTATGAAGAAAATGGTCGTTCCTGCGGCGGGGATGTTCCGGATGAGGGGGCGGAGGGGAAATGTGGTGGCGATTCTTGCGGTAATGATGGTGGTGGCGGCGTAGTTGATGATCCTGATGAGAAACACGGCGTTGCACCGCCTCCGGTGGAGGAAGACAAGGAGCACCAGAAGCCCGATAAAGAGGATAAACTTGCACCACCGCCGACGAAGCAAAATTCCCACCAACCAAAGATTGGGAAAAGTGCACCTCCGCCGATGAAGGAAAAGGCTGCGCCACCTCCTACAAATCAAAAATCTCGGCAACCGAAGATTGGCAAAAGTCAACCGCCTGCAAAGGTTGCGCTACCTCCTACAAAGCAACCAAAGAGTGGAATAGATGCCCCTCCGCCAGCGAAGGCGAAGGCTGCGCCACCACCAACAAAGCAAACATCGGAGAAATCCAAGAATGGGAAAAGTCCATCTCCGTCAAAGGCCGCGTCGCCTCCTACAAAGGAAAAATCCGATCAACCGAAGATTGGCAAAAGTCCACCGCAGACAAAAGGCGCACAACCTCCTACAAAGCAAAAACCTCAGCAACCGAAGATTGGCAAAAGTCCACCGCCAGTAAAGGTAGCACCACCTCCTACAACACAAAAATCCCAACAACCGAAAATTAGCAAAAGTTCACCGGCGACAAAAGGTGCACCACTTCCGGCTAAGCAAAAACCCGAGCAACCAAAGATTGGGAATAGTCCACCGCCGACAAAAGCTGCGTTACCTCCTACAAAGCAAAAACCGCAGCAACCCAAGATTGGAAAAAATCCACCGGCAGCAAAGGAGGCACCACCTCCTACAAAGTCTCAAAAACCCAAGATTGGAGATAGTCCAGTGGTGACAAAGGCGACGCCACCTCCTACAAAGTCTCAAAAACCCAAGATTGGAGATATTCCTACAAAGGCATCGCCACCTCCTATAAAGTCCAAAAAACCCAAGATTGGGGACAGTCCAGTGGTGACAAAGGCGTCGCCACCTCCTACAAAGTCTCAAAAACCCAAGATTGGAGATAGTCCAGTGGTGACAAAGGCATCGCCACCTCCTACAAAGTCTCAAAAACCCAAGATTGGAGATAGTCCAGTGGTGACAAAGGCGTCGCCACCTCCTACAAAGTCTCAAAAACCCAAGATTGGAGATAGTCCAGTGGTGACAAAGGCGTCGCCACCTCCTACAAAGTCTCAAAAACCCAAGATTGGCGATAGTCCAGTGGTGACAAAGGCGTCGCCACCTCCTACAAAGTCCCAAAGACCCAAGATTGGGGATAGTCCAGTGGTGACAAAGGCATCGCCACCTCCTACAAAGTCTCAAAAACCCAAGATTGGAGATAGTCCAGTGGTGACAAAGGCGTCGCCACCTCCTACAAAGTCTCAAAAACCCAAGATTGGAGATAGTCCAGTGGTGACAAAGGCGTCGCCACCTCCTACAAAGTCCCAAAAACCCAAGATTGGGGATAGTCCAGTGGTGACAAAGGCGTCGCCACCTCCTACAAAGTCTCAAAAACCCAAGATTGGAGATAGTCCAGTGGTGACAAAGGCGTCGCCACCTCCTACAAAGTCTCAAAAACCCAAGATTGGAGATAGTCCAGTGGTGACAAAGGCGTCGTCACCTCCTACAAAGTCTCAAAAACCCAAGATTGGAGATAGTCCAGTGGTGACAAAGGCAACGCCACCTCCTACAAAGTCACAGAAACCCAAGATTGGAGATAGTCCACTGGTGACAAAGGCGTCTCCACCTCCTACAAAGTCTCACAAACCCAAGATTGGAAATAGTCCAGTGGTGACAAAGGCATCGCCACCTCCTACAAAGTCTCAAAAACCCAAGATAGGTAATACTCCACCGCCGACAAAGGTGGCGCCACCTCCTACAAAGCAAAATTCTCCTAAGATTGGCAAAAGTGCACCGCCAAAGAAGACGGCTCCATCACCTACAAAGACTCAAAAACCCAAGATTGGTAATAGTCCACCGGCGACAAAGGTGGCTCCACCTCCTACAAAGCAAAATTCAGCCAAGAGTGGTAAAAGTGCACCACCAAAAACGGCGGCGCCACCTCCTACAAAGACTCAAAAACCCAAGACTGGTAATAGTCCACTGGCGACAAAGGCGGCGCCAGCTCCTACAAAGCATAATTCTCCCAAGATTGACAAAAGTGCACCACCAAAAAAGGCTGCGCCACCTCCTACAAAGACTCAAAAACCCAAGATTGGTAATAGTCCACCGGCGACAAAGGTGGCTCCACCTCCTACAAAGCAAAAATCTCCCAAGATTGGTAAAAGTGCACCACCAAAAACGACGGCACCACCTCCTACAAAAACCCCAAAACCCAAGATTGGCAAAAGTCCACCGGCGACAAAGGTGGCGCCACCTCCTACAAAGCATAATGCTCCTAAGATTGGCAAAAGTGCACCACCGAAAATGGCGACGCCACCTCCTACAAAGACTCAAAATCCCAAGATTGGTAATAGTCCATCGGCGACAAAGGTGGCTCCACCTCCTAAGAGGCAAAATTCTCCCAAGATTGGCAAAAGTGCACCACCAAAAAAGGCGGCTCCACCTCCAACAACGCAACCCAAGATCGGCAAAAGTGCACCGCCAACAAAGGCTGCGCCACCTTCTACAAAGGCAAAATCCCAACAACCCAAGATCGGTAAAAGTCCACCGCCAGCAAAGGCTGCTCCACCTCCTACCGAGCACAAAACCCAACAACCCAAGATTAGCAAAAGCCCACCGCCGACAAATCCGGCACCACCTCCTTCAAAGCCAAAATCCAAGGCTCCGCCACCTCAAACAAAGCAAAACCCCCAACAACCGAAGATCGTCAAAAGTGAACCACCGGCAAAGGTTGCGCCACCTCCTACAAAGGCAAAACCCCAACAACTGAAGATCGGCAAAAGTGAACCGCCGGCAAAGGCTGCCCTACCTCCCACAGTATCAAGATCCCAACTACCCAAGAGTAGCAAAACTCCACCGCCGACAAAGGCGGCGCCACCTCCGACAAAGCAAAAACCCCAACAACCTAAGATCGGCAAAAGTTCATCACCACCACCATCAAAGGTTGCCCTACCACCTACAGTACAAAGAACCCAGCAACCCAAGATCGGCAAAAGTCCATCGCCGGCGAAGGGAAATCCGAAACCGAAACCCAAAACAGAAGTTAAACCTGCGCCGCCGCCGACAAAGGGCGGAGTGAAACCAAATCCAGATGCTAAACCTGCACCGCCGCCAACAAATGGGAAACATGAATCAAAGGGACCTGTTACTAAACTCTCGCCACCGCCACCTACAAAGGAAGAACAAAAACCCCAGCAGCCGTCGCCGCCGCCGCCGACAAAAAAGCAACGGAAGAAACCTCGTAAGGTGTTCTACTCCTGTATGAAAGATGATTCTCTCTCTACGTAGGGATCACCAAAAAGCCAAGGGTTCTTTAAAATAAACTCATAAAAAGTCGTTAAAAAAGCTGTCTTTATTAATTCAATTCGTTTCTTGATTTATCTCCTATTATATCATTTTTCTTTTGTTATTTGTAGTCATCCCTTTTGAGGCACTACCATATTAATGGTTTCAATATTTTTACCTATGTTCATTTCTTTTATATCATTATAATAATACTTAAAAAAATGAAAAGATAGTCATAATATGAAAACCTCGTATACGCAGGTTGTGCTGGAACAAAGTCTGCATGCAGAATAATTTTGGACAAGTTTAATTAGAACATGGCAGGAATCTACGTGTATCAAATTAAGGTTTTCTTAGTTTCTAGAAGCTACTAAGGAATAAATAAATCAGTATATATATATATATATATATATATATATATATATATATAATTAATGGCCAACAAGAATTGTTATATGTGAAAGAAGAGATAGGAATTGAGAAATATTAAAATAGAGTTGTTGGAAATTGATGAGAAAGGTGGGTAAGAGGTCACCACCCTCATCAATTTTTGTTCAATGAACTTTTCTTGTATATACTTTAAATCTTTAATTTAATAAATATATTTATTTCTTGTACAAGGATGGGGATATATGAAAATCAATTACAAATGTAGAAAAATAAATACTATTTTTAGTGAAAACCTAACTACATTCTAAACAAATTGAATTACAAAAATTTGTTCAAAGTATTCTGATCTTGAACATATTATTTGCTCTGTTTCATAATAATAATAATAATAATAATAATAATTCTGTGTATATTAAAACAGAGGTCAACATTAAACCGCCTTTGACATTTCACTTCTAGAAAACTAAAATTACCTACCGCTTCCTGACCTGACACGTCATTCAATATGTCTGACACTCCAAATCCCAATATATTTTCTCCAACAATGACATCACATACCAAATTCAGTAGTATTTGTAATTATTATAGTTAAGCAGCAATTATAGACAAATAATTTTTCATAAATAGAGGTACAAATTAAAAACAACACAGATACTGATATATTAATTATTATATGCATATATAACATACAAATATACAACCAAAACTAATTTCTTTTATCACCTCTCTTTATATATAATTTTCACCTCATATAATAATAGAAACCAATTTATTTGCAATATATATGTTGGCGCCATATTTCCGGCTATTGAAGATCGAGGAAATCCGCCAAGTTTTGGAATTAAAAGATTGGCAAAGATTTGTTTTCCATATTTATTTTGGAATTTATTAGAGTCCTATTCTCATAATACTTCTATTAGGACTTAGATTTATTTCCATGTATTTTATTCTAGTTAGGTATCTTTTGTACTTATCTAGAATAGAAGTAGAAATCAACTAGGATTCTATTACCTAGTTAAATAGATTTCTTGGGGTTCAAGTTAGGTCTTAGGGCTTATTTTCGTGGCTATATAAGCCTCCAAGACATACAAGAACCGTGGGCATTATTTGGGAGAAAAACCTCTTCATAGCATCGAAGTTTTGCCAAGGCGTTCTGCGGAGCAGGACTGTGCCATCGTTGCACTGTGCCAACATATACAGATTTGCTGTATAGATCTCAAGGGAGATCAGCCGCGTTTTCTGAAGGGAGTTCAGGCTTGAAGAAAGTTCAAGGCACGCGGGTGGAGCTGCTGTTGGAAGAAACACGAAGTTCGAGTTGTGTACAAGAACGGCATATTACATAAAGAGGGAGTCTTTAGTGTTTTTAATAAGTCCTATTAATGTACACTGTAAATCTGAACTAGTGAAATCGTGTTTGCAGGTCCACGTGGATGTAGGGCACATTTGTGTCTGAACCACATTAATTCCTTGTGTTCATTTATTTGCTTTAAGTAGTTTATAACTGTGTTAACACAAGAATTATAGTTGTAACTGAATACTGTTTCCACAACTTAACTGTTACAACTTAGGTTAATTGATTTCTATAGGCATATAAATCAACAATTGGCATCAAGAGCCTCTCACTAGATAAACATAGTGTGTGATTTTGGGAATTTGATTTATTTGCCATTTTCCTCCATAGGTACTATGAATGCTCATATGGCAGGCGGTTCCACGACTCGCCCACCACTGCTTACTGGAACCAATTACTCTTATTGGAAGACCAAGATGAAGATGTTCATCAAGTCAATGGATGAAGATGCATGGCGCACAGTTCTGACTGGCTGGAAACGACCTGTTGCCACAGATGAAAAAGGAATTCAAACTGAGAAACATGAAAAAGACTGGAGCAAAACTGAACAGATTGCCGCAAATATGAATTCCAAAGCATTGAATGCCATATTCAATGGAATTGATATCAATCAATTCAAAATCATCTCAGCATGTGAGTGTGCCAAGGAAGCATGGGAAAAACTTCAAACAGCCTATGAGGGGACTACCTCTGTTAGACTATCAAAACTTCAGATGCTTGCTACTCGTTTTGAGGATCTTCGGATGGAGGAAACTGAAACCGTGAGCGATTTCAACTCCAAATTATGCGACATCGCAAATGAAGCCCATGGCCTCGGTGAAACTTACCCTGAAGTAAAACTTGTTCGTAAAGTGCTGAGATCTATGCCAGACCGGTTCGCATATAAGGTCACTGCTATAGAAGAAGCAAGTGATGTGGACTCATTGCGGCTTGAAGATCTGATCGGAAATCTACAGACCTTTGAAAACAAGCTGAACATTACTAGAATGGATAAAGAGAGAAAAATCGCTTTACAAACTGTGTCTGTTGTGACACCATCCGTGCCCTCAGCTCCCATGACAGCACTCGAAGTCAAGCTAACAAAATCCATGTCTCTAATAGCCAAAAACTTCGGAGAACTCGTGAAAATGAATGGACATCCCAGAAGTCCTACAAACAAGCGAGAAGTTAGGAAGGGGATTCGATGTAGAGAATGTCGTGGCTATGGTCATATTCAATCTGAATGTGCAAACACTCAGAAGAAGCAAGGAAAATCACTTGCCACAACCTGGAGTGATGATAACTCTGAATCTCATGATGACAGTGAAGCAAGTGATGCTGAAACAAGTATTGACTTCTGTGGTACATGCAGGGTTACTGGCGTGACACAAGATGATGTCATATGCACTGAGCCGTCACACCATAGGATCACTAAAGTGACACAGGGTGATGTCACATGCACTGAGCCACCACACCTCAGGTATGCTACTCGTAATCTCGAGAATCATAGAAATTTAAACACTGTTTTTTTGCCCACAGGAGAAGAAGATTCAGAAGATGATGAAGAATGCTCCATTGAGAAGATTCAACAGCAACTGAATGATCTTCTAAAGCAATGTCATGAGGTTGGTGATGAAAACAGGTGTTTGAAGGAGAAAGTGAAGGAACTGGAAGAGGAGAATGAAGCAATTAAAGTCAATCTCAAGGCCAGAATCGATGAGCTAGAATTGGAAAATGAGGTACTAGAGGTAAAACAGGATTTTGCTTTGAAGGATATTGACAATCTAAAAGAATTGCTGAGACATTTGCGAAACAACGATTGCAATAAAGCAAGGGAGATCAAGAAAAATCCTGCTCCAAAGATAAATGCTGAACCATGCCTCAACCTGAAGTGTGGCAACGCCCCTGTTGCAACAGCATTAGAGGCATCAACCAGTAAGCTAAATCGCACTACGATTTTTCCTTCAAACAGGTTAGATGAAATTTTAAATGCTCATCCCTCAAATCCTGATAAACTTGGTCTTGGCTATATTGGGAGTAAGTTCGATGGTAAACCAAATCCAACTCGAAAAATTAATTTTGTGAATAATACTGTCAAACCTCCTCCACAACATGTTGCCTCACAGTCTTATATAAAAATATTTGTGCCAACTTGTCATTTCTGTCACAAAGTAGGACATGTTAGGCCAAAATGCTTTAAAAGATGGAAATTGATAAATAAGAGTTTAGCATATCAATCATCCAATTCCGCTGCATGGGATCACAATTCCCAAAGATACTCTGATAATAAATGGATGAATAAGTATAATGCAAACTGCTTTCCTGCTATTCTTTCTTTAAAAGCATGTACTACTAACTCCTGGTATTTTGATAGTGGTTGCTCCAAGCATATGACAGGTGTACCTAATTACTTAAAAAACCTGCATAATGTGTCTGGTGGACAAGTTACTCTTGGTGATGGAAACAAGGCCTTTGTGAAAGGAGAAGGTAACTTGGATGTTGGAGGATTACCTAACCTTGACAACGTTCTGTATGTAGAGGGTTTGAAATCAAACCTACTCAGCGTAAGTCAGCTATGTGATCTATACGACTCAGTGTTATTCACCAAGCGTAAGTGTGAAGTGTTTGATCAAAACAACAGGTGTGTTCTATCTGGTTATAGATCCTCTGATAATTGTTATAAAATTGATCAAACTGACCAAGTTGAACAGTGTCCCCTCACCACCTCTGATATCACAGATATGTGTTGTCATCGACTGGGGAATTTGAATTTTCAGGATCTAACACGAAATATCAATGCAGGTTGTGTGAAAAGTGTTCCCCAACTAAACTCCAATACACCAGATTTATATGGCGACTTTCTAATGGGGAAGCAAACTGAGAGCATTGGAAGAGAAATACCAGAAGACAAAATCACAGAAGTATCAGTGCCGACATCTGATGTCACAACTGAAGACGTTACCACTGGTAAAGAAGGTATGAAAACTTGCAATAAGCCGAAGGTTGACTACCAGGAAATGGTCAGGTATGTCTATTTCACTTCCACTGTAGAACCAAAAAACATCAAAGAAGCAATTCTTGATGAATTTTGGGTGTTAGCCAAGCTTGAGGAACTTGAGCAGTTTTCTCGAAATGACATGTGGGAACTGGTTCTGAGCAATGACAAGGTAAAGCAACTAGAGGATGAGGTATTTATCTCACAGAGCAAATATGGCAAGAACGTGGTAAGTAAATTTGGGTTGCAAAAGGCAAAGCCTTTAACAACACCAATGACCTCAATTGAGAAGTTGGGACGAGATTGTGATGGCACAGACGATGATTCCACACTATACAGGAGCTTGATAGGAAGTTTGTTTTATCTTTCTGCTAACAGATATGATATTCGTTTCAGTGTAGGTATTTGTGCTAGGTACCAAGCAAGCCCTAAAGAGAGTCATTTGAGTGCTGTAAAGCGCATTATCCGATATGTTAGTGGAACACCCGAATTGAGAAAATGGTATTCAAAAGATACTAACAATTGTCTTGCAGGGAACAGTGATGCTGACTGGACAGGAGATGTGGATGACGGAAAAAACATCACAGGAGGTTGTTTCTACATGGGTAACAATTTGGTATCTTGGTACAGTAAGAAACAAAATTCCATTTCCTTATCTAATGCTGCGTGTGAATACATAGCTGTAGGTAGCTGTTGCACTCAACTCTTTTGGATGCAACATATGTTAAATAACTATGGCTTTCGTGAAAAAGAGTTGCATGTTCTTTGTGATAATGAGAGTGCCATAAATATTTCAAAAAATCATGCTCAACATTCTAGGACAAAACATATAGATATTCGTCTTCATTTCATCAGACAATTAGTTGAGCAGAAACGTGTGACTATAGATTATGTGTCCACAGACAATCAATTAGCTGATATTTTCACAAAGCCCCTCGACTTCCTTAGGTTTGATTCCTTGCGTAAAGCGCTTGGAATTTGCCATGTGCAAAACTGAATTTTCTATGATAGTGCAATTAATATTTGTGTCCGGATTGCACTTGAATTTTTTAATCGGACATTATATGTGTCACCTAAATGTGACATCATTGTTTTTGGAATAGGAATGATGGGAGGTTCATTTTGACTAATTGTTTGTGTGTTAGTTTTTGTGAATTAATTTTTGTTTCCACAGTTAGCCATGATAGAAGTGTGCTGCCCCCTCTATCGGGAGTGATCAATGTCTATGACCTCATTCATCTCAAAGATCATACCTCTATTGGGAGAATTATGTTACCGCATATGCATCTCTGACTTCTATTTAAAAGCTATGTGGATTCTTAGGGAGGTTGCCCTCCTAATGTTTGCTTGAACATCATATCAACAAAAAAAAGAGGAGAAGAAAAATAGTTTGATTTAAAAAAAAAAAAAAAAAAAAAAAAAAAAAAAAAAAAAAACAAAAAAAAGGGAGAGAGAAGAAAATAGTCCGAATTCAAAAAAAAAAAAAAAAAAAAAAAAAAAAAAAAAGAGGGAGAAGAAAAGTTGGGATGATATTCAAGCATATATTAGGAAATTCTCCTTGAAGTCCACGATCGAATTGCTGTGCTAATCGCATACGCATTCATAACCCTTAAAAATTACCTAAATTATGATTTCTTGAGTATGGTTATGGGGTTATAGTTATATCGTGCATCCAAGAGCTTGCTTGGTGGCCTTCTATTGTGATTCTCTTTAAGATTATCTAATTAATTCATGAAAACCAAGCCCTCAACTTTTAATCTTGTATGTGATCTTCTTGATTTTCTTTTCCTTAAAAGATTTTTTTTTTTTAAAATTTCTTTTAATTTTTTTTTTTTTGGGCTTTGTGAATTTTTTGGCTACTAGTTGTCTCTGGCCACGTGGCTATAACCATGTCATCTGCCTTCTTTATTTTTTGATGTTTCGTGTGGAGAATATCTTGTTTGTTATTGGTCACGGATTTTGTGGGATCTTCTTCTGATTTCAAAATATTCGGTATTTGAAGAGTCCTCTCTTTTTCTGCCTCTTTTCTCGATCTCTGTGCTTTAAATATCTGCCCCTTCTAGGGTTTCTGAGTTTATTGTGGCCACTGGCTGACTGTTGACACATGGCTGTCCTGATACGTGATCTGTTTGAATCTCTGAAGAAGCGTTTGGGAATATACTTCTGTTTCATCATGATGTTTGATCCTATCTTTTGGGACTCTAGGATTTCTCAAAATTTCTTATACTCGATCTCTCTCTCCAATATCTCTCTATGTTTTTTAAAAGCTACTCGTCTCTTCTCTTCTCTGTGCTCCACAGATTTACTATGGAAAGAGACAAATCAGTCGAGGAGTCTGAAATGAGGAAGCACAAACAACTGTGCATCGCCATCCGACAAGAAGTCTGGAAAAACGTCAAGGTCTGTGATGACAACAGTGGTCTCTGTAGTTCCCATTTCTCTCATGGCCACAATTCCGGAGCCCATACTCACACATGTGCAGTCACCAGCCCCAAGCTCCAAATAAGGTGTTGTCTCTGATCCGCTGGACAATATTCTGGTTGAAAGTGATCCTTCCATGTCTAAGGCATAAGATGTTTGTGGTGAAGACCATGTCGCAATTGAAGAAGCTACTTTCAGCGCCCATGTACAGCTTTGCCGGCCTCAAAGGAAGTTTGAGAGCAATTATGGTCTTGAGGATGAGTCATACGCTTCGAGTGGCCACCAATCTCTTTCAGAGCAGACTTATGGTGCATTTACTGTTGTACATCCAACTAGATCTGAGTCATCAGAATCTTCACCAGAGTCCTAACTCTCTGTTGATTCTCCGTGGATGGGACTCGCGGTTACATGCGAAGGGAAATTTTTCAATGTGGCTCCTGAATTGAATAAAGATTTTTACCGGTGTAACAATCAAATCACTGTTTAGTCCTTTGTGTCAAGTACACCAAAGCCGTTGTGATCACTGTATGCTGAGTTTCCCTGAAGCGTCACTCATGCTGTTTTTATCAACATTGGGGAGTACATCTATGCTCAAAACGGAGCTCTTGCTAACTCTCGCACAAAAAGTTGGAGTGTCTGTCTTCTCCCTCGTCGACCTATCACTCACTGTCACAACATTTCTTAGTTGCTCTCAAGGCGAAGAAGAGTTTACTTAATGCTTCTGGGCCCATGACATCTGGTTGCTCCTAAAATTGGTTGTATCAATGAGAATTTTACAAAACTTCACGTGAGGGTTACATCTGTAATTCCTGCTTTGATCAATGACTTTTATAAGTGTCCAAACGGGGTTACTTCCAAACCTTCTGTTTCTATGGAGACTCTGGCCTTTGTTCTCACTGCCAAAGTGTTAAAAAACGGCCTGGTCCGAAATTTGCTTCTCATGCCTCCAAGCTGGCTCAACTGTATTCGGTCCTGTTCAAGATAGGCATTTCCAACTGGTTTTCCACTAACCACAATGCCACTCGGTTGGATCCTCCTGGCCGTCCAATCACTATCCATGGTAAGGTCCTTTCTGAATATTTTGCTGATCTGCCTTCTATCGATCCTTCTGTTGTTCAGACGGCCTCTCGGGCGAAAAAGGATCCCATTGTCTCTGCTTCTATTCCGCCGCCAGTTGACGTGGTCACCACAGATGAGCTCACTCGTTTTTAGGAGTCTATCCAGGCTCAGCTTGCTCAGGGATTTTCGTCTATTCAGGACTAGCTTCTTAAGACTTTGGCACAGTCTGGTCAGAAAGGGGGAGTAGCAACAACTCCAGATACAACTCCGGATGTCCCAGCAAAAACTTCAATGATGAAGCAGCAGTCCACAACCGCAAGGCAAAGCGTCCAGCAATTCTCACCGACTATGATTATTAAGGGAAGTTTCCTTAAAAAACTTTTTTGTTGTCCGTTTTGAATTGCTTAAATTTATGTCTTATTTAGGACTGATATAGTTATGATTACTTTCCTGCTTTTTGGATATCATCTTGGTTATCTTTATTTTGTGCCTTGGGCTTGTTTTGGATAACTTTGTGTTGCAGGAAATTTCTCTGTTACAACTTCTATTGTACTAACAGTATGTGATGCAGGGGGAGTTAATCATTTCTGCAAAAAGAGAAAATCTCATATGCAGGGGGAGTTATTGTTAAATATGGATTCTGACCAATCTATGCCAAAGGGGGAGATTGTTGGCGCCATATTTCCGGCTATTGAAGATCGAGGAAATCCGCCAAGTTTTGGAATTAAAAGATTGGCAAAGATTTGTTTTCCATATTTATTTTGGAATTTATTAGAGTCCTATTCTCATAATACTTCTATTAGGACTTAGATTTATTTCCATGTATTTTATTCTAGTTAGGTATCTTTTGTACTTATCTAGAATAGAAGTAGAAATCAACTAGGATTCTATTACCTAGTTAAATAGATTTCTTGGGGTTCAAGTTAGGTCTTAGGGCTTATTTTCGTGGCTATATAAGCCTCCAAGACATACAAGAACCGTGGGCATTATTTGGGAGAAAAACCTCTTCATAGCATCGAAGTTTTGCCAAGGCGTTCTGCGGAGCAGGACTGTGCCATCGTTGCACTGTGCCAACATATACAGATTTGCTGTATAGATCTCAAGGGAGATCAGCCGCGTTTTCTGAAGGGAGTTCAGGCTTGAAGAAAGTTCAAGGCACGCGGGTGGAGCTGCTGTTGGAAGAAACACGAAGTTCGAGTTGTGTACAAGAACGGCATATTACATAAAGAGGGAGTCTTTAGTGTTTTTAATAAGTCCTATTAATGTACACTGTAAATCTGAACTAGTGAAATCGTGTTTGCAGGTCCACGTGGATGTAGGGCACATTTGTGTCTGAACCACATTAATTCCTTGTGTTCATTTATTTGCTTTAAGTAGTTTATAACTGTGTTAACACAAGAATTATAGTTGTAACTGAATACTGTTTCCACAACTTAACTGTTACAACTTAGGTTAATTGATTTCTATAGGCATATAAATCAACAATATATATATACACATACAAACCCAAGGCATAAAATAAAAAAAATAAAAAATATTGAAACTAAAAAAATGTACACCACTAATTAATTAATTCTCAGAAAGGATGCACATTTTTGGTTAATCCGCCGTTAACGTTGGTGAAAAAACCGACCAACTCCGGTCTGTACGGCAGGTAGGACCGCCGCCGCTCCTCCCCCTTCGCTTTACTCCTCAAGTACACCTCATGTGGCGACAACGACGCCGTTTTGCTCTTCTTCACCTTTCTTATGATTTTCACCGTTGACTGCTGCTCCGTCTTGATCTCGGCCTTCACCTCAGCTTTCGCCGCCGCCGCCGCCGCCGCCGGAGGCGGCGGCGCGCTGCCGTTGTTCAGGAAAACGAAAGCGTCCCTTCCGTCACTGTTACACCTCCCCGCGAATTCCTTGATCCGCCATATCTTGGAGAATCCGGTGGAGTTGCTCTTCTTGCACACCTCCGGCGGCGGCGACGCCTCCACCGCCCTCCTCCTGTTCGACGTCCACTCGCAGTACGGCCCCGATATGACGTCATCTCCGGCAGAGGATGACGTCGCCGCCGGAGCCTCAACCTCTTTCGTTTCCACGAACACTTTCTTCACCGGCGGCCGCGCAGGCAAGCTGCTCTCGTGCAGAGACCTCAAATCCTCGCCGGAGAACAGCAAATCCCGGTTGAACAACGGAAAAACCGTCTTGATCCGGCCGCCGGCGAAAGCATCCTCCGCCGCAATCGGCGATCTATTCTCTTCTCCACAAAAGAAGGAGAATTCTTCCTCCTCCTCCTCCTCCTCCTCATCATCATCACCATCATCTTCATCGTCGCTTACATCATCAACAAGTGCATATTCCTCAACTCTGACGTCATCACCATTTTCAGAAATCTTGTTGAGCTTCATAAAATCCTGACACATGTCTTCCTCAGAATACAACAAACCTCGATCATGACGGCTGTCAAGATTTTCTTCAATAATAATACTAGAAGACTGCATATCTAATCTAAAAGCTTTTCTTCTTAGTTTGTTTTAGAGAGAGAAAGAAGAGAGAGAGAGAGAGAGAGATAATGAAGAAGATATGTAATGAAGAGTAAATGTGGTTATATATGTGCGGTCGGTCTGACTCTGATCACACACAAATGTAATAGTTTTTACTTTTCTATTAAATTTAAGATTTGCTGTCCAACTTTGAACACACACACAAATGGTGTATGTGTGTATCCATTATATATTTGTCTGCACGTGAGAATTTTACTTTCTTTTTTTATTTTTTTAGTCTTTTTCACTTTAGTTTGGTCAACAAGGAAATATGAAAACTCAATTGCGCGTTTACGTTGTTATATATTGTTTATTTTTTATTTTTTTTTAATTTCGATTTTATGGGATTGTAGAGCAAGTCTACTGCTTCTTAGAAGCATTTGAACTGTGAGTTGGTTTTTCATGGTTGACTTTTGACAACAAACTATGTTCATTATTCAATTACTGATGTACACGTGTCTATCATGTATGTGATGGATGTACTATATATTATTCTTAAATTTCACAAGCTAAGGAATGAATTTAATTAATAATTTACCACTATTTTCTTGATTGTATATATATACTTCATATACGTACCAGTATTTTGTTTCGAAACTTCTTTCACTTTAAAAAATCTAAAAAAGTAATGTTATACAGTAATACATTTCATGTATCAAAATTGTAAGAAAACATTAATAACGAAGATAGAGAGCCTATTCCCTTCATTACATTAAATATGACTTTGAACAGTTATCTGCTCAACTTTGCAATAAATTTGTATAAAATCCCTTTTATATTTTTGTTGCATAATCATGACGTCACGTCTACGAACTCAAATCTGCTTAGTCGTGTAATATTTTATGTGATGCTACATCCGGTGAAATAAATCGTATGATTATAAATCGTTGATCAGCATATAAACACATATATGTATGTGTATGTGTATGTGTGGTTGCTGGAAAGTTATTTCACCAAATCAACAATTAAAAATTATCTAGTGTATTTCACTCGATGTAGTATATCGTACATAATCTGACTAAGACTTTGTTTTGATATTCTTTAATAGTATATTTCAAGTCCTTTTGTATATTAAAATATGGGATTTACTTGGTTAAATTTCTTGCCAAATAAAATGATATTTTTTAATAACAAATTAAATCAAATGATAATTGATATTATCCACTATTATTATGGAATCAATATTATTAATTTTTTATTTTTATGTTCAAGATATTTGAAAACCGAATATAATTTAGTAATTGTAGCGTTGGCCACTACTCCATCATTTATTGGCCACAATTATGTGTGGCATATCCACTATTCTTCCATCCTTTTCTATATTTTGGACCTAACTTAGATATACATTTATTATTTTATTCTTTCTTTTTTATCTTTTTCCAATTCCTTTTCCTACTTGCGTGTGTATATTTGCATCAAAAGACAGAATCGCTCTCCGGGCTTCCATCACTTGGCCTGACAGTATTTAGTGGATAAGTATAAATTATATATAATGACTCAACGGCACATTAAAATAACGAACCAGTGGTTTGTGTGCGCGTTTTTTAAGCTATACTAGGAGGGTTTTCTATTTTCTTCTCATAGTATTGTTTTTTCAGTATTTAATAGTTTGGGTTTATGCTATTTCTAAAATAAGTTATTTTAATCCATAATCTCAAACAAAAAAAAAATAATCTAAAATTGAATTATACATTTGTGCTCTTGTTATTTTCATTTAAATCCAATTCATAGGGACATTTGAGATATTTTACAAAAAAAATAAGTGTTATGGGCTTAAGATTAATTTGTATTCAAATATGGGTCATAGGCCCTGACTCAAGGCTTACATGGGCCAAATTGTGGTCCACGTAAATTTCTTCAAACTAAATGATTTATATTATAATTAGCTATTAAATTTGTTAAAATAAAATATAAAAATATTCTAACAAAGAAGTGAAATTTAATCGGTGTATCCTTACCTTATACCTTATTATTTACACGGAATGGATTTGAACGTAGATTTATACGTAATTACACACAATCTATGTATATGTATGTTTAGTGACTAATTATTTCAAATTTATCGTACAAATCCACCCGATATAAATAACAAGTGTAACATCTAACTTCACCTATCGCATGCGTTTGAATTTATGTACTACATTTACGCCGAAAACCTAACAAATTTGGCAACATATAGCAAAAATAATTGTACATCAAATCAAAATCAAATTAAATGCTTTTAACATTTTTCAGTGAAAGCCATAAAAGATGATGGATTCTTCATCATAAATTTTAAATTCAGAAAATAAATAATAATATAAAATTAAATAATAAATCTAAAAGTATACCCCTTCGTGACTGTGCATCCTCACTTGACATTATCTGCAAATCTAACTTCCGGCATACGCCCGCCGTTATGATGCGGCGGTCGCCCATTTCCGCCCAATTTGGTGGCGGAAGGAAATTTGAATTTCTTATCGAACCCTAATTCCACGTCGCCATGGTCTCTCATGTTCAAGTTTGGATTTTGCCTAGACTCCCACTCTTTAGGCCCTAGCCCGCCGCCGCCGTGGCTCTGCTTAGCGGCCTTCTGGTGGTGGTGGTGGTGCGCCGCCTCCTTGGCACGGTGGCGCCGGCGGCTGCAAAGGCGTCCCAGAAGACAAGCCACAGCGGAAATCACGAAAATGACAGCCAATACTATGAAAACAGGCCCGAAAGATCCGCGAGAATTAGTAGGCTGTTTGGTTACAGGATTAGGATATACCTCAATTGGTTGTGACATTTTCTTTTTCGGCCTTTGATTGATTTGGTGAAGTATAATTTATGGGAAATTGGATGATTTTTATTGCAATATTTTTTGTTGGAATTAATTATAATTAAAAAAAAAAAAAAGAGGGGATTTTCTTTTTAATAATGAGGGTAACAACTATAAAGATAATATTCTTTGCCGCGCACTTTTATCCGGAGAAAGCGGGTTTTAAGAGATTGTACTCTACTTAATTATAAGCTGCACAAAAAAAATCAAATTTTAATAATCAAACTATATAATCCGGAGATAAAAAAAATTAATTTAATCCCTTTCGTGTAAACATATATTTTTTTCAATGAACGATGCGATGGCCTAATTGATGAGATTCTTTGCTTCATTTGCGCCTTTATTCTTTGCTTTTACTAAAAGCTGAACCTTGTTGAATATATATATATATTATATTCAAAGTTTAAATATTTACAGAAACACAAATATGCAGAATTTATTAAATGTTATCAATGTAATAATAATTAATATTTATCAAAAAAAAAAGTAATAATAATTAATAAACCAGTGCTTTCTGTTGATGTGTTGGGCTTGATTGAAGCCCAATTAAAATAGTATGGGCTTTAAATATTACCCAGAGTAAAATTAAAACTGGACTAAATTTGGCCCAATTTATATAAAAGCACCAAATTTGGGCCTTATGTTAGAATATGATCTCTTCATTGGTACTTTATTAGAAAGCCGCATACACAAGTCGGACTGTTGGGCACCCATTTGAACTCGAAGACGAACAAAACATAATACATAACTACAAAGATTACCCATGGGAGAGGAAATAAACGATTATAGAAAACACAAGAAAGAAAGAGTTACAGACTGAGTATGGAAGTTGTGAAACGAAACAAACACAAACTTCGAACAACTAATCTTCAACAGATGAAGAAGCTCTGTTTTCTATTACGGCTCGGTTTCCTTATCATGTTCTCTCGTCCATAACCTTCTGACGGTGGCTCCAACAGCCCAATACAAAGCACAATCACCGGAAGTTCAAAACCCTAGTTAGAACCATTCAATTTTTGTCAATACTCTATCAAAAGCAAAGAGAACCAACGGTCAAGATTGAATAATCTAGAAAGTTCTCATGTTTGACCAATTACATGAGCTTTTATGCCTCGTAGAAAAGTGAATTATATTTCTGGGCTATATTCAATAGGGTTTTGCTATTTGCAGCGGGTCTTTTACTGAAATGGGTTTATTTGCAGCGGAACCTTTTTAATTTAATTTTTTCTTTTGAAATTCTCTCTCCTACTCCCAAACTCTCTCAAGACATTCGAATTTCGGAAATTTTTTTGACTTTGAATCCGTAGCAAACAAGGCTCGATTCCGGTTCAAACGCATGTTTAGGATTAGATCTAGGTAAATTTCAATTTTTTTTTTGAACTTCCCATTCTCTAGGGCACGAAAACTTGAAGATTCTTCAAGCAATCGTGCTCTGGAGAATAACTTTTGGTTGTGGTTTGAACACCTTCGTCTGACATTGAACAAGATCTGAACCTTGCAATTGTCATCAGCTGGAAAACATGGCATATTAGAAACCAAGAAGTGCATGAGTCGCCTATCACAGTGGTTTCGAACCTGGTCTCTTGGGAGAAGAATTATTTGACAGAATATCACATAGACAGGCCCATAATTTTGCAAAACTCAGCAAGAGAGGGAAATGCAATTTGGTGTCCTCCTAACGAAGGTACAATTAAAGTGAATTTTGATGTGGCGTTTCCGACCGGAAAAAAATTTTATAAAGTGGCGGCGGTGGCTCGAAACTCAATTGGGGAGTGTGTGTGGCGGAACGTACGGAAATTTCTAGGCCGACCGAGACCTGTCGATGGCGAAGCAAGAGCGGCGCTACATGCTCTTATGATAGCTCGAGAAAAAGAATGGAAAAAAATTATCGTTAAAGGGGATTGTTTGCAAGTTATTAATGCACTTAAAAGTTCATAGAGCAATTTGACGTCCTTTGACGCTTTGATTGAAGAAGGTCGTATCTTTGTTAATTATTTTGATTCTTGTATATTTTCTTTCGTCAAACAAAATGGGAATTGCATTGCGCATACAGTAGCCCATCTTAATATAGATGATTATTACGAAGATGATCATCTTCCAACTCACTTGCCATCATTTGCCTAATAAAATGGTTTTACTTTAGTTCTAAAATAAAAAAAACTTTAATATAACTAAGCAAGTATACATTAAAAAAAAAAAATTCTAATTATTTAATATACCATGACTAAATAGTAAATACCAATCAAATAAAGTCTTCTTCCCCATTCATACAATTAAGCATCAAGATTAAGCAAAGCATCTTGTACTAAATCGTTATTTGGTACAAGAAAGCATCTTGTTCTAACTATAATATTATAGTTGACATTGACTAAATAACAAGTCAATACCAAATATAATAAAATATTTCACGTCTTGATTACGACTTCATCTTAGTCTCGCAAGAAAGTTCTGAAAATAAATCGTGGGTTTATGTGTTTTTTTGCCCCTTCCCTTACTATAAATTGCTGTCCGAACATCTGCAATATTGCGGTGACATACTTCAATCAAAGATTTGGGTTATTTTTTTTTTTTTTTTTTTTACCTTTTTTTGTTTTCTGCAACCCCTAATGGAGAGTGAGCTTGAGAATACCAATGGAGATGCCACGTATGATCTCAGTTCTATTCTGTCCTCCCCAAACAGGGATTACCTTGTCCGCAACAATGGTGACCAGGTAATCTCCTCGTACTCACTGTCTTTGTTTTTTCAGACCAATTGGGATATTGCATTTCGTTGGTTGCAAGTTGCAATTTTGAATTCTTGATTTTTAGTTTCTTTCTTGAAGTTGATTGTATGTATCCAATTTTGGGTTATTTGATATCCCTTTGTATAAAGATCCAATTTTTTTAACTCTTTAATTTGATATCCCTCTGTATAAAGATCCAATATTTTTAACTCTTTAATTTGATATCCCTCTGTATAAAGATCCAATTTTTTTAACTCTTTAATTTGATGTATGTGCTTAAGGAAATGAAATTCAACACTTGATTACATTTAGTGGCAAATCAAATTTAGTATTTACTGATTAATGATTTATACCCGTCTTTGTTTCGTTCAATGGCTAAATATTTTCTGTTAATTTCCGTAGGTTAAATTCGATAGTTTTAAGGGGAAGATAATCGGGGTGTATTTCTCCGGGTCGTGGTGCGGTCCGTGCCAGTGGTTCACCCCGAAATTAGTCGAGGTCTACAATGAACTAGCTCAAAGTAATAACTTTGAGATTGTTTTTGTATCTGGCGATGCAGATGACGAGTCATTCGATGCTTATTTCTCCAAAATGCCTTGGCTTGCTATTCCGTTTTCCGATTCTGACACGCGCGAGAAATTGAATGAATTGTTCGGTGTGAGTGAAATACCCCACCTTGTAATCCTTTACGAGGATGGGAAGATATTGACGAGTGAAGGAGTACGAGTCATTGTAGAAAACGGGTCCGACGGGTACCCTTATACTTCCGAGCAAATCGAGAAACTCAGGAAACAAGGAGAAGAAGCTAAGATGAATCAATCCTTAAAATCTTTACTTGTGACCGAATCCAGGGACTATGTTATTACATCTGATGGGAAAAAGGTGAATTTTTTTGTTAGGATTTGATGGTTTTTCAGTTAGTGTACTACGAGTGTATTTCGTTTTAGTATCACCTATGTTATATCGAATTGCTAAAAACTCCCCCGTGTTATAAATATCAGCAAAAAAACCCATGTAATGCAGTTTTTAGCACACAACCCCGTAAATAGCGAGTTTTTAGGGGGTAGTTTGCTTCTAAAAATTGAATCATAGGGGGTTTTTCGCTAATAGAATAACATGGGGAGTTTACGTGTAATATTGACATTCTCGACTATTTTTTTTGGTGCAAAGGTTCCTGTTGCTGAGCTGGAAGGAAAGACGGTGGGATTGTATTTCGTATTCGCCACTGTCTACGAATGCCTACATTTTAATCCGAAGCTTATCAAAGTGTACAACAGTTTGAGAGAAGGGGGAGAAAGTTTCGAAATTGTGATGGTACCCCTAGACGAAGATGAAGACTCGTTTAGTGAAGAGTTTGAAAAGTTACCATGGTTATCGTTGCCTATAAATGACAAATGCTGCCTCAAGCTTGCTCGGTATTTCGAGCTCGGTGCCATCCCAACTGTGGTTATTATCAGTCCAAATGGGAAGACACTTCAGTCAAACGTTGTTGAAGCAATCGAGGAACACGGTGTGAAGGCTTATCCTTTCACACCCGAGAAATTCGCAGAGCTTGAAGAGATCGAAAAGGCGAAGAGGGAAGCTCAGACATTCGAATCCCTTTTGGTGAATCAAGATTCCGATTACGTTATCGGAGAAGATGGAGTCAAGGTAAAAAATGAAAAAAAAAAGATCACTTTTTTATTTTTATTTAGAAAATGGGATTATGGTAAATGCTAACACGAATATTTAAATTTTTTAATTTTGAAAATATCAGATTCCGGTTTCCGATCTTATCGGAAAAGACATCTTGCTATACTTTTCGGCCCATTGGTGCCCTCCTTGCCGAGCTTTTCTCCCCACACTCACAAAAGCATATGAAGAAATCAACAAAAACAATAAAAGATTAGAAGTGATATTCATCTCGAGCGATATAGATCAAAAAGCGTTCGAGGATTACTTCTCGGAGATGCCATGGCTAGCACTCCCGTTTGGTGACAAGAGGAAGGAATCTTTGAGCCATTGTTTCAAGGTGGAGGGAATCCCAACACTCGTTGCATTGGGGTCCACGGGCAAAACGATTTCCACCGATGCCCGCGGGCTTATTATGGCCCACGGTGCGGAGGCTTATCCTTTCACTAGAGAGAGAATCGAGGAGATCGAAAAGGCGTGGGCCCCGAATTTGAAGTGCGGGGCCCACGAGCACGAGCTTTTCCTTACTCAGAAGAATTATTTTGCGTGTGATGGCTGTGGTGTAGATGGGAGTGTGTGGAGTTACTATTGTAAGGAGTGCGATTTTGATCTGCATCCAAAGTGCGCTTTTGATGAAGAGAGCAAAGACAAAACTGCAGCACAAGGGTGGGTTTGTGATGGAGACGAGTGTTATAAAGAATGAAAATGAATAAATTAATAAATAATTGCTGCATATATTCACTGTTTACATATTTGCAAAATGTGTTTTATTTATGCTAGCGTAAGTTTGAAGGGTTGATGATACGCTACTGGATATAAGGGTCACATTAAAAGAGAGCATTATATAAGGCGAGACGGATTATGAAATAAGAGATAATATTGATGTGTAAAAAGGTAAATGGCCAAAAATATATTTATTAATGATACAAAATTGATTATTGTTGGACTCATTGTTGCGATGGATGATACTGATTAGGAAGAGGAGAATACAGTTCAAGATTGGTACACAATGGCATGCGGTGAAGATTTGGTACAACATGTTGGTTGTATATAGTATTATTAATGTTGCATTTGCTTCCTTTTATTTGCATCAAAATAGTTGTATTAAAATAATATAGAAAGAATTTAGCATGTGATAAATGTACAACACAAACTTTAGTTAGCTGACATTAGTGTTTGAATAAGTGTAAAAATAAGAGAGGTGCAGGAATTGATCGAAATATATCATCACCTGAGTAGGCGACCAAGTCTGTTGCCATTATAACAGGAAAGTGTATAGTAATGTCTTTTATACAGTTGTCAATAATTGTGCCCCCTAGCTTTGCAACACTATTCCGAAGTATATAATATATGGACCAACAATCGTAAAATTTGATCAATTTGTTGATATTTAAGATTTATTTAAACATTTGAATCGACATAGATATGAACGAATTGATCATAAGAATTGAATCGTAAATCATTAGATTGTTTTCTCGATATTGCGAATTTTCGTAAATGTGGCGGATATTTTGGATAGTGAAAGAGAGATCCAATTTGGGGTCAAATTTGCAATTTAGGTGGAGCGGCTAGGAAGATGGAGTAAGTATAAGGGTGATTCTGCAATTTTCAAAACTATTTCATCTAGGGAGGTGGATTTTTGAAAATTACAAATTGACCTCCACTTGGGGGACATTTCCGGTTTAAGGACCAAAATTAAAAATGGTATATAGTATAGGGACCAAAATAGTAATTATAACATGTTTATTATAAATATTATAATAAATTATTGTTTTCTTAAATCGTAAATCGTAATATTTGATCGTTTTATCGATATTTAAGATTTATTTTAACATTTGAATCGACTTAGGTATGAATGAATTGAATCGTAAGATTTGAATCGTAAATCATAAGATATTAAACTCGGTGTTGCGAATTTTCGTAAATGAGTCACACGCGATTATAGCTGAGAAGGAGTAGAAGCAAACTGCGTTGGTGACGGATATTTCGGATATTGCAAGAGAGATCCACTTTGGGGTTAAATCTGCAATTTGGGTGGAGCGGCTGGGAAAATGGGGTAAGTGTAGGGGTGATTCTGCAATTTTCAAAACTGTTTCAACCAAGAAGGTGAATTTCCAGAAATTACAAATTGACCCCCACTTGGGGTGCATTTCTGGTTGAAGGACCAAAAATAAGAAAAATTATATTATATTGCGACCAAAAATCGTAAAATTTGATCGATTTGTTGATATTTAAGATTTATTTTAATATTTGAATCGACATAGGTATGAATGGATTGAATCGTAACATTTGAATCGTAAATCATATGATTTTATGGTCGGTATTGCGAATTTTCATAAATGTGGCAGATATTTTGGATATTGAAAAAGAGATCTACTTTGGGATCAAATTTGCAATTTGAGTGTAGGGGCTAGGAAGATGGAGCAAGTATAGGGGTGATTCTGCAATTTTAAGAGCTGTTTCAGCCAGGGAGATGGATTTTCGGAAATTACAAATTGACATCCACTTGGGGACATTTTAGGTTTAAGAACCGATATTAAAAATGGTATATAATATATGGATGAATAAAGTAATTATAACATGTTTATTATAAACAATATAATAAATTATTTTTTCTTAAATCGTAAACCGTAAAATTTGATCGTTTTGTCGATATTTAAGATTTATTTTAATATTTGAATCGATTTAGGTGTGAATGAATTGAATCGTAAGATTTGAATCGTAAATCATAAGATTTTAAACTCGGTGTTGCGAATTTTCGTAAATGAGTCACACGCGATTTCTATAATTAGTTTGTTTCTCTTCTATGTTTCTATCTCCCATTTTTCTATTTTCTTTAGTTCTTTACTAGAGCAATTATGATCTGGAAGTCGATCCGGGGCAAGTGTTCGGATCTATTATGACATAGTCATGAGGTGCTCAACGGACCCTTTTAATTTCAAAAAACCTTTTTGGAGCTTTTGATTGATGCAAAAACCATCTTTTTGTCTTTTTGTACAACCTGATGATATGAATCATTCTATTCGAAATCACGGGAGTCCTTTTCTATCAGATAGGAAGGGTTGTAGTACATGTCGAGGAGTCGAAGCATACTGCGTTGGTGGCGGATATTTCAAATATTGCAAGAGTGGTCCACTTTGGTGTTAAATTTGTTATTTGGGTGGAACGGCTGGGAAGATGGAGTAAGTATAGCTGTGATTCTGCAATTTTCAAAATTATTTCAATCAATGAAGTGGATTTCCAGAAATTACAAATTGACCCCCACTTGGGGTGCATTTCTTGTTTTAGGACCAAAATTAAAAAAAAAAATGTATGTAATATATGGACCAAAATTCGTAAAATTTGATCAATTAGTTTATTTTTAAGATTTATTTTAACATTTGAATTGACATAGATATGAATGAATTGAATCGTAAGATTTGAATCGTAAATCATAAGACTGTACGCTCGTTATTATGTTTTTTTGTAAATGTGGCGAATATTTTGGATAGTGAAAGAGAGATCCACTCTTTGGAGTCAAATTTGCAATTTGGGTGGAGCGGTTATGAAGATGGAGTAAGTATAGGGTTGATTCTGCAATCTTCACAACTATTTCAGTCAGGGAGGTGGATTTTTGGAAATTACAAATTAACCTCCACTTGGGGCACTTCCGGTTGAAAGACCAAAATTAAAATTTGTATATAATATATGGACCAAATCTGTAATTATCGCAATTTTATTAAAAATAATATAATGAATTAAAGTTTTCTTCAATTTTAAATTGTAAAATTTGATCGTCTTGTTGATATTTAAGATTTATTTTAACTTTTGAATCGACTTAGATATGAACGGATTGAATCGTAAGTCATAAAATTTTAAACTAGGTATTGCGAATTTTCGTAAATGAGTCACATGCGATTATAGCCTAGGAGGACTTGAAGCATACAACGTTGGTGGTGGATATTAAAGATATTGCAAGAGAGATCCACTTTGGGGTTAAATATGCAATTTGGGTGAAGCGGCTGGGAAGATGGAGTAAGTATAAGGGTGATTCTGCAATTTTCAAAATTATTTCGGCCAGGGAGTTGAATTTCCAAAAATTACAAATTGACCCCACTTGGGGTGCATTTCTTGTTTAAGGACCAAAATTAAAAAGAGGTATAATAATATAGGGACCAAAAATCGTAAAATTTGATCGATTTGTTGATATTTAAGATTTATTTTAACATTTGAATCGACATATATATGAATGAATTGAATCGTAAGATTTGAATCGTAAAGCATACGATTTTATGCTCAGTATTGCGAATTTTCATAAATGTGGCGGATATTTTGGATATTGAAAGAGAGATACACTTTGGGGTCAAATTTGCAATTTGGGTGGAGCGGTTAGGAAGATTGAGAAAGTATAGGGGTGATTCTGCAATTTTTAGAACTGCTTTAGCTAGGGAGGTGGCTTTTCGGAAATTACCAATTGACCTCCACTTGGGGGCATTTCCGGTTGAAAGACCAAAACTAAAAATGGGATATAATATAGGGACCGAAATAGTAATTATAACACGTTAATTATAAATAATATAATAAATTATTGTTTTCTTAAATCGTAAAATTTGATCGTTTTGTCGATATTTAAAATTTATTTTAACATTTGAATCGACTTAGGTATGAATAATTGGATCGTAAGATTTGAATCGTAAATCATAAGATTTTAAACTCGGTATTGCGAATTTTCGTAAATGAATCACACACAATTATAGTTGAGAAGTCGAAGCATACTGCGTTGGTAGCGGATATTTCGGATATTGCAAGAGAGATCCACTTTGGTGTTAAATTTGCTAATTGGGTGGAACGACTGGAAAGATGAAATAAGTATAGCGGTGATTTTGCAATTTTCAAAACTGTTTCAGGTAGGTAAGTGGATTTTCAAAAATTACAAATTGACCCCCACTTAGGGTGCATTTCTTGTTTAAGGACCAAAATTAAAAAAAAATGTATGTAATATAGGGACCAACAAATCGTAAAATTTGATCGATTAGTTGATATTTAAGATTTATTTTAAGATTAGAATTGACATAGATATGAATGAATTGAATCGTAAATCATAAGATTTTATGCTCGGTATTGCGAATTTCGTAAATATGACCCAATTTATATAAAAGCACCGAATTTGGGCCTTATGTTAGAAGATGATCTCTTCATTGATACTTTATTACACAGTTGCATACACAAGTTGGACTGTCGGGCACCCATTTGAACTCAAAAGACAAACAAAACTACAAAGATTACCTATGGGAAAGGAAATAAACGATTATAAAAAACGAAAGAAAGAAAGAGTTACATACCGAGTACGGAAGTTGTGAAACAAAACAGACACAAACTTTGAACAACTAATCTTCAACAGATGAAGAAGCTCGGTTTTTATTACGGCTCAGTTTCCTTGTCATGTTTTCTCGTCCATAACCTTTCGACGGTGGCTCCAACAGCCTAATACAAAGCACAATCACCAGAAGTCCAGAACCCTAGTTAGAACCACTCAATTTTTGTCAATACTCTATCCAAAGCAGAGATAAGTAACGGTCAAGATTGAATAATCTAGAAAGTTCTCATGTTTGACTGATTACATGGGCTTTTATGCTGGAACGGCTCAGAGAAAAGTGAATTTATGGGCTACATTCAATAATCTTTTGAGCCCAAAATCCAAGAAAGAACTACATGAGTTGTGCACTCTTACTATAATTGAATTGTATAAGACCAAAAAATTTAATAGAATGGTAATTACATCCACACCCCTGAGGTATGCTTAAATAATTTTAAGGTCCATGTGGTATCGATAATTACACGCACCCCCTGAAACGCAGTTAGAAACTCTAACGGGATAATGCATTGGATACATTATTCCGATAGGGTTCTAATGGGCTATTACTTTTAGCTAGCGGTGGAGATAACATAGAGTTATGGGGAGTTATGGGGTGACATGGCTCCCCCAATATTTCTTAAATCACCCATAACTATTTGTTGTCTCCACCACTTCTTGAAACAAATAGTCCGTTAGAACTCTATCGTAATAACGTATCCAATGCATTATCCCATTAGAGTTTAGAACTACGTTTCAAGGGGGTGAGTGTAATTATCGATACCACAGAGACCTTAAAGTTATTTAAACATACCTCAGGAGTGTGGGTGTAATTTACCCTTAATATAATTAAGCAAGTATATATTAAAAAATATAAATATATAATTATTTAATGTACCATGACTAAATAGTAAATACCAATCAAATAAAGTCTTCTTCCCCATTCATACAATTAAGCATCAAGATTAAGCAAAGCATCTTGTACTAAATCGTTATTTGGTACAAGAAAGCATCTTGTTCTAACTATAATATTATAGTTGACATTGACTAAATAACAAGTCAATACCAAATATTGGGTAAATTACAAACACCCCCTGAGGTATAGTCAAATTACAAAAACCCCCCTCTTGTTTGGATAATTACATCTACCCCCTCAACTATGATTTTTTCTTACACCTCTACCCTTATGGTGCCAAATTCAACATAATCATCTAGAATCCATGGGATGTGCTATAGTTTGTACTCGTTTTGTGTAAAAATACAGTTTCTGATGCACCACAAACTGATATATACAAGCTAAAAATCACATATTATGATCATCTTGCTTCATAATGTAGTGTCTGAATGGGATAAAACGGGTAAAAAAGTGATAATATTTCATATAATCTCGAAGATTCCACTAAATTTGAGGAGTTGAGGGGGTGGTTGTAATTATCCCAACAAGAGGGGTGTTTTTGTAATTTGACCATACCTCAGGGGGGTGTTTGTAATTTACCCTAAAATATTTCACGTCTTGATTACGACTTCATCTTAGTCTCGCAAGAAAGTTCTGAAAATAAATCGTGGGTTTATGTGTTTTTTTGCCCCTTCCCTTACTATAAATTGCTGTCCGAATATCTGCAATATTGCGGTGACATACTTCAATCAAAGATTTGGGTTTTTTCTTTTTTTTTTACCTTTTTTTGTTTTCTGCAATCCCTAATGGAGAGTGAGCTTGAGAATACCAATGGAGATGCCACGTATGATCTCAGTTCTATTATGTCCTCCCCAAACAGGGATTACCTTGTCCGCAACAATGGTGACCAGGTAATCTCCTCGTACTCATGTCTTTTTTTTTTTTTTTAGACCAATTGGGATTTTGCTATTTGTTGGTTGAAAATTGCAATTTTGAATTCTTGATTTTTAGTTTCTTTCTTGAAGTTGATTGTATGTATCCAATTCTGGGTTATTTGACATCCCTTTGTGTAAAGATCCAATTTTTTTAACTCTTTAATTTGATATCCCTCTGTATAAAGATCCAATTTTTTTAACTCTTTAATTTGATATCCCTTTGTATAAAGATCCAATTTTTTTAACTCTTTAATTTGATGTATGTGCTTAAGGAAATGAAAGTCAACACTTGATTACACTTGATTTTTAGTTTATTTCTTGAAGTTGACTGTATCCATTTTTTGGTTATTTGATATCCCTTTGTAGAAAGATCCAATTTTTTTAACTATTTAATTTGATATATGTGCTAATTTGATATGTGTGCTTGAGGAAATGAAAGTCAACGCTTGATTACATTTAGTGGCAAATCAAGTTTAGTATTTACTGATTAGTGATTTATACCCGTCTTGGTTTCGTTCAATGGCTAAATAATTTTCTGTTAATTTCCGTAGGTTAAATTCGATAGTTTTAAGGGGAAGATAATCGGGCTGTATTTCTCCGCGTCGTGGTGCGGTCCGTGCCAGCGGTTCACCCCGAAATTAGTCGAGGTCTACAATGAACTAGCTCAAAGTAATAACTTTGAGATTGTTTTTATATCTGGCGATGAAGATGATGAGTCATTCGATGCTTATTTCTCGAAAATGCCTTGGCTTTCAATTCCGTTTTCCGATTCTGACACGCGCGAGAAATTGAATGAATTGTTCGGTGTGAGTGGAATACCCCACCTCGTAATCCTTAACGAGGATGGGAAGATATTGACGAGTGAAGGAGTACGAGTCATTGTAGAAAACGGGTCCGACGGGTACCCTTTTACTTCCGAGCAAATCGAGAAACTCAGGAAACAAGAAGAAGAAGCTAAGATGAATCAATCCTTAAATTCTTTACTTGTGACCGAATCCAGGGACTATGTTATTACATCTGATGGGAAAAAGGTGAAATCTTTTATTAGTATTTGATGGTTTTTCAGTTAGTATGATACGAGTGTATTTCATTTTAGTATCACCTATTTATATCGAATTGCTAAAAACTCCCCCGTGTTATAAATATCAGCAAAAAAAACCCCTTATAATGCAGTTTTTAGCACACAACCCCGTAAATAGTGAGTTTTTAGGGGGTAGTTTGCTTCAAAAAAATGAATCATAGGGGGTTCTTTGCTAATAAAATAGCATGGGGAGTTTACGTGTAATATTGACATTCCCGATTTTTTTTTTTGTGCAAAGGTTCCTGTTGCTGAGCTGGAAGGAAAGACGGTGGGATTGTATTTCGTATTGGCCAGTTACTACGGGTGCTTAGATTTTAATTCGAAGCTTATCGAAGTGTACAACAGTTTGAGAGAAGGGGGAGAAAGTTTCGAAATTGTGATGGTACCCCTAGACGAAGATGAAGAATCGTTTGGTGATGAGTTTGAAAAGTTGCCATGGTTATCATTGCCTATAAATGACAAATGCTGCCTCAAGCTAGTTCGGTATCTCGAGCTCGGTGCGCTCCCAACTGTGGTTATTATCGGTCCAAATGGAAAGACACTTCAGTCAAACGTTGTTGAAGCAATCGAGGAACACGGTGTGAAGGCTTATCCTTTCACACCCGAGAAATTCACCGAGCTTGAAGAGATCGAAAAGGCGAAGAGGGAAGCTCAAACACTCGAATCCCTTTTAGTGAATCAAGATTCCGATTACGTTATCGGAGAAGCTGGAGTCAAGGTAAAAAATGAAAAAAAAAGATCACTTTTTTATTTTTATTTTGAAAATGCGATTATGGTTAATGCTAACACAAATATTTAAATTTTTTATTTTGAAAATTTCAGATTCCGGTTTCCGATCTTATCGGAAAAGACATCTTGCTATACTTTTCGGCCCATTGGTGCCCTCCATGCCGTGCGTTTCTCCCCACACTCACAAAAGCATATGAAGAAATCAACAAAAACAATAAAAGATTAGAAGTGATATTCATCTCAAGCGATAGAGATCAAAAAGCGTTCGAGGAATATTTCTCGGAGATGCCATGGCTAGCACTCCCGTTTGGCGACAAGAGGAAGGAATCTTTGAGCAGTTGGTTCAAGGTGGATGGAATCCCAACACTCGTTGCATTGGGGCCCACGGGAAAAACGGTTTCCACCGATGCCCGCGGGCTTATTATGGCCCACGGTGCGGAGGCTTATCCTTTCACTAGAGAGAGAATCGAGGAGATCAAAAAGGCGTTTGAGAAAATGGCGGAGGGGTGGGCCCCGAATCTGAAGTGCGGGGCCCACGAGCACGAGCTTTTCCTTACTAAGAGGAAGAATTTTTTGTGTGATGGTTGTGGTGTAGATGGGAGTGTGTGGTCTTATTATTGTGAGAAGTGCGATTTTGATCTGCATCCAAAGTGCGCTTTTGATGAAGAGAGCAAAGACAAAACTGCAGCACAAGAGTGGGTTTGTGATGGAGACAAGTGTTATAAAGAATGAAAATGAATAAATTAATAATTGCTGCATATATAATATAATATAATATTATATAATATTATATTATATATAATAAAAGTTGATATATATGCAGTGGGTGTGGTTGAGTTTGGACCATGGTTTGGTAGTGTGGATTTTTCTGTTTGTTAAATAAATAAATTAACTTATTGGTGTATGATGTGATATACACTGTAATTAAAACACCCATTTTCTTTCTCGGATGAAATTAAAGTTTTGTTCATGTAAATTGTCCCATGTCAACTTATACTAAGATTATTTTTCAGTCTAGGTGAAAATTATGTCATTTAATTTAAACAAAATTTTGAGAATATTGATTTGTATTTCTTGGTAGATAACTTTAAGATAAAAGGGGCTCTTAGATTAAAGCACCTCGTCCACTTGTCGCCACCAGTCAGTCACCTCGAGAATCCTCGTATTCTTCGTCTGCATATTAGTCTGCGTCGTAGCATTCACCGCCACCATCCGCTACATGTGAGCAACGTAACCATCGATCTAATATTGTAGAGAGATAGTTCCGGGGTATGACGTGGCAGGGGTGGTGGTGAAAGTGGGGGCGAAAGTGAAGGAGCTAAAAGTAGGAGATGAAGTGTACGGGGATATAATTGAGAAAGCAATCGATGGGCCGAAGCAGTACGGTACATTAGCAGAGTACACAGTTGCAGAGGAGAAGCTGTTGGCGTTGAAGCCGGAGAATCTTGATTTCCGACAGGCGGCGGCGCTTCCTCTTGCGGTGGAGACAGCTTATGAAGGTCTTGAAAGAGCTGGTTTTTCTGTGGGGAAATCTATTCTTGTTCTTGGTGGGGCCGGTGGCGTTGGATCTTTCGTTATTCAGGTGAAAACTGTTGCTAACATCCTCGTACTTACTTGCTGGTTTCATTAATTTATTAGGACAAATATAAACAATTATGCATTTTCCCAATTCTTTATTCTTGCGTGGAAATCGGATCCACGTTCGGAAAATTGCATTTTTTCTTTCGGACGGGGAAAACTAATTCCGATTCCGGTCAAAACAAAATCGAAAATCAGAATTTGGAAATTGGAATTAAAAAACTCAGTTCGAAAGTATGAATAATATGAAAAAATCGGGACTGAAAATTTTGGAATGAAAAATATTGTTCCAAAATCAGAAAAATCACGTATCGGGACCGGCGGCACTTGAGACTTGGAACGATAATTGTGATTACATACGAGTTCATTGCATTTAGTACCTTTGTGTTATATTGAATTGTTAAAGAACTCCTCATATATATGTTACTGGCAAAACCCCTCTTATAATTCATTTTTTCAGCGCACAACCCCTAAAAATGAATTTTTAGGGTGAAGTTTTGCCAATAAAAAATAGCATGAGGAGTTTTTTAACAATTAGAAAAAATACAGGGGTACCGAGTGCAATAGACCCCGATTACATATACAGGATACGGTTTCATTGAATATGTACTCTTGTATTACAGCTTGCAAAACATGTGTTTGGCACCTCGAAAGTTGCCGCAACTTCGAGCACAACAAAATTGGAACTTCTTAAAAGCTTGGGGGCCGATTTAGCTATCGACTACATACACTAAGGACAACTTCGAAGACCTGCCCGACAAATTCGATCTTGTTTACGATGCTGTTGGTAAGATACATTCAACCGCCACATTGCTTTATATATTCTACTACAAATTAGTAATTAGTATTCGGTAACGACGATGATTTATTTATTTATTTAATTTATGAACAAGGCAAACCGATAGGGCGGTGAAGGCGTTGAAGGAAGGTAGTATAGTAGTTACCGCTGCTGGTATCAGTCCTCCAATTGCTCAACCTTCATTTCATTTTGTGCTCACTTCGAACGGAGATTTCTTAAAGAAAATAAACCCGTATTTGGAGAGTGGAAAAGTGAAGCCGATAATCGATCCTAAGGGACCGTTTCCTTTCGATAAGGTTAAGGAAGCTTTCTCGTATCTCGAGACTAGTCGAGCTTCCGGGAAGGTGGTCATATACCCGATTCCTTAAAGAGTACCAAGTTTATTATTTCAAACAATTGAGTATTATTACTTCTTTCAAGTATTTCTGTTCGTCGCATGTATAAATAAATAAATAATAAAACAATTTCATATTATTTTTTTGGGTAAATTACAAAACTCCCCTGAACTTATGCTAAATAACAAAAAAAACCCAACCTATTCGTAATAACCAAAAAACCCCATCTCATTAACTATTGATCGAGTTTTTTTTAACAGAACATGACATGTGTAACTTAAATTGTGTAAAATCTATTCACTCTAATCAAAATAAATCCATGAAAAGTCCCACTGTAAAGGGGTTGGTGTAACACGGAAACAAACATAAGGGAGTTTTTGGTATTTACAAATAGGTGGGGGTATTTTTGTTATTTAGCCTAAGTTCAAGAGGGTTTTCGTAATTTACCCTAATTTTTTTATTGACAAAATTTTGAACATACTGATTTTAATTTATTTTCCTTTTTATCTTTTGAACAACTAAAGTATAGTACTATTAAGGAAAAATAAGTAATGTATAGATGCATTGAATGTGCAATCAAAAGTGGAAATAATTTAACTTATCCTAATTCCTAACAATCATCAACACACCAAATATTTAACGATTAAATACACTTTACCCCTTTAATTATGGGTAATTCAACAGTAACCCCAATTATTTAAATCAGGTGATGTAACGTCATTAAAAAGAAGCTTTTGTGAGTGGCGCTAATGGCGGAGTTAATCCATCATTCTATAAATCGCTCGAAATATGAACGAATCATCTTTTACGTCAGTGCATCAACAATTCCTTGTACTGGAAAAAGAAAAAAGAAAAAAGAAAAAATGAAGGCGTGGCGTTACAGCGAGTACGGCGGCGTTGAGGTGTTGAAACTCGAATCCGACGTTCCATTGCCGGAGCCGGCGGACGATCAGGTCCTGATTAAGGTTTTCGCCGCCGCTCTTAACCCTATCGATTACAAGAGGAGGCTAGGGTTTTTCAAGTCCATCGATTCGCCTCTTCCTGTAATTAATTAATCAATTAATTAATTTCCCCATTTTCATGTAATTAATTTAATTAATTTGGATCAATGAATTAATGATGTTTTTCCTGTTTTGGGGATTTTCCAGATAGTTCCGGGGTATGACGTGGCAGGGGTGGTGGTTAAAGTAGGGGGTGAAGTGAAGCAGCTGAAAGTAGGAGATGAAGTGTACGGAGATATAATTGAGAAAGCATTTGATGGGCCGAAGCAGTACGGCACATTAGCAGAGTACACGGTTGCAGACGAGAAACTATTGGCGTTAAAGCCGAAGAATCTCGATTTCGGACAAGCCGCGTCGATTCCCATGGCGATTGAGACGGCCTACGAAGGTCTCGAAAGGGCTCGTTTTTCCGCTGGGGCCGGGAATCCATTCTTGTTCTTGGTGGTGCCGGTGGCGTTGGATCCTTCGTTATTCAGGTGGAAACTAGTTGCAAACATCCTAGTACAAACAAACAATTATTAACACGTACTCGTATTTATTACCGTGTTTGGTGATGGATGCAGCTTGCGAAGCACGTGTTTGGTGCTTCGAAAGTTGCTGCGACTTCAAGCACGGCGAAATTGGAACTTCTTGAAAAGTTGGGTGCCGATTTAGCTATCGACTACACTAAGGAAAACTTTGAAGACCTGCCTGGGAAATTTGATGTAGTTTATGATGCTGTTGGTAAGATAAATTAGACCACCATATATATATATATATATATATATATATATATATATATATATATATATACACAGACTACAATTTGCATGAGTCGTAGGGGTTTTTTCGCTAATAAAATAACGTGGGGTGTTTTTTTGACAACTAGAGAAAATACAAGGGTGTCGAATGCAATAAAACCCTAACTATTAACTCGAAGTTTTTTCGTTTTTTTTGGTTTGACTATGAATAGGGCAAAATGATAGGGCAGTGAAGGCGGTGAAGGAAAGTGGTAGCGTAGTATCCATTATTCCGGGCCCGCCCGTTGACCGGCCTGCTTTCCATTTTGTGCTGACTTCGAGCGGAGAGTATTTAAAGAAGTTGAATCCGTATTTGGAGAGTGGAAAAGTGAAGCCATTGATCGATCCTAAGGGACAGTTTCCTTTCGATAAGGTTAAGGAAGCTTTCTCGTATCTCGAGACTAATCGAGCTTCCGGGAAGGTCGTCGTATATCCGATTCCTTAAAAACTTCTAAAACTGAAACCGCAAGTGTTTGTCTCGTGGAGTGTTTTTCAGCGAATAAATGTCGAATTTCTTCTTTTAAGTAGTTGTTTTCAAGTATTTTGTTGTCATATGTGAAGTGGTTTTCGGGTGTTGCATTTTCTATGGTTAAATTGTTCGAGAGTTAATAGCGAAATCCCGTATTAGCGAAAATTCGATAAAGTCGCGTAAAAGTAATTAGCTTCGTAACCATAGTATATTTAAAAGTAATTAGCTTCGTAACCATAGTATATTTAAAAGTAATTAGCTTCGTAACCATAGTCTTACAATATACGCATGGGAAAAAAAAACGTAGTACCTCAAAACTCACTTCCAACACTATTCCGAAGTATATAATATAGGGACCAACAATCGTAAAATTTGATCAATTTGTTGATATTTAAGATTTATTTTAACATTTGAATCGACATAGATATGAACGAATTGAATCATAAGAATTGAATCGTAAATCATATGATTTTTTTCTCGATATTGCGAATTTTCGTAAATGTGGCGGATATTTTGGATAGTGAAAGAGAGATCCAATTTGGGGTCAAATTTGCAATTTGGGTGGAGCGGCTAGGAAGATGGAGTAAGTATAAGGGTGATTCTGCAATTTTCAAAACTATTTCATCTAGGGAGGTGGATTTTCGGAAATTACAAATTGACCTCCACTTGGGGGACATTTCCGGTTTAAGGACCAAAATTAAAAATGGTATATAATATACTAATATAGGGACCAAAATAGTAATTATAACATGTTTATTATAAATATTATCATAAATTATTGTTTTCTTAAATCGTAAATCGTAATATTTGATCGTTTTATCGACATTTAAGATTTATTTTTACATTTGAATCGACTTAGGTATGAATGAATTGAATCGTACGATTTGAATCGTAAATCATAAGATATTAAACTCGGTGTTGCGAATTTTCGTAAATGAGTCACACGCGATTATAGCTGAGGAGGAGTAGAAGCAAACTGCGTTGGTGACGGATATTTCGGATATTGCAAGAGAGATCCACTTTGGGGTTAAATCTGCAATTTGGGTGGAGCGGCTGGGAAAATGGAGTAAGTGTAGGGGTGATTCTGCAATTTTCAAAACTGTTTCAACCAAGAAGGTGAATTTCCAGAAATTACAAATTGACCCCCACTTGGGGTGTATTTATGGTTGAAGGACCAAAAATAAAAAAAAAATGATATTATATTGGGACCAAAAATCGTAAAATTTGATCGATTTGTTGATATTTAAGATTTATTTTAACATTTGAATCGACATAGGTATGAATGGATTGAATCGTAACATTTGAATCGTAAATCATAAGATTTTATGGTCGGTATTGCGAATTTTCATAAATGTGGCAGATATTTTGGATATTGAAAAAGAGATCTACTTTGGGATCAAATTTGCAATTTGAGTGTAGGGGCTAGGAAGATGGAGTTATAAGTATAGGGGTGATTCTGCAATTTTAAGAATTGTTTCAGCCAAGGAGGTGGATTTTCGGAAATTACAAATTGACATCCACTTGGGGACATTTTAGGTTTAAGAACCGATATTAAAAATGGTATATAATATATAGACGAATATAGTAATTATAACATGTTTATTATAAACAATATAATAAATTATTGTTTCTTAAATCGTAACCGTAAAATTTGATCGTTTTGTCGATATTTAAGATTTATTTTAATATTTGAATCGACTTAGGTGTGAATGAATTGAATCGTAAGATTTTACTCGTAAATCATAAGATTTTAAACTCGGTGTTGCGAATTTTCGTAAATGAGTCACACGCGATTATAGTTGAGGAGTCGAAGCATACTGCGTTGGTGGCGGATATTTCAAATATTGCAAGAGTGATCCACTTTGGTGTTAAATTTGTTATTTGGGTGGAACGGCTGGGAAGATGGAGTAAGTATAGCTGTGATTCTGCAATTTTCAAAATTATTTCAATCAATGAAGTGGATTTCCAGAAATTACAAATTGACCCCCACTTGGGGTGCATTTCTTGTTTTAGGACCAAAATTAAAAAAAAATGTATGTAATATAGGGACCAAAATTCGTAAAATTTGATCGATTAGTTTATTTTTAAGATTTATTTTAACATTCGAATCGACATAGTTATGAATGAATTGAATCGTAAGATTTGAATCGTAAATCATAAGATTGTACGCTCGTTATTATGTTTTTTTGTAAATGTGGCGAATATTTTGGATAGTGAAAGAGAGATCCACTCTTTGGAGTCAAATTTGCAATTTGGGTGGAGCGGTTATGAAGATGGAGTAAGTATAGGGTTGATTCTGCAATCTTCACAACTATTTTAGCCAGGGAGGTGGATTTTCGGAAATTACAAATTAACCTCCACTTGGGGCACTTCCAGTTGAAGGACCAAAATTAAAATTTGTATATATATGGACCAAATCTGTAATTATCGCAATTTTATTATAAATAATATAATGAATTAAAGTTTTCTTCAATTTTAAATTGTAAAATTTGATCGTCTTGTTGATATTTAAGATTTATTCTAACTTTTGAATCGACTTAGATATGAACGGATTGAATCGTAAGTCATAAAATTTTAAACTCGGTATTGCGAATTTTCGTAAATGAGTCACACGCGATTATAGCTGTGGAGGACTTGAAGCATACAACGTTAGTGGCGGATATTAAAGATATGGCAAGAGATCCACTTTAGGGTTAAATATGCAATTTGGGTGGAGCGTCTGGGAAGATGGAGTAAGTATAGGGGTGATTCTGCAATTTTCAAAATTATTTCGGCCAGGGAGTTGAATTTCCAAAAATTACAAATTGACCCCACTTGGGGTGCATTTCTTGTTTAAGGACCAAAATTAAAAAGAGGTATAATAATATAGGGACCAAAAATCGTAAAATTTGATCGATTTGTTGATATTTAAAATTTATTTTAACATTTGAATCGACATAGATATGAATGAATTGAATCGTAAGATTTGAATCGTAAAGCATACGATTTTATGCTCAGTATTGCGAATTTTCATAAATGTGGCGGATATTTTGGATATTGAAAGAGAGATCCACTTTGGGGTCAAATTCGCAATTTGGGTGGAGCGGTTAGGAAGATTGAGAAAGTATAGAGGTGATTCTGCAATTTTCAGAACTGCTTTAGCTAGGGAGGTGGATTTTCGGAAATTACCAATTGACCTCCACTTGGGGGCATTTCCGGTTGAAAGACCAAAACTAAAAATGGGATATAATATAGGGACCGGAATAGTAATTATAACACGTTAATTATAAATAATATAATAAATTATTGTTTTCTTAAATCGTAAAATTTGATCGTTTTGTCGATATTTAAAATTTATTTTAACATTTGAATCGACTTAGGTATGAATAATTGAATCGTAAGATTTGAATCGTAAATCATAAGATTTTAAAATCGGTATTGCGAATTTTCGTAAATGAATCACACACAATTATAGTTGAGAAGTCGAAGCATACTGCGTTGGTGGCGGATATTTCGGATATTGCAAGAGAGATCCACTTTGGTGTTAAATTTGCTAATTGGGTGGAACGACTGGAAAGATGAAATAAGTATAGCGGTGATTTTGCAATTTTCAAAACTGTTTCAGTTAGGTAAGTGGATTTTCAGAAATTACAAATTGACCCCCACTTAGGGTGCATTTCTAGTTCAAGGACCAAAATTTAAAAAAAAAATGTATGTAATATAGGAACCAACAAATCGTAAAATTTGATCGATTAGTTGATATTTAAGATTTATTTTAACATTTGAATTGACATAGATATGAATGAATTGAATCGTAAATCATAAGATTTTATGCTCGGTATTGCGAATTTCGTAAATATGGCCCAATTTGTATAAAAGCACCGAATTTGGGCCTTATGTTAGAAGATGATCTCTTCATTGGTACTTTATTACACAGTTGCATACACAAGTCGGACTGTCATTCACCCATTTGAACTCGAAGACAAACAAAACTACAAAGATTACCTATGGGAAAGGAAATAAACGATTATAGAAAACGAAGGAAAGAAAGAGTTACATACCGAGTACGGAAGTTGTGGAACAAAACAGACACAAACTTTGAACAACTAATCTTCAACAGATGAAGAAGCTCGGTTTTTATTACGGCTCAGTTTCCTTGTCATGTTTTCTCGTCCATAACCTTTCGGCGGTGGCTCCAACAGCCTAATACAAAGCACAATCACCAGAAGTCCAGATTCCTAGTTAGAACCATTCAATTTTTGTCAATACTCTATCCAAAGCAGAGAGAAGTAACGGTCAAGATTGAATAATCTAGAAAGTTCTCATGTTTGACCGATTACATGGGCTTTTATGCTGGAACGGCTCAGAGAAAAGTGAATTTATGGGCTACATTCAATAATCTTTTGAGCCCAAAATCCAAGAAAGAACTACATGAGTTGTGCAATCTTACTATAATTGAATTGTATAAGACCAAAAACTTTAATAGAAGGGTAAATTATATCCACACCCCTGAGGTATGCTTAAATAATTTTAAGGTCCCTGTGGTATCGATAATTACACTCACCCCCTGAAACGCAGTTAGAAACTCTAACGGGATAATGCATTGGATACATTATTCCGATAGGGTTCTAATGGACTATTACTTTTAGCTAGCGGTGGAGATAACATAGAGTTATGGGGAGTTATGGGGTGACATGACTCCCCCAATATTTCTTAAATCACCCATAACTATTTGTTGTCTCCACCACTTCTTGAAACCAATAGTCCGTTAGAACTCTATCGTAATAACGTATCCAATGCATTATCCCATTAGAGTTTAGAACTACGTTTCAAGGGGGTGAGTGTAATTATCAATACCACAGAGACCTTAAAGTTATTTAAGCATACCTCAGGGGTGTGGCTGTACTTTACCCTTAATATAACTAAGCAAGTATATATTAAGAAATATATATATATAATTATTTAATGTACCATGACTAAATAGTAAATACCAATCAAATATGTAAAGTCTTCTTCCCCATTCATACAATTAAGCATCAAGATTAAGCAAAGCATCTTGTACTAAATCGTTATTTGGTACAAGAAAGCATCTTGTTCTAACTATAATATTATAGTTGACATTGACTAAATAACAAGTCAATACCAAATATAATAAAATATTTCACGTCTTGATTACGACTTCATCTTAGTCTCGCAAGAAAGTTCTGAAAATAAATCGTGGGTTCATGTGTTTTTTTGCCCCTTCCCTTACTATAAATTGCTGTCCGAATATCTGCAATATTGCGGTGACATACTTCAATCAAAGATTTGGGTTTTTTTTTTTTTACCTTTTTTTGTTTTCTGCAATCCCTAATGGAGAGTGAGCTTGAGAATACCAATGGAGATGCCACGTATGATCTCAGTTCTATTCTGTCCTCCCCAAACAGGGATTACCTTGTCCGCAACAATGGTGACCAGGTAATCTCCTCGTACTCACTGTCTTTGTTTTTTCAGACCAATTGGGATGTTGCATTTCGTTGGTTGCAAGTTGCAATTTTGAATTCTTGATTTTTAGTTTCTTTCTTGAAGTTGATTGTATGTATCCAATTTTGGGTTATTTGATATCCCTTTGTATAAAGATCCAATTTTTTTAACTCTTTAATTTGATATCCCTCTGTATAAAGATCCAATTTTTTTAACTCTTTAATTTGATATCCCTTTGTATAAAGATCCAATTTTTTTAACTCTTTAATTTGATATCCCTCTGTATAAAGATCCAATTTTTTTAACTCTTTAATTTGATATCCCTTTGTATAAAGATCCAATTTTTTTAACTCTTTAATTTGATGTATGTGCTTAAGGAAATGAAAGTCAACACTTGATTACACTTGATTTTTAGTTTATTTCTTGAAGTTGACTGTATCCATTTTTTGGTTATTTGATATCCCTTTGTTGAAAGATCCAATTTTTTTAACTCTTTAATTTGATATATGTGCTTAAGGAAATGAAAGTCAACGCATGATTACATTTAGTGGCAAATCAAAAAGTATTTACTGATTAATGATTTATACCCGTCTTGGTTTCGTTCAATGGCTAAATTTTCTGTTAATTTCTGTAGGTTAAATTCGATAGTTTGAAGGGGAAGATAACCGGGCTGTATTTCTCCGCGTCGTGGTGCGGTCCGTGCCAGCAGTTCACCCCGAAATTAGTTGAGGTCTACAATGAACTAGCTCAAAGTAGTAACTTTGAGATTGTATTTATATCTGGCGATGAAGATGATGAGTCATTCGATGCTTATGTCTCCAAAATGCCTTGGCTTGCAATTCCGTTTTCCGATTCTGACACGCGCGAGAAATTGAATGAATTGTTCGGTGAGAGTGGAATACCCCAACTCGTGATCCTTAACGAGGATGGGAAGATATTGACGAGTGAAGGAGTACAAGTCATTGTAGAAAACGGGTCCGACGGGTACCCTTTTACTTCCGAGCAAATCGAGAAACTCAGGAAACAAGAAGAAGAAGCTAAGATGAATCAATCCTTAAAATCTTTACTTGTGACCGAATCCAGGGACTATGTTATTACATCTGATGGGAAAAAGGTGAAATCTTTTATTAGTATTTGATGGTTTTTCAGTTATTATCATACGAGTGTATTTCATTTTAGTATCACCTATGTTATATCGAATTGCTAAAAACTCCCCCGTGTTATAAATATCAGCAAAAAACCCCGTAAATAGTGAGTTTTTAGGGGGTAGTTTGCTTCAAAACATTGAATCATAGGGGGTTCTTCGCTAATAAAATAACATGGGAAGTTTACGTGTAATATTGACATTCCCGATTTTTGTTTTTTGGTGCAAAGGTTCCTGTTGCTGAGCTGGAAGGAAAGACGGTGGGATTGTATTTCGTATTGGCCAGTCACTACCGGTGCTTAGATTTTAATTCGAAGCTTATCGAAGTGTACAACAGTTTGAGAGAAGGGGGAGAAAGTTTCGAAATTGTGATGATACCCCTAGACGAAGATGAAGAATCGTTTGGTGAAGAGTTTGAAAAGTTGCCATGGTTATCATTGCCTATAAATGACAAATGCTGCCTCAAGCTAGTTCGGTATTTCGAGCTCGGTGCCCTCCCAACTGTGGTTATTATTGGTCCAAATGGAAAGACACTTCAGTCAAACGTTGTTGAAGCAATCAAGGAACACGGTGTGAAGGCTTATCCTTTCACACCCGAGAAATTCGCAGAGCTTGAAGAGATTGAAAAGGCGAAGAGGGAAGCTCAGACACTCGAATCCCTTTTGGTGAATCAAGATTCCGATTACATTATCGGAGAAGATGGAGTCAAGGTAAAAAATGAAAAAAAAAAAAAAAAAAGATCACTTTTTTATTTTTTTTACAAAATGGGATTATGGTAAATGCTAACACGAATATTTAAATTTTTTAATTTTGAAAATATCAGATTCCGGTTTCCGATCTTGTCGGAAAAGACATCTTGCTATACTTTTCGGCCCATTGGTGCCCTCCTTGCCGAGCTTTTCTCCCCACACTCACAAAAGCATATGAAGAAATCAACAAAAACAATAAAAGATTAGAAGTGATGTTCATTTCGAGCGATACAGATCAAAAAGCGTTCGAGGATTACTTCTCGGAGATGCCATGGCTAGCACTCCCGTTTGGTGACAAGAGGAAGGAATCTTTGAGCCATTGGTTCAAGGTGGAGGGAATCCCAACACTCGTTGCATTGGGGCCCACGGGCAAAACGGTTTCCACCGATGCCCGCGGGCTTATTATGGCCCACGGTGCGGAGGCTTATCCTTTCACTAGAGAGAGAATCGAGGAGATCGAAAAGGCGTGGGCCCCGAATTTGAAGTGCGGGGCCCACGAGCACGAGCTTTTCCTTACTCAGAAGAATTATTTTGCGTGTGATGGCTGTGGTGTAGATGGGAGTGTGTGGAGTTACTATTGTAAGGAGTGCGATTTTGATCTGCATCCAAAGTGCGCTTTTGATGAAGAGAGCAAAGACAAAACTGCAGCACAAGGGTGGGTTTGTGATGGAGACGAGTGTTATAAAGAATGAAAATGAATAAATTAATAAATAATTGCTGCATATATTCACTGTTTACATATTTGCAAAATGTGTTTTATTTATGCTAGCGTAAGTTTGAAGGGTTGATGATACGCTACTGGATATAAGGGTCACATTAAAAGAGAGCATTATATAAGGCGAGACGGATTATGAAATAAGAGATAATATTGATGTGTAAAAAGGTAAATGGCCAAAAATATATTTATTAATGATACAAAATTGATTATTGTTGGACTCATTGTTGCGATGGATGATACTGATTAGGAAGAGGAGAATACAGTTCAAGATTGGTACACAATGGCATGCGGTGAAGATTTGGTACAACATGTTGGTTGTATATAGTATTATTAATGTTGCATTTGCTTCCTTTTATTTGCATCAAAATAGTTGTATTAAAATAATATAGAAAGAATTTAGCATGTGATAAATGTACAACACAAACTTTAGTTAGCTGACATTAGTGTTTGAATAAGTGTAAAAATAAGAGAGGTGCAGGAATTGATCGAAATATATCATCACCTGAGTAGGCGACCAAGTCTGTTGCCATTATAACAGGAAAGTGTATAGTAATGTCTTTTATACAGTTGTCAATAATTGTGCCCCCTAGCTTTGCAACACTATTCCGAAGTATATAATATAGGGACCAACAGTTGTAAAATTTGATCAATTTGTTGATATTTAAGATTTATTTTAACATTTGAATCGACATAGATATGAAGAATTGAATCGTAAATCATATAATTTTTTTCTCGATATTGCGAATATTCGTAAATGTGGCGGATATTTTGGATAGTGAAAGAGAGATCCAATTTGGGTTCAAATTTGCAATTTGGGTGGAGCGGCTAGGAAGATGGAGTAAGTATAAGGGTGATTCTGCAAATTTCAAAACTATTTCATCTAGGGAGTTGGATTTTCGGAAATTACAAATCGACCTCCACTTGGGGGACATTTCCGGTTTAAGGACCAAAATTAAAAATGGTATATAATATAGGGACCAAAATAGTAATTATAACATGTTTATTATAATTATGGGGTCTGTCTCGAACAACCCCTAAACTATAAAACGTAACAAAATAGTCCATGACTTTAACGGTCAAACATTAGGAATTTAACACCGTTAGAAATAATGTGCATTTACATTTTTACCCTTATTATTTTATGATGCGAAATTAAATTAGGGTAGTCCAACTGACGTGGCATCATCCTCACCATGGAGATTATTATCTCTCCCAAGAGCGAAAAAATGTCCGGCTGTAATTTTCAATTTTCGATGACCCATTTTGTGCCGATGGATTTCACCGGAGCACTGGCTTTGGATGCATTGGACTTTCTAGCGCTGCTGTTGGGTCACCAGTTGGCCTTCGGGTCGGAACTATCGGATTCGGATTCGGATCCGGATTCCTCCTCACCTGGAGATAGTGAAGGCTGTTGTAAGTGCGATTTAGATTTGTTGACGGTTGCCAATGGCAAAGATGCCTGTGTTTTTGGCGATTTGGGTTTGTTTGGAGTCGGATTATAATCGGAGTCAAATTACAAAGGTTATGTTTGTTAGCATTTTCAAATTCTTTTCACACTTTCCCCAAAATGAAAATTATTTTTCTACACTATTTTCAAAAACTTTCCCCAAAACAAATTCAAATATTTCTCTCTCTAACAAACATGATTTGACCGCTACAGTGAAAATTGTCTTCACTAAAATACAAAATCAAATCACTTTATCTTTTAAATTATTCTTCCAAAATACCTTTTCCCAACACCTTTCAGACATGATTTGACTTGTTACATTACAAATTGTCTCCTCCCAAAACACAAACAAACTTTATTTAATTTTCAAATTCTTCTCCCAAAACATCTTTCCCCAAAATAAAATGGAAATGGAAGCCCAAAAGCTTTCCCCTCAATATTTGTATATATATATATTAATGTATATCTTTCATTTAAAAATTAGAAAAGTTACTTCCAACTAAATGAACTAATAATTAAAAATTATTGGTATTTTGATAGTTTAAATATATATACACATATATTGAGGGGTAAAACCGACAAATAAAAAAAAAAATTATAATTGAGAAAGTCAACATGCCACGTCATCATCAACTAACAGATTGTAAACGGAGAGGCCATTTTGTTACGTTTCATAGTTCGAGGGGGTGTTTGTGACAAACCCTATAGTTTAGGGGTGCAAACTGTACTTTCCCCTAAATATTATAATAAATTATTATTTTCTTAAATCGTAAATCGTAATATTTGATCGTTTTATCGATATTTAAGATTTATTTTAATATTTGAATCGACTTAGGTATGAATGAATTGAATCGTAAGATTTGAATCGTAAATCATAAGATATTAAACTCGGTGTTGCGAATTTTCGTAAATGAGTCACACGCGATTATAGCTGAGAGGAGTAGAAGCAAACTGCGTTGGTGACGGATATTTCGGATATTGCAAGAGAGATCCACTTTGGGGTTAAATCTGCAATTTGGGTGGAGCGGCTGGGAAAATGGAGTAAGTGTAGGGGTGATTCTGCAATTTTCAAAACTGTTTCAACCAAGAAGGTGAATTTCCAGAAATTACAAATTGACCCCCACTTGGGGTGCATTTCTGGTTGAAGGACCAAAAATAAAAAAAAAATTATATTATAGTGGGACCAAAAATCGTAAAATTTGATCGATTTGTTGATGTTTAAGATTTATTTTAACATTTGAATCGACATAGGTATGAGTGGATTGAATCGTAACATTTGAATCGTAAATCATAAGATTTTATGATCGGTATTGCGAATTTTCATAAATGTGGCAGATATTTTGGATATTGAAAAAGAGATCTACTTTGGGATCAAATTTGCAATTTGAGTGTAGGGGCTAGGAAGATGGAGTAAGTATAGGGGTGATTCTGCAATTTTAAGAGTTGTTTCAGCCAGGGAGGTGGATTTTCGGAAATTACAAATTGACATCCACTTGGGGACATTTTTTAGGTTTAAGAACCGTAATTAAAAATGGTATATAATATATGGACGAATATAGTAATTATAACATGTTTATTATAAACAATATAATAAATTATTGTTTTCTTAAATCGTAAACCGTAAAATTTGATCGTTTTGTCGATATTTAAGATTTATTTTAATATTTGAATCGACTTAGGTGTGAATGAATTGAAACGTAAGATTTGAATCGTAAATCATAAGATTTTAAACTCGGTGTTGCGAATTTTCGTAAATGAGTCACACACGATTATAGTCGAAGCATACTGCGTTGGTGGCGGATATTTCAAATATTGCAAGAGTGATCCACTTTGGTGTTAAATTTGTTATTTGGGTGGAACGGCTGGGACGAAATGAGTAAGTATAGCTGTGATTCTGCAATTTTCAAAATTATTTCAATCAATGAAGTGGATTTCCAGAAATTATAAATTGACCCCCACTTGGGGTGCATTTCTTGTTTTAGGACCAAAATTAAAAAAAATGTATGTAATATAGGGACCAAAATTCGTAAAATTTGATCCATTAGTTTATTTTTAATATTTATTTTAACATTTGAATTGACATAGATATGAATGAATTGAATCGTAAGATTTGAATCATAAATCATAAGATTGTACGCTCGTTATTATGTTTTTTTGTAAATGTGGCGAATATTTTGGATAGTGAAAGAGAGATCCACTCTTTGGAGTCAAATTTGCAATTTGGGTGGAGCGGTTATGAAGATGGAGTAAGTATAGGGTTGATTGTTCAATCTTCACAACTATTTCAACCAGGGAGGTGGATTTTTGGAAATTACAAATTAACCTCCACTTGGGGCACTTCCAGTTGAAGGACCAAAATTAAAATTTTTACATAATATATGGACCAAATCTGTAATTATCGCAATTTTATTATAAATAATATAATGAATTAAAGTTTTCTTCAATTTTAAATTGTAAAATTTGATCGTCTTGTTGATATTTAAGATTTATTTTAACTTTTGAATCGATTTTGATATGAACGGATTGAATCGTAAGTCATAAAATTTTAAACATGGTATTGCGAATTTTCGTAAATGAGTCACACACGATTATAGCTGAGGAGGACTTGAACAAACAACGTTGGTGGCGGATATTAAAGATATTGCAAGAGAGATCCACTTTGGGGTTAAATATGCAATTTGGGTGGAGCGGTTGGGAAGATGGAGTAAGTATAGGGGTGATTCTGCAATTTTCAAAATTATTTCGGCTAGGGAGTTTAATTTCCAAAAATTACAAATTGACCCCACTTGGGGTGCATTTCTTGTTTAAGGACCAAAATTAAAAAGATGTATAATAATATAGGGACCAAAAATCGTAAAATTTGATCGATTTGTTGATATTTAAGATTTATTTTAGAAATTACAATCGACATAGATATGAATGAATTGAATCGTAAGATTTGAATCGTAAAGCATACGATTTTATGCTCAGTATTGCGAATTTTCATAAATGTGGCGGATATTTTGGATATTGAAAGAGAGATGCACTTTGGGGTCAAATTCGCAATTTGGGTGGAGTGGTTAGGAAGATTGAGAAAGTATAGGGGTGATTCTGCAATTTTCAGAAGAACTTTAGCTAGGGAGGTGGAATTTCGGAAATTACCAATTGACCTCCACTTGGGGGCATTTCCGGTTGAAAGACCAAAACTAAAAATGGGATATAATATAGGGACCGAAATAGTAATTATAACACGTTAATTATAAATATTATGATAAATTATTGTTTTCTTAAATCGTAAAATTTGATCGTTTTGTCGATATTTAAAATTTATTTTAACATTTGAATCGACTTAGGTATGAATAATTGAATCGTAAGATTTGAATCGTAAATCATAAGATTTTAAACTCGGTATTGCGAATTTTCGTAAATGAATCACAAACAATTATAGTTGAGAAGTCGAAGCATACTGCGTTGGTGGCGGATATTTCGGATATCGCAAGAGAGATCCACTTTGGTGTTAAATTTGCTAATTGGGTGGAACGACTGGAAAGATGAAATAAGTATAGCGGTGATTTTGCAATTTTCAAAACTGTTTCAGTTAGGTAAGTGGATTTTTAGAAATTACAAATTGACCCCCACTTAGGGTGCATTTCTTGTTTAAGGACCAAAATTAAAAAAAAAAAATGTATGTAATATAGGGACCAACAAATCGTAAAATTTGATCCATTAGTTGATATTTAAGATTTACATTTGAATTGACATAGATATGAATGAATTGAATCGTAAATCATAAGATTTTATGCTCGGTATTGCGAATTTCGTAAATATGGCCCAATTTATATAAAAGCACCGAATTTGGGCCCTATGTTAGAAGATGATCTCTTCATTGGTACTTTATTACACAGTTTCATACACAAGTTGGACTGTCGGGCACCCATTTGAACTCGAAGACAAACAAAACTACAAAGATTACCTATGGGAAAGGAAATAAACGATTATAGAAAACGAAAGAAAGAAAGAGTTACATACCGAGTACGGAAGTTGTGAAACAAAACAGACACAAACTTTGAACAACTAATCTTCAACTGATGAAGAAGCTCGGTTTTTATTACGGCTCAGTTTCCTTGTCATGTTTTCACGTCCATAACCTTTCGACGGTGGCTCCAACAGCCTAATACAAAGCACAATCACCAGAAGTCCAGAACCCTAGTTAGAACCACTCATTTTTTGTCAATACTCTATCCAAAGCAGAAAGAAGTAACGGTCAAGATTGAATAATCTAGAAAGTTCTCCTGTTTGACCGATTACATAGGCTTTTATGTTGGAACGGCTCAGAGAAAAGTGAATTTCTGGGCTACATTCAATAATCTTTTGAGCCCAAAATCCAAGAAAGAACTACATGAGTTGTGCAATCTTACTATAATTGAATTGTATAAGACCAAAAACTTTAATAGAAGGGTAAATTACATCCACACCCCTGAGGTATGCTTAAATAATTTTAAGGTCCCTATGGTATCGATAATTACACTCACCCCCTGAAACGTAGTTAGAAACTCTAACGCGATAATGCATTGGATACATTATTCCCATAGGGTTCTAATGGACTATTACTTTTAGCTAGCGGTGGAGATAACATAGTTATGGGGAGTTATGGGGTGACATGGCTCCCCCAATATTTCTTAAATCACCCATAACTCTTTGTCGTCTCCACCACTTCTTGAAATCAATAGTCAGTTAAAACTCTATCGTAATAACATATCCAATGCATTATCCCATTAGAGTTTATAACTACGTTTCAAGGGGGTGAGTCTAATTATCGATACCACAGAGACCTTAAAGTTATTTAAGCATACCTCAGGGGTGTGGGTGTAATTTATCCTTAATATAACTAAGCAAGTATATATTAAAATATAGGGGCAATTTGCTATAGGTCCTCCTCTAAGAGATTTTATGTCTATAAATCCAACTAATAAAACTCAATTTTTAGTAAATTTATTATTTTTAATATGTCAAAAATATCCCTAACAATATATGGAAATAAAAATCTCCAAAATAAATATCCCATATTTTTCTCCTTGCAGTTAATTAACCCATTCCAAAACGTCACGTATTATCAATCTCAAATTCCACCACACCCAAGAATCGATTTCATCAAATTTCACCGCTCCAAAACATCGATTTCATCAATACCAAACCTAACTAGAAATCGCATTGAGTCTGTCGTTTGCAATCCACAAAATTTCGTGTGTTGTCTACGTTGGGACATCAGTTATTTTTTCTTTTCTCGTTTGCTATTTGGAGATCGTTTGTTGTTTGAAGACATCGTTTGTTGTTTCTTCATCTGTTGTTTGTGATTTCTACAATGGCTCAAACACAATTTCGTCTCGGTAAACAATACTCCTATTAACTACATGTACATAGCATTGTTCGATTTTTTCAATACTCATTCAAAAACCCGTTTTTTTTTTTTTTTTGAGACAGCGAGCGAACGAGGATGATGAATTCGAATCCCCGAGAAATCAAATATAAATTGCAGGGTTTGTTGAAGTTAGTAGTCTAGTTTTTTTTTTTTAATTGCAGTTTGCACTCTGCGATTCTCTATTATAATTGAAGTTGTTATTGGTTGTTTGCAGTTCATGTTTGGCCTTAATTGGAGTTCGTATTAGTTGTTTGCAGTTCATGTCTACATTTGTAAGATGAACTGTTGTTTTCATCTCCAATTAATAATTGCTATTAATTTCTTTTAAATTTTACTTAAGCAGTTTTTATTAAGCTATTTTTTTTACACTTTGAAGCATGTATGTTGCAAAAGACATTTATTTGCAATTTTAGTTTTCACTTTGAAACTATTTTGTAATGTAATGCTTGTTGTATGTTGACGTTCTTGAGTTGCGAATTATGTTGCTAGCAATTAGGTTTACATTGTACTATAATCCTCATAAAATGGACTTTAGATTAGTTTTTCTCTTTTTACACATGTTTGCAATCAGTTTTCTATTTGCATTTTTCAGATTATTTTGCAAATCTTGTTTGAACTTGCGTATGTTGTTTGTTGTTTGCAATCACAATTCTTTTTTGCTATTTTTCCTTAACTTTGCAGTTAGTAAGTCGTGGTTAAAGTTTGCAATTTTTTTTTTGTAGGTTCAAGATTGTACATTATATCCTGCCGTGAGAGTGTTTCAACCCATACATGCCTGGGTAAAAAAGAAAGAAGATAATTTTCGGTTAATGCCGCCGACATGGAAAAGTTCCTCGATAGTGCCAGTGCCAGTGGTCAAAAATTATTGTTTAATGCTTTACATTTATTTTTCTCTTTGAATTTTAATTTATTTTTTGCATCATGATTTATTGTGAAAATATTACACTTTTTAGAGTTTTGTTGCACATCCTGTAATATTGTTATAATTTATTTTTTCTATTTCAAATGGAAATTTGTATTTTTTATTTTTTATTGCAAACATATTTTGTCGTTTTAAATAACTTTGGTAGTTTACAGTTTACAGTTTGCACTTCATGTTTTATTATTTTTCGTGTACAATTTGCCTTCACAGTTTGTATTTGCAGTTTGTAATTAGTGGTTGTTAATGTTAGCAACTATTACATTTGTTGTTTTGTATCGTTGCAGTTTTCTATTTTATGTTGCAAATTTATTATGTTGTTCAAATTTTTTATTTTGTTGTTTGTTCAAGTATAACTGATAAGAAAATGCAAACAAAAAAATGCAATATTGTCGAGAACATACAAAATAACAATTAAAATCCAACACATATAATCTCAAGAAAATTAATAATTGAAAGATTGCTATAAAAATACTTATGTAAAAAATATTAAATATTTTTATAAAGTAATAAATAATTAATTTTCAAATTTTGTTGCCTTGAGAGAGAGGGGGTGAAATACGTGTGTGATAGAGAAGGGATGAGAAAGAGATGTGTGTAGGTGTGATGAGATGGGAGATGTGTTTGACCGTGTAGATAGGAGAGAGAGTGAGAGATTTGTGGGATTTGTTCCCTTAATTTCTAAAATAACTATTTACATATAAATATTAATTGAGGGCATCTATGTCTATACACTAATAATTTAATTTAATTTAATTGATTAAGGACCTACACCTATATTCATCTAATAGATTGGATCTCCACCTATATAAGTCTAGAATAAGGGGTGTCTTCCACCGCATCCGTTGAAGATATTCACTAATGCAGATTAGCCACAGATTAACTATGCAATGAAACACGTAACTCATTGCACCTCTAGGAAAAAAACACTAGACGAAACACCCGTAAGAGAGAGAAAGAAAGAAAAAAGCTTCTGATTTCACTAATTCAAACAACTCCGAAGAATACACAATATCACTGCATCATAAGAAGAAGACCCGAAAGACGACAATGTCGAATTCAATTCAAATACCCAATTTTATCCAATTCAACTCGTGATTCGAAAAACACGAGAGCACTTCACAACTTACCATTGATCATGCCACCAAGAAAACAATACATAAATTTTAGGGTAAATTACACACCCCCCCCCCTGAGGTATGCTTAAATAACTGTAAGGTCCCTGTGGTATCGATAATTACACTTAGCCCCCTGGAACGTAGTCAGAAACTCTAATAGGATAATGAATTGGATACGTTATTTTGATAGGGTTCTAACGGACTATTGGTTTCAGAAAGTGGTGGAGACAACAAAGAGAAGTAACGGTCAAGATTGAATAATCTAGAAAGTTCTCATGTTTGACCGATTACATGGGCTTTTATGCTGGAACGGCTCAGAGAAAAGTGAATTTCTGGGCTACATTCAATAATCTTTTGAGCCCAAAATCCAAGAAAAAACTACATGAGTTGTGCAATCTTACTATAATTGAATTGTATAAGACCAAAAACTTTAATAGAAGGGTAATTTATATCCACACCCCTGAGGTATGCTTAAATAATTTTAAGTATACCTCAGGGGTGTGGATGTAATTTACCCTTAATATAACTAAGCAAGTATATATTAAAAAATATATATATATAATTATTTAATGTACCATGACTAAATAGTAAATACCAATCAAATATGTAAAGTCTTCTTCCCCATTCATACAATTAAGCATCAAGATTAAGCAAAGCATCTTGTACTAAATCGATATTTGGTACAAGAAAGCATCTTGTTCTAACTATAATATTATAGTTGACATTGACTAAATAACAAGTCAATACCAAATATAATAAAATATTTCACGTCTTGATTACGACTTCATCTTAGTCTCGCAAGAAAGTTCTGAAAATAAATCGTGGGTTTATGTGTTTTTTTGCCCCTTCCCTTACTATAAACTTCAATCAAAGATTTGGGTTTTTTCTTTTTTTTTTACCTTTTTTTGTTTTCTGCAATCCCTAATGGAGAGTGAGCTTGAGAATACCAATGGAGATGCCACGTATGATCTCAGTTCTATTCTGTCCTCCCCAAACAGGGATTACCTTGTCCGCAACAATGGTGACCAGGTAATCTCCTCGTACTCATGTCTTTTTTTTTTTTCAGACCAATTGGGATTTTGCTATTTGTTGGTTGAAAATTGCAATTTTGAATTCTTGATTTTTAGTTTCTTTCTTGAAGTTGATTGTATGTATCCAATTCTGGGTTATTTGACATCCCTTTGTATAAAGATCCAATTTTTTTAACTCTTTAATTTGATGTATGTGCTTAACGAAATGAAAGTCAACACTTGATTACACTTGATTTACAGTTTATTTCTTGAAGTTGATTGTATCTATCTTTTGGTTATTTGATATCCCTTTGTAGAAAGATCCAATTTTTTTAACTCTTTAATTTGATATAGAGTTAATTGCATTGAGCCCCCTGTGAAATGTCTAATTTCCATAAAAGTCCTTGTGTTAAAACAATTGGCATTTACCCCCCTATGATGTGTTTTATTTAGCCTACCATCCCCTATCCAAATAAAGCCCGTTGACTGCATTGAAATGGCTATATTGCCCTTATGAATGTAATCCAAAAACAGCTGTCCATCAAAATTTGTACCTTATATATTTGTATTTCTATATGTATATTTGTTTTATATTTTTAATAACTTTTAATTATTCTCTTATGTATTTTTAGGAACTTTTAAATTTGTACATAAATATTCCAAACACTATACAAAAAAGAAAAATTAAATGTAAATAAATCTTAAAAATTACCATATCAATATTTTATGTCATAGATATTTTATTTTGTCTACAAATTTTTAATAATATTTTGATATCTAAAAAATAAAAATACCAAAATATTTTATTGTTAATAAAAAAAATCTGCCCCATTCCATTACCCAACATCTCAATTCTCAAACCCCAAATTCTGAATCCAAAAAATCCAAAAATCAATTCAATGAACTACCCTTGAAGAAAAAAATCAGAACAGTTGAGTCCTTTTCTTTTTTGTTCATCTGCACAAAATCAGAAAGTAGAAATAAAAAATAAAATTAAAAAAAAATAAAAAGCAGGAAGAAATCTGCTCTTCTTGCTCGTTTTTCCGAAAATGTTAGCCCTAACTCCGGCGAGGTCGTTGGTGCAGACGAGGAGGGAAATAGCTCGTCAAGCGGGATGAGGAGAATAGGCGGAGTATTGCGCGGTCCTAGGAAGGGATGGGGGGATGGACGACGACTGAGGATGCGATGGAGGCGGGGATCGAGAATGCGCAGCCGGCATAGATTAAGAAACCCAGGGGAAGAGAAGACTGAAGAGGGCCATGCCTGAGGAAAGTGACGGGATGAGAGGAGCTGTCAATATCTCCAATAGGAGCGATGAAGAGTTACATTTTGGGTTGGGGTCTGGTTTTGGGGTGTGGTTTTGGGTTGATTGGGGAAGATGGCTTTTTACAAATATTGGGGATTGAATTGAAAATTTTGAAAACTTCATTTTGGGCCTGATTAAAATTATGGGGTGAATTTATAATTTTTTAAATTTCTAATTTAAAGGGTATTTGAGTCTTTTTGCGTAAAAAATACTCACCCATTCGCACATTCCGCGCGTGCTACACACGTTTGGATAGCAGGGGCCTTATTGCCTTTGACTAATTTTCATAGGGGGGTATTTGCTAATTTTTTTAACATAAGGGTTTTTTCAGCAATTCGAGATTACACAAGGGTGGTTTTTGCAAAAACCCCATTTGATATATGTGCTAATTTGATATATGTGCTTAAGGAAATGAAAGTCAACACTTGATTACATTTAGTGGCAAATCAAAAAGTATTTACTGATTAATGATTTATACCTGTCTTGGTTTCGTTCAATGGCTAAAGTTTTTCTGTTAAATTCCGTAGGTTAAATTCGATAGTTTTAAGGGGAAGATAACCGGGCTGTATTTCTCTGCATCGTGGTGCGGTCCGTGCCAGCAGTTCACCTCAAAATTAGTCGAGGTCTACAATGAACTAGCTCAAAGTAGTAACTTTGAGATTGTATTTATATCTGGCGATGAAGATGACGAGTCATTCGATGCTTATTTCTCCAAAATGCCTTGGCTTGCAATTCCGTTTTCCGATTCTGACACACGCGAGAAATTGAATGAATTTTTCGGTGTGAGTGAAATACCCCACCTTGTAATCCTTTACGAGGATGGGAAGATATTGACGAGTGAAGGAGTACGAGTCATTGAAGAAAACGGGTCCGACGGGTACCCTTTTACTTCCGAGCAAATCGAGAAACTCAGGAAACAAGAAGAAGAAGCTAAGATGAATCAATCCTTAAAATCTTTACTTGTGACCGAATCCAGGAACTATGTTATTACATCTGATGGGAAAAAGGTGAAATTTTTTATTAGTATTTGATGGTTTTTCAGTTAGTATGATACGAATTTATTTCATTTTAGTATCACCTATGTTATATCGAATTGCTAAAAACTCCCCCGTGTTATAAATATCAGCAAAAAACCCCGTAAATAGTGAGTTTTTAGGGGGTAGTTTGCTTAAAAAAATGGAAACATAGGGGGTTCTTCGCTAATAAAATAACATGGGGAGTTAACGTGTAATATTGACATTCCCGATTTTTTTTTGGTGCAAAGGTTCCTGTTGCTGAGCTGGAAGGAAAGACGGTGGGATTGTATTTCGTATTGACCATTTACTCCGGGTGCTTAAATTTTAATTCGAAGCTTATCGAAGTGTACAACAGTTTGAGAGAAGGGGGAGAAAGTTTCGAAATTGTGATGGTACCCCTAGACAAAGATGAAGAATCGTTTCGTAAAGAGTTTGAAAAGTTGCCGTGGTTATCGTTGCCTATAAATGACAAATGCTGCCTCAAGCTAGTTCGGTATTTCGAGCTCTATGCCCTCCCAACTGTGGTTATTATCGGTCCAAATGGAAAGACACTTCAGTCAAACGTTGTTGAAGCATCAATCAAGAAACACGGTGTGAAGGCTTATCCTTTCACACCAGAGAAATTCGCCGAGCTTGAAGAGATCGAAAAGGCGAAGAGGGAAGCTCAAACACTCGAATCCCTTTTGGTGAATCAAGATTCCGATTACGTTATCGGAGAAGATGGAGTCAAGGTAAAAAATGAAAAAAAAAAAGATCACTTTTTTATTTTTATTTAGAAAATGGGATTATGGTTAGTGCTAACACGAATATTTAATTTTTTAATTTTCAGGTTCCGGTTTCCGATCTTATCGGGAAAGACATCTTGCTATACTTTTCGGCCCATTGGTGCCCTCCATGCCGTGATTTTCTCCCCACACTCACAGAAGCATATGAAGAAATCAACAAAAATAATAAAATATTAGAAGTGATATTCATCTCGAGCGATAGAGATCAAAAAGCATTCGAGGAATATTTCTCGGAGATGCCATGGCTTGCACTCCCGTTTGGCGACAAGAGGAAGGAATCTTTGAGCAGTTGGTTCAAGGTGAATGGACTCCCAACACTCGTTGCATTGGGGCCCACGGGCAAAACGGTTTCCACCGATGGCCGCGGGCTTATCATGGCCTACGGTGCGGAGGCTTATCCTTTCACTAGAGAGAGAATCAAGGAGATCGATAAGGCGTTTGAGAAAATGGCGTTTGAGAAAATGGCGGAGGGGTGGGCCCCGAATCTGAAGTGCGGGGCCCACGAGCACGAGCTTTTCCTTACTGAGAGGAAGAATTTTGTGTGTGATGGTTGTGGTGTAGATGGGAGGGTGTGGTCTTATTATTGTGAGAAGTGCGATTTTGATTTGCATCCAAAGTGCGCTTTTGATGAAGAGAGCAGAGACAAAACTGCAGCACAAGGGTGAGTTTGTGATGGAGACAAGTGTTATCAAGAATGAAAATGAATAAATTAATAATTGCTGCATATATATAAATTAATTAATAAAAGTTGATATATATGCAGTGGGTGTGGTTGAGTTTGGACCATGGTTTGGTAGTGTGGATTTTTCTGTTTGTTATATTTGTTGTCATATAAATAAATTAACTTAATGGTGTATAATGTGATATACACTGTTATTAAAATACTCATTTTCTTTCTCGGATGAAATTCAAGTTTTGTTCATGTAAATTGTCACATGTCAACTTATACTAAGATTATTTTTCAATCTAGGTGAAAATTATGTCATTTAATTGAAATAAAATTTTGAGCATGTTGATTTTATTTTTTTGGTAGATAACTTAAAGATATAAGGGGCTCTTAGATAAAAGCAACTCATCGGCTTCTCGTCACCACTCGTCACCTCCAGATGCCTCGTCTGCATATTAGTCTGCGTCGTAATATTCAACGCCGCCATCCGCTACATGTGAGCAACCCATTGCACAACATAACCCTTGATCTAATATTGTAGAGAGGGAGACAGAAGAAGAAAATAGAGTGCGAAGAGAGATTTTTCATATTGAGAAAAAAAAAAAAAAAAAACGGCAAGGAGAAGAGAATTGATAAATAAGGGTTAAGAAAATTATAAATCATTAAAGGTATATTGGTAGTTTGTTACTATTAATCAGCACTCTCGTATAATAGCTTGCAAACTGTACGAGAGAGACATAAACCACACTAGGCTAAAAATGTATAACAAATTCGATTTATGGACCGATGCCGAGAGAATTCGAATCATAGTTAATTGACAGATGCTCACTTGCTCCCAATCAGTATAAACAGGTGGGGGTAATGCTAATTTTCTCCACATGTAAAGGAAAAAATAAGTAATGTCCAGATACAATGAACGTTTAAAGTAAAATGGGAACATGAAAATCAGTTACGTAACAGAAAGGTGGCAAAGTTGGAAAAATGTACCATCACGCGCCTAGAACCCTCCACTTAATTTTTTCTTATCCTTTAAAACTCCCGCTATAAATAACTCGAAGAATCTAACTCAATTCTGTGCAAAAAAATAAAAAAATGAAGGCCTGGATTTACAGCGAGTACGGCGGTGTAGATGTGTTGAAGCTAAAGTCCGACGTTCCACCGCCGGAGCCGGCGGACGATCAGGTCTTAGTTAAGGTTGTCGCCGCCGCTCTCAACCCAATCGATTTCAAGAGAAGACTCGGCTTACTCAAGGCCATCGATTCACCTCTCCCGGTAAATTCAATTTTCCAATTTTAATTTTTTAGGGTAAATTACACCCACAGCCCTAAAGTATGATTAAATAACTTTAAGATCCTTGTAGTATTGATAATTACACTTAACCCCTAATGCGTTATTTCATTAGAGTTTCTAACTATGTTTCAGGGGTAAGTGTAATTATCTATACTACAAGGACCTTAAAGTTATTTTAGCATACATCATGGATGATGTGGATGTAATTTACCCCTTTTTTTATTTAATATTCTGACATTGTTGAATTTTTTATTTTGTTTGCAGATAGTTCCGGGGTATGACGTGGCAGGGGTGGTGGTGAAAGTGGGGGCGAAAGTGAAGGAGCTAAAAGTAGGAGATGAAGTGTACGGGGATATAATTGAGAAAGCAATCGATGGGCCGAAGCAGTACGGCACTTTAGCAGAGTACACAGTTGCAGAGGAGAAACTGTTGGCGTTGAAGCCGGAGAATCTTGATTTCCGACAGGCGGCGGCGCTTCCTCTTGCGGTGGAGACAGCCTATGAAGGTCTTGAAAGAGCTGGTTTTTCTGAGGGGAAATCTATTCTTGTTCTTGGTGGGGCCGGTGGCGTTGGATCTTTTGTTATTCAGGTGAAAACTGTCGCAAACATCCTCGTACTACTTACTGGTTTGATTAATTTATTAGGATATATAAACAATTGTGCAATATTCCCAATTCTTTATTCTTGCTAATCTTTATGTGGATTCGAGTTACTCTTGAGGCACATGTCGTTGGAATTGGGGTGGAAATCGGATGAATCGGATCCATTTTCGGAAAGTTTCAATTTTTGTTTCGGACGTGGAAAACTAATTCCGATTCCGTTCAAAACAAAATCAAAAATCAAAATTTCGAAAATTGGAATTGAAAAACTCGTTCAAAAATATGAAAAACTTTAGATCTGAATCGTCGGAATTTGGAAATTCCAATTATTTTGTCACCTATAATACAAAGGGCAAATTACGGCCATCCCCTTGAGGTATGGTCAAATTACGAAAAAAAATCTATCTTGTTTGGGTAATTACAGCCACCCACTCCTTTTAAATATTTTTACATAAAATTTATATAATTCGGTTATTTATCGAACCAAATCGTATATTCGGTTCGGTTTGGTAAACAATATGTAATGTTGGCGTACCGAAATTTCGGATCGGTTTTACCGATTTAACATCCCTAAATTTACCTCTAGAGGGGTATTTTCGTAAAATAATACATAGTTGAAGGGTGACTGTAATTATTCAAACAGGAGGGGTTTCGTAATTTGACCATAACTCATGGGATGGCCGTAATTTGCCCATAATACAAAATACATAATAATACTAATATTCCAAGGCATTTTATCGGAAAATAATCGAATTTAAAAAAAAATATATAATTTTCATCTTGAAGAATCTAAATAAAGAGATCTGGTGATGTATACACAGCTTGCAAAACACGTGTTTGGCGCCTCGAAAGTAGCAGCAACTTCGAGCACAACAAAATTGGAACTTCTTAAAAGCTTGGGGGCCGATTTAGCTATCGACTACACTAAGGACAACTTCGAAGACCTGCCCGACAAATTCGATCTTGTTTACGATGCTGTTGGTAAGATACATTCAACCGCCACATTGCTTTATATATTATACTACAAAATTAGTAATTAGTATTCGCTAACGACTATGATTTATTTATTTATTTTTATTTAATTTATGAACAGGGCAAACCGATAGGGCGGTTAAGGTGTTGAACGAAGGTGGTAGAGTAGTTACCGTTGCTGGTATCGGTCCTCCAATCGCTCAGCCGTCGTTTCATTTTGTGCTCACTTCGAACGGAGATTTCTTAAAGAAAATAAACCCGTATTTGGAGAGTGGAAAAGTGAAGCCGATAATCGATCCTAAGGGACCGTTTCCTTTCGATAAAGTTAAGGAAGCTTTCTCGTATCTCGAGACTAGTCGAGCTTCCGGGAAGGTGGTCATATACCCGATTCCTTAAAGAGTAACGAGTTATTTATTTCAGACAATGAGTATGGAATTATTACTTCTTTCAAGTATTTCTGTTCGTCACATGTATAAATAAATAAATAAATAAATAATAAAATAATTTCATATTATTATTTTGGGTAAATTACAAAATCACCCTGAACTTATGCTAAATAACAAAAAACACCCCAACTTGTTCGTAATAACCAAAACACCCTTTGATTAACTGTTGATCGAGTTTTTTAACAGAAAGTGTGTACACTCTATTACACATTCTGTTAAATAAGTGAAAAATAAAATAACTGGAATCAAAATAAATCCATGAAAAGTTCCTCTGCAAAGTGGTTGGTGTAAGACGGAAACAAACCTAAGGGAGTTTTTGGTATTTACAAATAGCTGGGGTATTTTTCGTTATTTAGCCTAAATTTAGGGGTTTTTTCATAATTTACCCTAATTTTCCTTTTTATCTTTTGAACAACTAAAGTATAGTACTATTAATGAAAAATAAGTAATGTCTAGATGCATTGAATGTGCAATCAAAAGTGGAAATAATTTAACTTATCCTAACAATCATCAACACACAAAATATTTAACGATTAAATACACTCTACCCCTTTAATTATGGGTAATTCAACAGTAACCCCAATTATTTAAATCAGGTGATGTAACGTCATTAAAAGAAGCTTTTGTGAATGGCGCTAATTTGCGGAGTCAATCCACCATTCTATAAATCGCTCGAAATGTGAAAGAATCATCTTTTACGTCAGTGCATCAACAATTCCTTGTACTGAAAAAAAAAAAAAAAAAAAAAAAAAGAAAAAAGAAAAAAGAAAAAATGAAGGCGTGGCGTTACAGCGAGTACGGCGGCGTTGAGGTGTTGAAACTGGAATCCGACGTTCCATTGCCGGAGCCGGCGGACGATCAGGTCCTGATTAAGGTCTTCGCCGCCGCTCTTAACCCTATCGATTACAAGAGGAGGCTAGGGTTTTTCAAGTCCATCGATTCGCCTCTTCCTGTAATTAATTAATCAATCAATTAATTAATTAATCTTCACATTTTCATGTAATTAGTTTAATTAATTTGGATCCCTGAATTAATGATGTTTCCTGTTTTGGGGATTTTCCAGATATTTCCGGGGTATGACGTGGCAGGGGTGGTGGTTAAAGTAGGGGGTGAAGTGAAGCAGCTGAAAGTAGGAGATGAAGTGTACGGAGATATAATTGAGAAAGCATTTGATGGGCCGAAACAAATCGGTACATTAGCAGAGTACACGGTTGCAGACGCGAAACTATTGGCGTTAAAGCCGAAGAATCTCGATTTCGGACAAGCCGCGTCGATTCCCATGGCGATTGAGACGGCCTACGAAGGTCTCGAAAGGGCTCGTTTTTCCGATGGGAAATCCATTCTTGTTCTTGGTGGTGCCGGTGGCGTTGGATCCTTCGTTATTCAGGTGGAAACTAGTTGCAAACATCCTAGTACAAACAAACAATTATTAACATGTACTCGTATTTATTACCGTGTTTGGTGATGGATGCAGCTTGCGAAGCACGTGTTTGGTGCTTCGAAAGTTGCTGCAACTTCAAGCACGGCGAAATTGGAACTTCTTGAAAAGTTGGGCGCCGATTTAGCTATCGACTACACTAAGGAAAACTTTGAAGACCTGCCTGAGAAATTTGATGTAGTTTATGATGCTGTTGGTAAGTAATGCATTTTTTTAGCACAAAAACCACTAAACGGTGAGTTTTTAGGGGTTGTTTGCTAAAGAAAATAACATGGGGTGTTTTTTTGACAACTAGAGAAAATACAGGGGTGTCGAATGCAATAAAACCCTAACTATTAACCCGAGATTTTTGTTTTTTTTGGTTTGACTATGAATAGGGCAAAATGATAGGGCAGTGAAGGCGGTGAAGGAAAGTGGTAGTGTAGTATCCATTATCCCGGGCCCGCCCGTTGACCGGCCCGCTTTCCATTTTGTGCTGACTTCAAGCGGAGAGTATTTAAAGAAGTTGAATCCGTATTTGGAGAGTGGAAAAGTGAAGCCATTGATCGATCCTAAGGGACAGTTTCCTTTCGATAAGGTTAAGGAAGCTTTCTCGTATCTCGAGACTAATCGAGCTTCCGGGAAGGTCGTCGTATATCCGATTCCTTAAAAACTGCTAAAACTGAAACCGCAAGTGTTTGTCTCGTGGAGTGTTTTTTGGCGAATAAATGTCGAATTTCTTCTTTTAAGTAGTTGTTTTCAAGTATTTTGTTGTCATATGTGAAGTGGTTTTCGGGTGTTGCATTTTCTATGGTTAAATTGTTCGAGAGTTAATAGCGAAATCCCGTATTAGCGAAAATTCGATAAAGTCGCGTAAAAGTAAGCTTCGTAACCATGGTATATTTAAAAGTAATTAGCTTCGTAACCATAGTCTTACAATATACGCACGGGAAAAAAACGTAGTACCTCAAAACTCACTTCCAAAGAAAAGAGGATGTCTTAGAGTTCAAATCCCAAAGCTCGAACGAACCCTTGACAAAATCGTAATGCGCTCCTTTCAATAAAAGCGTTTTCTTCTTCACAACAGCTTCGTTCACAAACGGATAGCTTAACAAGTTTGCCAGTGATATATTTACAGCTTCCTATTTCGGACAACAAATGTTCGAACAAAATGCCAATTAATTTTCAGGCATAAAAAAAGAAATTTAAATTAAATTAGTTTTTACCTTCTCGAGATGGGTGCATTGATCATCGAAAGATAAATGGCTCGATTGCTTTTGTACCGTTGCTTTAGCAGCCTTGCAAATGCTCACCCAACCTTCGATGAAATCACTGCTTATAATTTGGGGATCAGTCGATTTGTGAATGTTTCGATTTAATAAAATAAATAAATAAATTACACCGTAATTAGCGTAAACTGCATATAATCGAACCATAATGCAATTAGTTTATGCCAGATTAATTTTGTTATTCAGAATATTTTCTAAAATAACTCAACTGCACAGAATTATACGAACCTTCGAGTGGCGCCATCATCGGGAACTGACATTAGGTTTCTAATGCCAGCACAACAGCTATGTCCGATAACCAATATATTTTCCACCTTTTTTTTTCGTAATCGCAAATTCATAAACAAAAACGAAAAGGGTGAGATAACGCGTCAATTTTTTCAAAAATATTAATATGACATATCGTAATTTAATTTGACTTATATAGCAAAGGGGCTGCTGCTACCTTAAGCTCTAGTAATGCAAATTCAATGGCAGCTCCGACTCCGGAATATTTATTCTGCAAATACACAAAAATAAATTGCTCATATATAATGAATTTGAATTTATAAACTTAAAAAATATATACTAATAAAATAAAATAAAAGGATTAAATTAAATGATATACCTGATCAAATGATGGAACCATGTTGGCTACATTTCGGACCACAAAGGCCTCCCCGGGTTGGAAATTCAGCACGTGCGACGGGCATACTCGTGAATCCGAACACGCGAAAACCAAGAACTGCACGTAAATATTTAATTAATAACCGTCGATTATAAGAAAAAATATATTCTCAATTAAAATACCTTGGGTGTTTGGCCTTGAGCAAGCTTCCAATACAAAGCAATTTGCTTCCTAACAGTTCAAATATTAGAATTCTATTTATTTTTTATTTTTTAAATAAAATAACAAAAAATGTCCTTAGTAGACAATAAATTAAATTTAATACAAAAAAATAGAAATGTTAAGGTACCAACTTCACTGCACAAGGTACAAACCCTAATGCTTGTTTTTTATATGTAAATTCCATAATTAAGAAAAGTACTTACTCGTATTTCTCTTTCTTGAAGTGGTCGAACCCGGTTTGGATCCTCTTAACCGGGTCAGGCTCAACGGCCCCAATTTCAGCTGGCCCGGCCAACTCCGCCGTCAACCGCCTCACCTTTGCGGCGGCGATCGACTTCAGCTCGTCTTTCTCACTGCAATCCCGAAAATTTTAATTTCATTGTACAAATTAATATAAAAAAATGAAATTAAATACCTAAGAAGCTTCTCCAGGCCTTCAATGGCTTCCTCGTACGTGTCCTTTTTCATTTCCTGTGTCTGAAAAAATCCCAAACAATTTAATTTCCAATAATTGATGAATAAATTTAGCCGAAAGCTAAACAATTTGGACCAAAAACAAAGGCCCAGTTGAAATGGGCTACACTGCTTCAACAAATTAAAGTAAGCCCCTTTTTCTTTTTCAGTTTTCACTTTTCAGAACCCTACATTTACAAAAATGAATTTGAAAAAAAAAAAAAAAAAAAAAAAAAAAAAAAAAGGGGAATAATTAAGTTAACAAAGATAAAAGAAATTACCACGTGTTCGCCGATGCAGCATATCTTCATGCACATGCACTTCATCAATTTTCCAGCCATAACTCCTGGCTCAAATTAAATACCAACACTACTGAGAAAATTAATTGCAAAATTTAAAAAAAAAAATTAACAGGAAATTGTAATATAATTATATAAACGTCACCATGTGACGAAAAAGTTTAAATAAATACAAATTCGATTTTGGTACAGTAGTTGTTAGTACTACGTACCTTTAGATAAGAAAACCAATGGTGGTTGTTCTTGAGAGAGAAAATATGGAGATTTAGAGAGAGAAAATAAAATACGGAGGGATATGCGAAGAGAATATCTGTTTTTTTTTTTTTTTTTTTTGTTTAATAGGAGTTTTTATCGTGTTAGGATTTTGAATTCCCGAACTTAATTACTTATTACCCAGATAAACTTCTTCTTTTAATTACTTACAATAAATAAATAAATAAATAATAATAATAAATTATACTTTTAATTTAAATAGAGACAAAATGAAAAGATAAAAAGAATGGGGAGATGTGGATGAAAAATTTAAAGGATAGCAAAAGTGATGGGCAAAGAATAACTTCTACGGTCACTATTTATTTGTTTACGAGAATATATAAAAACAACCTTTTATATAGTTTTTAAGCCACAAAATTAACTGTCTGAATTATATTCCACACACACACACACACAGAAACAGACAAAGAAACTGATGAATTTTAATATTACTTCATTATATATAGTGAATGAATGAATACCTGTTTTGCATTAGACACAAAATCATAGAAATTATGACATTAGTGGCAATTAGTGAAATGCAGTTGACAATAAGCTGGTTGTACCTCTCGTATAGGGGGTTGTACTCAGTGGCGTATCTAGTGTAGTCCTAGGGTGTGCAACTGCACACCCTTGATTTTGAAAAAATAATATTCCCTATATATTTATATATTATGTAACTGTAAATGTAAAATTTGCTGAATAGGTGTTAGTAGCTGAACTGGTAAAGTTCTACCTACAAATTCAAAGAGGTGCAGAGTTCGAGACTTTGAAAAGCCCCTCTATTTATATATATATATTACAATTATTTTGTAAATTTACAACTATGTGGGTATTCTTTTATATTTTAAAAAGTCAAAATCTGCTAATGAAATACACATTTTGTCACTTGCAACTTTAATATGCTTACCACTCCTTAAATATTTTCACCAATTTTATGTCTATATATTTCCTAAATTAGCCCAAAATTTGTAAAATAATCCCTTTAAATTTGAAAATATTACATATTTTTATTATTTAATGTGTATAGTATTAAAAAAAAAAATTCGGGGGCGCTGCCCCCGAACCCCCGTAAACTTTTACCTTTTTTACTATATTTAATTCCGAACACCCTTGGCAAAAATGCTGGATTCGCCACTGGTTGTACTTGTACATATAAGTGGGATTTGTTGGCCAATTAGACAAATTTCTATCTACTTCGTGATCAAAATTCGACAAATTCAGGTCGAACAATACCTGCAAAATCTCAAACAAAAATCGACCAAATGAAGGTAACACGTAAACAATTAATCAAGATTCCATGCTCAACATACATATTTCCTAGTAATTATCCTAATTTTGTATAAGTTATATTAGGGGAGGGTATTGTTGTAATTTGTGGTCTTCATCTAAGAAAAAGTAGGAAAAAAATGTGATCTTTAACTAATACAGTAGAACCTCGATAAATTAATACCCGATAAATTAATAATCTCGCTTAAATAATAAATTTTCCCGGTCCCGACTCGGGGACAACGTGCTAAATTAATAATTCGCTAAATTTATAAGATAATACACATTCGAAAAATTTAAGAAGCCCCATATAATATATAAATTAATAATGAATAAAAATAATTCTTAAATTAGATGGTATAGTACATATTTTATAGATCTATGAAAGCTTAATACAGTATAATTAATTGTTGTTTGTTTCTTGTTGAAGTTCAAATTACCATCAATCTCGTCCCTCACTTTTCTTAACATGATTAGAACTTTCGGTATAGTTTTGTCATAACTCAACATAAAAAAAAAATTGTTCTATATCATTGCGGCTTTAAGAGCTTCCGTTCGTGAAACGGGCTCTATAATGCATTGAACTAATGGTACACTGAATAATATACACGTAAAAAAATAAAAAAATGTATTTATTGAAAATAATAATAAAAGTAATTTCATAAATTAATAATTTATTAATTAATGTATAAATTAATAATTATTAATTTATTGATAAGTTAATATTTCGCTAAATTAATGAAATTTTGATGGTCCCAACAGTATTAATTTATAGAGGTTTAACTGTAGTTAGTAAAGTGAGAAAATATTGGTATTCAAAATAGCCCACCACTAAAACTAATCGTTTCCGAATTGAAGCACAAAATCAAGTGTAACAACAAAAGTGTGACAAGATCAGAAATTACTAATACTCCATAACATAAAGTGTGATACCTAAAATTGGATAGAAAATCCGCCATCTTTCCAACAACAACTTACCCTAATTTTCAAAAGATCACACAACTTAACCCTAATATCTACCCTTTATATAAACACAAACACCCAACTCTTACCAAAGAACCAATCCACCAACTTTCTCACTCCTCTCTTTCTCTCTCTAAAAACAATGCTCCTCCTCCTCCTCTTCGCCACCTTGCACTATGCTCCATCTTTTAACGTTAGCCCTTTATCAATAATAAGTCTTTAATTTTGTTCCTATTTTCTTGTCTTGTATTAATCTCTTCTTGTGTTTTCTGTATATACTAATGCGTGTGTGTGTGTGTGTTTTTGGTCTACGTGAATGCATGCAGGTGGCGTTGGGCGTCGCCGGAGAAAACCCGTTCACTCCGAAGGCCTATCTGATCCGTTACTGGAACAAACAAATCTCCAACAACTTCCCCAAACCGTCGTTCTTGTTTGACAAAGCTTCGCCGCTAACCGCCGCCCAATCCGCGGCCTTTTACAAACTAGCCGCCACCGATCGCAGCTCCCTCTCCGCCAATCTCTCCGATTTCTGCACCAAAGCCAATCTCCTCTGCTTCCCCGATTTATCTCCAAGCCTCGAAAAACACAACGACAACGTCAACTTCACCTCGTACCTCCTCGACGGCCAGAATTTCACCAACTACGGCACCGGCAGGCTCGGCGGAGCTGACTCTTTCAAGAACTACTCCGACGGAGGCAACGTCGTCACCAACAACTTCCGCCGCTACAGCCGCGACTCCACCGCCCACACCGACAAGTTTGCCGCCTACGCCACCGACACAAACGTGCCGGACGAGAGCTTCAAAGGCTATGGCACTACTGCCGCCGGCGGCGACGGGCAGTTCACTAGCTACAACGACGAATCAAACGTCCCAAACCTCAACTTCGCCGCCTACTCCGACAACAGCAACGGTCGGAAACAAACATTCGCCGAGTACGCTGGCAACGCAAACCACGGCGACCAGAAATTCACCAGCTATGGCAAAAACGGCAACGGCGCCGCCAATGGCTTCACCAACTACGGCAAGGGTTCTAATGTTATGGCCTCGAGTTTCGAGAATTACGGAGAAACGGCAAACGGGGGCCACCACACTTTCACCTCGTACGGTGACGATACGAATGTCCCCGAAAATACTTTCAGGAATTACGGACCAGAGGAAAACGGTGCGGTCGTGAGTTTCAAGAGTTACAGAAATGATTCCAATACCGGACAAGACAATTTCCAATCCTACGGCAAGAAATCCAACGCCGCCGAGTTGGGTTTCGAGAATTACGGCCAGTCCTTCAATGACGGCAGCTCGAAATTTACCGGTTACGGCGAACATGCAATGGGCCAAGCCGTTGACTTTAAGGTTTATGGTCAAGGCACCACTTTCAAACAATACGCCAAAAAAGGCGTCACGTTTGCCAGCTACACCAACGAGAGCTCCCCCGCCGTAAAGGCTTCATTGGCAGCCAGGGGTAAAAAAGTAAATAAATGGGTGGTGGAGCCGGGGAAGTTCTTTAGGGAGTCAATGTTGAAGAGTGGTATTGTCATGCCTATGCCAGACATTCGCGACAAATTGCCCAAAAGGTCGTTTCTACCCCGGGCAATTATTTCCAAATTACCCTTTTCGACCTCCAAAATCCGTGAAATGGAAAAGATTTTCCATGCTGCCCAAGATTCCAGCATGGCTAATATACTAACAAATACACTAAACGAGTGCGAGAGAAAACCAAGCCCCCACGAGACGAAGAGGTGCGTGGCATCGATCGAGGACATGATCGACTTTTTGACTTCCGTCCTAGGGCGGAACGTGGTGGTCCACACAACAGAGAATACCCGAGGGTCAAATGGTAATATCACAATAGGGAAAGTCAAAGGGGTCAACGGTGGAAAAGTCACCAAGTCAGTCTCGTGTCATCAGAGCCTATTCCCTTACATGCTCTACTATTGCCACTCGGTTCCAAAAGTCCGGGTCTACGAAGCGGTTATTCTGGATCCGAAATCCAGGGCCAAAATTAATAACGGTGTTGCCATTTGTCATTTGGACACCTCATCTTGGAGCCCGGGTCATGGAGCATTTATTGCATTGGGTTCAGGACCCGGGAAGATTGAGGTTTGCCACTGGATCTTTGAGAACGATATGACTTGGACAATAGCAGATTAACGGGTTCGGGTAGGAGCCCCGTTTCGTGCGATAGTAGTAAAATAAAAAGAGGGAAAAATAATTGGTGGGACACTAGAAATCTACATCCTCCATTTCAACTGAGACTAATATTGAAATCTATAGTGTATGTATGAATTTGGTAATATTGAAAGTTATATACATGAATTGATCAATATATCTAATCTTTGTATATGAACAGAAAATCATCGTACCCGGAATCTTCTTGATTTCCAACAATAGGTCAAAAACCGATTTGAAATAGCCATGTCTTCCTATGAATCGGACCGTTGATTTCCTTCCCCTGGCACATCCAACGAACCACCTGGCTTACTCTTGTCTGTGCTTGATGTGGGTGAAAAACATTCCATAGCAGATGGTCCCACTTCTCCTTCTTCCAAGTCATCTTCACACGAGTACGACTTTTGCTTTGTTTCGTGTTCAATCATTTCGCTCTGACCAGGCAATTCAATATCCTCTAGTAATCTCTCGATCTCATCCGTGGGGTCCACTTTATGAGGTCTGCCCCCTCTAAGAGCTTTTGTCCGTCTGAAGGCCGCTCTTAGCCTCTCCACGTCAAGCTTCTTGCAAGCAGCATCTCGAGTCAACTGCGCAACTGTACCGTCCTTACTGGAGGGAATTTCACCATCCTTCACTTGTATTGTATCTCGTGTTTGTTCTTCATTAGCAAGCTCTACCAAAGGTGGTCCACTCTCACTAGCCTTGGATTTGGGCGCTCTTTCTTGTTTGTATAACTCTAACATTTGCTTGGTAATCTCTGCAATGCAAAATCCGTTCAGTTAAAAGAACAAAATGATCGTTAAATATCATATTATGTAACATGCAAAACATTTTTCACCGTTTTTTTTTTTTCGAAACATTTTTTTTCCTCCAAGGAAGGCAAGGCACCAACCCGCTGATTGCTGTCGGGTGACATGAAATTCCTTCCACCAGACCTTTTTCAACTCAGACGGAACTTCCTCTCCGGAAATATTGGCGGCGGCAAATAAGATAGCACTTACGGCAATTTGGTGGGGCTTAAATTGCAAGCATAGAGATGTTTGAAACCTGCAGAGGCTTCTTGGGTCAGAAAGCAAGAAAAGGTAGAATGGCTATGAATAAGAACTTAAACTAAAACAATGATTACAGTATACTATTACTTACTGATCATTGACGAAATTCCATGCACCTTGATAGACTGTTTGAGCAACCTCATATTTTTTAATTGCCTGAACAAGGGGTTTATATGGATGTTGTACATTGAGATCAAAATCAAGTGTTGTAAGAACAACCCTTTCTGCTAGAAAAATTATTTTTTCTAGTTTTTTACATTCCTCCCAGTGCAATAATATAAATTCAGATTCCTCGGATGATACCTGGGCAGAGAATAGACCATCAAATAACAAGTACTTGAGAGGCATAAATTTTAATGCACCACTCATAAAATCGATTACAAGTACTTGAGAGGCATTTCTTTTGATGCACCACTCATATATAGAAAAATCAAACTTTGTAGAGGCTTGAATGCTTTACAAGTTTTTCAGCTATAGCCAACGGACATCCATAAAAAAGGAATAGAAGGTCAATAATCAATAAGAAAAAAAAAGGAATTGGGCTCAAGCAGTAGTACCCTCTGCCCCCTGCTGAGTGGCACAGCTTCACTTCTATGTCGAAGTTTATAAGCCGAAAGAACGAACTTAGTTACAGGATAACATATTTCTTCAGCCTTACCGGCAAGAAACATACATGCAATGGCAATGATCTGCATCAAAATAGGTAAACAAGTCAAATACAAGAATTTCAATCATGAGTCATTAAAAAGGATGGAAAGAAAAGAATATTTATCAATCTAACATTGTCTATCTCAGCTGTACTAATCAATCAACCACTCAGAATTTGTTATTACGAGTATAGTATATGGCCCTTCTTGGTTACAAAACACCAAATAATTGTTTGAATGGAGAGAGTTTAATAAACATCATGACAAACTGAGCATGTTTTTATATTGCAGACAGACAGCCAAAGGACAACAAATTCTGTTAAGTATGCAATCTTGTCCTTATCAACAGAAGCAACTTATCAAAACATTTCTATCAACTAACGTAGATAGTCGATAGTAAAGAGAAACAAAAGTTAACTCACCCCAGCATTGTTTTTCTTGTGGGACTGGCGAAGAAAGAAGCGTTGGAAGTATAGAATTGCTGTCCCAATCGTAAACTGAGGCCTGCCGATGAAGCATCTAGCATATTACTTAGATAAACTGCAAAAGAAACTAATTTATAATTTTGATGGCAAAATAGAAAAGCTGTTGGATGACAGAAGAACTATAGCAGAACACAGTACAAAGAAATCATCACAGACGTACAAATAGTACTTCTATCAGAAAGTGTCTCCATAAAGGAAAGCTATTATCGTTCAATACTTATCATTACAGCATAAACAAAGTATAAACCAACGAATAAACCAAGAGCTGATATTTAGATTCTACGGATCGAAATAAATATAAGCACCGCAATCCATGAATAGATCTTGTATTTTCAAGAATCGGTAACCAAAGAGGAGTGTTCTCAGAAGAAATTTTAAACTATTAAAAAAACATGCAAATTCAAGAAAAGGAACTTACACTGTTAGCAGCTTGCCCAAATCTTTTAAGTAATTTGAATGAGACCAGCGTAGAAAAGTCTCGTTCTCCAAACTAACACCATCTTGTCTAGAAGGGGAATTTTCTTTGATTTCCTTCCTAGAGAAATACCAACCCCCACCACCTTCTTCTCGCTTTTTCTGAGAAACCGTAAGGGTTCGACGATGGGAGGAATCCATTCTCAACTCCTATCAAATATTTTCAAAGAAAACCTTCATTCACTGATTTCCTGACTGCAAACTAAACATAATAGCAAATTGAAAAAGAGGGGAAACAAGATTCCTGGTTAAATTGTCAAGTTAATTTAAAAACCAGAGAAATCGAACTAATGATTTATCAATTCAATGGAATTATACAAACAAGCATCGCCGCCTAAATTTCAAATACATAACTAGCCGTTGTGTGAATTACGCATTTCTCTGTTGAGAATAATCAAAACTGATAATCTACAGACGTTCCTTCGATATTGTACGAATTATTACGAATTCAAATTCAATACAAAAGAAGCTGATCGCCAAAAAGAAAAATCAGAAAGAAAAATCCGAAATGCAGAAATCTTCACTTTCCAACTCCACATGCACAACAACATAAAATTAGGGCAATTTCAGTTCGAACGATAAATGCTACTGAGAAAGAGAATCTTACAACACGGAACTGATCTCCGGCGCCGTCTATAGGGCGGCGCAACCGACGGCTGGGTAGCTTGCGGCGTAATCACGTCGAAGGGGTTTTTGTGAGGGCTGAAGAGAAACGAACTTTGGGCTCGATATTTTTGTTTTTGGGGGTTTATATAATTACTCGTATATTCTGAATTATAATAATAATTTTAATTCTTTTCTGAATTTTTCTGATTATAAGTAAATAAAAATTTTAATTGTCCGATTAAATGACAAAAACATTATCCCTACATACTTATGTATACGGGAACTCCAACTTTTTAACGTATTCGTGTTTCGCACACATTTCATATCCAGCCCTTGAGGACATCCGTCGGATCTTATGGATCATTTTGCAATTTATGAAAAGTTAGAAACATGTTCGGGTAGCAAATTTCAAAATGTAGTTGTTGTTTCTCTAATTAATTAGATAATTTAATAATTAATTGCAAACCGATAATTAACCATAGTATTAACTTGAATATATTTTTATAGAAATATATATAATAAAAAAATTATATATGTTGATATAGCATATTCATAAATATCCCTATACTTTTAATAATTATATTTTTCCCCCAAAATTCTCGCATCTCAATTTTCAAGACATGCCATTTTCCCGTGTCCGTTTTGTTATATAATTCGAGATTTTTAAATTAATTAAATAAAAAATAACTATAATACAAACAATTATTGTACACTGCCTCGTCACTAAAAAAACAGAGGCACCTCGGTGACCAGCTCATATAAAAATCGAGCTTTTCTGTCACAATAAATAAATAAATAAATAAATAAATAAACAATCATATACGTATTTTTATACACATTTAGTATTAGTATACGCTTGTTAAATAAATAATTAAAAGAATTAAAGTGTGGTAATACCAAAAAAATTCGATTACCACACACGAACGAATTGTTCTTGACCAATAGCAGCCGAAGAAGACGAAAATCTGCTCTTCTCGTTGAAAGCGTGCAAAATCCCGATCAGCGAACCGGCTTTCTTGCTGGACCGGGTCGACCCGTCAGCCAGCAATGAATACAGCGCCGCCATTAACGGCGAGTTCCTCACTAGAAGACGGACCACGTCAGCGCCGCCGTTAACGCACAGTGACAGCAACAGAGAAACACAGTATTCTCCGGCCGCCCTCGATTTCGACGCGCTCGTAATAATATCCAAAATCACCGGCAAAACCCCGGCGCTCAAAACCGCCATTGCTCCGTCGAGTTTCTCGGCGAGTGTAGCCAAAACCGCTAACGAATCTGTAACAAGGTCATCTTCCCTTTCAACGGAATATTCCGAAAGAATATTCTTTACCAAAAATGGGACTAATCCAGCTGATAGTACCCTCCAATGATTCTCCGGGTGCATAAGTAGGCCCAAAATCGCCGCCAACGCGTTCTTTTTCCCGCTGACCGTTCTGCCCCTGAGTAACCCCATTAGGCCAGGGACAGTATCGGTAATTCGGCCGATTTTTTTCCGATAGTCTTCGACCGAAGCGAGGTAGAACAATGCACCCGCTGCGTGCTGGCGGGCTTCGATTTTGAGGCCGTTGTTTAGTGTATCGACTATTCGGGCCAATCCTCCGTTTTCGACTATGACCTTTTTGCCCTTGGAGTGTTTTGAGAGGTTCAATAGTCCCGCCATTGCGTTTTCCTGCGACGCTGGATTGACTGAAATCAGTTGACTCAATAGAGGTGGGATCGCGTCCGCTTCGACCAAACAAGATCTATTAAAAACGCTTGTTTTGGTGAGCAGACGGATCTCGTATGAGGCTTTGTTCCGTTCGTCGCTCGTTCCGGAAAGAAGCATGAAAACAAGAAAATTCGCCAGCTGCTTCATCGCCTGCTCGGCTGCTAAACTACTAATTACGACCCCACACGACTTTGTAATAGTTAAGTCGTGCGCGGCAAATGCGGTTCCTTTTCCGCGACAATAAAACTGCTTTATGAGCCGCTTTAGAGCGAGATTCGGAACCAGATCCACACATACTAGCTTCTCCCCGGTTATCGGGCACGTCCGGTTTCCCGATCCGAACCATTTCGATATCGAAGATCGGTCGTATGTGTGGCCGGTCGAGATTGTAACCGGATCAGCCATGATTTCCAGTGTAATTGGACACCGGAAATCATCGCTTTTCAAACATGTGGCGATCGTCTGATCGCTACCTGCAAACTGTTGTTGCACAACAATATTGTCGTTAGTGTCGACGAAAACAGTGCACCTGCAGAAGATCAAGAAAGCCTTTAGACTAGCGAGAAATTGGACATCCCTTTTCTGAGAAGTCTCGTACTCTCGCTCGGTTTCGCCTTCCAATAATTTGACCTCGTCATTGCACTCGTTCCAAGTTGCGATTCCCAAGTAGCCGAGAACCCTTTTCAGATCATTTGATTGGGGAGCGATTCCCCATTCAAATTGATCGATGACCCGAAGAACCGTTCTGACGGCTCTTCGGTCATCCTTTCCCACATCGAATTTCGCTCTTAGTGCTTGTTTCTTTACCAAGTCCACCAATTCTTGTACTTCATCATCACCACCACCACCAACAAGATCAAGAACATCCAAAGCAATCGCGGTAGCTCTCATAAGCTCGCGAAAATGAGCCGACGCCTTCTCGGATTTCATCAGCATCCAGAGACGGGCGTCGGCTCTCGAGCAGTCTTCCAGAAGGAAGAGAACCTTCTGGAAGACGAAATGAAGCTCCGACAAGCAGAGGAAAGTGGAGGGTTCGGATGTTAATGTTGGATTCGTGTTTCGGATCTCTTCGAGAAAAACGAGGAGGGTTTCGATCAGTTTGATCGAAACCGTTGCGTTCTTCTTGTTTGTGAAGAAGGTTTTGGATTTGAAGGAACATATTGAGTGGGCTAATTTGATGAGAGAAGTGAGGAGAGTAGAGAGAGAAACCGATTCGCACGGGCGAATCGCCGGTAAATGCAAAATCCGGCGAGTGAACTCGTTTGATTTACTTATCATTGAACGAGGAATTAAATATCAAGAAAAAAAGAAACAGAAGAAAACAAAGAGGTAGATCTATGTAATGACTTTTTTGAACTTTGGAAACTTTGTTGTGTGTGGAAGTGTGTGTCTGGTTTTTTCCTTTTTAATTTTATTGTGGCGGTTGGCTGTATATATAGTTGGCGGTTGGGTAGTGTAGCTAGGGACACGTGTTGGCATGTGGTGGGTTGACTGAAATCTAGTGGTAGTAAATGGCCTTAGATATGGCCTATGGGGGGTGTTTATGGGATTTTGAAAAGTGGGCTTCCTGGAAATCCGGTGCTGGCTAATCAGATATTGACACGTAATGCGACTATTATGGAGTGAACTCGTGGACCTGCAGCCGACATGCATTATTATTATTTATTATTATTATTATTCGTTTTATTTTACGCTGCAATCTAACCGTGTGATCTAAGGCAGCATATGGATTTTTTTATTTTTTTATTCTTCTTCTTCTTAGTACATTATTATATGGCTTAAATTAACGTCAATTCATTACATATATTATTAATTAACCAAAGAAAATAATGATTAACGAGCTTGTAATCAATATATAATCAAATGCATAAGGTAATGAAGACGAGTGGATGATTAATTTAATCGGGTTTTTTTTATTGCCAATTATTGCTAAATTCATTGGGTTTTAGTATGTTTTGTGACAACGACGTGTGTATTTATTTAATATATATATATATATATATTTTAATAATTTTGAAATTAGAAGGAACATATTTTACTACGAAGTGCGGTATTCTTGTCATCGGGCTTAGTAACGGGCCCAGGTCCTGCAAATTATCTTTAACTCGGGCTCAAAGAAGTGGGCCCATATTTGCCTAATATATACTGTCATTTTACTGATTAGTTGTGTTGAAGGCCCAATAAATGGCCCAATAGATCACTACACCTTATTCTGAATAGGTGTCGTTTTTCATATTTGCACAAATCTTAAGAAACTCAATAAATATATCATGATTTTAAGAAAATATGTATTGTTAGACAAAAATATCCTTGTTAACTAATTAATGCAGATGGAATGCTGGGGGAGTTAATAAGGGCATAATTGATAAATATGTAATTGATGTAGTATCTGAATTCTACGGTGAAAAAAGATAATATATGGAAGAAAAAAAACCTTATTCAAAAGTGACAGATCATATTAAAAGGAAGACCACATTTTCCCGTTCATAAGTTTGCGTTTATTTACTTTTACCGTAAACCATAAAGTTTTAATTTAAAATCGAAAAATGAAATTTAAAACTCCTTATAAAGAAATTCAAAAATTGCAAAAAAGAGCCTTCTTTAGACATGAAAATGACACGAGGGGTTTTAGAGGGAAAGCCTAAAAGCGCGTTTGTTTTGTATTATTGCACTCAATTATATATAGAAACAGAAACAAAAATAAAATAAATAAATAAAATAAAATAAAAATAAAAATAAAAATAGTTTCTTGCACAAAATTGGCCCATTTTGGCAGCGGGTCATGAGACATGAAACCAAATAACAGCTGTTTGGAAACAGACAAATGGAGGTTGAAATGATTAGCCAATAAAAGCCATTTAAGAGATTTTCGGCGGTCCATTTCACCCAACCATGGTTAATTTGACACGTATTAAATACAAGGCTAAATTACAGCGACCCCTGATGTACGGTCAAATTATGAAAATATCCCTCTTGTTTGGATAATTACATCTACTCCTCAATTAAGAATCTTCTTACACATCCACCCTCATGGTGTTAAATTCAACATAATTATCTAGATTCCGTGGAATGTGCTCCAGTTTGTAGTCGTTTTGTGAAAAAATACAGTTTCTGATGCACCACAATCTGGTATATATACAAGCCAAAAGACACATTTTATGATCATCTTGCTTCAAAATATGGAGTTCGAATGGGATAAAACGGGTACAAAAGTGACAATATTCCATATAATCAACAAGATTCCACTAAATTTGAAACTGCAAGGGTGTAAGTGTAAGAAAATTTATAGTTGAGGTTGGTTGTTGTAATTACTCAAACATGAGGGGGGTTTTGTAATTTTACCATACCTCAGGAGTGGTTGTAATTTACCCTAAATACAAATATATTATTTCGTCTGATTGGGACCAATTTAGCAAACTTGAGTCGAGCTTCCTGAAAATAGGCACAATGAATAATACAGATAAGAGCCTAGACGAATTGGTTGGGCTGAAGGCTCAAGAAGCATTATATGTAGGCTGGGAAGTTTGTTAGAGGAAGGAAGTCGCTGAGCTTGCTCATCCAAAAAGGAGGTCGATCATCGCAACATATGTTCGTATAAATTGGAGACTCGAGTTGAGAAGTTGAAGCCAAAGGAAGCGTTATGACGAAGGACGAAGTTATTAGGAAATTAGATTACACGCGTGGATGTGTGTAAAATCATATATATATATATATATATATATATATATATATATATATATATATATATATATATGGATCTATACAGATATACGATATGGTATAACTCGATGAACAAGTCCGAATTTCTAACATGGACTAATCAAGAAATAGGGACAACATGGCCCACCAAACATGTCATAACTCAATCAACGCACATGAACTTGTAACTAGTGTCCAAGGATTCTTGTTAACACTTGATAAATCAAATGGGATTTCTTGGAAAATATTACAGCCAGCTTGCAACAACTAAGCAAGAATTCAACTAACCTTATTGCAACATAGTTAGGTATAAATATAAGCAAATTAAATAGCTCCATAACATTTATACTTCAAAAAACATGGCAATTTTCCACTGCAGATTTTTCTTCACAAGTCTCTTCATTTTCTGCAAGATAGTCAATGTATACTCGAGCGGCCCGGTTTATACGCCTCCAGATGTCGAACGATTGACCGATCGTTTTAATCAAGTATCGGTTAATAAAAGTTACGACGTTTTCTTTGGAGGGTCTAATATTCACGTGCCGAATAATGGGACCAATGCTGATCTAAGTTTGGACAAATCCTCAGGTAATAATATTAACGTCACACGGGAAAAAAGAAAACGGTATTGTAAGAAGCATCTTCTCGATTTTTGATTGATGTGTTTTTTGATATTATAGGATCGGGATTGGTGTCGAAGAACAAATACTACTACGGATTCTTCAACGCTGCTCTAAAACTGCCGGCCGGTTTTACATCAGGAGTTGTGGTGGCATACTATGTAATTCTTTTATGTCTTGAGAAAACAATACATGTAATGAAAATCAAGAAATGCCATTTTGTGGTGAATTTCTGATCTTTTTTCCCACTTTTTTTTTTATTTTTTCGACAGTTATCGAATGCAAATGCTTTCCCTCACAACCATGACGAAATAGATATCGAACTTTTGGGTCACGAAAAAAGAAAGGAGTGGGTCCTACAAACGAACATATACGGAAACGGAAGTGTAAGCACCGGTCGAGAAGAGAAATTCTACCTATGGTTCGATCCCACGCAAGCTTTCCACAACTACAGCATCCTCTGGAACAATCATCATATTGTGTAATAAAAATCGCTTTTATCGTGCATTTCTTGTTTTTTTTTTTCTTTCAATCTTCTTACATTCTTAAACTACTAATTGTTATTAATAAAATTAAAAAAAAATTGACAGGTTCTTGGTGGACAACATACCTGTAAGAGAAGTGGTTCACAGTAACGCAATCGCCTCGGTTTATCCATCAAAGGCAATGTCGGTTTACGCCACAATCTGGGATGGATCCGAATGGGCAACTCGTGGAGGAAAATACCCCGTTAATTACAATTTTGCCCCTTTTATCGTATCCATGAGAGGAATCGAAATGGAGGGGTGTGTAGTAAACCAGAAGGAAATAACGGCCACCTCGTGTTTAAGGGGTACCCCTTCGAGCTTAGACCCTGTCGACGGAGAACAGTTCGCAAAGTTATCGAGCCAAGAGATTGCAGGATTGGATTGGGCTAGAAGGAAGCACATGTTTTACTCGTATTGCCAAGATAAGTCCCGATACAAAGTTCTGCCTCGAGAATGCAATTCCAGTTAGTCGAATTTTTTGAATTCTTGATTCTTTACTATTGAATTTTAGACAACATATATATACAAAGGAAGTGCATAATCAAGTCAAGAAAGTCTTTTATTTCGATAGTCTCCGAACTCTAGCATCGATAATTATTCAAAAGGACGAAAAAATTACACTGGTAACGAAACAGGGTAAAGATCCTTTTTTTTCTTCGTCGTCATCTGATTCGTTGCTATTTCAGCAGAATTTATTAATTGAAAAGTGTTTCGAGATTTCACAGCCATGCGGGATCTTTGAGAGCAGTAACTACAGCCTTGACTTGCAAGTAATTCTTCAAGCTGTACTCACCCTTTTCTCTTCCGATTCCGCTCATTTTATATCCACCGAAAGGAATCGCAGCATCGAAAGTATCAAAGCAGTTAATCCACACAGTCCCGGCCCTCAAAGCCCGTGTCAATGTATTTGCAGTGTCGAGATTCTGAGTGAATACTCCCGCTGCTAGTCCAAACGGGCTATTGTTTGCTCTTCGAATCACTTCACCGAGTTCCCTATAATATTTTTTTTAAATACAAAGTTAAGCATTATAATTCAAATATTTCACAATCAAGAAAATATATATACATTATGTAACGTACTTAAACTTCAAAACGGTTTGAACTGGGCCGAAGATTTCATCCTTTGCGATCAGCATATCATCCTAGAAACGAGTATGCCGTAAAAAACATCATTAAAGATAGGATTTTTATTTAAAGACATAATTTTTTATTAAAACAAAAACACTTTTATGAAGATTGTACCTTGACATTAGAGAAAACAGTGGGTTGAATATAATAACCCTTCGTCCCAAATCGATCACCACCAGCTTCAAGGGTAGCTCCCGATTCCACACCGGATCTAATGTACTTCAAAATCTTCTTAAATTGCTCTCCATCGATCTAATGTTGGCATTTTTTTTGTAATATTAAGGTTTATACTTTATACTAATTAATGATCACATGTCGAATGCTAAAAAGAAGTTTTACTACCTGAGGGCCTTGTTCCATGCCCGCCTTAAACGGGTCGCCCACGGCCCGTTTCAAGGCCCGTTCCTTTGCTTTCTCAACGAACTCATCGTAGACTTTCTCGTGCACAAATGTCCTTGAGCCAGCACAGCAGCATTGCCCCTGGTTGAAGAACAGAGCAAAGTGTGCCAGCTCAACAGCTTTGTCCACGTCAGCATCCTCGCAAACAATAAAAGGCGATTTTCCACCGAGTTCTAATGTAACCGTCTTTAGATTGCTTTTCGCAGCCAACTCAAGAACTAGTTTACCAGTTTCCGTCGAACCAGTGAAAGCAAGCTGAAAATGCAAAAAAAAAAAATAAAAAAAAAATATTAACCGTATTTAACAAAAAAAAACCCATAAAATCGTTTTCCACGATTAAATTCATGATTTTTTACCTTGTCCACATCCATATGGCTGCAAAGAGCAGCGCCAGCTGTCGGCCCGAATCCAGAAACAACATTCAGAACACCATCAGGTAGTCCAGCCTATTTAATTTTGTTTATCAACATTAGAATAAAAAAATAAAAATCGATAAATTCTATTGCAATTCAAACTTATATATAAAAACGACACTACTAAATTTTTTTTTTTAAAAAACCATTACCTCGTGTAATAGCTTCGATACAAAGAGTGCAGACAAAGGCGTCTGCTCTGCAGTTTTAAGAACAACGGTGTTGCCACACGCCAAAGCGGGCCCCACTTTCCAAGCAAACATCAAGAGAGGAAAATTCCACGGTATAATTTGTCCGGCCACTCCGATTGGCTCGTGCAAAGTTTGAACGTGATGTGGGCCATCCCCTCGTATAGTTAGGCCATGAATCTTATCTGCCCAACCTACATACATCGAAATTGTTCAATAAGTAATAAAGTATTTAAAAATAATTTTTAAAAATGCATGTTTAAAAAAAAACCTACCACCGTAGTAACGAAATAATCGAGCTAACATAGGCACTTCGATTTTTGCAGACTGTTCAAACGGCTTCCCATTATCCCAAGTCTCGAGTGCAGCAATTTCATCGTTGTGCTTTTCGATCAAATCAGCGAACCGAAACATAATCTTGGATCTCTCCTGCACATATATATTAATTAAACAAAATTAATTAGATAGTAATAAAAAAAATAATCGAAGAATGAGATTAGCAAAAGGGCTATCTATTATTACGTAAGCAGTCATTTTAGGCCACGGCCCTTCATCGAACGCCTTGCGTGCGGAAGCTACTGCGCGATTAACATCTTCTAAATCGCCTTCGGAAACATGAGCGATCACTTCCCCACTTCTTGGATCCAATGTTGGGAAAGTTTTGCCGGATGCAGCTTCGACAAATTGCCCGTTGATTAGAAGTTTATCGTACTGTACAGTGACAGGTGGCTTTATCGGATTATCGAGAGATGCGGATTTGCTGTAGTGGTATATTCCTCTGCCCAGATAAGATTGTTTTCCTAAAACAAATCAATTATTGTTTAGTTTAATCCACTCATTGTAAAAAAAAAAAAATTAAGAATCTAATAGCCAAAAAAAAAAAACCAGCTGATCAGTAATTCAGTATACATGAAGAACTAAATTGATTAGTCATGATGAAAGAGAAAACTGTACGGATTTAAGGATTATATATATATCAACTTTTCTACACCAAGATCACAAAATTCCAGAAAATAAAATAAATAAATAAATTAAAGAAGATCAGAAAAGTTTTAGATCAAACACTTTTCTGAGGTCCTAATTTCATGCACGATACAAAACCAGAGATGCCCTCTTAATTAATTAATCTCAATTGTAACCAAAAAGAAGAAAGATTAAGATGTAAGAATAAAAATAAAAATAAAAATCCAATCTTTGGCTAACGTAAGCATGTACCTCGGTGAGAAAGGAAGGGAAGGGAGGCAGAGAGAAGAGATGAGATTCTGCGAGCCGCCATTGATGGTTGGAAAACAGAGCAAATGATATAGCAGATACTTCACCAGTTTTGTGTTCTTGATTTACTTTTTATTTATTGTGTAATAATAATAATGTTGGTATTTATAACCAAAGATTTGGTTGGGAAATAAATGTGTAATAATTTGAGAAGAACATAAAATGGATAATAATTAAGGTGGCACAGGCACTTGACAGGTTCCAAATGTTTAATTGCCAGAAAATTCCCACTTCAAATCACATTAATGTAGATAAACGTTACATTTAGTGTGGGGGCTAAACCCCCCAACCCCCACCCCCACCCCCATCTCCCAAGACAAACATTAATTCAACATTTATTATAATTTTTTTAGTGAGTATTTTACGAGGTGTAGCATCTCATATACCAAGTTGCCATTGTCGTAATACATGTAGCAACTTACACGATTGAATACACGGGTTTTGGATCGTTTTTCGTATAATGTTCGCATAATTTATGTAGAATAAAATAATAATAATTAAAAGAAAAAGAAAAAAAAAAGAATAATATCAGCCTCAATTAAAGTGCCATGGATTCACTACCCAATTTATACATATATGATGCACGTGCATAGCATGGATAACCAAACACAGAAATATAAATAGCTCTAACTAGAGAAATGAGAATAAACCAAATTTAAAAAACAAGATTCAAATACAAATACAAAATCATAACAGACAAGATCATGGTACAAACAAATCCCGAAAATGGTCAAATCACTCGATAAACGGGATCCCAGACCAAGTCCGTCTAGCATATACCTCGTACTCCGAACCAAAAAACTGCCTCAAGAAAAACTCTTCGTAAGGTATTCTTCGTTTGAAAAAACCCCAAACAACTAGAGCAAAAGCAAGCGTCGAAAATGGATTACAGAGCATTATTTGAGTACCGACAGACCAGACAAAGAAGCCAAAGTAACTCGGATGCCTGATATACTCGTAAACTCCGTGAGTAACCAGTACGTGACTTTCCTCGTGATATTTCTTTATCAGATGAGTGAAGGACTTACCGGCGGTTATTACAGCCAACTTTCTTACAAGTTCGCCTATGAAAACCAAGCAAAGTCCCGTGTTGCTAATCGACCAATTCTCCTTCATTCCCGGGAAGAAATAAATTTCTAAACTGTATTCTATCAAAGAACAGATCATCGCCAGAGCATAGGCTTTGGTTACTAGAAGAGATTTCAGGGTTACTCTGTTTTTCCCATGAATCGAAATCGCTAGAATGTACTCGGAACAATGAAAGAAGAATACAGCAAAGAACATTTGCGAGAGGTGTCTGCATGCTGTGTAGCTTATTAATGTCTCCGTCATTTTTTCGGAATTCAATGTACCGATATGTATATATATACACACACGCACACACTTCAGTGTATATAAACAAACCCCAGGCACCGAGTCATCTTGATGAGTTTACTTCAGACCTGAAGTAAACACAAATTGACAAAAGCTGAGTAAACAATATAGACTTATTATATCTAATACGTAGAAAAATGACATGTATCTCTTTCAAGAATATCATACGATCTTTTTTCCTTCCTATAACTAAATATCGACCTTCAATAACAAATACGAGCAAAATTTTCTAATTGGCCAACTCATTGTAAGCTACTTATGTGGATTTTGTATTTTCTAATATTCGTTGAACTTGAAAAGCTATAGATTTGGTAGCTGACGACTTCGTAATTCTTACTAATCGATTGTTTTTGACAAGTTTTCTCTTGCTGTATAATAAGTTAGACATACCTGTTAATATTTTAACGAATTTCCTCGCCTTTTTTCAACTCATCAGCTCAAAAGAAGCATATATTTCTCGATATTTTAAGAAGCAAGCTCACAATCCATACTGTGTAGTTCGATAATTTCGATAGTGAATTCCACGATTGTGTAATTCGATAATTTTGCTAGTATAGATACATACTGTGCATCAACAATTGTCAATATACAAACGTGTAAGAGTATTCAGAAAATAGATCTAATTTCATGGGATAATGAATCACAAACAAGACAGAAAGTTTCACCCAAATAAAAAATTCATACCCGAACTCAGACAAAGCCCTAATTGTACATTATTCATACAGGTACACACAGTGAAGAACAAACGAAGCAAATATGAATCAGTCGGAGATTTCAGTCACATAAATAGAATTTGCTAAAAAAACTATTGTTACCTAATGCGTTGATGGCATTTACACGGTCAGGCGGAGGAAAATGGATGGTGTAGGTTACGAAAATCAGCTCCGGCTGAGACGGCGGTGGTGTGGTGGACGCTGCCGGGCGTAAGGTGGCGGTTAGGGTTTTATTTAATCCGGCGAATTGACAGTTCCGGACGAAGGTGTGGGACTGTGGAAGAAGGTATTTATTTCTCTCTACTTAAATAAATAAATATTTAAATAAATAAATAATAAACATAAGACTCTCCTCCCTTCAAATTGAAACATATTCGCCCACCCACCTACCCCAGCCCCAAACACCAAACCCTTGTTTTTTTTTTTTCTCTTTTTCCGCCGTTCTTATTTTCTTCTTCAATCAGCACCACCAGTCAATCCACCATTGAAGATCCCAGCCTAACACCTCAGTACACAGCCGGATCACTAGCGCCACCCAAACCCTCCGCCTCCTCCGACGGCAATTTTGACCGAGTTTTAGTTTGATTTCTCCAAAACCCGGGTTTTAGCCGGTTTACGGTTCGGCCGGCCAAAATCCCGGTTTTTACCATTTTAAACCGGGTTTTGCAATTTTCGGGTTTATATTACCAATCGAACCGGGTTCGTGGACTGGTCCGGTTCGGATTTGAAACACATTGTTACCTTTTTGCCCTCGAATATTATTCGATATTTCAGTCAGCACCTTAAATTCGTCTTATTATCTCTACGAATCTAATAAAAATTGTCGCCGGCAGGAACAAACGGGAGGGAAAGCCCTCATGTAGCCGGCGGCAGGAATTAAAAATCCGGCTTACCTCGTTGCTTACGTCACTTCCTCTCTCTCTCTCTCTCTTCGTCGTAATTTGCAGGAATCAGGTATAACTTTTGTTTTCAAGTTCTAACTGATGGGTGATAGTTCATAAATTTTTCATCGATTGATCCAACAAATTGTGCGAACTGCTCTAGCTAATGCATTTGGAAAATCTAATTAAAAAAAAAATCAGTTTTTAAGTATTTTACCATCTGTGGTTTGGTACATGTATGTATGTGTATGGATGCTGGTATTGAGAATTTGCAGATATTCATTCACGCCGTAGAAATTCAGTTTCTACCTTTCGTTGACTCGTTAATGGCACGAATTGATTGTTTACGCCTTAGTTAGGTTATGTGTTATTGTTAATAGCTTTTTACAGTTTACTCTGCAATTAAATTCGACTAGTTAACTCGAACCATAGGCTCTCTTCTGTAATTCAACACTTTCTAGCTGTTATAGTCAAAACTCTCTTCAAAAATCTCAAAGGAATTTTTTGATCTGAGATGAGATCAGATCCATTTTTCATCGTTATCTAATAATACCTCGATATGTAATCCAATCCCGTAAAATTTCGATCGAAGCTCCTACTTCGAGTATACGAGTGATTTACAAAGCATAATTTAGAAATATTTTCCATTGAGAACTCAAAATTTTCGATATTTATGACCAATTTTCTTTTAGGCTGCCAAGATAGATAATCATGGTTTTCGATTTGGATTTCATTTTATTTCCTATAATCTATGTAATGATTTTAAAAGGCTCATTGTGTGAAGCTGCGGCTAATTTTCTCTTGCAGACACTTTACATCGATAGTTTCACATGAATAATCCTGGTTGATTTTCTTACATCCATGTTGGAGTTTACCGAAAAAGATTATATAGTTCTTTACTTTGTTATCAGGTTAATCTGGATTTACATTCCAGCACGTTCGTTTGAAGTACTTATGGCGAAACAGAGTAGTAATCGAGCAACTCAAGTAATCGAAGCTGTGGGCAGTTTTCTTCGCAGATGCATAGGTTCGATTCTTTCTGCTGGTCCTATTCCAAAACACATTGCTTTTATTATGGACGGGAATCGAAGATACGCTAAAAAGCAAAATCTAGAAGAAGGGGCAGGCCACAGATTCGGATATTCAACGCTCATGGACATGTTGAAATACTGCTACGAGCTGGACGTGAAATACGTCACGATTTACGCCTTCAGCATTGAGAATTTCAAGAGACGCCCCGAAGAGGTACAATCCACTATGCAGCTGATACAAGAAAAGATCGAAGGACTAATCGAGAAAGAGAGCATAGTCAACCGCTATGGTGTTCGAGTGCACTTCATCGGAAACCTTAAACTCCTGAGCAAGCCCGTCCAGCTGGCGGCCGAGCGAGCCATGAACGCCACCTGGCATAACTCGAAGGCGGTTCTTTCTATATGCATTGCCTACACATCTACGGATGAGATTGTGAATGCCGTTGAAGAGAGCTGTAAAGAGAAAGAGAAAGAGAAAGAGAAATTATTGGATGAAATTGGAGAGGGCCCGCTTATTGACGTGGCGGATGTGGAGAAACATATGTATATGGCAGTTGCACCTGATCCTGATATTATAATTAGAACTTCTGGCGAGACTCGATTGAGCAATTTTCTCCTGTGGCAGAGTGCACGTTCGCTACTGTATTCCCCCGGTGTGCTTTGGCCTGAGATTGGATTCTGGCATTTGGTGCGAGCGGTTCTTGATTTTCAAAAGAATTATGCGTGTACAGAAAAGAAACCGAAAGAAAGTTAGAATTTTCTTGAATTGATATGCGCTGACGTTGTTTGATATAATCGGGAATATTCTTGTGTCGTTGTACTGTAGTTAATCGATTGTATTTTTATGTGTTACACTTGCAGGAGATCGATTTTCATCGGTTTTAATTACGTTAATGTTGCATTTAGTTATCTTGATAAATGACAGCTGAGATTTTGTGCAAGAAACTTGTGTACAGTGCTAGTTGAAGTAACTATGCATTTTGCTAATCTCCCATTGATTTAAATTTGAATTTGTATTGATTTAGTTAATGATGGAACTAATCATTTTTTCTTCAAAGTAATGATGGATTAAGATTCCTTATATTTTTAAACATTGGATGCTTCGAATTAAGCATCAATTGTGTTTAGGAAATTCCTTAAAGGATCGGTCAGGGTACAAAGCAATTTTTATTTTAATCAAAAGTGTGTAATGTAAGAATATGATTCTTTGAGAAAGGCTATTTCTAAAAGCTATTTTTGCTTTTTAAATAAATAAATTAAGAAAAAAGAAAAGGGATCAAAGTGTGACTAAATATCAAGACGAGGGACCATTAGGGAAATTTGCAAAAGGAAGGCACTAAATTAATATAAAATTACAGATGAACCCCAAGAACCCCATAAAGAAAGTAATACAGCCCCAATCATTTAGCTGCTTTTTCCCAATCCCAATGAATCAAACAATTGCAATTTACATCAAAGTAATTTTTATTTTATACTCATCAATAATTATTGCTTCATTGTTATATATAACATAAAAAAAAAAACTCGATACAACTGGAGGTTTAAATGTCGACGTCATTTACTAAATTAATTAACTAAATCGAAAATGTAATTAAGATTAATTATAATAATAATTACGAAATAATGAAATTAGGGAGTAGATAGATATAGATAGAAAACGTATAGATACAAGATTAGTCACGCAAAAAGCAAGACGACAGTGAAACACCAACGTGCGTTTATGCTAAGCAGATTCTCCAATCAATTTTTTTCTCACGCGCTCGCACACTCACTGTGTGAAAAACATTTGCCTTTCCGTTAGTCCCAGAGGGTTTAAGGCTTATCTATTTAAGACCTAGCGGAGGAGAACGTGACGAAGGGGGAGGCGCGAGATGGAAGCTAACAATTCCGGCACGGCGGCGGCGGCGGAGCTTCCGGATAGCATTTCCTCTGTTATTCCGGGGTGGTTTTCCGAGATTAGTCCAATGTGGCCTGGTAATTTTGTTTTCGGTTTTGCTATACAGTTATACATACATGTTTGTCAGATATGTACTCATCCTGTTTGTGAATTTGACGCTGTGAATTTATTTTATATTTCTTTTTATGGCTGTATGTGTTTAGGGGAGAATTGGTTGAAATTTTTGATTTTGTTTCCTTAATTTTGGAGATTATGGATTTGAATTAATTGGTTGCCTCTGTGGAAACATGTAGGAGAAGCACACTCATTGAAGGTAGAAAAAATATTATTCCAGGGGAAGTCTGATTACCAGAATGTAATGGTTTTTCAGGTACTTCAAATTTAAAGTCCTGTTATTAGTTTGTTTGTAGCAGATACTTTTTTGTTGTACATAATTGAATGTATAATTCATGGTTAAATCTTACTGCAGTCGGCGACTTACGGTAAGGTTCTTGTCTTGGATGGTGTGATTCAACTCACTGAGAGGGATGAATGTGCTTATCAAGAAATGATCACTCATCTTCCACTTTGCTCAATACCGAATCCCAAAAAGGTATTTATTTTCTAAGAATCTTTAACATGTACATTAATTAAGAAGTGATGGATTTCCCCTGAATTTCCCGTGATAAGTAAGAAGTAATTTGTATTTCGACACTAAAAAAGCTAAATGAAACTGAGATAATGCTGAATTATCTTTTTCCGTCGATACACATCGATGCACAAATAGAATTTGCAAAATGGTGTAACATGTGGCAGTTTCTCTGTGTCCGTGTGTTAACGGGAAGCAAAATAAACTATAGAAAATGGGTGAATCAAATGCACTGTATTATTCAGTCTTCATAGCGAGTTTGAAGTTGCTTGATCAGGGCACAAATATGAGAGAGTAGATCTCAAAGGCAAAATCATTTTGAATATCTTATTAGTTATTATTTACTATTTATTGCCTTTGTTCAAGTTTTAAACGGGAGATTTTGTTTCAGGTGCTGGTAATTGGAGGAGGAGATGGTGGTGTCTTGCGTGAAGTGGCTCGTCATTCATCGGTTGAGAAGATTGATATGTGTGAGATTGATAAAATGGTAGTTGATGTGAGTAATTCCGATTACTCTTACTTATTTTCTTTTTTAAATTTTTTTATTTCTCTTCCTTTCTATATCATCAATCTATATATCTACAATGCTTGGACCAGTGCTTTTTTTCTCAATGCAAAATCTGCATTTTCAGCATTCTGAACTTTTTCGGCATCGATAGTCATGATCCAAGTCCGAGACTTTAAAGCTAACATGAGATAACTGATTTTTACTCCTCATTTTCAGGTTTCTAAAGAACATTTTCCTAGTGTAGCTGTGGGATTTAATGATCCCCGTGTAACGCTACACATTGGAGATGGTACAGTCAGCTATAATGTCCTTTCAACTTATTTTTCCCCTCAATTAACAAAAAACAAATAAAAATTAAAAATAAGCCTAACTAGATTTCCTCCAATCTTTGAAGGAGTTGCATTTCTCAAAGCTGTGGAAGAAGGAACATACGATGCAGTTATAGTGGATTCGTCCGACCCAATCGGTAGTGTTTTTTATCTTTAAAATAAGGGTTTCTTAATTATTCAAAAAAGTTACATCTTAATAATAATAAAGTCGTCTTTTTCTTCTTCTTTTTTTGTTTTTGCATCACATAGGTCCAGCGCAGGAATTATTTGAGAAGCCTTTCTTTGAATCAGTAGCTAAGGCACTCCGTCCAGGAGGAGTTATGTGTACTCAGGCCGAAAGCATTTGGCTTCACATGCACATTATCGAAGATATTGTTTCAAACTGCCGCCAGATTTTCAAAGGCTCCGTCAATTATGCTTGGACCACAGTTCCCACTTACCCAAGGCATTTTCTTCTTTCGTCTTTTTTCACTTTGTCATACAAATAAATATATTGATAAACCATCCTTTATATATATATATATATATATATATATATATATATATGCTTTTGTGAATATTATTGGCCGTTTTTTCTCTTTCTCAGTGGTGTTATTGGATTCATGCTTTGTTCGACTGAGGGTCCTGACGTTGATTTTAAACGTCCGGTTAATCCGATAGATGCTGACGACAGTCTTGCCCAAGCAAAAGGACCGTTGAGGTTTTACAACTCCGAGGTACTATGTTCGACTTTTATGTTTTTTTCACGTGCAACTATTCGGCATTTTTTCTATTATTCGAATCTGATTTTTTTTTTTCTGTACTTAGATCCATTCTGCAGCTTTCTGCTTACCCTCATTTGCCCGTAAGGTGATTGAATTGAAAGATTGATTAACAGAGTTCGACAAACGCAATCTTTTGGAGCATGCAAATTAAAACTGTTGGTTTATCTATGATCAATTACCTCTTCTATATATTCAACTTGTTTCTCTCGACTACGGAATTCGATTACGGCTCACTTTTTTAGATAAGATAGCAACAAGTATTCGATGGATCCTCCATTCTAGAAGTCGATATTTATCTTTCTTCTGTCACATGTCTGTACTATTAATATTTTTGTTTGTTTGATCAAACGATTGGTTACGGTCAACTATTCATCGTATCGCAAGGTCTTGTAGACCACACATCCGGTGAAATACACTAGTGTTAACTTTCACCTTCGATTACACATAATCACCTCTGCATATATATATATAATATATAATATATATATATATATATATATATATATATATATATATATATATATATATATATATATATATATATATATATATATATATATATAGTTTTCGTTCTTGTTTGTTTGGATCTTTTTCAAGATATCAAAATTAGAACTCTCTGAATTCGGGCCAAGGCCTGCTTCTTGATGCAAACATAAGAGGGCCCAAGCCCACATTGAGGTGGCTCGGGTCGGGTTATGGGACAACCTTATTCGGGTGGGTCAAAGTCAACAGGCCTACACCACGTGTGATCAACTTTTATCGAATTATGATTTTATTTCTACATAAGTTGATAGAAAACATTTATTGTGATTGTCCATTTCTTGCATTATTGTCTAAATGGAGGAAATGGTCACGTACCACTCAAATATTAGGTCATCAGCAAAACCACCTTAATATGTTTGGCACCCCACCAAATTATTATAATTCAATTCGTGACGTGGATTTTATTATTTATTTGTGTAATTCTCCAAAAAAAGTATAATTTTTTTCTTATCAATTTTACACTTTATTATTTATTAATGATTATTTAAATGGAGATATAATATAATTTAATAGCCTTTCTTAATCTATAGAAATTATAATTTTGGATTTTTCTTTAAAAAATACAAAAAATATTTTTATTTTTTATTTTTAATCTTTGTGCATCTACCTAACTGTCTTTATTTTAATTTTTAATACATTTTTGTTAGTATAAATGAAGTATTTATTATTGTACATGTTGTTTCAATTTCGACAAACTCTTCTACTACATGGTGCAATTTTCTTGATAAAATAAATGAATGAAAAGTATTTAATCATAATGAGTCCAAAAGAGGGAGGGTTGGCATACTATTTTGAGTATTCTCTCATTATATTCTGGATTATTGTGTGACCTAATTATCAAATTAATGCAGGAATTGATGTTTTGCCTAATTTTGGACAATATTTCTTTTATCAAAAACTAGCATTTTTCGCGTGCGACGCACCGAATAACATTTCAAAAATAAAAACAATGATTACTTTAATATATGATAGTTTATTAATCATATAGATAACTACATTAATATTTATACAAGTTTAATAATACAAACTTATTCGGGAAAAATATATATAGATAGCTAAATAAGTGTTACATGTACACAATTTTAGTGAGACCACATATACAGCTCAAAGTGTATAAGTACCACAAATTATTTCCTTCATTTGTTCATTAATTTCATACCCTTTTTATACATATATTTAATTCTAATAATCTTTTATGTCTTATTTATAGATATATCATATATTTTAGCCATTGACAGCAAATTAGAGACAATTAAGTTGGCTTATCATTCATATTTAGAGATTATATGACCTCTGATAAACCAAATTAAATAAGTAATACTTTTACTCGGTATATTAATTATTAAGTTGTCTGCTTCAATTTTGATTCGGAGATTTTTTTTTTTTTATTTTATTCTTGTTATTATTATTATTAAATGTATTTGAAATTATGGGATGTGAAGTGTAGGATACAATATTAAATTGAAACGAAATATACAACTCGATACAAAATTTCTATACGTTAACCATACGTCAGAACTCAGAACATATGGTGTGATTAATAATTATTAAATTCAAGTGATCATTAATTCTGTAATTAATGATAAATGTTTCTTGACGCTTTCAAATAGTTGAAATCTTCAAATTATTTATATATATATATATAATTATTTTAGACATGATTTTTCCAAAATTAGTTACCTTCTCAAATTAAAAAAATAATTAATTAATTCTTGTTCAAAAAGAATTAATTAATTGGAAAAGCTATAAATAATAAATAATTAAATAGAAAAACAATATTGGCGTCTCAAAGTAAATAACATAAGATCTCAATATCACATTACGTGCAATGTGTAGACATATCACATCACATAATTACATTGATGCTTACGTCAAAACATATAATAAAATAAACTCCATAAAAATTTATTTATTTATTTATTAATATATATAAAGCATTGACGTTCAAAACTTATTCTATATTAAACTATTGCTTGTTGACAGCTATATGTACATATAAATCTTTGATTATTCAACCCAAGATTTCTTGATACTTGAAATGAATAAAATGAATTAAAGTTGATATTTCACTTAATATTCGATACATAATAATAAATTTTATTTTTGGCACAATATATATAGATTGAGATTATTTGCTTGCACGACAATAAATATTTAGACGATTTTATTACATTTATGCCATATTTCATATTTGTCTATGATTTTTATTGGTTATTTTTAGTCCTTAGTGACCTTCTAGATATATTAGGTAATTCTAAGTAAGACTGACAATTAAAGCGGACTTAACTGAAGCTCGAGATCTCGGTCTAATTATATTTTAGTCGAACCTGATTTTTAGTGAGTTGGATCGAGTTAGAGTCATTTTATCAAACCCCGATTCGTAAATAATTAATACATATATGTGGTGAAAATCTTACTCGTGAAATTCATTTTGGTGCATTAATTAAGATTTTAATTAACAGTTACTTTTAAGAGGGGTTAAAAAACCATTAGGAAAGTTGAAATAATGAAAGCCAACTTTATACATTTAATTTATAATTTATTATTGGTCACCCTAATTGTAACAGCCTGCAAATAGGCCGGGAAGTAGATAATTTAATATTCATAGATTGTCTTATTTCGCATTTTATTAAACAAAAATCAACGATTTGATATTTTGTATTATATTTAGGGTTTGAACTTTTCTAGTCATAACTACTTCTTGTAGGACTATCGAAAATGTTAAAAAATCACGTAAGGGATGATGTAGCAATTGTTGCAGCTGAATATCTAAACTAGTGTATATTTATCCAGTGCATTAATATGATTGATTGCGGGCTTCTTCGTTTAAAAAATAGGTTCGAAAAATGGATTTGTTGCTTTTATTTCATGATAAATATATGAGATAAATGCAGATAGTTTCGTTATTTAATTAGCTTTTGAAATCAACAATATCATAAATATTGAGTGAATTAAACTTAATAGAATCTTTAAATAAAAAAAAAAGAGTGGGTTTTTAGTTATTGAGAAACTACATCAGATGAAATACATTGGATGAATATTAAACGTCGATTTGATGAAATAACTTCCCACTAAACACGAATATATATAATTATGTGCAGATCAACGATTAATAATCACTCGATGTAGCATCAAATAAACAACATATATATAATTATGTGCAGATCAACGATTAATAATCACTCGATGTAGCATCAAATAAACAACCGCGTATAAATGAAGAGTTGAGCACTAAACTATACGAAAAGATCTACATCTTGATCTCCTTATTATCTGCTAATTTCATTTGACACGTTCACACGTCTCTCTCTCTCCTCCATATCTCTCTCTCTCACACACACACACAAACACGAACTGTGGAACACCATTTTGTCTAACTCCTAAATAATATACGTGATGTTCACCAACAAGTAATAAACTAACCCCCAACAAACGTAAAACCATTTCTCAGACAGAAACGTGGAACAAATTAAGAAACCCATTATTTACCTAAATCATATCTCACTTTTCTTTTTTTATTTTTGAAATTCAAGAAAATAAACACTATACAAATACAACACTCATTTCACTGTCACAAAAGAGCAAAATATTTATCAGTCTTTTGTTGTCACTGCTTTCCCTTTTCTTCATTTGTTCTTTCCTTCTCCGGAGGTTGTTGAACCGCCGCTGCCTGTTGTGTAGTGACACATTATTTATCCCAATTAAATATATCCAATTCCCATTTTTTCCTATTTATAAATATTTTTTTTTTTTTGGGCTTTTTTCGAAATTTCTTCACTAGGGTCTTGGTCAAAATTCTTGATTTTGCAGTTGAAATGTCAATTTGAAATTTCTGAGGGCGTTTTGTGATGGATCTTGAAAGTGGGGTTTTCCAGAATCAAGTAAAGGTGAGTTCTTTCTCTGCAAGTATGTTTCTTTTTTTGATAAAGTTGCAATCTTTATTGATTTTTCAAGTAAAGGTGAGTTCTTTCTCTGCAAGTATGCTTCTTTATTGCTAAAGTTGCAATCTTTATTGATTTTTCCCATCTTTTTATTTCATGATTGGAATATTCCAGAAGGAATCTTGGAAAACAGTGCTTACATTGGCTTACCAGAGTTTGGGAGTTGTGTATGGGGATTTAAGTACATCGCCGCTGTATGTATACAAGAGTACTTTTTCTGAAGATATTGAGCACACTAATACAAATGAGGAGATATATGGTGTTATGTCACTTATTTTTTGGACATTGACTTTGGTCCCACTCTTGAAATATGTGTTCATTGTGCTGAGAGCTGATGATAATGGTGAAGGGGGCACATTTGCACTCTACTCACTCTTGTGCAGACATGCCAAAGTGAACCCTCTGCCTAGCCGCCAGCTGGCGGACGAGGATTTGTCGAGTTACACGAAGGATATTAAGAGTCCCGCACCGTCGACTTTTGGGGGTAGGTTGAAATCTACGATCGAAAGATACAGAGTATTGCAGAGGTTTTTGCTTGTGCTGGCTTTGCTTGGTGCTTGTATGGTGATCGGAGATGGTATATTATCTCCGGCGATTTCGGGTATGCCTCGTGTTATTTAAAGTTATTGTTCGTTGAAAATTCGATTTTTTTTTTAAATATTTTTTGTTTGGTTAATTTTTTGTGTAGTTTTTTCTGCGGTGTCCGGTGTCGAAGTTGCGATGAAAAAAGAGCATCACCAATGTAAGATTCTCGAAATTTCTTCGTTGTAGAATAAATTAATGTTTCTCGAGTGTTCTAAACATCCCTAAATTATTGGGGAGAAAAAAATAATGTTCGAAAATTTGAATAATTAATGTAGTGGAAGCTTAAAATTTCATGTCGGATTCGCAATCTAAAGATATTACAATCTTGTACGATAAAAAGTGTTGCTTTTACGACAATTATCACTTGCGTAAAGCTTTCTTTATTAAGATCAGAATCAGCAAAAAATGCAGTTTGCTTGTGAATTTATTATCTTAACTCTTAAAATCATATCTCGTTTACGTTTCTTACATATTTTATGAATTAATTGAACTCTCAAATTCTTACACGGAAATGCAACGAAATCTCGCAGATGTAGAACTACCAGTTGTTTGTATCATACTGATAGCCTTGTTCACCCTTCAACACTACGGGACCCACAGAGTCGGGTTCTTGTTCGCACCCATTGTAATAACGTGGCTTCTCTGCATCGCTTCGATTGGTCTGTATAATATCATTCACTGGAACCCTCACGTTTATCGAGCCCTATCTCCTTATTACATATACATATTCTTAAAGAAAACTCAAAAACAAGGATGGATGTCTTTGGGAGGAATCCTACTCTGCATTACAGGCAAGTCGAAACATTTCTTTTTTACTATATATTTTTTTTCTCGAAATAAACATTTATCAAGAAAACTTAACAAGATTTTCTTTTTAATTTAAAAAAACAGGATCAGAGGCAATGTTTGCTGATCTTGGACATTTTTCGCAGTTGTCAATACAGGTTAGTAACACTTTTAATTTTACCCAATAATCGGGTTTATTGCATTCAACACCCTTGTGTTTAGTCTAATTGCTAAAAAAAAAAACCCTTATTATAAATATCAGCAAAAACACCCCTATGACGCAATTTTTTTTATAGCAAATTATGCCCTAAAAGCTCGCCATTAGGGGGGTTGTGCTAAAAATCGCATCGTAGGAGGTTTTTTTAATATTTATAATACGGGGATTTTTTTAGTAATTAGACTAAACACAGGGGTACTAAATGCAATTAACTCTCCAGTAACCCGACAATCTATAAACAGTAAACTTATTACCAATGCGTATTTATACTTTTACAGATAGCGTTCACGTCTTTCGTATATCCATCGCTGGTCCTTGCGTATATGGGCCAAGCTGCTTATCTCTCTCAGCACCACGAAATGCAAAACGATTATCACATCGGATTTTACGTCTCTGTACCTGGTAATAATCTTTTTTAACTCGAGTTCTTTAAAATATATAAATAATATTTACGATACTAATTTTGTTTTATTGTGTTAGAGACATTAAGATGGCCAGTTCTGGTAATAGCAGTACTTGCTGCGGTGGTTGGAAGCCAAGCAATTATTACCGGAACTTTCTCGATCATAAAGCAATGCTCTGCCTTGGGGTGTTTTCCGAGGGTTAAAATAGTCCACACGTCTTCGAAAATTCATGGCCAGATTTATATTCCTGAAGTCAACTGGATTTTGATGGTACTATGTTTGGCTGTCACCGTTGGTTTTAGAGACACGGGTCGTTTGGGTAATGCTTCAGGTAAAAGACTTCAAACCATATTTACATTTAAAAATTGAAAATTTCGGCTAGAAATGCTTATACCTAATCGAATTTATTGCATTTAGTACCCTTTGTGTTCTATCGAATTGCTAAAAAGCTTCTCGTGTTATAAATATTAGTAAAAAAATCCACTATTGGTGAGTTTTGAATGGTGTGGTGAAAAAAAAAGTTGCATCGTAGGGGGTTTTTGCTAATATTTATATAATTCGGGGAGTTTTTTAACAATTAAAGTAAATACAGGGGTACTAAATGCAATAAACCCATAATTAATTGCATTGTAGGTCGATCTTGTAGATGTGTCCTATCTAAAAAAAAAACAATCTCCTGTTATATCGAATTTCTAAAAAACTCCTCGTTTGATAAATATTAGCAAACATCCTACTATGATGCATTTTTTTAGCACACAAGGCCCTCTATGGTGAGTTTTATTTATCGGGTATTTTGCTAAAAAAAATGGCATCGTAAGGGCGTTTGTGCTAATATTTAAATAATATGGGGTTTTTTAACAATTAGAGTAAACACATGGGTGATAAGTGCAATAAACCCATAATTAATGGTATTATATTGTAGGTCTTGTAAATGATATACCAGACGGAATAAACCTCGTAACTTGACGTTTTAATCCATTACAGGTTTGGCGGTTATAACCGTCATGCTCGTCACGACTTGCTTGATGTCCCTCGTAATAGTCTTGTGCTGGCACCGGAGCGTCCTCCTAGCAATCTCGTTCGTCTTCTTCTTCGGTGCAATCGAGGCCTTATACTTCTCCGCGTCGCTAGTGAAGTTTCTAGAAGGCGCGTGGGTCCCGATCGTAATTGCGTTCTTCTTCATGATGGTGATGTCCGCGTGGCACTACGGGGCCCTCAAGACGTACGAGTTCGACGTCCAAAACAAGGTCTCGGTCGACTGGCTACTCGAATTGGGGCCCGGCTTGGGCATCGTCCGCGTGCGCGGCATCGGCCTCATACACACCGAGCTAGTCTCGGGAATACCCGCAATCTTCTCCCACTTTGTCACCAATCTACCGGCTTTCCACCAAGTCCTCATTTTCCTCTGCGTGAAATCGGTGCCGGTCCCGCACGTGGCCCACAAGGAGAGGTTCCTCGTGGGCCATATCGGGCCGAGGGAGTACCGCATCTACCGGTGCGTCGTCCGGTACGGGTACCGAGACGCGCGCACCGACGGCCCGCAGTTCGAGGACGACCTCGTCTGCAGTGTGGCCGAGTTTATAAGGACCGGAGAGAGAAAAGCGGACCCCACCGACGAAGAAATGGTCGTGGTCGGCACGCCCTCCACTCATCCAAACGGGGTTCAATTCCGCGAAGAAAATGGGTCGAATTCTGAAATTACGGAGGCACGTGAAGATGGTGTCCCACGGGCCAAGAAACGGGTCCGTTTTGTGATTCCGGAAAGCCCAAAAATCGAGGTGGGGGTTCGCGACGAGTTGCGGGAGCTGATGGAAGCTAGAGAAGCCGGGGTCGCGTACATTTTGGGGCATTCGTACGTGCGAGCGCAACAAGGGTCGAGTTTTGTGAAGAAGATGGTGATAAATTATGGGTATGATTTCTTGAGGAGGAATTTTAGGGCTCCAACTTATGCTTTGAGTGTGCCTCATGCTTCAACTTTGGAAGTTGGAATGGTGTACAATATTTGATTTTTTTTTTTTTTTTTTTGTTGTTGTTGTGAAACATGTTTTATACTTGTAAGAAGAAAAAAATTTAGGAATGTTTAGTGATAAATGGAAGATCAAACTCAGCTTCTAGAAACGAAAGGATAAAAGCCCAATAATTAGTTAAATATATCGGTTAATACTTAATAAATGACGGCTGGTTGGTTTAATGAGATAATAAATTCACTAAAAGAGGCAATAGTTTATTGGAATTTGAATTCAAGGCATGTTTATGTAATAACCAACAAACATGCCCTAAAAAACGGACAAACAAATTATTTTCTTGGGAATTATTGGATACAAAAAGAAAATTTAATTAAAAAAATAAAGATGGATAGCAATATCATTTGTCAACAAGACCAAATGATTTGATTTAAGTACCCAACCATTCCACCACTTTATTGTAAATAAGAAAAATGGAGGAGTTTTTCGTATTGTCTCGTAAGAGATAGGTTATCGGCTCGAGTAACTGAGTTTATGTCAATTGACTTACTTTCGAATTTTTTTGTCAAAGGTGTAGACATCGAAATTTTGAGATAAATGACCAATTAATAGTCTAATAAATTGATTATTAAATTGGGTCTCATTCAAAGTCCATAATATATTTGAGCTTTACAAATAACCGGCTCATCCTACAATTCAAGAAACCCTAGCTCGTGGCTATAAAAAGAGGGCTTCGGTTCATGTAAAAGACAGACTCACGCATACACATATCGAGCTCTCAAGCTCACGTCTCGAGCCTCCGCCTCAAATTCATAACATATTTGAATTCGAGGTGTTCATGATAGGAAATCATTCGTTGATTCAAGAACAAGCTTTTAAGCTCTTGAATCAAAATTATAATAGGAGAGAAAAACCATAGGAATTTACGGTGATTGTAATCCGCTTTCGATAATAAATTTATTTGTTTCCTATATTTTTCTTGTCTTGTATTTATATGTTTTGCAGATGGAAAAATTTATGGTCAACAAACTCGTCTGAGGATCAAATTATGAAATTACTTTTGCTTATTATTTCTACTATATAAATTTGATTAATATCTCCTATTTATTTATATCAAACGTACTACGTAGGGTATTTAATTACGTATATAAATATTTCCAACGTGAATTGCAGAAAAAATAGAAGCAGGTCTCGTTTATTTTATGTAATAAAAAAATTATGTTTTATTTACAATTTTTGGTTTTTCAAAATAAAATTAAAATAGGCAATTGGATCATTCTAGTTTATTTATTATGGTGGGCCCCAGCGATGTTTTGTGGATAGGGACGAAGCCCAAAGAAACCTCAATAAAACAAAAAAAAAAAACCTCCGAAAACATCAGCCCACACGCCATCTTTTATACGGCCTTTCCGGGATGAAGTGGGCCCCCCACCCCCACCCTGCAAATTGCATGTCTAGTCACGTGCTCTTCACGTGGCTCCCCCTCCCCCCCCTGACTTTTCCCTGACGTGGACCGACCGTTACAGTTGGCATCCAGTAATGACGGGGGCGGTTACTGCTGTGTCAACGTGTTGATATCTGATTGGATACCGGCGCGTGCAAGTGGGGACCGCAGGGGTTTGGATAGACCTAATTATTACACGTGTGGGGGGAAAGCGGTGGGTGGACGAGGAAAACGGAGATTGTGAGTTGTTTGTCGACACGGTAAAATTATCTACCTCGATCACTTGAATTGCATAATTGGCCCCATATTTGCACTTATTTACACTTCTGCCACTACCGACCCTTTTCTCTTTTGTTATATTTTATATATATATATACTAATTTATTTTATATTTTGGCTTAATTGACTATGTAAATGCTTATCCAGATGTTAGTAAATGCCAGCTAGGAAGTAGTGGTGGTGGGAATGGCCGTCGAGTAGCGGCGCCGTCGTACTGTCTGCCTGCCCACCACCCCCACCCACCGCCGCCCGCCCCACGCGCCTAACACCTACTCGAGAAATAAGTTCACATTATTTACTATTTGCTGTTTGATCCTTGATTATTGTTCAAGTATTTGTAAATTGACCCCAAAAGTACTGCTTTAATCTATCCAAACCCACATACTTTAATATATAGATTTTTTTTTAATGGTTTTGATTTTGTTTTTTCTAATAAAAACAAACGCTTAATTATTTTATTATTTGAACAATGAGATTAGTGGTTGTCCTAGTCCTCTTTAATAAACAAAATCCTACCACTTAAATTATTAATTTTCGATATGGATTAGATTTAATAATTTATGTCCACCTTCTAACATAGTGGTTTTCTTGAGTGGCACAATCAAATCTATCTTCACATTTTAATAATTTAAGTTTATTTATTTTAATTATATCTTCTAATTACCATAAAATATTTGCCTTTTAATTTATTATATTTTAATATTTTCACACCGATAATTGTTTGTAATCTTATCCACATTTGACTTTAATTATCCAATTAAAATAATTGAAGTAACTGTTTAGCACAACTTCTTCCATAAACACTCTGAAAATGACCACCTATTGGGGATAATATTTTTTACTAAGTATGATTAAGTCTTGCCTGTTAAAAATTACAAACGAAATCAACACTGATCAATTTAAAATAAAAAGTTCCAAATGTAACATTTACCCCCTCATTAATGAATTTAAAGGCAAAACTTTGACTTTGAATGATGTGGCATTTTTTCTTCCCAAATTGTCCTTCTAGCCATTATATAAATAATGAATATGTAATAATAAAAAATTCGGCAACTTTGCAAAAACTTAATTTTATTATTTTAATATTGTAAATTTCTGAATGAAAAAAATTGAATTTTAGTTTCATTTTTGTTTTACCTTGTGTTCATTTGTAGCTAACAAATTTTAATTATGATTTTATAGTTTATATAGTTATTTTAATGCGTTTATGACTCTAATATAATCATCTCACTTTTTACTCTGAGAATCACAAAATGTATTCAAAAGTTAATAAGAAATTATAATTTAAACGTCTAAATATTGAAATATTTTTTTATTGCAATTTAAGTAACTGAAATAAATTTTCAAATCAATAATTATTATAAAAAAAATTGGATGTTTAAGTCTTGAAAATATTTTTTTTCTTGCAAATGTTTAACGTATTTTATATATATTTTTACAATGTTGAGATTTTTATTTATATTAGGGTCTATAGTAATTAAAATGTGAAGTTAAACATAAATTAAAATATTTTTTTTAATAATTATTATATTTTAATAAAATTTAGTTTTTGAAATATTATTGAAAATATATTATTATATATGCATCAATATAATAGCTAGAAGGATAATTTAGGAAGAAAAAATGCCACATCATTCAAAGTCAAAATTTTATCATTAAATTCATTAATGAGGGGGGTAAGTGTTACATTTGTAACTTTAAGGGGGTAAGTGTTACCAACCCTATACTTTAAGGGTGCAAACTGTATTTAGCCCTAAAAATAATTAAGATTAATGGCATTGTCGTAATTATAGTGAAGACCAGGGGCAATGGCGTAAGAGTAGCGAGAAAGAGAGACTCGAGATATCCGAACCAGGGTTAGTTGAAAGGTTGAAATGAACTGACTATAGTAAAGTTCAGTCGTCTTTATCCACTTTTCTTCTTACTGCATTTTTCCAAATAATTAATTCTTCAATAATGTATGTATCCTACACTTTATCCATTCTTGCTGCATTTAATTATCTCTATCCTAATTTCTCCCCTCTCTCTCTCTCTCTCTCTCTCTAAAAGCCTGTAATCTCTCGCACTTTCTCTCTCTAAAAAAAACTATATCCATATGCACAAGTTTCTAATTCGTGTTCTCTCGCGTGCACACTCTCTCTCTCTCTACACCTTTTCGTTGAAAGCAAATGGCGAAACTCTTAACCGGTTGCTGACGTGGACAGAATTTTCTGATTATCCGGTGATTTGTTTATGCCTTTTAGATTCGATTTCGTTTCGTAACCGGTGATTGTGTAATTTTTTTTTCGTTTGATTTAATATTTTTTCTATTTTGTTTGCAGGAATTTGATAATTTAAGCTATTTGAGAAAAAAAAACAGAGGATTAGGTATAATCATACCGGTTTCTTCTTAAATAGGTAAAAAACTTAAATTCGTTGTGATTCCTCTGTTTGCTGATAATTGCAGCGGTGCTATTGTAATTTGTGTTATTTATCATGTTTTATTGATTATTGATTCATCCAAATGAGTTTGTTGCAGACTATGTCAATGCATTCACATGAATATGTATATGTATTTTTGTTTTTGGGGCTTTTTTTCCCTTAATTATTTGGGGGTTTGGGGTGAAATAAAAGTAATTAAGTGCTCATATTTTAAATTAAATAAATAAATATACAAAGTATTGTGTAAATTTAATACTTCATTTGCTATTTTGATATTGAACAAACCCTAAGGGCGGTGGTGTTTTTAATTTGATATATCATGGCCAGAAAGCTGACTGTGGATGCTGCATTGATTAATTTGGTTCAATGATCATGTTCTGCTACTGTTCCCAGTTTTCGTATTTGATAAAATGCTCGAAATTCGTACTTGGAGCAATTATTTTTGTTGGTCACTTTCGGTGGTATTGCAGGTTTTAGAAACATATCAAACTGGAAGTGAAGAATCATCTGTTTCAACACTTTTGTTTTCTTAAATAATCCACAATGAGCTGTTATGAAACATATTTTCTATTATATTTTGGATTCTCTCGATGTGTATTTGAATTTGCTGCTTGTAAAAAGCATATGTTAAATGTGCAGTACTATTCCCAATTTAAACCGGCTTTTGTGGATTTTTCATGTAGGCCTGTGGATAAATTATTTCTTGCAAATCAGTATTCGAAGAAATCACTGAGCAGAACTACAACCATGACAGTAAAATCATCCGGAAGTTTTTCGGAATTAGCTTCAGGAGAATTACTAGAGATTCCTCAAACTCCTAGAGGTCTTCCGAGGGTGATGACTCTTCCCGGAATTATATCCGACACAAACACAACCATTGACGTGGACTCGGACACAACGTCGTCTTCTTGTCGTGAACGAAAAATCATAGTCGCAAACATGTTACCTCTGCATTCGCAAAAAGATTGCGAAACTGGCAAATGGCGCTTCAGTTTGGACGAGGATTCACTTCTCTTACACTTGAAAGATGGCTTTCGGCCCGACACCGAAGTCTTGTACGTGGGGTCCCTCAAAGTTGAAATAGAAGCCTTCGAGCAGGAAGAAGTTGCGCAGAGGCTTCTTGAAGAATTCAAATGTGTGCCAACTTTCTTACCTCACGATATCCAAAAGAAGTTCTATTACGGTTTCTGTAAGCAACAGCTTTGGCCACTTTTCCATTACATGCTACCTGTCTGTCCGGACCATGGAGATCGCTTTGACAGACAGCTTTGGCAAGCATACGTGTCTGCAAATAAGATTTTCGCCGATAAAATCATGGAAGTAGTCAATCCAGAAGACGATTTTGTCTGGATTCACGATTACCACCTTATGGTACTCCCTACATTTCTTAGGAAGCGGTACAATCGAGTCAAGCTCGGCTTTTTTCTCCACAGCCCGTTTCCTTCGTCTGAGATTTACAGGACATTGCCCGTTAGAGACGAAATTCTGAAAGGATTACTGAATTGTGATTTAATAGGTTTTCACACATTCGACTATGCTCGGCATTTTCTTTCTTGTTGCAGTAGAATGCTTGGGCTGGACTATGAATCCAAAAGGGGGCATATTGGACTCGATTACTTTGGCCGCACGGTGTATATAAAAATTCTCCCAGTAGGTATCCACATGGGTCGACTCGAATCCGTGTTGAACATGCCATCTACGTGCAAGAAAGTCAAAGAGATAAGTATCAAGTTCAAGGGCAAGAAACTAATTCTTGGAGTCGATGACATGGATATATTCAAAGGCATCAGTCTGAAGCTGCTAGCGTTCGAGCAGCTCTTGCAGCAACACAACGAGCTGCGAGGAAAAGTTGTTCTGGTCCAAATCATAAACCCTGCTAGAAGCTCCGGAAAAGATGTCCAGGAAGCGAAAAAGGAAACCTACACAACTGTCAAAAGAATCAACGAGATGTACGGACTCCCTAATTATGAACCCGTGATATTGATTGACCGTCACGCCCCTCGCTACGAGAAAACGGCGTATTACGCTTTAGCAGAGTGCTGCATAGTAAATGCGGTGAGGGATGGTATGAACTTGGTACCGTACAAGTACATAGTCTGCAGACAGGGCTCTTCAACTATGGACGAAGCCATGGGTGTAAAGGTAAATTCCGCAAGAACTAGCACGCTTGTTGTGTCTGAATTCATCGGTTGCTCACCGTCTTTGAGTGGTGCAATAAGGGTTAATCCATGGGATATAGACTCCGTTGCTGAGGCAATGAATATGGCAGTTACAATGCCTGATGCAGAAAAGCAACTTCGGCATGAAAAGCACTACGGTTACGTAAGTTCGCATGACGTGGCTTATTGGGCACGCAGCTTCATGCAGGACTTGGAGAGGGCTTGTAAGGATCACTATGACAAGCGGTGTTGGGGTATTGGTTTGGGCCTCGGTTTTAGAGTTATTTCGCTCTCTCCTAGTTTTAGGAAGTTATCTGTTGACCATATTGTCTCTGCTTATAAAAGAACAAGCAGAAGGGCGATATTTCTTGATTATGATGGTACGGTTGTGCCTCAATCCTCCATTGTGGGGTCACCCAGTGGTGATGTGGTGAGTGTGCTCAGTTCTCTATGTAATGATCCGAATAATACGGTGTTTATTGTTAGTGGGAGAGGGAGGGCTTCGTTGACTGATTGGCTTGCTCCGTGTGAGAAATTGGGTCTTGCTGCTGAACATGGGTATTTTATAAGGTATCAATTTATTTATTTATTTATTTTTTTTAATTTTTTAATTTTTTTATGTAGTTCGAACGAGTTATATTTATTGTGAGACTGATGAGAAGTGTGTGGTTTTTAGGTGGAATAAAGAGTGTGATTGGGAAGCGTTGGTTTCTGATCTTGATTGGAAGGAGATTGTGGAACCGATTATGAAGCAGTACACGGAAGCGACGGATGGATCTTCGATGGAGATTAAAGATAGTGCGTTGGTGTGGCATCATCATGATGCAGACCCCGATTTTGGCTCCTGCCAGGCGAAGGAACTGTTGAATCATTTGGAGAAAGTTCTTTCGAACGAACCTGCTGTCGTTCGGAGGGGACAACATATTGTAGAAGTTAAACCACAAGTACTCTCTCTCTCTCTCTCTCTCACACACACACACCATGCACATTTTTTTTCATGCCAATTTTTTTTGGAAAGGAATTGGAATATATATTAGATTCCGATTTCCAGTCGTATTTTAAATGTTGAATTTATTTCCGTACACTAACAATATTGATATTATTGTGTATTTTACATTGTGTGGGTGACTAGAAAGATTAGAAATTCCGAATTCCACGACTCCAATCCAAAAATTTCCAGTTTTGGAACATTTTTTTCTCATTCCAATTCCAAGATTCTGATTTTTTCGATTTTTTTGGAACTGAATTGGAATCAATTTTTTCACTTCTGAAAAAAATTAGAATTTTTCCGAACGTGCTAATTCCTATCCGTCCGATTTCACACACGTATATGTAGAGTTTTATTGAAGCCCTTCTATTTGCAGGGAGTGACGAAAGGATTAGTTGCTGAGAAGGTTCTCTCAATGATGGCCAACAATGGCAAGGCGCCGGATTTTGTGATGTGCATCGGAGATGACAGGTCAGACGAAGACATGTTCGAGAGCATATCAAGTACAGTCTCAAGTTCATCTGTCCCTTCATTGCCAGAGATATTTGCTTGCACTGTCGGCCAAAAACCGAGCAAGGCCAAATATTATCTCGACGACACTGCTGATGTCATCAGGCTTCTTGAAGGCCTTGCCATTGCATCGAATCCAAAGCCTCACCAAACCACCGCACATTTTAAGGTTGCCTTTGATAATGTTTTCTAATATTAAGGTAAAAGGTTATTACATGTGTAAATTGTTTTGCTCTTTTTGCTAACCAAGATTACATTGACATAATCTTTACTTAGTTTTTAATAGGATGTGGAAAACTGAAGAAAAAAAAATGCCGGGTTTCTGAGGAGATCCCGGGTGTGACTTTTTTTAAGTTTACAAAGCGTTTATTGGTTCGTAAAAAGTGTAGCTTTTGAGGTGTTGATAATGGATGATGTGATTGATTCTGCAAGGCACCATTGTTTTGTATAGTTTTTAACATTTTCACCTTCGAATGTAATTTGCCTGTCTTGTTTTGTTTGATTCGGTATTTAAGAGTTGTTTTTCGCACTATTTTGAAAATGTATATAATAATTAATAGATACACGAGCATGAATTCAAGAACATCGAATTTACCAACAATATTCGGTGAAACTTTTGGAAATTCAAAGGCGTAAACCTTCAATTTTCATTCGATTTCGGGATTTTCGACTCTATAAAAAATGACTGACATTTATATTTTGCAAGTTTAACCCAAATTTAACCAAGTCCAAATAATTTTGAAGATTTATGCATTATTTTGATTACAACCACATCCCAAATTTACATATTTACAGTTGCAAAATACTGTTACTAAATGAAATAAATCTCTGAAAGTGAAGCTTCGAAATTAAAAAAAAAAACACAAACACTAAAATCCGTCTCCAATGTAAGTGTAACGATTATTTGACTGTTTTATGCTCCACAAATTAACAATTGTTAAGAAAAAATGAAAAAAGAAAAAAGAAAAAAAAAACTGACCAATAAAACATGTGCTGACACCACGGTTCACAACACCGCGCCACATGCAACTATTCCTCACTCTGTAATTTTTTTCCGACGCGCACTCTTCCAACTTTTATTTTCCTCCAATTTTATTTCACCATTATACGAACACGCGAATTTCACTGAAATTAATTATTGAAAATTTGTGCAATTGCAGAATTATCCCAAATCGAAGCATTGATCGTGTTTCCTCTTCTGCAGTTGTAGATCCGAATTTTGGATACATCGGAGCATATTCCTTACCTTCTCCGGATCGCTTCTCCCCAATTTTTTGTTTCATTTTTACTTCGTGATCTCATCTGCGTTTAGGATTTTTTTTCTAGTTGAGTTATTAGTGAGGGGAAATTCGATAGTAATTACAGCTGGATCTGGTAGAGCTATCCCGGAGCTTCAGAACGGACTCAATCATGAATCCCTTTTCCTCCGGCACCCGGCTGAGGTTAGTAATCGGAGATGGTCGTTTTATTTTTCTGCGTATATGATTACTGTTAGTGGATCGCAAGTGATTTTTTTTCCTTCTGTTGTGCTTGTGCGAAATAAGGAGGAGCTTGCTTGAATTTTTCAGTTTTAACTTTAACGAGTAACCCTTTAAGAATATTTGTTATATTGTGGCAATTGAACGTAATTTACGTGGATTCATTTTATAATGTCATTGCTTATTTAGGACAATGAAGATAAAATTTTTTTTGGGTGCATGTGTGTGCTGATCGATGAAAATCGTAAAAATGCAATGTGAAGAAAATTTGGGATTTATAGTGATACAATTAGTTGAATAATATCCGGAATTTTCGTAGGTATGGGTTATCATAAGCCCCTTTAATTGGATTATGATATAATATTTGCATTAGGGAACAGTGGATGTGTTATGTAATGAATGATTGGGAGAGTTTAGCTTGATTGGTGTAAAGTCATAAACCAGTTATGGAACCTATCTTAAGTAAATAACTGATTTTATTAATAACTAAGGCCGGGCGAAGTGGTATTGGAGGTTCGAATTTCCTTTGGGTGCGTAAGTGCGTGTGTTCTAATGGCCATTTATGGGACCATTTTTTTTAAAGGAACTGTTTCATTAATCATGAAGAATTGAAACATGCGATGTTTGGTATATGAATAAGCCCTAAATCCTAGTTGACGTTGAGAAAGAAAATGACACTATTACAGAGCAAAAAAAATCTATGCAGAAGGACAGCTGACAAAGATTGTTTGACGTTTACTGAAAAATCCATGACTTTTTTTTTCCAGGGACATGATTCGGGCTATACGTGCCTGCAAAACTGCAGCCGAGGAACGCGCTGTTGTAAGAAAAGAATGTGCTTCAATTCGAGCTGCAATTAGTGAAAATGACCAAGATTATAGGCATCGCAATTTGGCAAAGCTCATGTTTATTCACATGCTTGGTTACCCAACACATTTTGGTCAAATGGAATGCCTGAAGTTAATTGCATCACCAGGATTCCCAGAGAAAAGAATTGGATATCTTGGCCTTATGTTGCTTCTTGATGAAAGACAGGAAGTTCTGATGCTGGTTACAAACTCAATAAAACAGTATCCATTCTAAAGTATACTTCATATTTTGACATGTTTTTCTTTGAAAAACGTACGTCTTGAACATTCACATCCACCTTATGAATCCTGTTATTTTATATTCTTGTGAAGTCATTGTTGATGGTTCATTTACTTGCTTAAAACATCAGTTGCATCAGATACCTTAACTTGTTCACAGAGATCTAAATCACACCAACCAGTATATTGTTGGACTTGCTCTTTGTGCTTTGGGAAATATCTGTTCTGCAGAAATGGCTCGGGATCTTGCTCCAGAAGTTGAAAGATTACTTCAATTTAGAGATCCTAATATACGTAAAAAAGTAAGTCCTTCTCTTCACCTAGAGTAAGAATATAGGTACATTTAGTATATATACTTCTGGTATAATAATGCCCTTCCATAGTGTGTAATGTGTTGTTCACTCATCAAGTGTTATGTAGCTGCACAGTTGCAGTATGATAGTTCCTCAAACAATTCTCTTGTCTTTTGGAACCGTTTGAGTTGTAATGTTGGAGTTCTTATAGTACTTCAACGTGTTGGATGATGGACGGGGAATATTATGAATATTTTACACGTTTTGTTGGTACTTTTTTTTGTGGAAATTTGAAAAGTAATGGTCTTTCATGAGAAGGTAATTCTAAGATATAAGAGTGCACATAGTTTCTCCATATTCTTATCTTGAAACTAAGTCTTCTTAATTTTTTTTTTATTTTTTATTTATTTATTTTAAAGTTGTCTCTGCTATCTGCTTCGAAGTTCAGGGTCAATTGTGATATTGATTATGAGAAAACAGAAACATGTATGCTTTTGGATCATTAAAATAGCTAAAGAACAGAACAGTTATGGCTTCACCGTTTATTTTACTCCATATCAGCTTCTGATCAGAGCCCTGAAACATCATATTGTCTTTAATTACCTTATTTTCTTGTGTTTAGGCAGCATTATGCTCTATAAGAATAATAAAGAAAGTTCCCGACCTGGCAGAGAACTTTATTAACCCTGCAGCCTCCTTGCTGAAAGAAAAGCACCATGGAGTTTTGTTAACGGGAGTCCAGCTTTGTACAGATATGTGTAATGTTAGTAGCGAGGCTCATGAGCATTTCAAAAAGGTAAGTTCTCAAATTTTAACTCTATGTATTCCCTGGAGATAGTTATTATAATCCATTGTGTGTGTGTGTATATATACATAAGTTGCGAATGTGACAAAATGTTAATCCTATTTTTTTTTTAATGGCTGGTTCTAGAAATGCATAGACGGCTTAGTCAAAGTTCTAAAGGACCTTACAAATAGTCCATATGCACCTGAGTATGACATTTCTGGGATTTCAGATCCTTTTCTTCATATTAGATTGCTCAAGCTATTGCGCGTGTTGGGCCAAGGAGATGCTGATGCTAGTGATATTATGAATGATATTCTTGCCCAGGTAACTTGGCATATTCTTGTGTATCTAACTCTTCCTCTCTGACAATTCAAAGTGAGAAACAAGAGAAACCCCGGTTTTGTTATCAATATCAGAATTGTTCATATTCATGATTTCATGATAACCTGGTTATTGGCACTTGGTTTTTATTCGGTGCGTCCTTTATAGTGTATATGTTCTGTATCTTGTAACAAAGTTTCACATGTTTTATAATTTGTGATTTTGTAGGTGGCAACCAAAACCGAGTCGAACAAAAATGCAGGGAATGCTATCCTATACCAATGTGTTGTTACAATCATGAGTATTGAAGATAATGGAGGGTTAAGGGTACTTGCTGTCAATATTTTGGGAAGATTTTTGTCTAGCCGCGACAACAATATCAGGTTATTGTCATTCATCCTGTTTGGCCACTTCATACAATTTGTTAGAATACCATCTATTAGCTTTCTTTACATTTCCTGGAATAAAAGATGGAATTAGGGCAATCTTGACTTTCCTAAAAAGATGAATATAAAAACTTAGCAGATTTTGGTGCACCGCGGAAACTTTTCTGGTTAAATGGATGTTCTGAGAGCCAATTTTAATTTAACAATTTAGCTATGTCATTTATATTCCGAAGCTGGTTCAATGTGAGGTTATACATAATGCTACAAACAAGTTTGTAGAATGTGAAAAGTCAAATAAGCACCCAATCATGCTAATATGGTAACATTGTATTAGTTTCTTGGAATTCTTTTACACACTCTAGTAAGGCATTTGTTTTTTTTAAGATAAGATATTTCTTACTTACGAGATCAAACTGAGTATACATTTTTTTTTAGTGTTTTCCCATATTGTACGCTGATTTAAATTGAGTCCTGATAAACAATAAAACATGAATGTTGTTTTTATCTGATGCACCTCATAAGAAGTTTTTGATTCTTTTTTGGCCTCATGGCTTTCTATCTGATTGAGTTAGAAGTTGTTATTTCAGATATGTCGCATTGAATATGTTGATGAAAGCTATTGCCTTAGATAGTCAAGCAGTGCAGAGGCATCGGGTCACAATTCTGGAATGTGTAAAGGTGCAATATGACCTTACTCTGTTATTTCTTTCACTGAAATTTATTTATTTGTTTTCCAAAATTCTTTTGATTCTATTGGTTTCATGTGTTGCACAATATGATGCCATGCTTGTTGGGAATGCTTCTATGCGCTCAATTATCTTCAACTTTAATTTCAGCTTTTATAGATTATAGTTTGATAAATTATCTGTATTTTATTGGTTAGTGGCTATATCAGAGGGTCAACCCCCATCCGAAACCCTAAAACAGTCCAACAATTTTTGTTGTGCCAATAATCGTTTTTCATTATTCTCTGGTTTCAGTCTTCTGATTATACACACATATGTATACCTGTGTCTCTAGTCAGCTTTTTAGGAGAACATACTGGCTGTACTATCTTAGCAACTCATGGATTCTTATTTGATGTCAGGATTCAGATGCTTCAATTCGTAAAAGGGCCCTCGAGCTTATTTATCTTCTGGTAAATGAAAACAATGTGAAGTTATTGACGAAAGAACTTATCGACTATCTTGAAGTAACCGACCCAGATTTTAAAGAAGACCTCACAGCAAAAATTTGCTCTATTGTGGAGAAGTAAGTTAAACAAGTTAAGAAACTTCTGGTCTCCCTCTTTTGTCAAATAATGATATGATGATTAATGTTTTGTGTACTCAAGTGTGTCGAGTGAATTTGTACCATCTGTTTAGCAGATCATACTTCTGGAATATAGTTAGTTGGTAAATTTGATGTGAATTGATCATGAAAATTAACTTTTTTTTTTTTTGATGTACTTTTTGTTGATTTTAATTTATATATATCAGGAATTAGATCTTTCGAGATCTTGCTTTGAAATGAAACGGCTGTTCAAATAATTGGGTATTTTAAAAGTTCCTTTCATCCCCTTTTCGGTACTAGTGACTTATCTATTGCATGTCATCATTTTTCCACCCCTTTTTATTTATAATCTATATTTTTTCAATTTTATCAGAGTGTCTCTTTACTAACTTTTTTCAATGATTATCCGTGGGTTCTTATCGCCACCAGTATTGGTTAAAGATATTTAACTCCCATATCATTGACTGATAATAGATTTAGCATGTTTGAATAAATTATTACATGTCTTCTAGTTTATTGTAGTTCTTCTTAGCTTTATATCATCTGCTGTGTTGTGCTTTAGGTTTTCCCCTGAGAAACTATGGTACATAGATCAGATGCTCAAGGTTTTATCAGAGGTATGCCAACGCTTCTGCTGAGTTACTGTTAGTAATAACTTGGATGTAAAGTTGGTGATCTTGATAATTTGACAAAGAAGAGATGTAATGCTTAATATTTCATGCATCAATAGTTTCTATTTTATCAATTGGTGCAACACTAATATATGAGAATATTAAATATCTTGTTTTAATCTTTTTGTTATCATGCCCTGTTAACTGGAAGATCATGAATTCGAATGTTAAGGTGAGTGTGACATGTCAAAAGTCTAGAGCACGGTGATTTGGAAGTGAATTTTATGGCTCACAAAATTAAGATTAAGAAAGACAATACCTCATCCTGATTAAGATATAGTAAGATGCTTATTATTTTAGTTACACACGAATTTGGTTGTCGGGGTCGTATATTACAGTGATGGTGGATATATAAATGCTTTTGGGTATGTGGCCCAAATTATATGTAACTTCAGTGACGAGTTATTTTACTTTCTGGTGAAATAAATAATAGAATAAAACTCCATTCAAATGGTGGGTGGGAGCTTAAAACTCTAGAAACATCTTGGAATAAGAGAACCATAAATGGTTATGAACACTAGTTATTCCACACCAATGAGTCAAAGTACTTATGCCACTTGAGAAAATGTACACAATATGGTCTTGTTTTTTAATGAGTAAGACTTTCAATTAACCATATATGTTGCCCATACTTTTATCTTGTTACTCGTGAGGTCTTACAGATATAAGCTATATTGTCTGATTTCTATTCAACAATACGTGTTTATGTGTTGCTTACCCTATCATTAATTCTTGTAGAAGTATGCCATATTATCTAGTCTATTATCAATGAAAAGCTGGACCCAACCCATTTTAATTGAGAACTGATTGTTGTAATATGCGGTGCAGGCTGGTAACTTTGTAAAGGATGATGTGTGGCATGCCCTTATTGTTGTAATCACTAATGCTCCTAACCTCCATGGGTACACTGTACGATCACTGTACAAGGCTGTGCAAACAGCAGGTGATCAGGTACACTGTAGCTGCTATAGGATAAACTCTATATTGTGTACTTGTCCGCTCAATTTTGAAATTGTGCTAATGTTTCATCAGGAAACTCTTGTTCGAGTTGCGGTTTGGTGCATCGGAGAATATGGGGAGCTATTGGTTAGCAATACAGGAGTGCTCGATGTAGAGGATCCAATAACCGTGCGTTCATGCTTTCTAAAATTTTCCTTACTTTTATCATCAAATGTCAACCTGAATAAATCCAAGTTCGTTGCGTTCTTTGACAATGTCGGACCTGTCTACTTTGTCATATTATCTGGAGCAGGTAACAGAGGCTGATGCACTGGATGTTGTTGAAACTGCTATTGGAAATCCTTCCTCGGATCTCACAACTCGAGCTATGTGCCTAGTTGCTTCGTTGAAGCTATCAAGTCATTTTCCCTCCTGTTCGAAGTATGTTACCATTACCCAACTATAAAAATTAAGCTCTATTACGTGGAACATACCTGCATCTTCGAATCTACGTGCAAACTTGGGCATTCAATGCCAATGCATATGTACTTATCCCTATAGCATTCACAATGCAATGCATGTTTCAGTATTGCCATTTACTTGTCAAGTTAAGAAATATTTGTAATCTATCACAGGAGGGTAAGTGACATTGTCCGTCATCATAAAGGAAGCCTTGTGCTGGAACTGCAACAGAGAGCGATTGAATTCAATTCTATTATCGAGAAGCATGGAAAAATCAGGTATAGATACAAAGTCTTATAATTTTGTAAATTTGCATAGTTTCTTCTCCTTTGTATCTTTATTAAATGGTTATATGCGCTGGACGCATTTGTTCAGGTCTACCTTGGTTGAAAGGATGCCAGTACTCGACGAGGCAACCTTTAGTGGGAGGAGAGCTGGTTCCATGCCACCTTCCGTTTCAACTTCACAAGGAGCTCTACCCAAAATTCCTAACGGAGTTGCAAAACCCACTTCAGCTCCGCTCGTTGATTTACTCGATTTTAGTTCCGATGACATTCCGGTACCTGGCGGCTCTGGCGGAGATTTCCTTCAGGATCTTCTTGGAGTTGATATCTCGCCATCTCCTTCACAAGGTCGATTTTTCTTATGCACAATGAAACAATGATTTATTTTTGAATGCTTTGCAAATTTCTGAAATATTAGCATTGTATTCTCTAATCTGTTGCTACTAAAAACTCATGAGAAGATGCTAATTTTTTCAAAACCCACACGGCAGTGTTATATTGTTATTTTTCCATTGGTTTTACGATTGATCTTTGTTGACATAAGCTCTTCCCCGTTACACTTTAATTTTAAGCAATTTGCGTTTGTTTTCAATATTTCAGTAACAAGTGGGACCCAAAAAAGCGGTACGGATGTGTTGTTGGACCTTTTGTCAATTGGAACTCCTCCAGCTCAAAGTAACCTATCCACGCTCGATATTTTATCGCCCAGTCAAGATATCAAAAGTCCAGTGGATGTGTTGACCAAATTGGCCTCCCCTTCACCTTCAGCACAAACCTCTACCCCTGTTGGAAGTTCTTCAATGCTCGATTTGTTGGACGATTTTGGAACTACTCTGTCATTGCCTGGTTTGTTCATCACTCTATTCACCTTGTTTGTTTGTTTGTTACTATGTACGTAATTGACAATGTTCTGAAACCCTCGTTTTTAAGTTGCAGAAACCAATGGGCCAACCTATCCAGCGATTATTGCATTTGAAAGCAGTTCCTTAAAAGTAACTTTTAACTTCTCGAAAGAACCTGGCAGCCCACAGACCACTCTAATCGAGGCTCGTTTTACAAATAAATCGCCCAATGCATACTCAAATTTTGTGTTCCAAGCTGCTGTCCCCAAGGTATTATATCTAATGAGTTCTATCTGCTCAGAGAATAACTTGAATTTGTTCTTACATTTATATTGTTTTCTGGGGTAAAGCCACTCGATTTCTTCGGTACATTTTAGATTTTGTGTGCGTGTGTGTATTATCTGCAGTTTCTTCAATTGCATTTGGATCCAGCTAGCAGCAATACACTTCCTGCAAATAGCAACGATTCCATCACACAGAAATTACGAGTTTCAAACAGTCAGCATGGCAAGGTACGGAATTTGTCAATATTTTTAGTATTCTTGAAATTTAACTTCACCATTTTCATCTGCGAGTATATGAATTACGGTTTTATTTCCAGAAATCACTGGTCATGCGTTTAAGGATAAATTACAAGGTGAACGATAAAGATGTTTTGGAGGAAGGACAAATCAACAATTTCCCCCGTGATTTGTGAGTTCGATAATTCTCTCACTGGAGAAGCATCTTTCTTTCACTGTTTATAGAGCCAAAATTATGTACATTGTTAAAAGAAAAAACAAAAAAAAAAAAATCCTTCATTTTCCCCCTCATTTATTTTTCGATTTTGTAACCTAATTTATTATAGAACCCATACTCGATTTTAGAAAAAAAAAAAAAACATTTTTGTAGTATATAGACTTCCGAAGAATATACCCTCGATTATGTGAATCTTTATGAATTTTTTTAAAACGAATGTAGACTTTTAATTATGCATTAATTCCATTTTTCTTAATTAGTTAAAAGAAAATAATTCATAATATGTTCGCAATAATATAAATTAACAGATATATTGGAGAGAAAATAAAAAAATAGATAAATTCGGGCCTGGAATATATAAACGGGCCTGGAAAGGGGACCAATGATGATCTTGTGCAACAACAAGATTGATACTGGTAATAAATGCATTTGTCATAAGGTGGTCGGTCATATTGTACTTGTATTGTCACATTAAATTATTTTTAACTTTTAATTTAGCAACTGCATGTGGTGAATGAGAATGCTTCACATGCACCACTTGTAATTTTATTTAATTATTTCCAGACCATATATAACAGCCTGGACTATATAATAACAGGGATAAAATCATTCGAATTCCAACATTAAAAAGTTTAATATTACGAAGGCACCTGTAGTCAACCATATATGTGTATTGTGTAAAACTACACTCTCGTATAACCGATCTAGCGACGGTAAGAGAATTCGTACTTAAGTCGATTGACTCGAGTTCTCTTGCTCCAACCGCTAGATCATCTCTTGCAGGACTTCAGTTAACTAATCTGCGTCAGCTTGAGATGGGTTTATGACATAATGGTTTTGATAATTTTCCCGCCAAAATTCACTCTTTTCTTTTTAAATTTTTTGTTATTTAGGACCATTTTGGTAGCTTTAACTATTGGAGAATAGTATATAATATGTTGGAGAGGACATGAATTATTGTACCGTATTAGAATCTTAGGAGAACACTGTCTTACACTTGTCTCTCTCTAACAATATAAATAGTCACAAGGGCAACTATCTGTTCCCAAAATTACGAGATCTACTAGAATTAGGATTTAACTCATTTTTGTTAAATTTTCGTATTTTCTTAGTTTAATTAGTTTTTCGATTTTACAAAAAACAAGGAAAACCCACCTCTTTTTTTCTTTTTTCTTTTTTCTATAAAAATCAAAATTTACAAAAATACCCCCCACCAAATTGCTTTCACTGCTACTACACAAAGAGAAGAGAACATGGGCTGATAATACAACTAAAAAGCTTGAAATTACTCTTCACAAATATCATAAAAATGTCAACTTTGCCAATCAAAGGTTTCCACATCATCATCATCATCATAAAAAAGAGTGTCTTCCCACCATATTTTTTACTGATCCCACCACTCACAATTTCATCCCACATCAGACACATAATAAAGCACCAAACTTTATTTCATATCTAAGTAAGTTTCCAAGAAGCTTTCATCAACAAAATCTTGAACCTTCTACTAACCCATCTATTCACCTTACTACACTTTATTGTTCTTTGTTGCACCATAATTAAAGTATATATGTGTCACACTAAATACCACCCCAAAGTTTTAGTGGGAATCAAATTTGAATTTCAAGATAGAAAAGTTGCATAAAGAGAAACCAAAACACAAAAGTCAAAACAAAAGCATAACCACACACACACACACACACACACACACACACACACACACACACACACACACACACACAGAGAGAGAGAGAGAGAGAGAGAGAGAGAGAGAGAGAGAGAGAGAGAGAGAGAGAGAGAGAGAGAGAGAGAGAGAGAGAGAGAGAGAGAGAGAGAGAGAGAGAGAGAGAGAGAGAGAGAGAGTAAAACATTACATGGTAAAACTCTGTATAAACTCAATGAAAATTTTCAGGGTAAGCTTACATTAACAGCATTGGAATAATGTGTAGTACTAGTGAATTTACCACCTTTCTTGGACCACATCCAAATCTTGGAAACAGAAAAGCTTTCACCTTTACCCCCACTGTTAATTTTCTTCCCATCACCATATTCTTCACAGCCTGTGAAATTACCTTTCTGCCCCCACCCCCCTTTCACAGCAGCCCTCACACCACCACTACACTCAACACCACCACCACCTTCTCTTCTACTACTAGGGCACAATGCAACTTGCAGTTCAGAATCATTATCAACAACATACTGGCAAGAACCCATTGAATAGCATCTCCTAGCACCACTCAAATTACTATTGCTACTCTCTCCAATCTCACTTTCTTGATCATTATTTACATTTACACCCCTGAATTTCCCAAGCCGTACCGAAAAAACCCTCTTCTCACTAATCACAGCACTGCTAATAGTAATACCATCACCGTTCTCTTCTCTGGAACCCAAATCTTCGGCTTCTTTCGAAGAATCTCCGAACCGAAAAATCGGGTTCTCGAAAGAGAACACTGTGGACAAAATTACCCCTCTGCAGAGTGGGCATGTCGAATTAGACAGCAACCATGTGTCTATACAGTCAATGTGGAAGGCATGGCTGCAAGAAGGAAGCAGCCTCAACTTGTCCTGCTTCGAGAATTCGCACAGACAAACGGCACAATCGAAGGGCTCCTTTAGACCGGTGATAACATCCTCGTACAGAAAAACCGGGAGAGAATCGATGTGGGATTGGTCTAAACCGGAGTCGTGTAAGTGGAAAAGCTGCTGTAATTGTCTCTGGAAAGAACCGGAGGTGGGGATTCTTGTTTCTGGGTAGTTGTGAAAGTGTGCAGATCTCTGTTTGAGGAGGAATCTTATGAGTAAATGGAGAAGAGCGGCGATGAAGAAGAGAATTGCTGATACTACTAGTACGAAAAGGATGACTGGGCTGATTTTACTACCGAAAGCTGATTGAATCCAAGACATTTCAAAATTTCAAGAAAATAAAATAAAAATCGAATCTTTAGCAGTCGGAGTGAAGAAAAACCCACGAAATTTCAAGAAAAAATAAAATAAAAATCGAATCTTTAGCAGTGGGAGTGAAGAAAAGCCTACGAAATTTCAAGAAAATGAAATAAAAATCGAATCTTTGGCAGTGGGAGTGAAGAAAAGCCCACGAAATTTCAAGAAAAAGTAAAATAAAAATCGAATCTTTAGCAGTGGGAGTGAAGAAAAACCCCACGAAATTTCAAGAAAATAAAAATAAAAATCGAAATTTCAAGAATATTGTAATGCAGGAAAAACCCTTGAGAAAGAAGATGGGTGATCTTCACTACAAATAATACCAGGATTTAAGGATCGAGAGAGAGTGGGAGTGAAGAAGGTTTTGTTTTTAGGTTACTTGAGAGAGTAGTGTTAGTTAAGACAAGACAGAAAGTGGGGAAGAAGAGAATTTGACACTCAAAACTATGGTGGTGCTGCCATTTTTGTTGGGCTTCTTACACTCATATATGTAAGTCAATATATGGAATTAAATTATTAGTGACACTGATTTGCTTTCTAGTTTTGGTCAAATTTTGAATTTTTATTTTTTATTTAAGTCAATACTATTTCACATGGATAATTTATTTTTAAAAAACTATTAAATGGAATAAGAAAAAAAAATTAAAAAAATGTTCCATAGTTGAAATTTGTCCGGAACCGACAGAAAATTGAAATTCTATTTTTTATTCACCTATAATATAAAATTCGTAATGAAATTTTTATATTGCAAGTGTAATTTATGAATGAAATTTAAACGTTTCGATAATCGATATTACATTAGGAAATTAAAATCGAGAAATCATAATATTTATTTGTTTTAATATCCTATTTTGGGCTATTTCGGCCCATATCTGATGGTTAAACCATTCCTAAGGCCCAATTTCAAAATCTGTTGGGCCCAAATTAGATTATTTCTAAAATAATTTCGAAAAGTTAATTTCATCACTCTTTTAATTAACAGTGGAACCTTTTTTTTTTCCTTCATATTATTTAATAAAATTAATAGCAGTCCCCTACAATTAATTCTGATGATACTAATAATCTCACCCTTAATATATCAAATTTTACTGTTCTCATAATAGATTTAATATATAAATAATAAATTATTTTCCGTACTAATTAAATAATTAAGTTAATATAATCCACAGTACTACTAGTACTTGAAACTTGAAACAAAAACAGAAAGAAAGTAAAAAATTCACCCAAAAACATCATCACCACAAATTAATTACATTGATTCCTCAAAATATCTTACAGCATAGCATACAACAGAAAACTACGTTAAATATTCTACTAATTTGACCTAGAAAACAGTAATTATATGATAAAGGGTTCTTGCAAACCCTACAAACACATGCACTAATTATAAAACAAACTCAATTAATTAATTTTTTCTAATTATTAATTGAGCTTAACAAACAACATGAAGAAAGTCCAGAAAAGGACTCAAAAAAAGGGCTAGAATTAATATAATTAAAATGGAATATTTAGAGGTAATAATTAATTAATATAATATAAATAAATTATGGAAAATGAGAGTGGGAAAGAGTCTGCAAGAAATGAATCTGAAGCCTGAGAAGTAAGATATAATCGGCTGTCCGAACGAAAAGCATGTCGGGATTCAAACCTTGGCCACCTGGTATTATTTTCTGGAGCTTCTTCACTTTTCTTTTTATTCTTCTTCTTCTTCCTCCTTCTCCCACCATCTTCATCTTTTCACTTCCCATATATATTACTATATATATATAAATATTATATTCCTCGAAAAATATTTGCAAATTTCTTAGAGCAATATAAAAGAAATTTATAAAAAGAATGGAATATCGACGAAGATGATGTTAGTGATGAACGTTGTAATGCAAGAAATGTGAGGTATAAATTAGCGAGGAGTTCGTGTGGGGTGGGGGGGGGGGGGGGGGGGGGGAGCCAGTGGCCATGTGAGGATTGAGATAGAGAAAGTTGGTTTTGGGACTTTTTGAGAACACTTCATGAGCTGTTTGAGTTTAATGAACCCTATTTTGTCGTTTTTTTCTTTTTTCTTTTTTTTTTTTTTGTTTTTAGTTTCATTTATATATATGCTTGTAATTTGTATGAATATATCTGGAAGTGTATAGATATATATATATAAGTACTGACAGATGTTGTCACACGATAACGATAGCCATAACTGCAACTAGTTCTCACACGGTTGGCAACTCCACAAATCCAGACATGCTCTCCCATCGAGCTGTATTTATTTATTTATTTATATTATAATTAATAACTCAATGTTGTGAGTTTTTGCCAAGGAAAAACAAATAAAATTGATATTCAGCAGCTTTTTGGGTGAGAATTAATTTAGGGATAATAAAATTCATTGATGGATGTAACTGTATGTTAATGAGTTTGGCACACACACACACACACACACACACACACACATATATATATATATATATATATATATATATATATATATATATATATATATATATATATATATATATATATATATATATATATATATATATATATATATATATATATATATATACGATACGATACGACGTATATTTCGTAGCAGTTTAATTAAGTTTGGTTATATAGTTAGAATAGAGGCAATAATACAATATAATTGGAAATGGTTGGCAAAATCACATGTCACAGCTAAGAGGTATGATGCATGAAACAAACAATTGCGTGGCTTTAACCTTAATTAATTGTTTTGTTAAACCTTCTATATTTCATCTATATATATATATTATTCATTATATATACTTGCAGACTGTATATATATATATATGTGTGTGTGGTGTGTGTGTGTGTTAAGTTATAAGGGCAAGATTGAACAATGTAAAGGGGTCGAACCCCACAAAAGGATATATATAACATGGAAAGAGATTGATGAGATTTTCATGAGAGGATATTGTTTTCATGCTTCATAAATATTATTTCTATACAGATAATAATAACAAGAAAAAATAAATTAAATTATATATATGAATTAAAGTATATAATATAATATATTATATCTGAACTGCCTCTTTCTCAACTGAATTTCTGACATAGGTTAAAAAAAAAAAATCATGAAACTGGGGACACAGGAAACAGGTACATTTATGAAGAGAAAAGTAGACAAGTTGGTCATGTATTGTAATAATAATAATTTATAGTAATATTATTATTAACAATTTAACAATAATAATAATAATTGGAAAATAATGCAGTATCCGTTCGTGCATGGGGTTTTGATAATTGAAATTTGAAATAAAGCGCGTAGCTCGTGAACACGTTTAATGCAGAGCGGCATAACACATGCAATTAACTGCCCGTTAATTCCTGAAATTAAACACGACATTATAAATTTAATAAATAACTTTAATAATTAAATGCTTCATGGATTCGATTAAAGTAAATAAAATTTGGTATGGTACAAATTAAAAGTCGCACTTTGAGAATAGCAACTATTGAAAACGGTTAACATAGTAAATTGGTGATTGCACCACTCGGCCCATACTTGGGGCATGTGGTTTGCCAACCAATTGATCACGACTCTTCAGTATAAAGACATATATCAATTAATGACCCACTCCTGAAATGTAAATAAATATATATATATATATATATATATATATATATATATATATATATATATATATATATATATATATATATATTTGCCATTTTATTCTGTTACAATATATTTTGGATGATTGGATCTATCCCAACAAAATAATAATAATAAAAATAACTTTATTAAGGAGATTTTTTATCAAAAAAATATTTTTCAATAAATAAATTGTGATTTTTTTTTAGTGTTAGTGTTCCAATTTTAATTTTATTATTTATTGAATTTGAATTTAGGAAAAAATAATATTATTATTTGTAAAATATGTGGAATATTCGAAAAATGGTGGGCTGCTATTTTTATATATTTGATGGGCTTTTTTGACAATCAACATGAGATAGCAGACCTATTCCAATTGGGCCTAATTTCAGGGGTTTTATCGGATCCTTTACAAGCCCAAATTATTTAGTAATTTGTATTTCTTTCTTTTATTTTTTTATTTTTATTTTTATTTTATTTTTATTTTTATTTTTATTTTATTTTTATTATTATTAACATGGTTGCTGCCGAATTTGGTGCAGTAACACGTCCCAGTACATTAATTTTCAAATCCGACATCAAAATCAAGAAGAAGATTACGATAATGCCCCCCATTTGACCCGAATAATTTGTTGACCCATAACATTCAACAAACGGGTCAACAGTCAACGACTAACACTGTGTGTATGTAGTAGAGCTTTGCCGGCAATTGGTAGTTCCCGATCGAGATCGTTCTAGAGAGAGAGAGAGAGGGGCGGTGGAATGGGGTTGCCGGAGAACGAAACGACGCCGTATGTGGGCATGGTACTAGCCACCACCGCTCAGGTAGGTCTGATTATCATTAGCAAAAGAGCCATGGCCACCGGAATGACTAATTACACATTCGTCGCATATTCCAATGCTCTCGCCGCCCTAATCCTCCTCCCTCTATCTCTCCTCGTTCACAGGTAACATACACCATCATCGTTTCCGATTCGATTCCACACTCCTCTGTAATAATAAATTGTGAACGTGAATTTTGCAGGTCATCAACCCGGCCTCCACTCACTTTCTCGCTGATTTGGGGTTTTTTCTCACTAGGTGTTCTTGGGTATGTAGCTTCCTTCCATTTACCGCATTTCTATTTACAGAGTGATGATAATTAATTGATGACCTAATTTCTGAAATTGGGGATTTTCAAATTTTTATTTAATTAAAATGATTTAATTATGCAATTGTGATGATTTTTGTAGGTGTTTGGCACAGTTGACTGGCTATACTGGAATTAATTACACTTCTGCTGCATTTGCCTCAGCAATGCTTAATTTAATTCCAGGGTTTACCTTTATACTAGCCGTTATTTTCGGGTAATTTCTTTATTTTCAACCTGCTTTTTAGTTCCGTGTTCGATTAAAAAGAAAGAGAGTAAATTTGCTTAAATTTCGTTTTTCGGTGATTATTAGGATGGAAAAGCTAGCTTGTAGAAGTTCGAGTTTCTTGGCAAAAGCAATCGGAACTATAGTGTCGATTGCCGGTGCATTTGTCGTAACTCTCTACAAAGGCCCTCAAATCTTGACCCTCCATTCATCTTCTAAGTTGAATTATCCGAATTTTTATATACCGCAATCAAATTGGATAATAGGAGGATTGTTTCTTGCAGCTGACTGTGCAGTTGCTTCAGGCTACATAATTGTACAGGTACCACCACTTTACGATATACAACAAGAAAACCGAGATTTTTTTTTTAATAATAATTCTGAAATATTTTTTTTTACAGGCGTTAATTCTTGCGAAATATCCAGCAGAGCTGATTATAGTCTTCTTTTACTGCTTTTTTGCTGCCATTTTGTCCACGATAGTATCTCTGGTTGTCGATCGAGACCTTAGTGCTTGGGCATTGCAACCTAATATCAGACTGTTTGCTGTTTTATATTCGGTAGGTAGTTATGCCATAATTTTTTGCATTGTACATTGCAATTAATCTTTCCATTCTACTTATAAACATCTCGATGGTATTTGTTTCCGTCCCCTTTATCCAGTCTATGAGTTTTCATACACTCCTTCGATCGTGAATGTATAATTAATTCAGACCATTTATTTGTAGGGAATTTTCGGGTCCGCATTCCAAGTAGGTGTAACTGCATGGTGTCTGCATAAAAAGGGTCCTCTTTTCGTTGCAATGTTTCACCCGTTAGGAATTGTGATAGCAGCTTCGTTGGGTATTATCTTCTTGGGCGATATTCTCTACCTTGGAATGTAAGTTATTAGCCCTTTCTTGGTTTTCGTTTCATACGATTCTTTGTTCTTTGAGATGATAATTTTTTTTTTGATAGTTTGGTGGGCTCGATCATCATTGTTATTGGGTTCTATTCGGTAATGTGGGGAAAGGCAAAAGAAGTAGAGGTGGTTGAAAACAGTGAAAAAGCCCCTCTTTTGACAACCGATGAAGAGCCGATTCGAGTTTAGTGGCAAAAAAACAGAGTATGATGTGTTTACCCTTCTCTTTTAGATTGATAATCAAGCCAAAAATTAAAATAATTACGAGATTTTTTGTAGAAAATCGAAGATTTTACTTATAATTGACTAGTTTAGGACCTCTTAATCATGATAAATTCCTTCCAACCAAAAAAATTGAAATATGATTTAATACTCCTATAACTCTATTGGAGAATATCTTAAATGCCATATGATTCCCGCAGCTCGTTCGTACTATTAATTATTTAATATTCATCTAGACTTTCCTAAATACGAAACTTAAATGTATTTATTTCATAATGCACTTGACCAAGTTCCTGCAAAAAATATACGACGCCTCTGTGTGAGAGGAGACACTTTTGACAGTATCTTTGCTTATCCTTTGACATAGCTGAAAAGTATTATATATATATATACATGGCTCATCGAACAATATTATCTCATGTCTCTATTTTCTTTCTCTCTCTTACGGACTAGTTCACGCTCAGACAAACAAGTACATTATCAAGAACTTTTTCGTTGACAATGTTCGTTGAATTTGATATTTAATTCAGTTTGTATATAGCTTGTTATACTTATTATGTTATATTTTTGCTGAGTAAACTCAGGCTAAAAATGGCTGCAGATTAATGGAAGTAGTCAAAAGGGCACCACTGTGTGTTGACAAGAGAAAGAGGGGTTGTCCGAAAAACATGGGGGCCATTACCCCTCCCTGAAGATTTTGCAGTTGGTATTTTATATATATTTATGCTATCTTATTGTTTAAAAGCCAGCTGAAAACAGCTACAGCTCAGTAATTATTCCTTTGAAAGATATATATATTTATATATATATGTAAATTAAATTTCACTGTAAATTGTTGGTGAAGGGAAAAGCCTGATGTATATAAATTAATATTATTAAGTAGGATTTTATTTAATTTTTGCTTTGCCGATTCTTAATCTGTAAATAATTTCAGATCAAAATTAGAACTAAAAGAAAATAAGCGTAAATTACAACTACCCCTGAGGTAAGGTTAAATTATGAAAACCCCTCTCATATTTGAAAAATTACAACTACCCCCTAAACCATGAATTTTTTCACACGTCCACCTTTATGGTGTCAAATTCAACATAGTTTTTTAGTTTCGTGGAATGTTCTCTAGTTTATACTCGTTTTGCGCATTCTGATATATTCAAGTCAAATAATACATTTTATGGTCATCTTGATTCAAAATATGGAGCTCGAATGAGATAAATTAGGTACAAATTTGAGAATATTACATATAACCTAGAAAATTCCATTAAATTTGACCACTAAAGTCTACAAGGGTGAACATGTATGAAGAATCATAGTGAAAAGTGTGGTTGTAATTATCAAAACATGAGGGGGTTTTCGTAATTTAACCTTAGCTCATGAGTGTCTGTAATTTATCCAAGAAAGTAAATAAGTGAAGTAGACCTAACAAATATGTGACAGAGGCAAAATTAATGCTATCTATTATTAGGAAAGTGACTATTTTTAATGACTAAATAATAACGAAATTAAGACCAAATAAAGGTGAGGTCACCATACAAATTTGGACAAGAATCCACGTACACATGAAAAAAACACCTTATGGGGATTCACGAAAGACGTGATTACCGCTATGACGCACGAATTGTTTTGATCGAAAGAACCAAATCTGCTGATGCACAATTAATTAATAATTAAAATTTAATCACTCCCTTAATTAACTAGTGTTTAATCAACCTTAGTCTGAATCTAATTACCAATCAATGGGCAGAGAAATATTACGATTGCGTAATTAATGAGAATTCATACATGGATTTGGGAAGTATTGTGAGCCACATATTTTTAATTAGAGGGGCCCTTGAAAAATAATTAAAATTATGATTCTTTGAATCTTGGTAGGCCCTTAATTGATATTAGCCACCAAGAGCAAAATCGGATTTTTAGCAATTAAAATTTACCAAAACCTAATTCCGGTTTGATAAAGTTAAATATTTTTGCCCCCTAATTGTATTTATTATTTTTGTCAATAAAAAAATATTATAGCAATAATTTTTATATGTCAATAAAAAATCTGATCATACTCCGTCACTAGCAAAGTCAGAATTATGATTTTTTTTACATAAGATAATAGAAATTTGAGAAATATAAGGGGGTCATGACCCACTTGACACTATGCTGGCTCCGTCACTAAAATTCGGGGACAAATAATAGTGGAACATGTGCAATATTTTTTCCAAATATATAGAGAAAAAAAATTATATTTGCATAAAAATAAAAACAATATATGATAAAAATGGTCTTCCCTAAGTGTGCATGGGGCACCACCCGAGTTGCTCATTCCCCTTTTAAGTAGCTACACACTTTCTTGAAAGGTTACGTTCCATTTTCTTTCTTTCTTTCTCTCTCCTCTTTATTTTGAATTTTTCATCATCAATAAATTGATCAACAAAATAAATAGACTAAAAAACAAGATAGAGCAGCTAAGTAAGAGAGAGAAAGGGAGAGAGAGAAAAGAGGGATATATATATAGATGAGGATGAGAGAGACGACGACGATGAGTGGCGGCATGAAGGCGGTGTTGGGAGAGGTTTTGCCGTGCACGGCCATGGTGGTGGTGGAGGGTTTAATTATAGGGTTGACTATAATGGCAAGCACCGCCATGGCTAGAGGGATGAGCCCTTATGTCTTTGTTGTTTACACTAATGCCCTTGGCTCATTCATTCTTCTCATTTATTCCTTCTTTTTTGATAGGGATAGGTACGTAATTTACACAAACAAATATCATCAATTCATGCATGAAAACTACTAAATATGAAAATATCAAGAAATAAAAATGGTTTAATACTAATAATTATTTCTCAATTTTCAGATCAGAAGAGCCATTTTTTACCCTACCCTTTTTCCTCAGAGTCTGCTTGCTTGGTTTTGTAGGGTTAGCCCTCTCTCTCTCTCTCTCTCTCTCTCTCTCTCTCTCTCTCTCTCTCTCTCTCTCTCTCTCTCTCTCTCTCTCTCTCACACACACACACACACACACACACAGACACACACATAAGTGTGTTTGAATAATTAGTGAATATTAATATATAATTTTAATGATTAATGGTGTCTAATTATAATTAAATTTGCAGGATAACCATAGCACAGAATCTAGCATTTGTTGGTTTAAGTTACAGCTCTCCAATTGTAGCATGTGGCATGGCCAATCAGATTCCTGCTATGTCCTTCATTCTCGGAATTATTCTCAGGTTAATTCATTAATTAATTGCTAATTTTTTCTTTATTTTTGAAATATATATAAATCAAATTTGTTTACTTACAGAATAAGGGAATATATTTTGTGGTGGTATATAACTATATGTACAATATTTGAAGGAATATACTGAGATTTTTATTTCTGAGATCTGAGTATGTTGGCCACAAGACTAGAATCAATTTAGATTTTTTTCTCACAAAAGTGTGTAGGGCCAAACTTTTTAGAGGTATCTTTGGTTGGCCTGATGTCATAATTAATAATTCTTATTTCTTATTTTATTTTGTAATTAATAGATGTTATAATAATTCATTCACATATATATCTGGATAGCTTAATTAATTTGATGTTGCACCCCATTATTATTTGCTTTATATATAGTCCCTTTCACTTTAATTTTCTTGCTTTTGCAAAATAAAATTAAATTTCCCTATTTGCTTTTGGAGAATTTGACCATCAAATAGTATACATATGTTGTCACAGTCTTTACACTTCATATTTTAATCAACTTGTTGCTTATATATTTATTATTTTTTTTAATCAAATAGTATACATTTTTGTTTTGTCTTTGTTAAGTCGAGCTCGTCGCACATGAAATTTAATCAGTACAATTTATACGTCTCGTATAATTTCAGGACGGCAAAATTCGATTGGAAAAGCACAGGCAGCCGAGCAAGATTAATCGGCAGCTTGATATCTTTCACCGGAGCAATTTCACTCACTCTCTACAAGGGCCCCACCATCAGAAGCCACTCTTCTCCCTCACTTTCCCTTCACACGACGGCGGCCGCAGCGGCGTTGGTGGTGGTTCCACCACCACCACGGCTGCTAGTTTTCTCTTCGCCACACGAAAACTGGATTCTCGGCTGCGCTTTGTTCGCAGGTTCTTCACTTACTCTAGTCATCTGGAACATTATCCAGGTATATTTATATATTGTAATTATTAAAATCATATATTAATAATTATATTAATTTTTTTTATTATAATATAATAAAATTATATTTTATGCAGGTGGGAACAGTGAAAATGTGCTCGCAAATAATGAAAATAATATCATTATACACATTTTTCGGGACCGTACAATCAGCTCTTCTTGCAATATTATTCCTGGAAAGAGATCTTACTGCATGGAAACTTGAGCTTAACTTCGAACTCTTGATTATCGTTCTAACAGTGAGATTAATTATTTTTTTTTAATTAACTTATAATTACCACCTTAATATGTAATTAATTAAGATATAATTATTTTTCGATCGACAGGCGATATTCAGCAGTGCGATACGTAGCAGTATTCAAATATGGTGCACGAAATTGAAGGGACCTTATTTCGTGCCCGCGTTCAAGCCATTTGGAATTCCCTACGCAAGTACATTCGGCTCGTTGCTCTTCGCCGATACGTTCCATTACGGAAGGTAATTAATTAATTAATTGAAAAACAAAACGCGATTTTATATATAATCATCGATTTTATTGAAATAATTTTTTTTTGTATATATAAATGTAGTATGATGGGAGCATTCGTATGTGGAGTAGGCTATTACACTGTGCTGTGGGGACAAATTAAAGATGACGAGGCACATAATAAATCGGACAATAATAAAAATAATAATAATAATGGCAAGATCAATTCTTCTTCCATTGATGACGTCAGGGTTCCACTTCTGGAAGATCAGGACTCTCCAGTATGACATCATCATCGTCAAAAGATTAATTATGGTTAATTATATATGGATTAAAAAAAAAGGGTTGATTATCATCAGCTGCAGAAAATATTCTTTTTTGATTGTTGATTTGTTTTTGTGAACAATTTGTTCACAAGAAGAGTTTGATAATTTTTATAGAGGTTATCAATTAAGGGTCCGTTTTTTTAGGACAGTGTCCCACAATTTGTACATGTGATTAAGTCCTGTATTTTATTGTAATGCACATTTATTATATGGTATTGTTTTGATAGTATTTATTGCATGTTATTTGATTATTTTATTTTTCTTGTATTAATGCGTGGAAAAAAACATTTAAAACTTGTTAAGATATAGGACAAATTTCAATCAACCCCTCAAAGAATCTCAATTTTGCACTAAATTTTTCTGTAAATATAAAAAAAGGAGAAGGGCATATTTGTCATTTCATAAAATTGATTGCACATTGCTCATTGCTCCCGTATAGGTCCTTTAATAAGGACATATTTGTCATTTCAAGGACAAATTAAATTTTGTACCGCACTTTACCCCTCACTTTTTTTTAATTATTGCAGTAAGCACCCTACAAACACACAAAGAGATGAAAAGACTCATTTAACATATAAAATTGATCATTGCTTACTACTAATTACCCCAATTTTATATTTTATTAAAGAATATTTTCAAAATTTTATTATTATAAGGGTGTACCTAGTGTTTATTTAATTTTAATTTTATTTTATACTTTATTAGGGTCTAAGGGGTTTAATCAACTGCAAAATTAATATTTTGCTAAATTAATAGAATTTAGCCAGCTCCAAACCTTTCGATGTTACTTTCTATGCTACATCACTATGAATTTAATTGGGTTACATTCTACCATCCATGTGTGTGCATATATGTATATGTATATTATAGACATATTCATATGTATATGTGGGATCGATTGTAAGCTAAATTTCAAAAATTAAAATCGAATCGAAACTTGGAATCTAATAACACTCATTACAATTTCGGAAAAAAAAAAAAGCAGAAATTGGTGGTGTAATAATACTCGGCACATCATCGATTAAAATTTTGATCGAATGTGAAAGGATTTGCCTACTTTAATGATCAAATTGAGACCAAAGCTTACATCAACAAAACAAAATTGACAAGAATCCACGTACTCACAAGAAAAAAATAAAAGCCTATATGCAAGAACCAAATCTGCTGATGCACAATTAATTAAATATTAAATTAATCACTCCCTCAAGAAATTACAATTAGCTAGTGTTTACAAACCTTAGTCTGCATCAAATTACCAATTAACGAGCATAATTAATTAGAGATGATATTTATACAAGGAGTTCTGACCTATGGGCAGTATCAGGTGACACAAATTCATAAGCAGGGGGCCCTAGAAAATATTAATTATGATTCTTGGTAGGCCCTTAATTGATATCAACCATCAAGTGAAAAAAAGAAAATATATCATATTTTAGCAATACAAAAAATTACGAAAACCTAATTCAGTTTCAACTTTCAATAATTAAAGTTAAATAATTTTGCCCCGTGTGACCTAATTTTTTGAGTAAGAGAGTACGATGTTATTTGACCCGAGTTCGCAGTGAGGAAGTCAGTATAGGGCGAGGGGGGGGCCATGACCCCCTAACGTTTCTCGTGCATTGTCGCTTTGTTGTTCCTAGATTTTTTAGTTTAGTTCTCGCAGATATAAAATTCTGACTTCACCACTGGCAGTTCAAATTTTCTTGTCAACATTTTTCTAGTTTCAACTCAGTCACGCATGGTTAAATAATTTACGAGTTATTGGACGATGGAGTTCACCTAATGCACTTCGAGAAACGGGTTTTCTTGTGAATAAAAATAAAGAAATAAATTTGGTACATAGGTGACAAATAATAAGACATTTGTGCACAAGATTTTCCAAAAATATGTATACGTAGAGAATAATATATACATAAAAATAAATAAAATGGTCTTCACTAAGTGTGCATGGGGCACCGACCGGGTTGCTCATTCCCTCTAAGTAGCTTCACACTTTCATGAAGGGTTACGTTCTATTATTATTATTTCTTTCTCTCTCCTCTTATTTCTACTTTTCATCATCAATAAATAGTTCAAGAAAATAGAGTACTCAAAAACAAGATAGAGAGATAAGAAAAATAATTAAGAGAGATAAATTAAAGAGAGATGGGTGGCGGCGGCATGAAGGCGGTGTTGGGAGAGGTTTTGCCGTGTACGGCCATGGTGGTGGTGGAGGGTTGTATTATAGGGTTGACTATAATGGCAAGCACCGCCATTGCTAGAGGGATGAGCCCTTATGTGTTTGTTGTTTACACTAATGCCCTTGGTTCATTCATTCTTCTCCTTTATTCCTTCTTTTTTCATAAGGATAGGTATGTAATTTTACATTAAAAAAGTTTATCATCAATTCATGCATGAAACAAATGGTGTAATTATTTATCAATTTTCAGATCAGGAGGGCCATTTTTTACCCTACCTTTTTTCCTCAGAGTCTTCTTGCTTGGTTTTGTAGGGTTAGCTCTCTTTCACTCTCTCTCTCTTGCACACACATAAACACACAGAAGTGTGTTTGATTAGTGAATATTAATTTATTTTTTAATGATTAATGGTGTCTAATTATAATTAAATTTGCAGGATAACCATGGCTCAGAATCTTGCGTTTGTTGGTTTAAGCTACAGCTCTCCAATTGTTGCATGTGGCATGGCCAATCAGATTCCTGCTATCTCCTTCATTCTCGGAATTATCCTCAGGTTAATTTATTAATTAATTCTCATATTAATTAATTTCATCTCAATCTCAATTTTCTTGATTTATTGAAATGATTTTCCCACAAGTGTGTGCCGACCATTCTTTATTGGTTGCCTGCTCTCTTAATTAAGTGTTGTTTGAGGTTAATGCAATTCAATTAAAAAAAGTTATTAAACAGCTTTGATTTTAGAAGAAAACAAACAATTATTTGACAAAAATACCCTCCAATTTTTCTTTGTTACTTCATTAATCTGTCGTTAATACCGAGTAAAGTCGGAGAAAAAGATTTCGTCCTACATTAAAATTCTAAAGTTACACTTAATATCGAAAAAAAAGAAATGGAGGGACTAAGGGAGTAATTCACATGTGAGATAATTAGCTGTTGGACCCTTTATTAATTTGCTTTTTAGTCCCTTTCACTTTAATTTTCTTCCTTCAATCAACTAAAAGTTTATTCTGTGATGTCACTAATTTTTTGTTGTTTAATTTCCAAGCTACTTAAATTGAATAATTTATCCTTGTTTAATTTTGGAGAATTTGACCATCAAATAGTACATATGTTGTCACAAATCTCCTTACTTATTGTCTCAACTTTTTTCCTATTTAATTATTAAATTATATTCTTGTATAATATTATTATATTTCCAAGAAACCCTCTAGAAGAATCCAGAAGTTTCTGCAGTGGAGGTAAAATATATAAAATTTACTGTGGTTAAAATTTCAGGACAGTAAAATTTAATTGGAGAAGCACAGGCAGCCGAGCAAGATTAATCGGCAGCTTGATATCTTTCACCGGAGCAATTTCACTCACTCTCTACAAAGGCCCCACCATAAAAAACCACTCTTCTCCCTCACTATTGATGGCGGCGGTTGTGGCGGCACCACCACCACCGCCGCCGCTGCTAGTTTTCACTTCGGTGCACGAAAATTGGGTCCTTGGCTGTATTTTATTTGCAGCTTCTTCACTTACTATGGTCATCTGGAACATCATCCAGGTACACACACACATATATACATATTATTATTATTTTTGATTTCAATAAATAATAATTAATTTCAATTTTGCATGAACGTAACTGTGTGTGTTTTTTACGTAGGTGGGAACAATGAAAATGTGTTCACAAGTGATGAAAATAATATCATTATACACATTTTTCGGGACCGTACAATCAGCTTTTCTTGCAATATTGTTCTTGGAAAAAGATCTCACTGCATGGAAACTTGAGCTTAATTTCGAACTCTTGATTATCGTTCTAACAGTAAGATTAATTAATTATTTTTATAAATTACCAAAAAACAATTAATTACCTTAATATGTTATTAATTAATTTTTCGACCGACAGGCGATTTTCAGCAGTGCGATACGTAGCAGTATTCAGATATGGTGCACGAAATTGAAGGGACCTTATTTTGTACCCGCATTCAAGCCATTTGGAATTCCCTACGCAAGCACGTTCGGCTCGTTGCTCTTTCCATATACTTTCCATTACGGAAGGTAATTAATTAATTAAAAGCTCGATCTTTCTGACGAGTTTAATTAAGGTCCACCTCACTTTTAAACATATGTTTCACAATAATATATAATAACTCGAGTTCGACTCATTTACACCCTTATTATTCAGAAATAACTGAAAATAGTGGTTGTGCACACTTTGTATTTAATGCATGTTTATCATCTCAAAAGAAGGTGAGAATAATAATTGAAAAAACCAAAAGTGATTTTATATAATTTAATTAATTTAATTGTTTGAAATATTTTATATAAATGTAGCATTATGGGAGCATTCGTCTGCGGAGTGGGCTATTACACGGTGCTGTGGGGACAAATTAAAGATGACGAGGCACATAATAAATCGGACAATAATAAAAATAATAATAATAATGGCAAGATCAATTCTTCTTCCATTGATGACGTCAGGGTTCCACTTCTGGAAGATCAGGACTCTCAAGTATGACATCATCAATGTCATAATTAATTAAGCTTAATCTTGATCGATCGATCAACTATATATTGTTAAATAAATAAAATAATTGTGCATGTGAAGTCAGAAAGTCCTGTATTTATGTGTATTATTAAATATTAATTACTGCTTTTAATTTTTCTTCCCTTTTAAGATTAATAAGAGTTTGTGCAAAGTTCTTAATTAATTAACACACACAGAAACTCTAAATAAATTTAAAAAAATAAAATCATGTAATTCGTTAAGATACTTCAACAGATTCCAACATATAATTAAAGAATAAAGAATGAGAAAAACTAAAACAATAGATATGATAAATTCAATAATTACCTTGAGAATTTTTTTGCTCTGTAAAAGATTTAAACTATTCTTCAGAAAGGTTGGTGGGACTTAGATTAATTTTAAATAATAGTATTAGGAATCTTAATTAAACGTGCCTACCACAAACTTCATCGAAAATGTAGACAAAATTCCCTTTGAATAATTCATCATTTTTTTAATGAAAAAATTTGCAGCTAAATATATAGGTGCACCGGGTAAATCTAGTCTCTCGTAAAATAACTTACAAATTATATGAGAATCGTAAATCACACTAAACTATCCATGTGTGTGATAGTTCGACCTACATAATAATATATCTTATCCAACAAACTCAATAAACAAACCAAAAGAACCAAAACCATAAATACAGAAATCAAAACAAAACCAAAACCAAAAAAAAAAAAAAGGAAAAGTTTAAAGAAAAAATATTTGTATTAATTAATTTAATCTCACCTGTTCCATCTCTTAATCACATCCAACAAAATCTCATTCCACGTGTCAATAGGTCCAGGCAAACACCAATGCACGCAGTCATTCTGCACGCGCTCCGGAACCCCGTTCGCAAACGGAAACGGGTTCATGTAAGGTCCGGGGTGTCCGTCGGGCCTCAACACAGCCAACTTACTAACATCCAAAGCTTCGAATCTCAAATCATTTTCACTATTTCCACACCTTCTATTCGCTTCCGCCACTCCCGCCACACCGATTCTCCTCAATTCCTCCTCAACCCCATCAAGAACTCTCTCACCTTGTTTAAAAGGCCGAGTCTTCGGGCACGCCCCTAACTTATCCCACTGCCCTTCGAAATGCGCAGGCGAAAAAGTCGTCAAGAAAACCCTAATCCCGTTTCCGTGATTACTATTATTCGACCCCTTTCTCTTGATTATCGAATCGAATGTAGTATTCAACGCCTTGCCAAAAACATCGTAGAATCCGGTTTCGGTGTGGTTTTTGCAGAAATGACATCCGATTATCGAGCTTCCGTAATAATAAATGGCTGGGTGTAAATACCAATGCCCTATAGAAAGTACAAGCATGTCTATATGATCCAAATCCGCCGCCCATCGTTCGTCGACGGATTCCAAATGCAACGTGTTGTAGTCTTTTCCGATTGTTTTCTCGACCCCTTTGACGAGAAACGGCGACCAGTAAATCGAGAAGGTGATGTTGTGCGACGACACGTGCCATTTCCTGAACTTGTTGTCGTCTCCGCCCGTGTAGAATAGATCCGGTTTCGACGAAACGGAGACCATGCAGAGGAGTGATTCGAGCTGGTTTCTTGCTAGGGAATCACCGACGAACGCCACGTGTCTGTTTTTGACGAGATCGAGGAATTTTCTAGGGTTGAATCTGGGGAGGGTGCAGTTTTTAGGGTTCCATTTCCAGTGGAGATAATCTTTGTCGGGTCGGCCGAAAACCATGCAGTTTTGGCCTTGTTTGATTGTGTCGCAGGTTGTCCCATTGTACAGCGGCTCCTGATTATGCGGGACCCATTCTCCATTGCTGTAGTCGCACGTTGCTGCTTGAGGTACGATAGTTTTTCTCAATACTTCTGCAAAAAAAAAAAATGAAATCTTCATATGAATAAATAGATACAGCAATATATGTGTGTGTGTGTGTGTGTATATATATATATATATATATATATATATATATATATATATATATATATAGAGAGAGAGAGAGAGAGAGAGAGAGAGAGAGAGAGAGAGAGAGAGAGAGAGAGAGAGAGAGAGAGAGAGAGACCTTGGGAATTGGAAGAAGGGGGGATGAAATTAGGGTTAATGGTGTAGGAGAAGGGAAGAGAAAAATAAAAGGGTTTAAAATAAAAGTGAAGGAGGATTAATGGAAGGAAGGCGTACAGAAGATAAGAAAGTAACTTTTTGGAGAGAGAGGAATTTGGTTTCTCTTTGAATGGGTTATTTGATGATCCCATTTTTCACAACTTTAAGCAAGATGAAGAGAGAGAGAGAGAGAGATGATGAGAGAGAGAGAGAGAGAGAGAGAGAGAGAGAGAGAGAGAGAGAGAGAGAGAGAGAGAGAGAGATATTCCTAATTTTCTCTGAAAGAAAGGAGAGAAATTTGTAGGGTGATTGAGTCAAACATGAAAAGTCGTATAGAGAATATATCTCATTATTATATTATTATTATTTATTGGTGGTAAGGAAAAAGGAAAGCAGTTCTTCACACGTTCAAAAAATTAATAATAAAAAGAATCTTTGCATAAATTAGAACATTATTATTTTATTTGTTCATCCTACAAATATATAGATCTTATTTTGTGCTTGATTTCATCGATAAATAGTTAAATATCATGAATTAATTCTTTCCTTTTTAAGAATGATTACAGTAGATTAATCTGATAATTTAACATCGGACTAGTTAATTTATTTTGTTAAATTTATAAAATAAATAAATAATACAATTACGAGGGTTAGTGAATAGACTTCATTTATGATTAATCTTTGATGACTTTATATATAAGAAAAATACTTACTATGTTCCATAATATATGTCTTTTTTTAGAATTTTTTTGTTCCATATCATCTGTCACTTTACAATTACAATACTGCATTAATTGCTTATTTTTCAATTTTACCTTTATTAACTCTATAGCACTCTTTAGGGCTGGCAATCGGGCCGTGTGAGCCGAGCCTGGGTCGGCTCAAGCTCATATACCATCGGACCTCATTATTATAGGCTCAAGCTCAAATACCATCGGGCCTCATGCCTATAGGCTCAAACTCGGCTCACACATTTTTTCGGGCTTCGGGTTTATATCGGGCTTATATCGAGCAATAAACAAATTACATATTTTACAACTTTGCAGTCGACATATTAAAGAAAAACAAAAAAAAACTTCGCAGTCTAAGCGAAAAATCTAGACTATTAATTGAAAATCAAAATAAGCTTAAAAAATAAAAAAATAAATAAAAATCATAGTCTGTTCATTAAAACAAATAAAGCTTAATATTGCAAATATTTAATCCTTAATTAATTATACTAAAAAATGCATCCGAGGCCAAAATGAAAAAAAAAATCATAAAATAAAATAACTAGAAGCAATTCTAAATGTCCTTAACTCTTTTCGAAAATCTTGAGACCTAAAATAAAAAAAAGGACAACAAATATATATATATATATATATATATATATATATATATATATATATATATATATATATATATATATATGTATAGTCGGGCTTTATTCGGGTCGAGCCATGGTAAGCTCAGAATCGGCTCATAGTTTAATCGGGTTTAATAAAACGGCTCAAACTCGGCCCGGCTCACAATTAATGGGGCTCGGCTCAAATAAAATCGGGCCGAGCTATCGGGCTTCGGGTAGGCCCGGCTCAATTGCCGGTCCTAGCACTCTTCTTGCGTTAATTAATAAACAAGGGTATTTTGGTCCTATAATATCTATTTTCCTAAAATCAAAGACATATTTATTGAGATTTTTAAGATTTGTGCCAAGATAAAAAAGATATATATATATATATATATATATATATATATATATATATATATATATATATATATATATATATATATATATATATATATATATATATATATATATATATATATATATATATATATATATGGAGGGAGTAATTCAATTCTCATTTTTTTTAATAATGAAATTGATGTCATGTTGAATAACATATTTGTTAGTTAGGACTTAGGAGTAGTACAACTATTGTGTGTTTGTATTAATTAATTAATTAATTATTGATTGTAATAATGTATGTTGTCACGAATATCCACGCCTTCTTCAACTAGCACAATGCAACCAAATGGTTAGTTTATAGTAAATTGGCACGTACTTCCTTATGTGAATTATATATATTACATATTTTATATGTGGATTTGGAGTCACTTTATTGTAAAGATTCGATACATGGTGTAAATGAGCTGAGTCGGCTCGTTAAAGCTCGAACTTCGACTTGCGAGTTTGAGTTTTCTGATGAGTGAACCAGAACTCATTCTTAGTTGTTCTGAGATCGCGAGCAGATTCTATAACTTTTTCTTTTTACTATAATTAATATAAAATTGAACAATAAATTCATATAAATAATTAAAACAATAAGTTACATGTCACCTTTTTTATTTCGAATTTTTATTATAATTTATAACAATAAATTCTAATAATATTAATAAATAAAAAAACACAGAATTGGCTCGGACTCGGACTCGAGTCCAAAAAAAATAATTTAATGCATTAATCGGGTTTTTCCCCCTAAAATGAACCAATTTTATCAAATTTCCAAAGCCCAATTAAATATATATTTGGATCCAAATTTCAGATTGCAGATCCTTGACTCCGGTCCTCCCCACTGACCCAATATACAAAGTGAAATGTTATTCGCGATTACGTTTTTGCTATTCGCGATTCATAAAAAAAACTCTCTCTCTCTAAAACTACAAAAACCACAAAACCGCAAATAGCAAAAAAAAAAAAAAAAATAGAAATTTCGAATTCAAGCTTAAAAAATCATTGAGCTTCGGTTTTTTGAGGTAATTTCGACTAATTTATGTAAAATATGCAGTGCCCATGTCGTTTACGCAACCAATTTCATGTTAAAAGCCCCTACAAATCGAATTGTAGGGGCTTTTTTTTCCGGTAATTTTAGGATGAACGCCCAAGATGGGCGCCCATGGGGTGTTCGAACGCCCGATTCGGGCGTTCGAACACCCCATGGGCGTCCATCTTGGGCGTCGAATGCAATAAAAAACGCCCGGTTTGGGCGTGAATCGGACAAGTGAACGCCCGGTCCAGGCGTTCACTCGCCCGGTTCACGCCCAAACCGGGCGTTCGAGATTTTTTATTTTTTAAAAAAATAAATTAGATTAATTTAATTAATTTAAAATATGTTTTATGTTTGTAGGATGTCTAATTGGATGAAAATTTTGGGAATGGGAAAAGGGAAGGGTCCCTGATTCGTCCTCCTGCAAATCCGGTGGAGGAGAGTACTGCGGAACGGGAGGGCAGAACGCACAACTGTAATGTTACCGGTTCTAAACGTCATGGGGAACAGACTGGTGCTTTTGTACAACCACGTTAACAATCGAGGAGGAGGAGGATGAGACAGAGGCAGAGCCCGAGTAGGAGATGGATACATATATGGATCCTCACGAGGACGAGTACGATCCAAGACTACGTTTTCAGCAGAATTATCAGTTCCCGGTGCCTGATTTGCCATCCGATGATGATGACGATGACGGTTTGACTCCGCCTCCGCCTCCGGCTTATACAATCGCTGGTACTTCCGGTGGTTCTACTCATGCCCCAAACCCGAGGTCCCGGCCCGGTCCGAAAAAAACTCTTCCTACTCGACCGTGGAAGTTGATGGTGAGACACCCGGTGGACCAAAATACCCTCATTTGATTCCGAGTTTTCGAGCTCATATTGCCTACGACATATGGGAGGGAAAGGTAATACTTATTAATTTTAATAAATTTTGTTTAAAATGTTTATAGTTGATTTTCCTATTCTTAAATATCAATATATCTTCAACAGGGCGGACATATTGCGGTCTCATGCGAAGTCTACTTGGCAAGGCCCCGACGACTATTATAGTGTTTCACTACTGGAGAGTACGGGGTTGTATCACTTGCGTTATTGTTCGTTCCCTCAGCACAATAACCCATTGATAGAGGCTTTTATCGAGAGGTGACAGCCAGACACCAACAGCTTTCATATGTCGTTTGGAGAGATGACAATTACTCTCCACGATGTGCAATATATCATGCATTTGCGAGTTAGTGGAAAGCGCCCTAACGTTTGGATGGATAAGGCAGATGTGATTTATGCAGGTGCGAGAGCGTTCGGTGCCGAGCCCCAAAATATGGAGAAGTGGTATGGTGGCGGATCCTGATTAGATGATTTGGATAGGATGTATGGAGACAATTCTTCATTTGCGTCCGAGTTTCCGGTACGAGCATATATTGCGTACTTGCTCGGAAAGCTGTTGTTTGTCGATAAGAGTGGATCGAAGGTGAAAGTAGATTTTTTTCCACTATTAGAGCAGATCGATATGATTTCCGACTATTCCTGAGGTTCGGCTACATTGGCCTATTTGTATCAACAATTGGGCATGGCTACGCGAGCTGAGGCGGCGCAGATGGGTGGTTGTCTGACACTGTTAGAGGTATTTTTTTATTTGCAGTAACCCCTCAATTTATTTTTTTATTAATATCACCAAATTGTTATGTTTAATATGCCGTATTATTATTTTTGTAATGTTGGATATATAAGTATTTTCCTTGTTTCCGGCCTCCGATGGTTAACGCACATGTGAATGGAGAGCCCTGGTGTAAGAGGTGGCAGGTGATACATCATATACACATTTTTCGGAACGGTACAATCAGCTCTTCTTGCAATATTGTTCTTGGAAAAAAATCTCACTGCATGGAAACTTGAGCTTAATTTCGAACTCTTGATTATCGTTCTAACAGTGAGATTAATTAATTTTTTTTAATTAACTTATAATTATAACCTTAATATTTAATTAATTAAGATATAATTATTTTCTCGATCGACAAGCGATTTTCAGCAGAGCGATACGTAGCAGTATTCAGATATGGTGCACGAAATTGAAGGGACCTTATTTTGTACCCGCATTCAAGCCATTTGGAATTCCCTACGCAAGCACGTTCGGCTCGTTGCTCTTTCCATATACTTTCCATTACAGAAGGTAATTAATTAATTAATTGATAAATTAATTAAAAGCTCGTTCTTTCCGACGAGTTTAATTAAGTTCCACCTCACTTTTAAACATACATTTCACAATAATATATAATAACTCGAGTTCGACTCATTTACACCGTTATTTATTCAGAAATTGAAAATAGTGGTTGTGCACACTTTGTATTTAATGCATGTTTATCATCTCAAAAGAAGGTGAGAATAATAATTGAAAAACCCAAAAGTGATTTTATATAATTTATCTTCATCCATTTAATTGATTTAATTGTTTGAAATACTTTATATAAATGTAGCATTATGGGAGCATTCGTCTGCGGAGTGGGCTATTATAATTTAAAATTGTTTAATTTTTTGTAATTTTTAATTTTTTTAATTTTTTTAATTTTTTTAATTTTTTTAATTTTTTTAATTTTTTTTAATTTTTTTAATTTTTTTAATTTTTTTAATTTTTTTAATTTTTTTAATTTTTTTAATTTTTTTAATTTTTTTAATTTTTAATTTTAATTTTTAATTTTGTTTCAATATTTTGATAAATTTACTGTATTGAAATTGACTACACATGACTATTGTATATATATTACATATGATTATATAAAGAAAAACTTCATCTACACCAAAAATAAAAATTCACAATTTAATCTTGATATTATAAATCAATTAATACCCAACAAAAAATTGGAAAAACACAATCATCAACAACACTATACATCAGAAAAAACACATAACTTATATAGCTTATATATAACAATATATTACTACGAGTTACTACACGTGACTATATATGACTACATGTATATGACTACACATGACTATATATGACTACATGTATATGACTACACGTGACTATATATGACTACATGTATATGACTACACGTGACTAAATATGACTATTTGTATATGACCACGTGTGACTATGCAAATCTCTCCTACACTGAAACAAGTACAGCCAAGTTTCGAATAAGACGTAATTGTCGAGAAACTGCCGGTCCTCCCACTCTATCATCACCGACTCGCCTGACAGACTCCTCATCCAACACGAGAGTTATATATTGTCCCGTACTTTCTCTTCACCCCAAAGTTATATATCAGTTATATATAGTCGACCGACTATGTAGACCACTTATATATAGTCGACCGACTATGTAGACCGCTGATTATATACAAAAAACTGATTATATACAAAAAAGAACTTCATCGACACAAACAACAAATATCACAATAAAATCTTGATATTATAAATCAACTCGTACAAATATATATCGTAATACACAATCACATGCATATGTTCTTCAACAAAGAACAAATCGTGATCATAAATTATTACCGCACAAAAAAATGAAAAAACACAATCATCAACATCACTATACATCAGAAAAACCACATAGTTTATATATAATTATATATTACTACATGTTACTACACGTGATTATATATGACTATATGTATATGACTGCATGTGACTATATATGACTATATGTATATGACTGCATGTGACTATATATGACTACATGTTACTATATATGTTACTATATGTTACTATATATGACTATAGTCATATACTACTATAGACATCTATAGTATTCTATACTCTTAATGAATTTCACTTCATTGCGTACTTTTCCCATCATTCCTTCATGTATAGAAGCAGCAAAAACAACAATCCCTGTGGTAAAGAAATACTAAGTTAGAGAAAACGAACAGAAAAATCGAAAATGCAATTACATCAAACCTTATACGAACGACTATACCTTTTCTTTTATACACGCAACTATACATTTTCTTTCTGATGATGGCACTGCCGCCGTTCCATTTTCACACTAGAGATTTCAATTTGCAGCACCAATTTACTGACCATCTACAGAAAAAATATAAATCTACAAATTAAATCATAAGTTCAGTAATATAATTAACTGCACTGGCACTTTTGAGAATTAAATCTACAAATTAAATCATAAGCTCAATAATATCCAAGATCACATACCAATCTGAGAGCTCGTTTTTTTTAAGAACCATATTTTCTAATTTCAAAAAAAATAAAATATTTTAAATGAAAATATTCTCAGATCTGGAAGCTCAGTGGCAAATCCATTATCAATTAGTGTAAGAAATGAGAAATGGAGGCAAACGTGTTGAGGGACTCCAAGTGGAGAAGAAAACCACAATTATGTTTTGCTTGCTTTTGCTGGCTTGACATAATTAGTTTGGAGATGGAGAAGAAAGGGAAAGAGGATGAAGTAATAATAACAGCAAATCGATTTCAATTTGCAGCACCAATTCCCTAGACCCTCCACGGCCGCCCTCGAGTAGGGCTTCCGTCGTTGCCGCCGTCGAAGTCTCTCTTCCCGTCCTCGTCGCGGTTGCGCTTTTGGCTGACATGTCAAGGGTGCCGCTGGTCTCGCTTTGCTCGTCATCTGATTTGACGGCGGCGATGACAGTGGCGGAAGAAGAGGGGAACAGAGCGGTGGTTTGCCTAACGAGAGAGAAAACATCGAGAAAGAGAAGACTAGGGTTTTCACGGGAGTGGAGAGAGAATGCGTACAAAAGTGATTAAAAAACAGATTCTATAAGGGTAAAACAGGTATATCAATTTGTCTAGGGGGTCTACCTAATTAAGTTCAGAATTTGGGTTTTTGCCTTAGAGAGAAAAAAACATTGGACCTTCTCATATATATTTTCAAAACTAGGGGGTTATCCCACATTTTCCCTATAATAAATTGGACAATAATAAAAAAAAAAATAATAATGGCAAGATCAATTCTTCTACCATTGATGACGTCAGGGTTCCACTTCTGGAAGATCAGGATTCTCAAGTATGACATCATCAATGTCATAATTAATTAAGCTTAATCTTGATCGATCGATCAACTATATATTGTTAAATAAATCCAATAATGGAATAATTAGTGAGAACCCCCTAATACATTTGACTATATGAAGGTGGATACAACTCCTTTTCTAATATTAGTGAGATCCCCCTCACTTAATAATATTTAAAATTCTTTTTAATTAAAATTGGATTTTGACCTGACTATTCTACCCCTGAATAATTAAATCTAATAAAATATGTGATCACGTTAAATCAGCAGTTTCCAAATCTTATAATCATAAAACCTCACATCTTTAGCACCCAATCGTCATTCTATCATCTTCATCACGTCTTCTATTATGTCTCGATCTGGGGATTCGGTGGGGGCGGCGAAGGCGACGCGGCCAAGGAGAGGACGAAGGGGGGCCACATATTGACATTGACAAGGGAAGACCCCCGCGGTCCGTTAAAAACTCGGCACCTCTAATACAAATTCAAGCGACTCTTCGTCGGTGACGACGCTCAAGGAGAACACGGCGGCGGCGGCGGCCAAGGAGTGGCCGCCAACTTTCACTCCTCTTTTCCACCCCGACCAACACTAGTTTTACTGCCTTGTTCAAGGATTCAACTGTTGCCTCTGCGACTGCTTCCAGACCCATTTTATCATTCAATTAGAAAACAAATGAACAAATTATTTTCTAAAGGAAGAAGATTTATCACAAATTGTCGGATAATTATCCTTCAGAAATGGAGGAATCGAATGAAAGCGAAGCTTACTTTGGGGAGAGGGCAACGAGGCAGATGCACAGGATTTGCTTCGTTTTTTAATTAAATTCATAATTTTTTTCTTTTCGATTTTTTTAGTGCTGAATTGTAGAAACTTGTATTGTTTTGGGAGCTAATTTTGTCCAATTAATTGTCAATCGGATGTTCGTTTGTTGAAATTGTGCTGGTGTTATTTACAAAATTATAGTTGTTTTCGTTACAGTTGGAGTCGATTTCATTAATCTAACTATATTTGATAGTTGATCTTGATAATTTATAGTTGTTTTAATTGATAAATAGTTGTTTTAATTGAAAAATAGTTTTTTTAACAGAAGAAATATAGTTGTGTTGGTGTTATTCACATAAATATAGTTGTTTTAACTGAAAAATTATAGTTGTGTTGGAGTTAATTACATAAATATACTTGTTTTTAACTGAAGAATTAATGATGCTAACATAAAAATGATCTATATTACATATATTTATATAATAGGACAATATATGCTATAACAAAACAAAGTTTAAACATATCTTGAAAATTAAGAAAACATAAATTTAAATAACAAATGTCAACAACATTAAACAAAATCCACTTTAAGGGTTATAGTGATCAAGCTATGTTAGTGTTTACGTTTTTGTTCGTCCTGTTGTCCTTGCACTTCCCCCATTCTAGAAGAGTTTTCACAATTTTTGTCCACATTTGGAGATAGTCTATTTCGATTTCTTCCTTGATGATTGAATGTTCCTCGAAAATGTTCTTTGGCGTATGAAACAGGCTACTATCGTTGTGTGCCCTCTGTTAAGACAATATAGATCAACATCATGTAAAAAATAAATGCATATCAAACACGGTCTGCATAGAACTACTTATTGGTTAATTTACAAAAATATTTATAGAATAGTCTATCTAGGCAGAATAGTCTATTTTTCAGAATTGTCTATGTACGTGCTAATGAACTGTTTCCAAAATATTTTATTAACACTTAACAAAAATAGTTTATTAATAATAAACAAGGTTGTAAAAATCGGTAATCGGGTCCGAGTCGGTCAGGCACCGACTCACGATTAATCGGTGCGGCGGTGATTAATCAGTGATAAATCGGAAATAAATCGGTTTTTAAAATTTAATATAATATATTTCTAAATATTATTTATAAATACTCCAAACATATGTAAAAAGATATTTAAACATAGTTATATCTCCATCATGTATATATCCTAATAACATAATAAAAGTTTAATAATCATAAGATCATAATACATAAATATCCTTATAAAATATAAATAAAAAAACAATTTTTTTGAATTTACATTTATTCTTGAACATTCGTGGCATACATCATTAGTTCTTTAACAATAACAATTAACATAAACAAAATAAGGCATAAACTCATATTTTCTTTTATTAAAATCCAACTTTTATATTGAATTATAAAAAAAAATTAAAAAAAAAAAAAAAAACCGATTTTTAACCGATTTTTGACCGATTTTTTGCCACCGAGTTTGACCCGCCTTAAAGGTTTGACCGCCTCAGACCGCCTCGGACCGACTTAGACCGCCTCGGACCGACTCAGACCGCCTAAAACCGCCTCACAGGCAAAAAACCGATTTTTCAAACCTTTACACGAAAATCGTAAAGGTTTTGGACCGCCTCGACCGATTTTTAGAACACTGATAATAAATGAGACAACCAAGCAAATAGACTATTTCGAATCACAATGGCATGGAGATTGACCTATTTTCAAAAAAAGTCTATTTGCAAAATAGTCAATTTATACCTAGGCAGAATAGTCTTTTTACAGATTGTCTATGTACAAACTACTGCACTATTACCTAAATAGTCTATTAACAGTTAACAAAAACAGTTTAATAATTATTCCAGAACATTCAAGACACCCAAGCAAATAGACTATTGGAATCACAATGGCATGCGATTTTTTTGACCGAGCGAGTACTACATATAAATACCCACTAATTCCATCAAGAATAACAGATTAATAACAATCTTAATGAACTATTTAAACAAACAACTACAATATAGCCATATAATCTACAATTACATAGTTTACAAGGAATTGCTTACAAAATAGTATGTCTGCAGTATACTCAAACACGAATTGCACGTTTTATTTTCAAAGTCATCTGTTCCAAATATATACCAACAAAACTACAAATGTAAGATTGAACTATTTCTATTTTCGCTAATTGCGAAACAACTACTTAACAATTTTAAAAACAGTCTATTAACAGTTAACACAAATAGTCTATTACTATTTTTTTTCTTTTTTCAATTAATAGACTGTTTTCTTTTTTTTCAACTCAAATAGTTGATTCTCTTTTTCCACCTTTTTTTCTTTTTCCTTTTTTTCCAAAAAAATAATTAAATATTTTTCTTACATATATGAAAACACAGATTTTACTTAACAAATGCATCGATTTAAAATTATATTAATTTTCCCATAAATATACTTCAAATAGTCTATTTACCCACGATTAAAATTGTATTAATTTCCCCATAAATATACTTCAAATAGTCTATTTTCCACCAAATCCCACAAATTACAGCAGGAATACAAATTAATTACATGCGTCGGTTAGCCGAATGTCGTTCAATGCTTTCGTCCTACGTTCTCCTGTTCACAAAAACAAAATGTAAAACAAACACATTTGTAGGCTGTGTTTTTTGGTATAATCGAAAAGAGGATATTAATGAACAAGACTATTTCAAGGGGAATACTTACTGCTCCCAGGCGTTGCTTTATTTCCCGATTGCACTGCGTTGGTGTCCATAGCTTCAAGAATTTCACTTTTTTGGGAGTTTCTTCGTTTTTTTTTTACCCAGGGAACAATACAATATGGTTGTATCGCAGATTTTGGTGGGTGAGTGAGTTTAAGAATTTGGCAGATTCAATTTTTCTACTCATATGTTTTGTCACCGGCGTAGTCGTTAGCAAATTTAGGTTTTGCAGTGGGAGTTATGGAATGATTAGGGAGAGCGAGATTTGGGGATAAAATCCAACACGTTTTAGCAGTTTATTTTCCTGATTTCTAGTGATTTTTTTATTAGACATAACGTGGCTTCAAGAAGGCTATTTTCGGGATTAATTAAAGTAGTGGGTTTCCTACCAATATTGAAAATATGGCTGAATCCCCCATCATTAAAAAAACACTAGAGGGGGTTATAACTAATAGTCCCTAAAATAATTGTGCATGTGAAGTCAGAAAGTCCTGTATTTATGTGTATTATTAAATATTAATTACTGCTTTTAATTTTTCTTCCCTTTTAAGATTAATAAGAGTTTGTGCAAAGTTCTTAATTAACACACACGGAAACTCTAAATAAATTAAAAAAATTAAAATCATGTAATTCATTAAGATACTTCAACAGATTCCAACATATAATTAAAGAATAAAGAATGAGAAAAAATAAAAAAAATAGATATGATAAATTCAATAATTACCTTGAGAATTTTTTTTGCTCTGTAAAAGATTTAAACCATATATTCTAAAGATTAATGTAGGTTGGTGGGACTAAAGATTAATTTTAAATAATAGGTGCACTGGATATATAGGTGAATTTTTAGGAATCTTAATTAAACGTGCATTTTTCTGTTAATGAAGAAACTCGCAGCTGAACATATAGGTGCACTGGATAAATCTAATCTCTTGTAAAATAATCTACAAATTATACGAGAACCGTAAATCACACTTAGCTGACCATGTGTACGAGCTCTTACATACATAATAATATATCTAATCCAACAAACTCAATAAACAAACCAAAACAACCTCTTCACACTTCTCCTCCAAACACCAAAACCGTAAATGTAGAAACATAAACAAAACCAAAAAAAAAACAAAAAAAATCTTGTAATAATTAATTTAAGCTCACCTCTTCCATCTCTTAATCACATCCAACAAAATCTCATTCCACGTGTCAATAGGTCCAGGCAAACACCAATGCACGCAGTCATTCGGCACGCGCTCCGGAACCCCGTTCGCAAACGGAAACGGGTTCATGTAAGGCCCGGGGTGTCCGTCGGGCCTCAACACAGCCAACTTACTAATATCCAAAGCTTCGAATTTCAAATCATTTTCACTATTTCCACACCTTCTATTGGCTTCCTCCACTTCCGCCATACCGATTCTCCTCAATTCCTCTTCAACCCCATCAAGAACTATCTCACCTTGTTTGAAAGGCCGAGTCTTCGGGCACGCCCCTAACTTATCCCACTGCCCTTCGAAATGCGCAGGCGAAAAAGTCGTCAAGAAAACCCTAATCCCGTTTCCGTGATTATTATTATTAGACCCTTTTCTCTTGATTATCGAATCAAATGTAGTACTCAACGCCTTGCCAAAGACATCGTAGAATCCGGTTTCGGTGTGGTTTGCGCAGAAATGGCATCCGATTATCGAGCTTCCGTAGTAATAAACGGCCGGGTGCAAATACCAATGCCCTATAGAAAGTACAAGCATGTCAATATGATCCAAATCCGCCGCCCATCGTTCGTCGATGGATTCCAAATGCAACGTGTTGAAGTCTTTTTCGATTGTTCTCTCGACACCTTTGACGAGAAACGGCGACCAGTAAATCGAGAAGGTGACGTTGTGCGACGACACGTGCCATTTCCTGAACTTGTTGTCCTCTCCGCCCGTGTAGAGAAGATCCGGTTTCGAGGAAACGGAAACCATGCAGAGGAGTGATTCGAGCTGGTTTCTTGCTAGGGAATCACCGACGAACGCCACGTGTCTGTTTTTGACGAGATCGAGGAATTTTCTAGGGTTGAATCTGGGGAGGGTGCAGTTTTTAGGGTTCCATTTCCAGTGGAGATAATCTTTGTCGGGTCGGCCGAAAACCATGCAGTTTTGGCCTTGTTTGATTGTGTCGCAGGTTGTCCCATTGTACAGCGGCTCCTGATTATGCGGGACCCATTCTCCATTGCTGTAGTCGCACGTTGCTGCTTGAGGTACGATAGTTTTTCTCAATACTTCTGCAAAAAAAAAAAATGAAATCTTCATATGAATAAATAGATACAGCAATATATGTGTGTGTGTGTGTGTGTATATATATATATATATATATATATATATATATATATATATATATATATATATATATATATATATATATATATATATATATATATATATATATATAGAGAGAGAGAGAGAGAGAGAGAGAGAGAGAGAGAGAGAGAGAGAGAGAGACCTTGGGAATTGGAAGAAGGGGGGATGAAATTAGGGTTAATGGTGTAGGAGAAGGGAAGAGAAAAATAAAAGGGTTTAAAATAAAAGTGAAGGAGGATTAATGGAAGGAAGGCGTACAGAAGATAAGAAAGTAACTTTTTGGAGAGAGAGGAATTTGGTTTCTCTTTGAATGGGTTATTTGATGATCCCATTTTTCACAACTTTAAGCAAGATGAAGAGAGAGAGAGAGAGATGAGAGAGAGAGAGAGAGAGAGAGAGAGAGAGAGAGAGAGAGAGAGAGAGAGAGAGAGAGAGAGAGAGAGAGATGATGAGAGAGAGAGAGAGAGATATTCCTAATTTTCTCTGAAAAAAAGGAGAGAAATTTGTAGGGTGATTGAGTCAAACATGAAAAGTCGTATATACTATATAGAGTATATCTCATTATTATATTATTAATTATTATTATTTATTGGTGGAAAGGAAAAAAGGAAAGCAGTTCTTTACACGTTAAAAAAAATAAAAATAAAAATCTTCACATAAATTAAACATTATTGTATTTGTTCATCCTACAAATATATAGATCTTATTTTGTGCTTGATTTCATCGATAAATAATTAAACATCATGAATTAATTCTTTCCTTTTGAAGAATCTATAAGAAAAATAATTCAGTTCTCATTTTTTTTAATAACGAAATTGATGTCGTTTTTCATATTTGTTACTCCATCCGTTCCTAAATGGGTGTCGTTTTTCACCTTGGTACAAATTTTAAGAATCTCAATAAATATGTCTTGATTTTAGGAAAATAAATATTGATGGACCAAAATACTCTTGTTTATTAATTAATGCAGGAAGAGTGCTATAGATTTAATAATGTTAAAATTGAAAAATAAGCTATTAATGCAGCATTGGAATTGTAAAGTGACATATAATATGGAACAAAAAAAATTCTCAAAAGAGACAGATATTATGGAACAGATGAGCAGTTAGTACTTAGCAGTACTACAACTATTGTGTGTTTGTATTAATTAATTGGGATAATTAGCAAGAACCCCTCATCTAGGTAAATGAGTTAAGAAAACACCCCTTCCAAAAATAATTAGAGAAAACCCCCTTACCTAATATTCCACTCAAGTGATATTTTCATAATTCCAAAACTACCCTTAATTGTCTACTATACTCTTTCAAACCCTAATCTTATTTTCTCTTCTCTCCCGTCTCTTCTTTCCCCGTCCATTCTCTGTTTTTTTTTCTCCATTTTATTTCTCTCTCAATTCTTAGATTACTCTCTCTTGATCGGAAGATGAAGAACCATCCGGAACGGAACAACGATGCTAATTTCGTTGAAGCCATTGTCGTCGGTGCTGTCTCCTTCGCCGTCGCTGACGAAGTCGGGTCGGGGTCCTCGTCGGCAGATCTTAACAAAGTCGGGTCGTCGTCGGATTTTTGATGGGTGGTGGTTCTGATTTGGTTGGTGGTGCGAGTTGTGATTTTATTTATTTATTTGTAATTAAAAAACCATCATAATATCAAAGTAAGGTGATGATGTGTGTTGTGACGGCGGTGTGGTGACGATGGTGAGGCATATTTAGGGTTTTTTTGTGGATTGAACGGATGAAGGCGCGTGTAGAGAATTTCGCGCAGGCTGTTACCTTAATCGACTATGTACATGTTCATAGTCGATTAAGCTAATCGACTATGCTCTGGTAGTCGATTAAGGTTCATCGACTCCAATTTTTTTTATTTTTTTTGGATTTTTTGTTTTGCTTTCAATTGTATAAATCATTTATAATATTTGTATATTTTTTTGTTTTTGTTATACATAGTTGATTTTGTATTTTTTTCGCAGTTGTGATTTGTTACTTTTAGTAGCATCTTAATCGACTATGCTTCACATCATAGTCGATTACTATAACTGATATAAAACAAAAATTAAAAACAAAAAAAAATTAAATAATTAAATAATTTCCTTAATCGACTATGAAGCATAGTCGATTAAGGCTAATCGACTATGCTTCATAGTCGATTAAGGAAGATACATAAAAGACGGAAGAAAAAAAACGGAAAAAAAAAAAGAAAAAAAAATCGTTGAGCGTGACCCAGTGATGATGTGGCGGGTGGGGGCAAAGCTGGAAAGCATAATGGCTGAAAATGGGTTTGGACTTTTCTCAAATGGACTAAAATATTTTGGGCCTCCCTCAATTAAAAATAATAATGAGGGGTTTTCTCAAAGAGCCCCTAATTAATTATTGATTGTAATAATGTATGTTGTCACCAATATCCACGCCTTCTTCAACTAGCAAAATACAACCAAATGATTTAGTTTATATAGTAAATTGGCAAGTACTTTCTTATGTGAATTATATATATTACATATTTTATATGTGGATTTGGAGTCACTTTATTGTAAAGATTCGATACATGGTGTAAATGAGCTGAGTCGGCTCGTTAAAGCTCGAACTTCGACTTGCGAGTTTGAGTTTTCTGATGAGTCGAACCAGAACTCATTCTTAGTTGAACCAGAACCAGAACAATAAATTCATATAAATAATTAAAACAATAAGTTACATGTCACCTTTTTTATTATAATTTATAACAATAAATTCTAATAATATTAATAAAAAAAAAAACACAAAATGGGCTCAATTTTATTAAATTTCCAAAGCCCAATTAAATATATATTTGGATCCAAATTTCAGATTCCAGATCCTTGACTCCGGTCCTCCCCACTGACCCAATATACAAAACTCTAAAGTCGCAGTACCGAGAAACCGCGCTTTTTCAGAAACTGCAGCAACACGACTTAAGTGTTATTTTTTCTTTTTCTTTTTTTCCCCCAAAAAAAATAAAAATAAAACTTGGAAAAAAGAGAGAAAATCAAAAACTCGTGCAGCAATCAATATGAGTACAGCGGCCATGGAAGCTCAATTTCACGGCGAGGAATTCGCCGTCGGCTGCGTACTATCAATCAAAACCACCCTCGGCGAGGAATTTCAAGCCCAAGTCATTGCCTTCGACCGCCCCTCCAACCTCCTCATTCTTCATATCCTTGCTCTAAATTCATCTATTTTTTTCTCTGTCTAGTTTTTGTTCTTCTGTTAATTTTCGAATTCTGGTTTGCATTATTTGTTTTGTTATTGGTGAATTCCTTAACTTTGAAGCTTGGAAATGAACAAGAAGGGGCGAAATCTGGGGGAGGAGCGAGAAAGGATATTAGGTTAATTAAGGCGAATTACATCAAGGAATTCAGCTATTTAGGTCAAGGCGATGATCCACTTGATGTGAAGAGGTGTTTCCTTGATCTCAACTCTCTTCAAGCTAGAGAAGAGTCTGCTATTAGGTTTAACTCCCAAACCTTTAATTTTGTTTTTCCAATTTTTTATTTTATTTATTTAGGTTGTGAATTATCTCTCTTGAACTTGTTTATTTGGTTGTGAATCTCAGACAAGCGGAGGCCGACGCAGAGAGGATTGGGGTTGGTGTTACATCAGAGGCGCAGAGTCTTTTCGATGCTCTCTCGAAAACGTAATGTGTCTCTTTTACCCCCCCCCCCCCCCCCCCCCCCCCCCCCCCCCCCCTCGATTATTAAGCGTTGCGTTTTCTTGAATTTCGATTGAAATTTCTTAGTGCATTGCTTTTATGGAGTAGTTTTGCGTAGTTAAAATACCTACCCTGCTTTTTCCGTAATTGGATTTTCGCAACCGTATAAGATTCTTATTAATAGTTCAATTAGACGAAGAGATTGCTGTAAAATGTTTAGCTAAATTAAGATGTAAAGATGGGATAATTAGTTCGAAATGAAGAGAAAGGACTTAAAATATAGGTCTTGTTCATTGCTGATTGGTACTGGCTTGTTCGATTGTTGTGATTATCGAGCGAGAGTTGCACTTTGTGTTATAATTATTTAAGCAATTTTTCTCATGGCTTCGACTTGATCTAGATATGGTTTGAATAGTACTCGATTTGTTCACATTGTTACACGCTTTTGCCCGTGTACGAGAATTTGGTTTACGATAATCGCATAACTGAACAATGCTGTCCAATCTAGTGAGACCAGCCAATGACGATTATTAACTATTTGGGGCCGATTGAATATGTTTTTAACTTCAAGTTGGTACTTTTTGGGACATAGATGCAATAAGAAATGTTATTCTAGTACAGTAAGTAATTGGACTGGATTGCCCTTAGACGAAGATTGCTTAAGCCTCAAGTTACCAACTAGTTCGTAATTTATTGCACTGGTGTTTTGCTTGCCTGCTCTATTTGCTGAATATGCGTGCCGAAATATTGTTTTTTTTTGTGCTCTTGTTTATGTTTGTGCGTGTATGTAGAGACAATATCTACTTAAATATGTGTACATCAAGATTCGTGGCATCGGAAAAGAACGGTGAATCGGTTATTAACTTCACTGAAATTTCGCTAGTGTGATGCTGAATTAGGTGTACTATTATTAATTATAAGAGCGAATGATGTAATAAATATATTGATGCAATAGATTACATAAACAGGCTACCAGTTCGTTGGGACAAAAGCACCATAGTTGTAATGAACGAGGTGCGTGTTAGCAGCCCTTATCTCCCTGAATCTGTTCTCGGAGGTACTCCTGCTGCCAATGATCGTGTCCGAAAAGTGGTAAGATTCTTTGCAAATTTAAAATAAAAATAAATAATAAACTAATAAATAAAATTGCTGATTTTTTTATTTTTATTTCTTTCTTAATGTTACTTGGTGGGTTCAGCTGGAGTTTGAGAAGAAGAGGTTGCAATCTCGCTACGGTGGTCTGTGATGGCGTAAAAGCTTATGACTTTTCCTTACGCAAATTTCTGATTTCTTTACGTGAAAGAGTGTTAGAGATATGTATGGGAAAGAACGAATGGCCTTTTGAGTTTGTAACGAACCTCAATGGACTAGTAAGTTCTATCGAGATTTGTCGGATTTTCTTAATTTTTATGGAAAATTATGAAGATTTATTATGGTTCTTGTTTCTCTTGAGTTATTTGTGCCTGAAATAATCAACCAACATTTTCATTACATCATGGTGAAGACAGTGTTAATTTTTCATATCATGTGTGTGTGTGTGTGTGTGTGTGTGTGTGTGTGTGTGTGTTTTCTTGAACCTTCATATTCGGCTATATTCTTTTTGGGTAAATAGCACTTGCCCCCCTTTGGTTTGAACTTTGTGCAACAGTATCCCTTGTATTTTCAATATAGCACATGAACCCTTGTATTTTAATATAAGCACATAACCCCCTTGTACTTTCAAAAAAATTCTATTCCTAATGAACATGATTATTTACCAAGTGAATACCATATGGGGGTTATGTGCTTATAATAAAAGTATAAGGGGTTATGTGTACAAAGTTCAAACTATAGGGGAGTCATATGCTTATATTGAAAGTAAAAGAGGCTTATGTGCACAAAGCTCAAACTACAGGGGCTTAAGTGCTATTTTCGCTACATTTTTATACGGGGTCATTCGAATTTTTTTCTTCCGAGTTATTTTCAGAAATTCAGCCTTCCTCTTAATGGGCTTTAGTCCGAAATATATGGGGCAAGTTGTTAATCTTTGCAAATTAATGGGCTAAAACCAAATGGTGTGGGCCTCAAATCAAGATCACCACCCTTTTCATTAATATTTAATATTAAAAGTTCTATATACTGTTGATTTATATATTTTTTTTTTACAATATTTAGTGGAATAATAATTCAAATTTTTTTTTTAAATGTAAAGAGGAAAGTGGCAACTTTGTTTGCAGCAGCCCACAAGAAATTAAATTTCAATTATTTCAGCTTGTTTGAATTTTTATTGAAATTTTAAAAATTAATTTTGAGCATTCGAAGTCCCTCAAACGAGAGAAAATATTCGAATTTGTTTTGTTCTGTTAATGAACTAATTTCAAACATAGTTCTAATTTCAAACATAGTTCTTGCGATATACGAGGGGTCGAGTATCGAGTAATTTAATTTACTTTTTCACCCCTCGGCCTACTGAAATTATGAAACAACATATAGTATCAAAATTCATTGGGCAAATTACAGTCACCTCCTTGAGGTAAGATCAAATCACGAAACAATCCCTCTTGTTTTGGTAATTACAACTACCCCTCAACTATGCATTTTTTTACGGAAAACCCCCCCTTATCCAGTAGGTAAATTTGACACCGTAAAGGTGGACGTGTAAGATAATACATAGTTGAGGAGGTGATTGTAATTTCTCAAATAAAAAGTGATTTTTTTTTCTTTTATCTTAAGAGGGTTGCTCGTAATTTTCCCAAACAAACAAATTCACGCCCGAAATCAAAATCACATATACAAAAAAAAGGAGGGAGGCAAAATAAATGGCGAACATGAAAAAGACAGTTTGCCCACACTATTTTATGTTAAGGGAAAGTTGAAATTTGATACAAACTATCAAACTTTACTGTCTGCAAATATTCAGGCAACCATGCAAATTTCACATGAAAATCATCTTCGATTCCTCGTTATTTAGGAACCACAAAAGGCATCGTGTCACCTCCTCATTGGCTGCTTTCATAGTCATGTTCCTGCCAAGATTCCAAATTTTCCTTTTTTATGTTTAACGTTGATTTGCATGGAATTGTTATATCACTGTCAATTATATAGTGGAAAGTGCACACAAGAAAAAAAAAAAAAAAAAAATGAAGAAAGAAAAAGTTTAGGTTCTTCCATAATTAATTCGTGCAATTTTGCCCTTCGTGCAACATATGTAGGAAAAAATTAGGTGTAAAATGTTGTCTAGAAGTGGCATTTGTGTAATTTTGAGGGGTGAAAGTGTTGAAAAGGGTTGTCGAATTGTCCCATGCTTTTACCTTTTTCTTGTCTGTGATTTGGTAGAATATATATATGTTCTATCTTTCTTTCTATTGATAGGAAATGTGACTAATATTTAGAATATAAATAATATGGAAAACATTTTACTTAAATTTAATTTAGTTAGGAAGTGTTACTATCTGAAGTGCCATATCATATATATCTAAGTGTAATATATGCATTATTATGCTTAACTTCGTATACTCGATATGACGATTTAGGGTTTTCGGCTAATTTGTTAGGTAGAGTCAGCCCGCATCACCGACGCGTCGTGCATTACCAAATGATGCAAAACTCGTGATTTATATTGACATTGACAATAACTCATACCCACACAAAGCTCGTTTCCAAAATCTACGGTTGAATATTGGGAATATAGTTACGTCTCGGTGGTTTGTGAAATGTATCTTATGTATTTCTCTACGGATTATATTGTTACCTTCTCTCTACGGATTATGTTATTACTTTCTATGTATTTCTATTCTCATTATTTAAGTTCTTATATATTTCCGCATTAATCAAACCAAATAGCTAGATTAAATAAGCCATTTTGCGGCACGTTACATAATTTAGTGATTACTAATGCAAATTGCAATACTTGAGTTCACAAACTTTGTCAGTGTATAATAGCTAAATGTATAGTTAGCTAACTTACCTAACTAGAAGGACCACAGCCCAATTCATGCCCCCCTTCACACCTAACTTTAATTAATTTGGATCCTAATTAGTTATTATAGTATTTTATTTTATTTTTTAATAAAAAATATAGTATTTTTAATATAATGATAATATAAATCTTTTTTTCTGGGCATGTTAGTGAAATTTTACTTTATTAAAAGAAATTGGGCAAATCACAATCTTTACTATCTTTTTTCTCGAGCTGATCGCCTGCAACATACTCATTACAAAGTAATCACAAATAATTATTTCTAAATCAATAGATAATCATATCTTGGTCAAAGACAAATCAAAGACCAAAACTCCATAATATGATAAAAGTGGTATATTTCACGGACTACGGGATGCTACGCCCAGTGAAAAACTTCAGGTAGTTTTCAACTATAAATTTATACAAACAACTATACACTAAACACGTATGCACATATGTGTAAGTGTTATTATATGTAGATCAACTGTGCAGAATCACCCGGTGTATAATATTCAAACTTGTTGTCCTCTTCTTTTCAATAATGGCTTACATTAACTCCAAAAAGCATTTGAATTTATTAATCTTTATATATTAATATATTTTAATTTTAGTTTGAACATTCTTTAAGATACACTGAACCAGTGCCTATGTTTCCTTCTATTAAGAAAGAATATAAGGAAAGCTACTCTGAAAACCCATTTCAAAATTAGGTTCAGATGTGTAAACCATAAATCAGTTTTTTTTTTTTTTTTTTTTTTTTTTTTTTTTAACTTGGAAAAAACAAACAAGTCATAAATAACAACAAATTAAAAGCTGTCCGAATAGTAGAAAACTGAGGCTATCAGCATTAAATATTAAAATGGCGAGTTGGGAAGATTTAATTAAATAAAAATAGATTGTTGTCCCAATTAGTTAAGGCCATGTTTGAATAGAAATAATAGTCCAATTCATCATTTATTGTTTTTTGGAACTTAGATCTCCAACACCTCACATGGCTTACACAAGCTGACATTTAATTGTTTAGATAGGTGTATGTTTGGACAATGTGGTTTTTTTTTTCTTTCTTTGTAATTAAGGTAAAAGAAATCTCAATTTCAAAAGACAAAGATCTTTCTTAAGATTTAATAATTCTTGTTATAATCAGATTTAGGTTACAGTCTCTGCACACAATCGAACATGTAAATTAACGCGGAATTGGATAAAATTTCCTCAAAAATATTTTGTATGGTTAACTGTCTGATCGAATGTTTTGGATTTGCTAAGAGTCTATCGGACAGCTTAGACTGAAAATAGACAGCTTAGATTGTCCCGATGCGAAAATAATTGTCATGGTTTGAAAGGTACTAGTGCCCAATGGTGTTTAGCAAATTGTCACTCAAATTAATTAGGTTATGGATCAAATTAATTTGAATTATATTATATTGTATTCTATTAATTCTCGTGAAATATTTGATTCTTTGTATTAGAGATAATATTAAAATTGTTAAAATATGGTATTGAATGTGAATTTTCAATAATATCCATATTTTAAGAATAATAGTACCCTAATTTATCTCATTTTTAGGGATAATATTGTCATTTTCTTTTTAGTAACTACCCACGAAAAAATATTGATGTACGGTAATTTTATTGAATAGCTTTTAATTGCAAACGTGAATTAGTTTGAATCATGCCAAACGAACCGAATATGTTACTAACTTTTACTATTTAGTCAATACGACGAAAAATGAAGGTCTTTAACTTATAAGTTATAACAAGTAAGAGCAAATGTTTGAATCTTGCTTTGCGTTTAAGCTTTCTTAAGTTGGTTTTCCACATTATATTTGTAATTAAATATAAGTTAATTAAGATTAGCTTGCAATAATTATCCCACCACTCCCCACACACTACACATAAAAAGAAGCATTGTTAGTGCATGTTAATAAAGTGAAACTCCTTAATCATGCTTAATATTTTATTGAAGCATCTTAATTAGTAGAAATCTGAAATGCTTATAGATGCCACTTTTTGATTTTATGACAGATCCCCACTTCAATTAACATAGTATTATAACATTTAAGGAACAAAAATCCAAGATTAAAAGAAGGAGAAAATATTCTTTGCTCTCTAATTTCAATATGGCTGCTCTTTTTTTTTTTTTTTTTTAATTATTATCATTATTATAAGATTGGCTATTAAATAATCCATATGCCATTAGAGATGGTTCCCTTGACCTACAATTGAACAATAATTTATTTTGTGTAATTTACTAAAATATTTAAATAACTAAATTTCTCATAAAACAGTTGACCTGATGTTAACTAAATAACAGGCAGATGTGTACTCTAAATCTGATTTATACGGCAACATGTAAATACTTATTAGACTGACAATATAATTATTTTGCCGGTTGTAAACTTACATTTGTAAAAAAAACTTTATAAAATTTTATTAATTTAGCGAAATGTTAAAGTATTTTTTACCGAGTTGAGATCGAAAGAAATTATTATTTAAACGAGATTATTAATTTATCGAGATTCTACTGTTCATGTCTTAATTATGTCATCATATATTTATATTAATACTAGGACACATAAATCTGAATCTTGACCAACCAAGATCACCACCTTTGATGGCAAGCCACGTGGCAGTCTCTGATCGAAAACCCCTGCCGGCCCCCTTAAGCTGTGACACTGAAAAATAAACAAAAGTTTCATTTCATGCATATAAAATATATAGCACTTGTACCATCATGTATAAATAATTGTATAAAAATACCACTAATCCAAAATTAATAATACATTGTCGTCACTAACAAATCAATAATGCAAAAATTAAAAAAATAATTTTAAAAAAAAATAATTAAATAAATGGAGCATTTTAAACCATATAAGTTGGTTGAGAAGGCGAAAACAGAAAAGGGACCATTGATATTTATCCTCTCACACAATTCCTTCTTTCCTAGTTTCTTCCCTTGTCTATTTCATAACTAATTCATCATCTTCTTCTTCACAAAACATTCCCAACAGAAAAAAAAAAACCAGCACCTGTCTGTGTGTGTGTGTGTGTGTGAGAGAGAGAGAGAGAGAGAGGGGTATTTTAGAGAGAGAAAAAATGGGGAATTGCCAAGCAGTAGATGCAGCAGCACTGGTAATACAACATCCCAGTGGGAAACAAGAGAGGATGTATTGGTCTATAGCAGCGAGTGAGGTGATGAAGATGAATCCAGGCCACTACGTTTCTCTCATAATTCCGTTACCGATTTCCGACAACGGTGAGCAGAATTCGGACAATAACAAGACAACCGTCAGATACACTCGTGTTAAGCTTCTCCGGCCAAGTGATACCCTTGTTCTTGGCCGGGCCTACCGCCTCGTCACCACTCAAGGTTCGACTTTTTTTCTTTTTTTTTTTTTGCATGTTCACAATTTTTTATTTTTTTTGTGGGATTTTGATTTTGATCTGGGATTTTTTTTGCAGAGGTTATGAAAGTGCTTAAAGCAAAGAAGCATGCGAAAATGAAGAAAAACCAGTTGGAATCAGTTGAAAATTTACCGATGAATTCCGAGTCCGAGGCTGGAGATTCTGCAGTAGAGAAGAACAATCAGGTAAATCTTCGGCCATTTTCTCGTGTTCTGCAAAAATTGAAGGCAAAGATTGCAAATAATAATATTCTATAATCAAGAGAGTCTTTAAAGATGACTATACTAAGTGTAGATTAGCAATAATCAGACAGTTATCAGGGAAGACAAAATTAAGTAATTCTGACAATGAATGATTATCTTCTTCAACAGATGCAAATTTTTAAAAAAAATGTTATATTAATCATTTAAAAGATCATTTTCTTGTACATCATACTAAACAAGAAAATCGATAATTTTTTTCCAGGCCACAAGACGTGAGAGACATCAGCAGAGATCAAGATCGACGAATTCTGCCATAGGAAGGTCCAAATCATGGCGGCCGTCTTTACAGAGCATTTCAGAGTCTTGAATCTGATAAAAGTCAAAACGAAAAATTTGCCTGTCGGAAAATTCGGAAAACATCGATTAATAATTCCTTTTGTGTATATAGCATCAACAGAAAAGATTGGCAAAGTAGAGTCTCCCTCTCTCTCTCTCTATCTCTCTCTCTCTTGAGTCTTGACCGATACAGTTTTTCAAGTGAAATTTCAATATCCGAAACACATATTTCCTCCACATTATCAAATGGATGAAATAAACTGAAGAAAATATGTTTACATCATTTGCGTAATTTGGAGTTCCAATCCTCCCAATCTTGATCGACGTGATTTTGGGCCCACAATAACGAAGCTCGAGTAGCTAAAGGTGCTCCAGGGAGATTTTTCTCGTTTAGTGCTATCATCATATTGGAGAAAGGCTCGATCACTAATGTTCCAGGTCCTCCATAATCTTTATGCATGAATTCACTGAATATCTGATATCACAAAAGCAAGTCGAGTGTTAATAAACCGGCCGGATTTCATACAAATTAATGTCCGTTCAACTATTTTGTTTACCAGTTTAAAAGTACCGAGCATTTTAGATGTTTTTCGATTAAAATGCCAGAGCAGAAAAGGTCAAACACAAGATGTTTCCGTAGTCATAACTCATAGATGTATTTCTTTTAGAGTCACCAATTTTACAGTATTATGAAATCGGCAAGACGATGAGCAGACGATCCACCAATTGGTTTGAAACTAACCAAATCGGCAAGAACATTTCATCTAAAGCATAAATACATGAACGAAACTTCATCATGCAGCCAAATGAAGCAACGTTCATTTGAATTAAAATTTCATCTGGAAATCTACTATTACAATTTAACCAAAATTCCATAAAAATCCATACCTGAATACAATAGTAAAGCATACAGCTCACAAATGGTAAATATATAAATAAATTAATTATTTAATTAATTAATTAATTAACAGATAAGCCATAGATATTACCTCTGCACACACACTAACCACCGTTCGAATATCACTACCGAATGTTTCCTTCTCCTTTGAAAGTTCCTTCAGCAATTCAACTTTGAATCTCTGCGTCTCCTTTAATTATTTTCAAATAAAACAAAATATAAATTAATTAATGGAAACAAAATTATTATTGTAAACAATCCAAACCTAAATTGGGGAAAAAATTCACATAGCGGCTTACAACTGCTGCAAAATCAGGAGCTGGACCAGGGTAGACGAACTTCTGACCTAGGACTGAATTCGGAGCTTTCGGAGAAATTCTCGCCGTGAAAAATGTCGGTGGCGCGTGCTGTACGAAGAAGGCGGTGCGCAGGATAGAGCCGCCGGAGATTGAGGTTTGGGCGGGAATCGCCGTTGGTGGGAAGAGGATTGGGTTGCAGAGTGACGCCATTTGGTTAGCTAATGTGCGCCGGACTTGGTGAGATATGTATTTAGTATTTACTCAACCACTGGATTGGGCCTATTTATAATAAATATAAGTTCCTTTAATTATTTGGGCCAATATTTACTATATATAAATTAATTAATTGGACCGGATTTCACCTAAGGCCCATTATTATTTTTAATTTCAATTTCTAGAGATAAAAAATAATATTATATCACTAATTGGCGGTTATGCCCAAAAAGTATTTGCTACGGTTACTTACTAATATTGTATAAAAAAAAAAAAAAAAAAGGAAACAGAGCCGATCCTGACATTTTTCGTGTCCTAAATGAATTTCAAAGATACAGCCCTCGTTTGTTTTAATATTATTTAATTTAGATTTTTTTAATAAATTTATTGTTTAATTTAATATATATATTAAAAAAATTATTATTTGGGGTAATTCGATTTCATACAGTGATAAAACAGCAAAAAAAATGTGCACAAATTGGTGGTACTAAACCTAAAGTGTACTATAAGTCGTTACGTATGTGAATGTGTACTTAGGTAAAATAATTGAATGGGGCATACATAATTCATAATGCAACTGTGTAGTCAATGTTTGGCATCTGCAGCAAGAGGCCAGTTATCTCTGTGTACCGGTCCAACTATTCAGAAGTTCAGTACATGGACCGACCAAACATGGCCTTAATAATTAATGATGCAAACTTGGAAACGTTAGTTTTGTGTGTCTGAAATCTAGTGAAGACGAGACAGTTAATGGGGTCAGCTTACTGATTAATTAATTAATTAATTAATTAATTAATTAATTAATTAAACGAGTCTTTTATTGCCTGAGGGGCCAATATTGTAATTATTTAATAAATAATTAGAAGTTTTTTTTTTAATATTCAATATTATTTAAATAAAAACAAATGGCAAGGCTACAAATTCTTCAATTGTACAATTCACATGCATTTGTGCAGACCCCCGGGAATATGGGGTCGGATAAATTTATTGATGCTTGATTTTATTAAAAAAACAAATTACAAATAAATAAATAAATAAAATAAGAATCATACAAAATTATTGACAAACATGCAGACGTATATATATAATGCTATTAATTATCTGCATTTTTTACTCATGCAAATATAAATTTCTGATAATCTTCACAATACATGATTCGGAGCTGTGGCGAAACTTTTCGCCCAGATATTATTGAACGTGATTCGTTGAATCAATTCGTGGCAACTCATAATTTCATCCTGCAAATTAATTAAAATGAATTTATATATATATTAACATAATCTAATTTAGTAATTTAAAGTGATTTTATTTAATTTAATTCTTACTTTGTTTATTAGTCCATCACACCATGACTCAGTATGTTGACCAGCAGTAATGGAAGAAAACTTTGGCAGATAATTTGCTGCACAAATTATTACAGCAGCAGCTAAGCAAGATGGCCTACACTCAAGGAAGCTTCTCTCTGTTTATAAATAAAATTAAAATTAAAAATATAATAAAATATGATGACGTGTCTCCAAAATAATCAAAATAGTACCTTGATTGGTTGAGAGAATAATTTCAGTTGCCCTTGATGAAATGAAATCCGTATAATTTCCGGTTGGATCAATTTTGTGCGCGAAGAATCTGAGATAACAAAATGGAGTAATCGAACGTAGTTTCCAGTCCAAGACTCTTAGAACAAGAAGTTCCATTCTTTGGATAGTTCTTGCTTCAAAAATAAATTTTGCATCTTCAACCTAATAATTATAATTAATAAAAAAAAATCATTAGAAATCTTATAATATATGTTGATTTTGAAGTAATATATACACTTTAATTAATAATTAAATATTATTAATTATATATACTTGAAGATTGAAAAGAAGAGGAACAAGAGGCTCTTCCATCTTAGCAGCCAATGACAAGCATGCTACGGACAATAGTTGCAGTGGCCATCCATTTATTTTCTGCAATAAAATTAATTAATTGTGACATAATATTTAATATTAAAATAAAACATTATATTAAAATGAATTAGTTGTATTAATTAGTTCAATTAAAGATATGTATAATATAGTATTTTATTTGTACAATTTATAAAAAAAATGGTGTTAATAATTCATTTGATCATACAACTACCACCCTTTATTGTAACACCAAATATTTAAATTATATTTAATGAACTTTAATTAAGTGGGTAAAGTGAACGTCTATATATGAAATGATTAATAAATGGAAAATTTTATTTTATTTTTGGTGCAAATTAATAAATGGAAAATAAAATGTTAAATGACAGACGATTTAACGTGTAGACTTGACGGTGACGGGGGAATCTTACTTACAGGCAAGTGATGTGAGTGAAGAAAACGATCAAAGTAGTTGACGGAGAGATACGCCGTTAGTGGCTGAAAACCGTAATATCGTTGCACCTGCATAATAGAAAGAAAGCAGCCACTCTAGCTAATTTGCGCCTGTGTTTTTATATCTGAAGTAATTATCTAACTTGCGCAGAGAGGAATATACCTTTAGAATCCATGCAACAGATTCCGTTCTTACAGACGCGTCGATCGGCCGGCGTTGATGATGATCGGAGCGAGAACTACTGATTCGGAACAGATCTCTCTCGTCTTCTAAAAGTCCGGCAATGGCTTCCTCCACGTCCGGCGGCCGGGATTCGAGGTCCGACGAATATTCAGGCGAGTAGTCTCCTCCGCCGGAGAAGCACTCGGATGAGCACGAAAATGACATGTCGAATTTGACCGCCAGCCGTTCACCTCCTCATTCTCTTCCGATCATCACTCATTTATGTATATTTCGGATTCGCCAGAGTTTGGACTGAATATACGCCGGTAAAACTGGAGTGAAGAGAGAGTGTTGCGAATCAGAGTGGGAATGGGGACTGTAGGTTTTGTTCTGTTTAGGTTCACTTCTATATATATATACGGGTATTTATTTATTTATATAAAAAAATATAGGGGCCTTAAGATATAGGTCTCTGTTGACAAAATTTATTAGAATTAAATGATAAGTCTAAGTAAATATTTGTTTCACATACTTTATAAATTTTATCCCAAAAATACTCTCCACACACAAAGTATGAAATTTGCATCAAGTAATATTTAAACTGCGTTTATCATTTTTTATTATGCACTTAACATTTCATTTTGCATCGAAAATTTCATATGAATTATTATTTTTTTATTATTCATTTTCGTATTTTTTCAGTATTTTAGGAATCTATTCTTTTCCATTCTTTTCTACGTAATTTGAAAATTATGAATTTAAAAAAAAATGTATAGATACCCATGGAAACTGTAGTAATTCATAGTAACCTGGAGTAAACCATAAACATCTCTGATAGCATATTTTTGAAACCCTAGCATCTTCTCTTAACCCTAGCCGCTAGACACCCATAGTAACCCATAGACATCAAATCGAAAAACCCTAAATCCATCCCACCAAACCTTAGATCCACCCACCAAACCTTAGATCTGTAACGCCAAAGACCACCCACCCCCATCCACGCCACTAAGGATACCACCCACCCCACTCACGCCGCCATCACCTTCGCCCAGCATCACCGCACCACCAACACCATTCTCGAACTCCGAGCACCGCCGTTGGCCAGCATCACCCTCGAACTCCAAGCGCCGCGGACCACAACAGTTCATCCCATCGTCGTCGCTTACTTACCTTGATAACTACCTTTCCCATGCCGCCGCCTCCACCGCCGTGGTCGCCATAGCCACCACCTTCTTCAAGCATGGAATGGTGGCGAGAGAGAGTGAGATTGAGCGAGAGCCAGAGAAAACGAGACAAAGAGAGAAGAAGAAGAAGAAGAAGAAGAAGAAGAAGAAGAAGAATAGATCTGACGGAGAAACGTAAATAATTAATTTATAAGATTTAGAGTATAATGGTAAGACAGGGATTAATTTTTTTATAAGGATGCCAGACATATATTATTTCAAATTATGAATTTAATTAAAAAAATGGATTTAAACTTGCCATGTAGTTCAAATTATATATTTTTTAGGGGCCCGTAGCATATTAACCCAAAAATATAACTATTTAGTTTTTTTTTTTTTTTTATATTTGTTTATAGTTTTGTATGTTCATCATATTTATTTGTTTATAATTATGACTAAAGTGGAACTAAATGTGAAGAGCGTTTGGTAGCCAGAATTTCAAATCTTTAATTATTGGTAAACGTAGAATTAATAAATGCAGATTAAGGATTGTTACGTGTCAATGGAAGTAGACAAGGCCACAGGTTGGGTCCGGGTCCAACTTTTAGGGGACCCGAAACCAGCCCGTGGGGAGGTGGGTCCACTCGGGTTCCCCGGGTCTGGGCTAGTTCCGGAGTGGGTCTGGGTCCAAACCCATTTTTTTTTTTACTATTTTTACATATATTTAAAAAAAATGAAAAAAAGATGAGCTAAATTGATGTCATCCAATAAATAATCTTGTATTAATTTGAGCAAGTTGAATAAATCAAACCAAAGAAAAGAAAGACTGAAAGAGTTGATCTTAAGAAGCAAATACATTAATAAGCAAATAAAAAATATCAGCAGAGACTAATAATAGTAGGAGTACTCACAGAGGAGTATTTCTCCATTTGAATGCAAATCGAAATTCCAACCCCGATTTAAGGTCCGACAAAGTTAACGGACGCCATTCTTCTCGAATGTCCACTCTCGTCTCGAAGCTTACTTCCTCCAAATCTCGAAACAACAACTGCATGTGCTCGTTTCCACTTTCTCTCTTCATTAGAAACTTCCTTAGAAACCTCACCGATTTTATCTCGTATCCGTAAATGTTTCTTGGACGACAAATAAAAAACATATAAACTACAAGACGAGAATCCATCTTTAAGCTCTCAACAATAGGTCTATTATCAACATTCTCTCCTACCGTAACGTGTTTGTTTATCCTGCCGTGTTGATCGATTGCCAGAGAAATCTCGGAGTGGCGTAATGAATTGAGCAGTTCATGTAGCTCGAGGAACCACGTCAAACCGTTATAGTCTAGGTATATCTCCGACTTCCACTCGCTGGAAGTTTCTGCAAAAGAGATGGTCGGGACTTTGAGCCCGTGATATGCAAAATACAGTATGTTTGGGGCGTTAATAAATAGCTTGGTTTTTTCGATTCCGGGGCAATGGTATATAGTCAAGCGTTTGAGACATGGGAATATAGTCGACGAAAAGCGGTCCCACGGCGATGATCTCACGTACTGCATACATAAAGAATCGAGGTTACGAAAATCCGCTCCTTTGTGGTACGAAAAATTACTAAAGCAAAGTTGGACGGTCTCGAGAGATGGTGGGTGGAGTTCGAAGCTACAATGCTGGTCGTTCTCTCTCTCGTACAGCTGCAAAAACAAGTACTTGAGATTGTGAAGATGATTCAAATTAACTGCGCGTACCCTCCAAGAATTTCCTTCGACTTTTAGGTTTTCGACCAAAGGACAACCTAGGGTTATCTTCTGCAAGATCTCGTCTTCGATGTAGACATGTTCGAGACAGAGTGATGTTAAATGCTTCCACGGTAGTATCCTTTCCATAGTCTCTCTGTCCAACACGAAGTTATCCAAATGCAAATCTTGGAGTGATTCGGCTCCAAAGACTACGGGTGGCAGTTTAAGAGGTTGTGCACGATATACATGCGCACGATCCGTGTACGCGGAAAGCCGGAACTTCTTCAGACCTATAACTGTGAGTAACGGGACCCACTTTTGAAGGTAAGAACCCGATGTGTGATCGAGATCCGGATCGTCTAGAGATATTGAAAGGTGAAATTCGTCCAAGGACAGCCTCTCGTCACACTGTCGACGTAAGATATTGTCGACAACGGAGAGAAATTCGAGTTTGTCTCCTCTGAAGTTGTCGAATGATAAATCAAGATTGGTGCGGATACACCAATTATAACGCCACGATTTAGACAAGACAGATGTTTGGACAGCCTCTTTTTGGGAAAGAAAATTCAGTATTTGCTGTAAGATGTCTCGTGGCAACTCGGATATCCTGTCCATGGAGTCTCGGCTGAATGTCGAAAATCTTCTGCCATCAAAAACAAATTGAGAATATTTAGATTTCCTTTTTTTTTTTGAGTATAACACAAAAAGAAAGCCATGATAATTAGTCAGATAGGTTCATAAATCAATTTTTAAACAATATATAAATTCCAAAACATATATCAGTATATATATCTTGGCATGATAGATTTGCAATCATTGTTGTGATGGAACATGAAAACAAAAACTGGGTTTTTCGTAAAAATGAAAATTTTCTTACAAAAATACATTTTCAAGCAATACAAACTTACACGAAGAAAAAAATTAAAAAGTAATTATTATGATGGAGAATTAAAAAAAGTGAAGAAAGCAGTAAGAATTTTATAACCTTAAACTCCCGATCGTCTAGGAGAAGAATATTTCAACCCTAATTGAATTTGTCAATTTAGAAAGCCCCTTATATTTCGATTTGGTTATTGTACCGTTGGATCTAAGTCTGATTTTTTTTTTTGGGAAATTGGTTAGTCACCCATTATTCTAGACTTATATAGGTGGAGATCCAATCTATTAGATGAATATAGGTGTAGGTCCTTAATCAATTAAATTAAATTAAATTATTAGTGTATAGACATAGATGCCCTCAATTAATATTTATATGTAAATAGTTATTTTAGAAATTAAGTGAACAAATCCCACAAATCTCTCACTCTCTCTCCTTTCTACACGGTCAAACATCTCTCCCATCCCATCACACCTACACGCATCTCTCTCTCTCTCTCTCTCTCTCTCTCTCTCATCCCTTCTCTCTCTCACACACACACACACACGTATTTCACCCTCTCTCTCAAAGCAACTAAATTTGAAAATTAATTATTTATTACTTTATAAAAATATTTAATATTTTTTACATAAGTATTTTTATAGCAATCTTTCAATTATTAATTTTCTTAGATCATATGTGTTGGATTTTAATTGTTATTTTTTATGATTTCGACAATATTGCATTTTTTTGTTTGCATTTTCTAATTAGTTATACTTGAACAAACAACAAAATAAAAAATTTGAATAACATAATAAATTTGCAACATAAAATAGAAAACTGCAACGATACAAAACAACAAATGTAATAGTTGCTAACATTAACAACCACTAATTACAAACTGCAAATACAAACAGTGAAGGCAAATCGTGCACGAAAAATGATAAAGAATGAAGTGCAAACTGTCAACTGTAAACTACAAAAGTTATTTAAAACAACAAAATATGTTTGCAATAAAAAATAAAAAATACAAATTTCCATTTGAAATAGAAAAAATAAATTATAAAAATATTACAGGATGTGCAAGAAAACTCTAAAAAGTGTAATATTTTCACAATAAATCATGATGCAAACAATAAATTAAACTTCAAAGCGAAAAATAAATGTAAAGCATTAAACAATAATTTTTAACCACTGGCACTATCGAGGAACTTTTTCATGTCAGCGGCATTAACCGAAAATTGTCTTCTTTCTTTTTTACCCAGACATGTATTGGTTGAAACACTTTCACGGCAGGATATAATGTATAATCTTCAACCTACAAAAAACAAATTGCAAACTTTAACCACTACTTACTAATTGCAAAGTTAAGGAAAATAGCAAAAAAGAATTGTGATGGCAAACAACAAACAACATACGCAAGTTCAAACAAGATTTGCAAAATAATCTGAAAAATGCAAATAGAAAACTGATTGCAAACATGTGTAAAAAGAGAAAAACTAATCTAAAGTCCAATTTATGAGGATTATAGTACAATGTAAACCTAATTGCTAGCAACATAATTCGCAACTCAAGAACGTCAACATACAACAAGCATTACATTACAAAATAGTTTCAAAGTGAAAACTAAAATTGCAAATAAATGTCTTTTGCAACATACATGCTTCAAAGTGTAAAAAAAAGTAGCTTAATAAAAACTGCTTAGGTAAAATTTAAAAGAAATTAATAGCAATTATTAATTGGAGATGAAAACAACAATTCATCTTACAAATGTAGACATGAACTGCAAACAACTAATACGAACTCCAATTAAGACCAAACATGAACTGCAAACAACCAATAACAATTTCAATTATAATAGAGAATCGCAAAGTGCAAACTGCAATTTAAAAAAAAATAACTAGACTACTAACTTCAACAAACCCTGCAATTTATATCTGATTTCTCGGGGATTCGAATCCATCATCCTCGTTCGCTCGCTGTCTAAAAAAAAAACGGGTTATTGAATAAGTATTGAAAAAATCGAACAATGCTATGTACATGTAGTTAATAGGAGTATTGCTTACCGAGACGAAATTGTGTTTGAGCCACTGTAGAAATCACAAACAACAGATGAAGAAACAATAGACGATGTCTTCAAACAACAAACGATTTCCAAATAGCAAACGAGAAAAGAAAAAAAAAACTGATTTCACAACGTAGACAACAAACGAAATTTTGTGGATTGCAAACGGTAGACTCAATGCGATTTTTAGTTGGGTTAGATATTGATGAAATCGATGTTTTGGAGCGGTGAAATTTGATGAAATCGATTCTTGGGTATGGTGGAATTTGAGATTGATAATACGTGAAATTTTGGAATGGGTTAATTAACTGCAAGGAGAAAAATATGTGATATTTATTTTGGAGATTTTTATTTCCATATATTGTTAGGGATATTTTTGACATATTAAAAATAATAAATTTATTAAAAATTGAGTTTTATTAGTTGGATTTATAGACATAAAATCTCTTAGAAGAGGACCTATAGCAAATTGCCCCTTTTTTTTTAGTAATTAATTAAATAGGGAAGGGTGGTTTTTGTAATTTTCAGACTTAGAGGATGTTTGGTTAAGTTTATTTTAAACAGTTGATAAGCTCTTATGTCTGATAAGATGTTTTAAGAGCTGATAAGCTGTTACATCTTATTTTTATAGGATTAATTTCGAGAGTGTTTAGATAATGAGTTTATTTTCTATTTTTACTCATTATAAGATCTTAAATAAAAATGTGTGGTAGATGTACTTATTTAAAAAGATCTTATTTGCTCTCCAACAGCTTATTTTAAAAAAAATTAAGATATTTTTCTAAAAATTTACCCCACACTTTAGAAGAGCTTATAAGCTCTAAAACTTCTTATAAGCTCATTTTAACATCTTATAAACTTAGCCAAACACCCTCTTAGATCAAACGGTGTTGAGGTCAAATGTTTGAACACTAACGGCGGGTGCCACATTGAAACAATTTTTCAAGTACAAGGGGGTAAATTAATACAATAAAAGTAGAAGGGAGTAAAGTGATATTGAATCAAAGTACAAGGGAGGAAAATGAAATTTACCAAAAAAAATCGCGGGCCTTTCACATACTACCAACCGAATAAACTCACCCACAGCCCGAGTGGATTAGAGAAACAATCCACCCGGCTCAGCCCAACCAACATGGGCCTTAAAATCATTCTTTCAAGATGACCCGGACTCTGCAGTACTGACCCGTTTCAAAAGGATTAACCCGTTTCAATTAACTTGCAAATGAGCCCTTAAAGCACCCACCCCCTATCCCACCAGCTCCCCCTCCCCTACCCCCACCCCCACCCCCACCTCCACCCCCCACTCACCCACTGAACGTACAGGTATTCCAATTTATTAGGGATTGCAATTCAATTTATGTTTTAGGGTTTAATTGGAATTGAATTAGGGTTTTCTGATTGCTGTGGGTTTTTGTTTTGTCGAAGTTGATTGATCTTCTAGTTATTCAAAATGCGAGTTCGTTATGATTCTTCATTGCTATTACATTATATTCGTTAATTTCTTCGTGAAATTGTGTTGATGTTAGGGAGAAAATTCAATCAGTCGATAATGGTTGGGGTTTTGTGGTTAAAACAGCTAAACCTGGATTAATTAGGTCAATTTTTTTTTAATTTGTAAGGCATTATTTTTCCCCATTTCTTTTTATTTATTTGTTATGAATTTATTGATGATTAAAAAAAAAATTCAAAAATATGATTTCAGAAAAAAAAATCTGGGGAATAGGAGGGAGAAAGCACTGGAATGATCAGTTTGTTTCATGCATGCTGTTCAACTATATTATCAAGGACTGGTTGTCTTGTTACGAAAAGGCCGCCGATCGGACATTTTTACCCCTCGCGTAAAACGAGCTGCAAATTTCCAGGTGTTCGAACAGTGGATTTGGAATTGTTGTTAACGAGATTGGGAGTTCGTTGCTATTGTTCAAAGAAGTCTGGCGGGAGTGGGGCGCCACGTAAGCCGAAAGCTGGTCCTAAATCGCAGATGAAGAACGACAAGGAAGCGTTTTTCGTTGTTCGTAAAGGCGATCTTATTGGTGTTTACAAAAGCTTAAAAGATTGCCAGGCTCAAGTTGGGACATCGGTAAAATCACTTGTAATGAAATGTTTGTTATGCTCTTGTCTCGTAAAGGCGATCTTATTATAACACGACTCTCTTTGCCCTGCTGTTTTTTTCTGGGCAGATATGCGATCCACCTATAAGTGTGTACAAAGGTAGTTCCATGCCGAAAGAAACGGAGAAGTATCTTGTCTCGTCTGGGCTTAAAAATGCTCTGTACTCGATCAGAGCTTCTGATCTGACGGAAGATCTTTTCGGCACTCTTGTGGCATGTCCAGTTCAGGTATACATACATACATACATACAAATCATGATTCAAAAATCGTGATTTTTGTCGAAAATCGTGTGCTATATTAGTATACTAATTTTTTTTTGTGATTTTGCATGAGGATTCAAAAATTAGTGAAACAATTTATGGATGAACTATTTCGTGACTAGTTTCGTGTTTCGATTCGGTGTTCAATTTTTTGCGGTTTTACTTGAGGATTCAAAAATTAGTGAAACAATTTATGGATGAACTATTTCGTGACTAGTAGTGAATAAACATCTTCTATAGATGTTTTTCTGTTAAAAAAATATTTAAAATTGAATTTTAACATGGGAGTGATTTTAAGGAAAATTGTGTGCTTGAGTCACAATTTTTCGTGATTTTGCTTGACGATTAAAAAATTAGTGAAACAATTTTTAGATGAACCATTTATTGACTATTTATGAATACACATTTTCCATAGTATAGTTTGTGTTTTAAAAAATATTAAAAAATTGATTTTAACATTCAAGTAATTTTTAGAAAAAAATCGTGTGCTATAGTATACATATGTTTGTGATTTTTCTTGACAATTCAAAAATTAGTTAATCAATTTTTGCATGAACTATTTCTTAACTACTTATGAATAAACATCTTCTATACTATTCTTTTGCTAATATTGATTATAGATTCAATGGGTTACGTAACTACAATATGAAAAATTCGTGCTAGTTAAAGTACTGGTATGTTAGTCGATTTTTTATGCCAGCCAACAAAGAATATCCCGTTAAAACATCTTCTTTTAATTTGTTTGAATTATTTAATGATTTATAAGCATCTAAATTTTCACACAGCTGCCTTCTGTTAAAAGCGAAACATCTAACGAGCCCGTGTCAAAAAAGAGGTCACATGACGCCTTAAGTTCAGATTACGAGGTAATACATTGTTATCAACTCTCGTTCACTTTAATTTAATTGATTTTCCCAGCACATGGTTTTCTAGATACTATGTGGTAAGAGAAAAAAAATGAGCCTTTTTTTTTGAACTCTTAGCAGAGATTCTGTACTCTCGAGTTTGATGGTGCTTCGAAAGGAAATCCTGGACAAGCTGGTGCAGGAGCTATATTGCGATCGGTTGATGGAAGTTTTGTAAGTGTTATGTTTCTTCTTTGAGAAAGGGGTTATCTCTTAAATTATTACATGTATCTGTAATAATTTTTACATGTTAGGTTTGTAGGATGCGTGAAGGCCTAGGTATAGCTACTTGTAATGTTGCTGAATATCGTGCCTTTATACTTGGACTCAAATATGCACTTCGAAAAGGTTTTACGAGTGTTCAAGTTCGTGGTGACTCTAAACTTGTTTGCATGCAGGTATATATATATATCCCCATTCGAACTACACTTTTTAGCAGAATCTTTTAGTACTGATGTTGCTAATGTATTTATGGACTTATTTATTACCGTATCGAAATATTGCTGTCTAAACATGACCACCATTGACAGATAGAAGGTCTATGGAAGGTTAGAAACCCGAATATTGCCACCTGGTACGAAGAAGCTAAGAATTTGAAGGATAGATTCGTCAACTTCAAAATTACCCATGTTCTGAGGGTAAGCTTATTAGCTTATTACTAACCATAACCGAACATATCTATTGCCTCTGCATTATTTTTTATGTGGATTTTTCTTGGTTTACCTTTACCAATTATATATATATATATATATATTTATATATCATTTACATATTACTAGGCTATGAACATTATTAACTTATGATGTTATGTTCACGAAGGACTTGAATTCCGAGGCTGATGTTCAGGCGAACTTGGGGGTCGATCTTCCTGGTTAGGGCTTTCTCCTTTGTCTCAATTAAATATTTTATTTATTTATTATTAAAGATTTTCGAATTGATTCATTTATATTTACTTTGCAATTGCAGAAGGACATGTTCAAGAAGAGATTGATAAATAGTTAGCTTGGAGTATATATACACAACTACATTCAAGAATCAATCTGTTGATTTAAACTCTTTTAAGGGTCATAATAAATTTTTGTGCAGTTCATGATTTTGTGTAGTTTATGTTTTTTATTTTTTTATCCACGGGTAAAAAGCCGAATAAATTAGAGGGTCGATTTTCGATCGAAAGATTTGAATTCGAAGGAAAATTTTGGAATTTTGTTTTTTCTAAATAACTATATATATATATATATATACTGTTTTAAATTCTTTACAATGAAATTATACTTGTGTTTATTTTATTATTTTTTTCTGTAATAAAAACAAACATTCTAAGTAGGTTAGACATTGTAAACAGGAAGCAAATAGATCCATTCACCAATGCAATTACTCAGTAATTTAAAATATTTATACCACTTGAACATAAATAAATATCTTTGAAAATTAAATAAATAAATAACCGACAAAGTTGCAATATCTTCCTGGACAAATGCAAGCTATGAAACAACATGCACCAATCATAACATTAGAATTTAGAACAACTAAGACGTGATTATTTGACTTTGAACTTGTCATATGAGAATACTAATGATAGGTTATTTTATATATTATTATTTTATTTTTTATTTTTTATTTTCACCCCCTACAGCACCTAATTTAATGGGAAAAGGGTATTTTGGTCTTTACAAAGTGTCATTTTCCTTGATTAAGCCAAACAAAAGGAATAGTAAATATAAATTATATTAAATAAAAAATTAGTTAAGAAACCAATCTTCGTTTTTTTTTCTTTTTACGAATGAACTCGCTGCCAACCGTATAAATGCACTGGATAAATATAACCGTCTGCAGAAAGTTTTGAATCTGGATCAATTGACACATACTCACTTGCTTTAACCGCTAATTATCTTTACTCAGTGAAGGTTGATTAGCATCACATAATTTTGTTAAGATGATCAAATTTCATCTAATTAATAAACAATTAAGTAATTAACAGCTAGATAAGGTCATGTCCAATAAGGCCATTTCTTTGCATTAAGAGCATCCCTTTTGACTTTCAATATAATGACTCCTTTTTTTCAGAAATTAAATTAAAATAAAAAGAAAAATATTATTATGCAGCTTCATATCTGGGTTAGTGGACATATAGCACATGCGTTACTGTAATTACAAAATAAAAAAAAAAAAAAAAAAAAAAAAAAAAATTGCATATATAAATAGACGATGGCTACGATAATATTTCGATCACCATAAAAATCAACAACTTAATAAAGAGTCGTTAAATTAATTAAAGTCGCGTTTTGCAAAGTATGGCTTTTAGGTTCGTCGTTCCATATTTGACTTTCACGCTTTTCGTTGCCTCCGTCCTGGCGGCGCAAGATGCTCCGGCGCCGTCGCCCTGGCTGTGGGCGGGACACAACCACATGGCTCCGGTGCCATCTCCATGGGTGGGCCATCAGTACACGGCTCCGGCGCCGGCGCCGGCGACTGAAGAAGGGCCCCACCACAGCATGCCTCCTACGCCGCCGCCAGCAGTGCGCAACAGCCACAGCATACCTCCTACGCATTCACCTGCAGCGGGAAACAGCCCCGGTGTGGCTCCGGCGCCGCCGCCATCTGCCGCCTTCGGTTATTCTCCGTCTGCGGTTGTTGGGTTTATCGCCTTGGTGGTTCCTTTCTTGGGGGAGATCGTTAAAAGAATTTAAGACCAAATTAAAATCGTTAATTTTTTTTTTTTTTTTTAATGTATGTCATTATTATTGAAATTTAATGTCGTGGACTTATGACTTTAATTGATTTATACATTTATATAATCCCACAAATTTAAACAAAAACAAAGGCTTATATATATGTCAATTGTCAGCTGATGACTACCATGCATAAGAATAAATCAACTTTTAAAATTAATAAATACAGATATTTAATATACTATATATAACAAATAATCTATATTCCAATTCAAACTACATCAAGTAGATTTTTTTTTTTTTGATAATTACATCAAATAGATTCATTGATTAATAATAGGGGCTCTTTGAGAAAACCCCCTCACTACTTTTTTTAATTGAGGGAGGCCCAAAATATTTTAGTCCATTTGAGAAAAGTCCACACCCATTTTGAGCTATTATATATTCCAGCTTTACCCCCGCCCGCCACCTCATCATTGGGTCAGCGCTCCAGAATTTTTTTTTTTTTTTTTTCCGTTTTTTTAATCGACTATGAAGCATAGTCGATTAGTCTTAAATCGACTATGCTTCATAGTCGATTAAGGAAAATCTTTAATTTTTTAATTTTTTTTTTGTTTTTAATTTTGTTTTTAAATTTTTTTTGGTTTTTTTAATTTTTTTCTCTATCAGATTTATTAATGCATAGTCGATTAAAATTTTAGCTATTAAAATAACAAATCACAATTAAAAAAAAATACAAAATCAATTATATTTAAAAAAATACAAACATTGTAATTGATTTATACATTGGAATCAATAAACAAAAAATCAAAAAAAAAAAAAAAAATTAACAACTAGAGTCGGTTAACTTTAATCGACTACTGAACATAGTCGATTAAGCCTTAATCGACTATTGAACATAGTCGATTAAGCCTTAATCGACTATTGAACATAGTCGATTAAGCCTTAATCGACTACTGAACATAGTCCATTAAGCCTTAATCGGTGAGACTGTGTTGCGTAATTTTGCCTAGCGATCTTTAAATATCTATTGTAACGTACACTACACACTTAGGCCGGCAATCACCACTGTGCTTGACTTTGACGAGAGAAGAAGGCTACACTGTGAATCGTGGATTGCACACAGTGACCTCACCATCCTCGCCGCGTTCGGGCCTTCACCGCCGATCCCGTACAGGAAGTGGAACCCAAACGGTCGGAAAACCTCCGGCACCGACGGCAGGCGGAGCCACGGCAGTGCCCGGTCCACCGCCCGCGTGGTCCTCGCCAGGGCCCTCCTCACGCGCGACGCGCCGCGGACCTCGAGCGTGTACACGTCTTCGCTGTTCCACACGCTGAGCACGGCCCACGACTCGGGCTGACTCGCCAGAAACTCATCCGCGCCCGGCCACGACCCGGCGGCGCCGCCGTAGGGTGACCCCTTCGGCACGGCGAGGAAAGTGCCCAGGTTCAGCTTGTTTTTCAGCACGGCGTCGATGTCGCGCGGGAAGAACTCCGTGGCGGAGAAGCGGCGGCGGTAGGGGGCCTCCGCGTCGGCGGCGCCGAGTTTGATGTGGGGGCTGGGTCTGTAATGGCAAGGGTTAGGAGTAATAAGGGTGGTTTGGGAATTATTAAATAATATTTGGGTAGAATATTAGGGAAGGGGGTTTTCTCTAATTATTTTTGGGAAGGGGGGTTTTCTTAACTCATTTACCTAGATGAGGGGGGTCTTGCTAATTATCCCTTAATAATATATCAAGATAAGTAATTTTGACATACCTACCCCGAAGTATCATCGAGACATCGACTAATCCTTTCTTATAAGTTATAACGTATAATAGTGTCATCTAGATAATTCAAGAAAATATTCATCACTTAACCCCAAAATAATATATAGTGTTTTACCGTCATTAGCATAGTCAGAATTTTAAGTTCGGGAACAGATGCAGTAAAAATATATTTTTGGAGGGGCCATATTTAAAGCTATTGTACACAATATTTTTTATATTTATATATAAAATAATAGGGATTCGAGAAATTTTGCGTGGGACATGGTCTCCAGCCCTATGCTGGCTTCGTTGCTTAATTATAATCAAACGTCAAAACATAAATTTTGAATACCAACAAATTATTATAATCATACTCTAATTCCAACAAGAAAGTAAAAAATAAATATAAAAAAGTGAAAAAAAGAATTGACATAGTTATAAAATTGGTCAAGTAGGTAGAACACAAATGCAAAGTCATGAAACAGAACAAATGAAAAGCAGGAAGCAACTGAAACAGCATGCACCACGCAAACATTTCGGAAACATTCCAATAATTTAATTAATTAATCTAACCACAACATAATTATTATTGCATATATTATAAATAGATGACCATGAAGCATTACTTTCTATATCCAACACAATTGTTATCATTTAATCATCAAATTAATTAAAAAGATTACTAATTGAATTAAAATTTTAATTAGTAGCATTTTGCACAAAGAAATGGCTGTGATCAGGTTCATTGTTCCATATCTGGCTTGCATTTTCTTGCTTACTTCCTTAGTGGCGGCGCAAATGGGGGCTCCCGCCCCTTCTCCCTGGCTGTGGGCACGCCGCCACCACATGGCTCCGGGGCCGTCGCCTCACCACCATGACCACATGGCTCCGGGGCCGTCGCCTCACCACCACCACCACATGGCTCCAGGGCCGTCGCCTGAAGAGGGACACCACCACCACCACCCTATGGCTCCGGGGCCGGCGCCCGGAGCGGCCGGTGGCCGCAATAACACGGCTCCTCCGCCAGGGGCCTCCGCCGCCGTCTCTTATCCTCCGTCTGCGGTGGTTGGGCTCATTGCCCTAGTGGTTCCTTTCTTGGGTGAGATTGTGAAAAGGATTTATTAAGGCTTGTTTGTGTATGTATGTATGCTTGTGTTGTAATTCTTGATTTGAGTGATTTCAAATTGTATTGTGCATTTTCTTAACACCTTTAATTTCGTACACCAATGTAATTGGTGCTGTCTAATAAAGTTAACATATTGTACTATATGTTATTTGGATATATATTTAATTTCTAAAGCTGATTGTGGCCTTGTATTTAATTATTTTACGTTCATTTGAGAAATTCCATAATTTGAACTTGATAAAGTTGTTCTCATAATTGTGTACATAAATAAAATAACCCTAGTATTTGATTTCACGTTGTTCAAGTAAATGTTCTCATAATTACTTGTTTCTCTGACTACAATTTATCTTCAATTTTGTGCAAAAGAATCAATCCCAAAGCCTTCATTATCAATTATATTTAAAGTAACATATGGACCTTAAATATATCGACTCGTCCATATTTTTTCATCACAAACGGTATCGTTTGATGATAAAAAATAATCGTTTAGGGTTAACTGACTTGCAACACAAGAGAATCCAAATTCTATACACAGTGTCAATGGCGGAGCTAATATAGAGCTAAGGGGTCCCACGCCACTCATGGCATTTCACCGTAGATGTCACAAAACTACAAATTTAATGTTACTATAATTTTAGTATATTTTATTGGATAAATTACACTCCCGCCTTGAATTTTGGTTCAATATCAATTTACCTCATTTTACTCTCGATTACATCAATTTGCTCCACTGTTCTTGAAAAATTATCTCAATGTGGCCATCACTGTTAGTTTTCAGACCTTTGACCTTAGCACCGTTTGATTTAATTCTGAAAATTACAAAAAAGTCACCCTTCCCAATTTTAATAAAAATAAATTGTGGCTGGCGTTGTGGACTATGTTTTCTCGTTGTCTTGAATTATTTTATTATTATTATTTTTTTTTAATAATTATTTAAACTGGAAGATGTGACATTTTTGTAATTTCAGCGCTTAGATCAAACGGTGTTAATGTCAAATGTCGGATAACTAATAACGAGGGTCACATTGAGACAATTTTTCAAGTGCAGGGGAGCAAATCGATGCAATCGAGAGTAGAAGGAGACAAAGTGATACTGGACCAAGTATAAGGGGGGAAAGTGGAATTTTCCCTATTTTATTCCCTAAATATTAATTATAGATCTAATTTTAAAATAATAATTGTTTTTATTATATAATCTAAAAACTATGTTATAAATTTAATATAATATAAAAAATATGTTATAATATAATCTAAAAAACTATGTTATATATATATATATATATACTAACAATAATCTCATAAATTACCGCATAAATAATCACGTTTCAATATTTCATCAATTAAAGTGTGTTTCATTAATCGTTATATTGTTGCTTTATATTTTATCAACAACAATTAGCATATTAGTTAAATAATAAGTATTTTAGAAAGTAATTCATTAAATAAATTAAATAAGTCGGTAATTACATGTAATTAAGAAAAATCATCATTTTATATAATAATTAATAAAATAGTATTAATTACATCAAATCCTAATTCCACCTCAATCTTATGAGAAATACAATTTGTGTATATAGGGACATAGGAGTTGACTAAAACCAAATTTCAATAATTTTACGCGGATTATTATTTTACGAATTTCGGACGAAAGAGTAAAAAGTACTTAAATCAAATAAATAAATAAATAAAACGGCGATATAGTGACCGATAAGAGATGCTGTAAGCAATAGCCCCTCTTCTGACTTGGCATTACATTATTATCTTATACTGATCAACACGTCTTTTGCATTTATTTATAAATTAAAAATAATTCAAAGTCAACTCTAGAATATTTGATAGTACAAACTTTCATATCGTATAGTACAACTATAGGCTATAGCCACGTCAAAAATTACTAATTACTAGAATTAAAAAAAATTAGCGAAAATCGCATATAAATAGACCTCCATCAAATGCTTTTGTCCAATGCAATAACATACAACTTAAGAAAGAGTGATTAATTAATTAATTAATTACTTGTAATTAGTTGCATATTAACATTTTGGAGTAATGGCTAGTTTTCGGTTCATCACATTTTTGGCTTGCATTGTTTTCCTTGCCGCCGTAGTGGTGGCGCACGAGGGCCACAACCACCCCGCTCCTGCACCATCGCCGAAGGGTCCACACTCCATGCCGCCGGCCACTCCTCCAAAGGCCTCCGCCGGATTCCTCTGTTCCTCCCCGTCTGCGGTGGTCGGGCTCACGGCCCTTGTGGTTTCTTTCTTCGGGCAGATGGCTAAGATGATTTGAGATTGATTATTGCAAAATATTTCGTGATTTTTTTTTTTTATTTAATTTTAATGTACTCATATTTATGATTGTTTTTTTCTGATTGGATGGTGTTTTTATTTTCTTGATCTTGTGTGTTTTTCTGAGTGTAATAAATTTGAATTGAGTACTTTGTCCATTGGATATTTTATTTGTAAGGCTGATCTTGGTCTTCTGTACGTAATACTTAATTCCAGTTAATATTCAATATATATATTTTTTTTGATATGCAATTAATATTCAATTTTGCATTTATTTTATCAATTTTTATTTTTATTTTATTTTTATTTTTTTGACAGAACAATATCAAAATTGTATTACATCAAAAGAAATTTTGTACAAGGGGAAGTTGTATTTTGCAACGAAAGAGGAAACTAAATCGTTGGCTACATTTCGCTTTATGTAATACTATACGGTTAATTTGTCGAGTTTAACACATTGCTAAATATCATCTCAACTATTCATCGCCCAAATGCCAAGTTGTTGTGCTTTTACATCGCTAAATACTACTTAATTTTGTCGTCGTTTTTGACCGAAATGTTTTTTAGTTATGGTTTTGTATTTAATTAGATATTCATCGGCATTTCGTCATAATTATTGTAGGCGACGATTTCACTTGAAAAATCAGTTTGGTGTGAAAACATTTTGTGAAATATATCAATTTTTTTACACCATAAATCTATACACAGCAACACGCGCACACACACATATATAAGGGTTTGCAAAGTAAGTAACTATATATAATATATGTATACTGGAATCTAACCCTTTTAAACTCACAATATTTACCATCTAACAAACCATGGTCAATTATATTTTGCCCCAAAGTAAAGCACTCCTTTCATAGAAAGCATGTACTTCAACAAGAGTTAATGTATATAACAAATTGCATGTAAGGAAGCAAATTGCACCAGAGTTAAAAACAACACTCTTTTCCAGGTTATTAGATGCTACATCGGGTAATTTTACACATGATGATTTTTAGCCGTGGGTCTGCACACAATAACACATACACCCATATGTATGTGTGCTTAGTTAGTGGGTGGTTATTTAACAAAATCAATGGTTAAAAATCACCGGATGTAAATAAATCTGCTGGTGGCAGAAATGAAATAAGATAATAAAACTCCATAGAATAAATTTGATGCATACAAAGTTTCAGCAAAAGTCTCAACAATTGTCTCGAATAAGAACCTTCTAGAAACAACTAGACCTCCAAAAAACTGCTCAAACAACAACATCAACACGCTCAAACTCAATCAGAGACAAATTGTTGGTCTCGTCCACATACAAATTGGCTGTGCTGTCAACTTCAATGCGTCCGGATCGGTCCACAGCTAGCCTCATTGCTCCCTTGAACATGTCGATTTTTGCGTTCGTTAGGACAAGGGTATTCCCGTCTTTCACCAGGTCCACTAACAGAAAAAAAAAACCAATTTTATCAGTGTTTGAGTATTATACGACAAGAAATTCAATGTTGCTCATTGATAGAAACCTAAAGATAAACATAAATTCAATGCTTGCTAATAAGGATCGTATCATGTAACATCGTTCTTATGTAGCTAAAAACGGGGAAGCATGTCTTGCCATAGAGACCAATCAAACCAAGAATTTCAACAATAAAGTACACGAGTAAAGATTTGATGCAAGAAGTTTTATGTGAAAAAACCCAAAATTGAAGAAAAAGAAAATCACATGATCGATAAAACCTTCCACTATGTGTGTCGTAAGCTTATGAAATCCCCTTACACTAAACATAGAAAATACACAAAAAATAAATTACAGATTATAATTTCGAATCACAAGATTCTAATACATTGCCAAAAAGTACACCATCAGAAATAAAACAATGTCAAAAAGTACGGCTTTCAAATCAAAAGATCGGAGTAGGCATGTTTAAAGTCGAGAAACAAGCTTTGAAGATGAAAGATTCTAATACATTGACACATGTAAGAACTCGTTTACGCCTTCATATGAGAATATCTCATAATGTAACTACTGCTCGAAACATTTCCAAATCAACATCATTTCTCTTACAACATATACAATAAACATGCGTGCATAACTTTGCCGATATCCCAAATTGCAGTTATCATAACATAGAAAGAAAAATCCAAATAAAAACCTATCAAATTCGCAACTACACACACACACACACAAACACACACACTAGAACAAGGCATAAACTTGTAACAAATCGATAAAGTCAAAGATGAAGATGCTAAACCTTGATCGTTTCTCGCAGCAAAAACGATCATTCCAGTCTGATCTCCGACTAAGCATTCAGCCAATCGGCCTTGAGGTCTGCCTCTCTGCACTACCGTCTTTGCATTCACAACTTTCACAATTAAATTAAGCCCGTTATCCAAAGGACGGAGCTCATTGACCTTGGTGAATTGCTTCTTCTGGTCAGCCATTTACTCTTATATAATCTTTGCAATAAATATCTTAATATTCGACTCTGCAAACAAAAATCGATATAAGTAAAAAAAAAGCCAATTATGCTATCTAATGAAACACTACTAAACAGAAGATCTGAAGTTCCACAGAAAAATTAACTTTCAATTCAGACATATTATAACCCAGATTTAGTTTATTTTGACCTAATCCTCTTTAATTACCCTCTTCTCCAGTTCAAATCAGAAATTCTAAATACATCTAACATGATATATGAAAAGGAAACGGAATCCAAAGACTAACGATTAGATTAGATACAAAATCCAATTTTATTTTTAATTGAGATGAGACTGAGATGCAATTCGACAATCGATTTGAAAAAAAAAAAAAAAACAATTGATCTCATTCATGCAGATCAAGAAATTAGCAAAATAATTGAAATCGATAACAGAAATCAATGGGAAGTTTCGAAAATTGAAGTGTAGACAAACCTGAATTTCTGCAGAGACAAATCGCGAAAGATTATTAGGGCAAAAACAAGGAGAGATTATAAGCTGATTTGAACGAACCCTTGTTATAGTTGGGGAAAGACCGTCTGTAGGTGCACCGTGAACGCGTAGGCGGGGCCTCACCCAAGTATTTCTCCTATATATATATTTTTTTAATATTCTATTACTAAGTTGTAACGTCAAAATTATGGTGAAAATCGGAACAGATTAGATAAGAATTACACACTTTTGGAAAATTCCCGGTTTATAAATTTTTAAATTAAAAATTAGATTAAAAAAAAATTGTTCTAAAATCGAAAATTTCCGAATCAGAATCGACGAAATTCGGAAATTCAATTTTATAGTCACCTAAATATAAAATATAAAATACATAATAATATGAAATAATTAAATTGCCTCTAATACTAATCAATTGACCTATTATACAACCGAAAAAATCCAGAAATAATCGATAAATCGATATTCTAAGATAAATCTTGGAAAAATTTCTTAAAAACCTCTTTAGGCTTTAATGGGCTCGTGGGCCTTTTCTGGTAATTATATCAAAATTATTTGGTTTTGGGCCTTTTAGCCCATCAATTATACCTAGTTGGGCTTGACTGAAAGCTAATTATCCGGCAAGATTTTCCAATTATTTTTTTATGTATCTGTTAATATGATGCTACATCGGATAAAATACATCAGATAAATCCGTACTGTTCATATACACACAAACATACACACATTCATATTGGTGTGTATAGCTCAACGGTAAAAAATCATTCAATATAATTTTCATTGGGTATAGCATAAAAATGACTGACTGTATCTGATGTTAATTTTTTTCTTTCTCGTGAAAACAAATTAGAAATGGATTTATTTTTGCACTGAAGAAAAGAAGTCTAGAGTCAATTAATTTCCAATAATTTTGTATAAACATACTGAAATTAGTCCAAATTGATGATGCAATTAGGCCTTTAAAATATATATATTTATGTACTAGATTAGGCAGCATAACCTTTCGTGTTAACATTAATCAAAACTTAATTAGTAGTCGAATTGCTATCAATAAACGACTTTTTAACTACCACCTTTTAGTTAATGTGGCACAATAAGACGATAACACGACTACCATTCGGTAATAAAAGGTAGTTTACTTTACTCCCTCTTTTTTTAAATTATAGAAATTGATATTTTAAATGTTTTTTTTTCTATAATATTGTCACTGGCGTGGATTTGATACGATTGCCAAACATTTGACTCTGATACTGTGTACCGGCTATAAGTTGTGGTACTGATACTTTATATAATCCTTACCGTGTAGACAATTACAGTATACTGTTACATTCGATACAGTGTAATGGGTACATGAACTTAAATGAAATGGTCTTTTTTGTTTAAGTTAAAATCTTATGATATTTCTATTTCTTTAGTTTTAATAAATAAAAATCAATCAAATGATACTTTTTTAGTGGAAATAAATGTTAGTTAAATTACAAGGTATAAATTGCGGTACGATACAATATAACAAATTCAATACCAGTACTATACCACATGATATGTAGTGGTATGGTACTAATATCGCGCCCGATACAATGATGAACGGTTTTTTGGTAAATTTTCGATAATTTTGGTTGGTATATAGTGGTACGTGGTAATTGATAATATTTTCCCACCCCTAGTTGTCACTTTAGAAAATTAATAATACAGTCATTACATGTTTTCACATATTTGCCTTTACTATAAAAAGAAGTTATTGATTACATTAATTATACATAATTTTACCAATTTCATTAATATTCTTTCTCCCTGTCTCTAAAAATTCCATCCATCCCCACTATCTTATTTAAGAAAAAGAAATATTAAAAAAAATGTAAATTTGGTATTAAAAAAAATGAAGTAAAGCAATAACTGGGATACTGGCTCATACCCACTAGAATTAATTTAGTGAATCAAATCTTTGAAGTTTCCCTAACCAGAATTAATTTAATAAAAGATATTAAGCCACTTAGGCTGACAAATGCAATGAAACAAATAAAGTTAGCGTTAATTATCTTTTTTGGGACAATAATTAATAAAAAGGCCGTTCATATCTTACCAAACTTACAAAAGGTTGCATCTGATGCAAAAGGTTGCATTAGTTCGAACTAGATTTTCGTTCCGATTTTCAAACTTTCGAATTTTTTTATTTTTCTGATTTTAATCAATTGAAATCGAAATTAACTTTTCATAACAAAAAATAATAAACTTGTCAAAAATGATAATAACACGATCCATCCTATCTTTATATCGGAAAATTAGATGCTACGCATGATTATTTATACTGCGTGCATTTGAACCGTATATCTAAACATAATTACACATACAACCATGTGTATACGTACTTAATACGTAGTTAGTTATCTAATCAAATTTACAATTCAAATCACATAGTATAAATTAGCATCTAATTTTATGTTACCAACTATTACCTGCTTAGAATTAAAATAGTATTAATCAGTCAAACAATACTCACAAAACATGGAATTAAGATACATTAAATTATTTCTTATGTCTCAACTTTAGGTTACAATCAAACTCCATTTCAAAAAAGCATGAAATTAAAAAAACAATTATAATTAGGCAAAAAGCAACCATCACATTAATTAATCTCAAAATGAATCAATAATCCACTCTTCCAAATTTGAATGAAGAAATTGTAAATATTAGTACTATTTTAATCAAGCAGAAATTGTAAATAAACTAATCATGAAGAAGAAACCCTTATTTGCCAAACCTTAATATCAAAATCCAGACCCCCACTGTAAACCAGATAAGAATTCTGACCACAATTATTAATATTATTATTATTATTATTATTATTATTATTATTATTATTATTATTATTATTATTATTATTATTATTATAATGATCCAAAGCTGCAGTCAAACACTTGACTGGACCATTATGTCCTTCAAGAACTGCCAGGCAAGAATAGCTATTTCCACACCCTCTCCTCCAAACCCTAACCGTCTTGTCCGCCGATCCACTGCACACTAAATCCGAAACAACACCCAGACAAAGTATAGCCTTCTTATGCCCTCTCAGCGCCCCCGCCACCGCCCACATGGCGGCGCCGCCGCCCTTCTCCCACACTATTATCGACCTGTCGCAGGCGCCGGAGTACAACACAGACCCATCGCCGCCCAAAGCCAATGCATTCACAGAAGAACTATGCTTTTCCAGCGTGCAGACGAGTGCATGTTTGACTTTTTTCGTCCCTTCTTGCTTTTTCCATACTTTGATTGTCTTATCAGCAGAACACGTGTAAAAATGGCCGCCGTCGGAGGATAAAACGACGGCGTTTATGGCGTCCTCGTGTGCGTTGTGCAACGACTCGACGCACTTGAAGTCGGAGGTTCGCCACACTTTGATAGACCGATCCCACGAGACGGAATACAACAAAGAGCCGTTTTCCGACAGAGCAAGAGACGAAACGGCGTCCACGTGGTGAACCCACGTGCGCTTCACGTGCCGGCGGATTTCGACGTAGTTTTTGGCGGAGAAGAGCCTCATGCAGCTGTCGGTTGCGGTTGGTAGTGTTGTAATAAGTCTGTATTTTTGGTTGTTGTGGATTTTATATATTCGGATTCTGTGGTCTTGGTGGGCTGTTATGAGCTTTTCTCCCAAGACGGTTATGGATTTAACGGCGTTATGGCCTTCTGTAACGGTGTTGTAACTGTGGGTGGATGAGGATGGGTAACGGTCCCATGCGCGGATTTCGCCGTTGGACGCCCCGCTGTAGAGGTGTTTTCCGGCGAGTGAGAGGGAGAATATGTAGGAGGAGTGGCCCTTGAGCGTGGCTAAGCAGTGGTGGTGGGCGGCGGCGGAGGTGGCGGCGTGTTCGAGGGTTTGGGAATGGGGTGTGATTTAGTCCGTAGGTCTTCGTCTTCCTCAAGCCAGCTCCGTTCGTACTCCGGGTGAATAAACCTGCAACGCCGGGAGGGGTTCCCGGCGGGAAAGCTCCGACGATCAAGTCAGTGATCGGAAATAGAAAAATGTATATGCAATGTAATAGTGATTAGTGTAAAAAATCTCATCCCTTTGTGTGTGTGTTGATTCTCTTATTTATAGATGAGGAAAGCTTGGCCTCCAAGGCTTTCCTTTTTTAGGGTTTCTCTTTTCCCCCAAGTCATGTATCTTGGGCCTGTATTGTCCTGGGCTCGCCTTACCTCGTTTTGGTATTGGGCTAGCGAGTTAAGGTACTCCCAAGTAGTTCCGGGGTTCGCGCCATACGACGACTTCGCTCACGGTACCGAGCTAAGACATCATGGGTTCTTCATTATGGGCCTATCGTATTGGGCTTACTCTAGTGGGCTTATGTTTATTTATTAATTGTCAATCAAGCCCGTATCAACTACTCCCCCCTACTCCTTATTTATAAAACAAGTCGGCTTTTCTTTACCTCGTTTTATAAGTACGGAGTATGAGGCATCAGTTCGCACTTCGATTTAGGTTTACGTCGGCGTACGCAGCCCCTCTTCCTTTCCCTTTCATTAATTACTCTGACACCCCGCATGGTCGGTTCAAGTTCCCTAGGTCATCATGAAAAGATTTCCATCAACACTTTTCGCGCTAGGTTCGAGGTAATCTGCATTAAATCCTGTCCGTTCGGGTGGGCGGTTATGATTGGTTTTTTCTCTTTCCTAGGTCATTACTAGGGGAGTCCAACCGACACTTCTTGCGCCGAATTCGAGGCGACCTACTTTGAATCTCACCCGTTCGAATAGACGGTTACGATCAAAGTTTTCCATTTTTCCTTCTCCTATAAATATCTGACCTCTATGAATTTTCAGATTTTTTCCCCTTCTTCACCTCTGCGCTCTCCCTATCTTTGTCTACCTCCGGCGACTTTGCTTTTCTGAGAACCAAGTTCTTTCCCTCCCGTGCTTGTTTCCTCCGACAAAGGTACTCCCCTCTTCACCTTACTTTTTACTATTCTTAGCCTATGTCTTCCAATTCCCCCGACCCTTTTGGTCAAAGAATGCCCTCCAGAGAGGGAGATGAACACCCTACCCTTACTCTTTCTTCTTCGTCGGAAGAAGGGCCCTATTTTTCCCCTTCGGGTAAATTACTGAAAAAACCGAAGAGAAAAAGAAGAGATGACGTTTTGTCTTCCGCAAGGAGCGGCTCTCCTTCATTGTCTGAGGGACGCGATTTAGACGACCAGTGGGGGCCCAGCACTTTAAGCGAGGTGGACTTAGACAATTTAGTTCGCGATATAGGCCTACCTACTGACGTAGAACTATTGTTGCCTTCGCGAGATCAGCGTCCCTTAAACCCACCCCCGGGTTTCAGCACCTGGTTCTCGGAACAGTTTTATTTCGGTCTTACTTTCCCCATCTCACCTTGGTTTTCTGAGATTGCGCAGTTGTGCAATGTGTCCCTCAATCAATTTCATCCTCATGCCATAGTCGTCATGACCGGGTTTCGCATGCTTTGCGCCTGGTCGGGTGTGGTCCCTACTCCAGCTCGATTTCGGAGTGTGATGGTTTTGAAAAATTCCAGTCCTTTTCATATTTCTATCTCGGCTCGCCCGGGTTTCAAAATATTAATGCCACCCAATAAAACTGATGGGTGGCAGGGTCATTACTTCTTCGCGAAAAACCCCGCTGATACTCCTTACCTGTGTCCTTGGTTCGCCACTTTACCCGACAAGCGGAGGGGGAAACCTCTAGCGATAGACGAATGGCTTTTGAAAATGATTGTTCACTTTCAACCAAGTTATGGTATGCCTGAGACTCTTACCAGTTTTCCACCGATACTTCGCCACTTCTGCTTCCATGACAACGGCACTCATCCCTTAACCCAAGAGGATTTAGGTGGGTTTAAGCATGATACTAGTTTTCTGCTATAGTTCGTCACTCGTTTTGGGTTGTGGCTTTTTATTTGGCTGTATTTTATGCTTGCCGAAGTATTGCATATTTCCTGACCACACTTTCCTTGATCCCATTAACAGATTTAAGGATGAAGAGAATGTTCCGAGGTGAGAAACTGGCGACTCGCCCGTCCGAATCGGAGCCGGAATTTCAGGCGTCTGAGTTCCAGCGCCCCGTGGTTGCTGAATCCGAGAAAAAGTCCCCCGAAGAGGGAGCACTAAGGCAAAGGCCTTCTAAGAAGAGTGCTGTGGCCGCGCGTCCCCGAGATAGCCCACGAGTTGAGGATCCCGAGCCCCCTCGCCGATCTTCGGCCATAGTTACGGTCCCTTCCTCGACACCTCCCTCGGTCGAAGAACAGGTGGAGAAAGAGCCCGCCACAAAAAAGAGAAGGACTGATCTAGCCCTTGGGTTAGTTGGGTCGACTCCCGGGCAGACCGGGTCAGCTTCGGGGCAAGTTGGGTCATCTCTGCCTCCAAACTTTGCACTTCACCTCTGCCAGAATGCAGAGAACGCCATCGCTGCTTGCCGAGCTATGGCGCTTCCCCGAGACGTTGCTCATTTCGGGCAAATGAGCAAGGGTGATCGGCTTGAATTGCTCCTTCATAACATAACGCAGGTTCGTTTTATTTTGCATACGCGAGTTAGTTTTTACGTTTCTTAATCATAGCTGATTTTACTTAAACTCCATGTATGCGTTAGCAATTTGCGATCGCCTTCTCGGGCCCTTTGGGGTGGGATGATGTCTCTCGGGAGGCATACGATAATCAGAAGAAGGAGGTCGGCCAGCTCCGAAAAGAGGTCCGAGGTCTGAAAGAGAGCCTGGCGGTGTCTGAGTCGGCAAAAGAGGGACTGTTTGCCGAGGTGAGGAGGCTACAAGAGAGAGAGAAGATCCTTCAAGCGGAGAAGGACTCTTTGGTATCCCATAATGCGAGTTTGGAGGAGAAAGCCAAAGGGCTTTCTAACGAGCTTTTCGCGGCTGGGAAGCAGGCATCTTCTAACTTCACCGAGGGAGTGAAGGAAGGCCATCGGCTGTTCCCGGGTTCTTCCGAGGGTCTGCGCTTCATGGAGGCGTTCGTCGGTCGTTTTTTCAACCGGCTCTGGCGTTCCACCACATTTACCCGACAAGCGTCTGGCCTAGCTCGCTTCTTCTTTTCGGAGGCGGTGAAAGCTGTTCGGAAACGACTAAGCGGTGCTGGCATCGAGTTCCCGCTAGTCGAGAACGATCTTGCCGAGGACTTACCGGATGATGTTATCCCGGGTTTCGAAGGCGACGTGAATGAAGACCCTGACTTAGAATGGTGGAGGGAGGTACATCGAGAGCTCGTTGTGGACTTCTCTCGCCAGGGAAGCTCTTCGGTGATCATCACCGATTTGGTTGGTGATGTTGAAACTATCGATGCAATGGCGAACCTCAACAGGGTGCCGTCGGACCCTGCCTCCTCTCCTCTCCCATCTGTCGGAGATCAAACCGGGGCCGGGGTGGAGTCGCCGAAGAAGACTTAGCCAATTTCAGCTGTTTCCCATTCATGTATTATGTGCTTTGTATGTGTTTGAACAATCTTTCTTTTTTGTATGTGTTTGAACAATTTTTCTTTGCTCTCCTTATATCGATATATCAGGAGTTCATTTGTTTAAGTATTGCCATTCATGTTTACCTTGAGTAGTTCTTTAGACTTAGCAACTTTTCCTTGCATTCGAATTGAACTGATGATCTTTTAAACTCATATCGACGGTTATTCCATGATTTCCTCAACTCAGTCATTACTCTGATTTTCGCAAGCCTCTTTGATTTTATCGCGGTACTTTGCTTCCATTTCTAGTTTAACTTGCCTCGGTAAAACACGCGAGTTAACGCCACAATGAAACGCACGAATTAATGCCACAACGAAACACGCAAGTTAACGCCACAATAAAACACGCGAGTTAACGCCACAATGAAACACGCGAGTTAACGCCACAATGAAATACGCGAGTTAACGCCACAATAAAACACGCGAGTTAACGCCACAATGAAACACGCGAGTTAACGCCACAATAAAACACGCGAGTTAACGCCACAATGAAACACGCGAGTTAACGCCACAATGAAACACGCGAGTTAACGCCACAGTGAAACACGCGAGTTAACGCCACAATGAAACGCGCGAGTTAACGCCACAGTAAAACACGCGATTTAACGCCACAATGAAACACGCGATTTAACGCCACAATGAAACACGCGATTTAACGCCACAATGAAACACGCGAGTTAACGCCACAATGAAACACGCGAGTTAACGCCACAATGAAATACGCGAGTTAACGCCACAATAAAACACGCGAGTTAACGCCACAATAAAACACGCGAGTTAACGCCACAATGAAACACGCGAGTTAACGCCACAATGAAACACGCGAGTTAACGCCACAATGAAACACGCGAGTTAACGCCACAGTAAAACACGCGAGTTAACGCCACAATGAAAACTAAAATAGATAACACAAGGATTTTTTAACGTGGAAACCCTCCAAATAAGGAGAGAAAAAACCACGGGGCCTAGCCCAGATCGGAAAATGGATGTTTATTAATGGTTGTTTTGCCTGTACAAGGTGTATCTCGATTTTGCTGACATAATTGCCTCGATCTCCTTTCTCTCTCTTTTTTTTTTTTTTTTTTTTTTTTTTTTTTTTTTTTTTTTTTTTTTTTTTTTTTTTTTTACGCGAAGAAGCGTTTCAAATGAATGATATTCCATGCTCGTGGCAATGGTTTTCCTTCTACGTCCGCCAGCTCATATCCTCCACCAGCCAAACATTTTGTGACCATGTATGGTCCTTCCCAATTGGCCTCTAACTTTCCTGTGTGTTTTAGCGCGTCAGCTCGTCGTAGGACGAGATCACCGATTTGGAATGAACGAGACCGTACCCCTTGATCGTATCGAGCCTTGATCAGGTTCTTACTTCGTTCCATGTGCAGATACGCTGCTTCTCGTAGGTCAAAAACCTCGTCCAGCTGTGTCCTCAGGGCATCATCGTTTGTCCTTTCATCGAATGTGGTGATGCGGAGTGTGTCCATTGCCACCTCGACCGGGATAACAGCATCGGTCCCGTAGGTTAACCGAAATGGCGTCTCGCCAGTAGCTGCTTTGACTGTTGTCCGGTAAGACCAAAGGACTGAGGGCAGTTCGTCTACCCAACTTCCCCCTAACTCGTCCAGTCTCTTTTTCAAACCGTTGACAATGGTCCGGTTTGTGGACTCCACTTGACCATTAGCCTGGGGGTGTGCTACCGCCACGAATTTCTGTGTTATCTTCATCTCTTCGCACCACGAACGAATTTTCTTGCCGTTGAACTGAGTGCCATTGTCCGATACGATGCTTCTAGGCAGACCAAACCGACAACATATATTCTTCCAGACGAAGTGCATGACCTCGTCCTCTGATATTTTTGATAAGGCCTCAGCTTCAACCCATTTAGTGAAGTAGTCTACCGCAACAATGATGAACTTTTTCCGGCCAGTTGTTTGCGGGAATGGTCCCACTAGGTCAATCCCCCATTGAGCAAAGGGACATGGAGCACTCATGATGATCATCTCTTCTCCCGGCTTATGGATAAGTGGGGCATATTTTTGGCATTTTGCGCAATGTTGAACGTATCGGTGTGTGTCTTCTTTCATACCGGGCCAATAATATCCTGCCCGATATAACTTCTGCATGAGGGCCCGAGCTCCTCCATGCTCACCACAACCACCTCGATGTACTTCGTCCAGAACATGCTTTATTTCCTGCTTTCCCAAACACCTTGCATCTACTGTGGTGAAGTTTCTTTTATATAATGTCCCATGCCGTACGTAAAAGTGCCTTGCCTTATATGCCAAACGGTGCTGCTCCCTCTTGGTACCAGCTCGCTCTCCTCTGAAGTATTTGAACAACGGTGTTCTCCAATCCGGCTCTTCGTCTATTACCATTACACCCGGCGTTGGGGTAGGGGCAATAAGGATGGTGATCTTTCTTTCAATACAATCGACGACTGACGACCCGACTTTAGCGAGGAAGTCAGCTCGCTGGTTGTCGCTTCTCGGAATTTGATGCATGGTACAGACTTCAAAGGTTTCTGTCACAGCTCGGGCTTTATTTACATAATTCTTCATTCTATCGTTTTTTACTTCGTAGTCCCCTTCGAGTTGGTGTATTACCAATTGGGAGTCGGAGTATATTCGCACCACTCGCGCTCCGAGCTCTTGAGCGATCTCCATACCTCGGATAAAGGCTTCATACTCTGCTTCATTATTGGAAACCCGAGGTAATCTAACGGCAAACTCGACCTCCGCTCCAGTGGGATCAATAACTATTATCCCTGCCCCCGCTCCCGAGGTTGTAGAGGAGCCATCCACGTAAATTTTCCACTCTTTTTCGATGGGTATCCTGGTGGTTTCTCGGATGAAATCCGCTAGCGCTTGTCCTTTGACCGAGGTACGGGGTTGGTATTGGATCTCGTATTGTCCCAGCTCGATGGCCCATTTAACAATTCGCCCTGACGCGGTAGGCTGACCTAGTGTCTGCCGAAGGGGCAAGCTTGTGCGGATCACCATGGTATGCGACAGGAAATAAGGCCGGAGTCGTCGCGTAGTGAGGACCAACGCGTACGCTATTTTCTCGACTTCAGAATATCGGCCTTCCGACGTAGTGAGGATCTTGCTAGTATAGTAGATCGGTCGTTGTTGATTATTAACTTCCTTAAACAAAACCGAACTGATGGACTCATCGCCCACTGACAAGTATACGAACAGTGTTTCACCTTTTTCAGGGGTGCTAAGAATCGGCAGGCAAGTAAGGGATCGTTTTAATGCTTCGAATGCGAGCTGGCATTCGGTGGTCCATTCGAACTGAGCTGTTTTCCTTAGCACTTTGAAGAAAGGCAGGCTTTTATCAGCCATTCGAGATATAAACCGAGCCAGAGCTACAACTTTTCCCGCCAAGGATTGGACTTCCTTGATGGAACGAGGAGGTGTCATCTGAAGTACGGCCTCTACTTTATCTTGGTTTACCTTGATGCCTTCCCGATTAACGATGTATCCCAGGAACTTCCCAGCTTGTACTGCGAATGCACACTTAGCAGGGTTCAACTTCATTCCGTATAAACGAAGAGTTGCAAAGGTTTCAGCTAGGTCTGCGAGATGCGTAGAGCGTCTCTTGCTTTTAACTAACATGTCATCAACATAAACTTCAATGTTGCGTCCGAGTTGAGCCCGAAACATCCTATCCATTAATCGCTGATACGTGGCTCCGGCATTTTTCAGGCCGAAAGGCATTACCACGTAACAATAAGTCCCTGAGGCGGTGACAAAACTGACTGCGGGCTGGTCCTTTTTGTCTAGCGGAATTTGGTGGTATCCTTGCGAGGCATCCATCATACTAAGTAACTCGCATCCAGCAGTGGCATCTACGAGCTGATCTATGCGAGGCAAAGGATAATCGTCTTTCGGGCAGGCCTTATTTAAATCTCTGAAATCGATACACATTCGCCATTGGCCATTGGCTTTTTGTACTAACACCGCATTAGACAGCCATGTAGGGAACTGAATTTCCCGGATGTGTCCGATTTCCAGAAGCCGTTGAACTTCCTTCTGTATGATTTCGTCTTTCTCGGTACCGAAGTGTCGCCGTTTTTGCTTGACGGGCCTGCACTCGGGTCGTAAATTAAGCCTGTGTACAGCAGTTCGTGGCGATATACCGGTCAAATCGCTTGGTTGCCAAGCAAAAACATCCTCATTAGACCGCAATAAAGCTATCAACTCATCTCGGAGAGGTGGTTCTAAATCCTTACTTATCCGGGTTTGTTTCATCATCCCGGGGACGAGGTCAATTGTCATCAATTCGTCCATGGGTTGTACATGATTAACCTTATCCTCTGGATCAACTCGGGGACGCTTCTCGTCTCCCAAATCTTCTTTGGTAAGGGTCTCGCGTCGGCCTTTCTCTGCTACCTTAACCATTTCGACGTAACACGATCTCGATTGGGCTTGGTCGCCCCTGACCTCTCCCACCATTCCATCAATTGGAAACTTAAGCTTTTGATGAATGGTTGAAGGGACCGCCCGAAAGGTATGTAACATAGGTCGCCCTATCACGATATTATACGAGGTTGGCGACCCTTCGACAATGACGAAATTGACAGTTTGAGTGCGTGCCCGAGGTGGCGTTCCTATAGTGACAGGGATTTTAACTTGTCCAACCGGCGTCAGGGATCCCCCCGTGAACCCGAATATCGGAGTAGTGACAGGGAAGATTGGGAGGTCAAGCTCCATTTGCAGGAAACATTCGTAGGATATAACATCCACCGAACTTCCTGGATCAACGAAGGCGCGAGCGACATCGTACCCCCCAACGTTAATCGTGATGAGGAGAGGGTCACAATGGAAATCCTCTAGGTCCGCTTCATCTTCCGGACCAAACGAGATAGTGGGATATTGACGATACTTCGGTGTCGAGATTTGGCAAACCTCATGATTATTTTTGAGGCTACCGAGGTGGCGTCTCCTAGCCCGGTGAGTATCTCCTCCCGTAGGACCCCCCGAAATCATCTGAATGTACCCTCTTTTCGGTGCTGGTGGCGGTGGCGGTGCTCGTGGCGGGTTCCCAAACTGGGCTTCACGCTTTTGTCCCCGAGGTGAATCTATCTTCACAAAATCCCCGATTTTGTTATCTCTAATGAGACGTTCCACTTCGTCCTTCAGATGTGCGCAATCGTCGGTCGTATGTCCATATTCATTATGAAAACGGCAAAAAGTACCCAACGTTGGATCTCGACGGGGGGCTCCGCGAGCAGTTCGAGGCCATCGTAGATCAGCCCTCTTCTCAATCGCGCACAACACCTGGGACAGAGGAGCCGTAAGGGGCTGATATGATTGAAAACGAGATCCCTTAGCATCCGGGACAATACTCCGACTAGGGGCATTGGCATCCCTGCGAGGTAACATGAGCTCCCTGCCTTTCTTTACTTCGCTGACTCGTGTATTTGCGACTTGGTGAGATTCTTCCACTTTCTGTTGGCGGGCCTCTTCTAAATTGATGAACCTAGATGCCCTTTCTAATAGGTTATCGAAATCAGGGGACGGCTCCAGCGCCAAAGCTCGGAAAAACTCATCATCTCTCAGTCCTTGAGAAAGAGCTGCCATGAGTACCTCATCACTGGTGGTCGGGACTTCCAGGGTGGCCGAGGTGAACCGTTTGATGTAACTCCTGAGGCTTTCTTTCTCCTTTTGGCGAATGCTAAATAGTGACAGGGAGGTTTTTTTGCACTTCTTTGAGCTGGCGAACTGGTTCATGAAAGCCTTGGCAAATTGCTCGAAAGATTGTACGCTCCCGGGAGGCAGCAAACCGAACCAGGCCTGAGCAGATCCGGCTAGAGTGGTAGCGAAGGCACGACATCTCACCCCTTCTGTGAGCTGATGAAGCGATGCTGTATTGTTGAAACGGCTTAGGTGCTCGGCGGGATCCGATGTGCCATTGTACTCGAACGAAATGGGTCGGTAGCTAGCTGGTATGGGGTCATCATCAAGGTGTTTTGCGAAAGGGCTAGATCCCACGAGATCTCGCGCTGGCCTGTTCCGTAAGGCCTTTAATTCATTCATATCGCGTCTCAGGCTGTCTACCTCGGTCCTGACTCTATGACTATCGCCTCTTCGATTTTCCGAATAACTGTCGCCTTCGTCATCAGCTCGTCCCTCGTTCGGGGAATGTCTGGGATCCCTCCTGAGTCGGTTATCGTGAGGTAAACTTTGGGTGTAGTTTCTGATGGCCGCGGTGATCATGGTTTCCACCTCGTCTCGGGTATACGTGCGCTCATTGGGAGCCTGAGCGGGGGTTGTGGCTGGCCTTCTCGAAGCAGCTTCGCCATCCTGGAACTCGAAAGAGGGGCTGCTTGGAGCGAAGGGGATCCGGCCCTCCTTTTCAGGTGTAAGGAAGCTACACCCCGATTTATCTTTCTGAACGGACGATGGGTCAACCGGTGCACCACGGGCTACCGCATCCAAATCCTTCTGCAAATTCCGGGCGACTGCGTCTTCTCCGTCCATTCTTTCTCCACGTTCTCAGCTCAGATCTGGACTTCCGGGGGTAGATCTGATTTTTCCCGGAAGCTGTTTTCTCCTGATTTTTAGGCCTTTCCCACAGACGGCGCCACTTGATTTAGTCCGTAGGTCTTCGTCTTCCTCAAGCCAGCTCCGTTCGTACTCCGGGTGAATAAACCTGCAACGCCGGGAGGGGTTCCCGGCGGGAAAGCTCCGACGATCAAGTCAGTGATCGGAAATAGAAAAATGTATATGCAATGTAATAGTGATTAGTGTAAAAAATCTCATCCCTTTGTGTGTGTGTTGATTCTCTTATTTATAGATGAGGAAAGCTTGGCCTCCAAGGCTTTCCTTTTTTAGGGTTTCTCTTTTCCCCCAAGTCATGTATCTTGGGCCTGTATTGTCCTGGGCTCGCCTTACCTCGTTTTGGTATTGGACTAGCGAGTTAAGGTACTCCCAAGTAGTTCCGGGGTTCGCGCCATACGACGACTTCGCTCACGGTACCGAGCTAAGACATCATGGGTTCTTCATTATGGGCCTATCGTATTGGGCTTACTCTAGTGGGCTTATGTTTATTTATTAATTGTCAATCAAGCCCGTATCAGGGTGTTAGGGAAGGAACGGAAGGGAGACTTAGCTGTGAAGTAAATGATGATGAGCTTGAGGAAGACTTTGATTGGTCGGAATATTCTTGGAGTTTGTCTCCGTCGTCGGAATTGCAAGGCAACGGCGGCGGATATAGGAGAGATCTTCCCATTTTCTTTCTTTTTTTTTCTAGAGAGAGAAAGTGAAAGGATATATAATAATTAATTAATAACTAAATAATAAGGTATTGTAGTAATTGGAAGATGGCTTGTTGATTGTATTTGTGAATGTAGCATGTATTTATAATGAATCTAATCAAGAAGCGCACTTTAGCATCACGGCGCATTGTAGTTAAGATCAAGAGTTTTTTACTTTTTTTTTTATCTTTTTCTTTTTTTTTTAAATAAATAAATGTTCTTAAAAAAAAACCCAAATCAAACTAGCTAGGTTTCAATTTTACTAATATCGTTTTAACTTCAAACGTGATTTTGACTCGTTTCTAATCTAATTTTAGCAAAATTCAAAGTATAGAAATTGTAGTCCTTCGAGTTAGCTATTTAATCCATTTTAAATCAGCTCGATTGGATATTGACTGACAAAATTATGCATGAATGAGTTAAATTTTACATTTTAGATTGATAACTCGAAACATCAAAATTATGGACAATATTCATTTATTCATGCGCATCTTTCTTATCTGACATCCAATTCAGGTGATTTAAGTTGAATTGGAAAAATATAACGCCACTAATAAAGTGTTTAATTAATATAATTATGGATATGGCCAATAAATGGGACCAAATGAACTGTTGGGGATGAAGAGTGTAGTCATTTGCACACAAATGGTTGCATCACTTAGCATATAAATGGATACAATTTTGCATTAGTCATGCTTATCATGTCTCATAATCTACTTGCAAACTTTTGCACTTTATTTTCTCCATACTTTTTTTTTCTAATTAAAAAAAATTAAATTAAATGACCACTTGTATATAGAGATAAAACCAGATATTTTCTGCTAATTAACATTTTTTTATAAATATTTATGCAGCCCCCACCACTATTTATTTACCATATCTAGGGTTGAGAGTTGGCCAAGTTATTGAATTTTAGTATTTTAATTTTTAGCTCTATATTTACTCGGCATTTTTACTATTTAACTCAATATTATCTTTTTACACCCGTCGAATTTTATCGTATAAGATTTCACCATACACGTGTATTCACGTCTATATATTTATGCTTGCAGTAAGTTTACAATGTAAAGTTGTAAACTAATTAATCGATATACACTTACAAACACCCATATATTGAAGGTTATTTTTGTCTTTTAATCTGCCCAGTCAACTATAGCAATTATTGTGAAATATCAAATACTGCAATTATTGAAATTATCTGATGAAAGCTATAGCCCTGGACCTGTCTTTTGCTCCTTTTTTTTTTTTATATATATACATATAATTAATATAACTTCCTTTTTTTTTTTTTTTTTAATATATAATTAATATAACTTCCTTTTCCTTTTTAATTATATACATATATATGACCAATTATATTGCATGTCTCTTTGTAATTCTGAAAATCCAACAATCGAATATCAGTAAATAGTAACAGGCAAAATGAAAGTTGGGGCACCCCCTTGTTACCGCCTTGGGGAAAATTGTAGTTTTGATCCTCTATGTTGGCCTATATAAGAATTTAGTCCTCTAACTTGTCATGTTTTAGTTTTACATGCAATAACTTTACAAATATTGTATTTTAAGTCATATTTTGCCTGATATTTAATTTCACAACGCGACAAACAAAATTGAAGCATTTTACTTATATGGACACTTGAAAATTTATAAATTCGACATTTAACTTCCCATTTGTAGAACTTTTATGTGAGACGAGTCATCTATAAATCAAACTTGAACAACATTTATAATTTTTAAGTGTCTATATAAATAAATTTCTACGAGTTTTGTTAGGTACATCACCAAACGACGGCTACAATTCAAAGTTCGAATGAAATAGGACTAAAAATGTTAATTTTGGCATAATTATTACGTGTAATATTGAAATATGTCAACTTAAGGAATTAAATCCCTAAAGAGAGGAACGTATAGGACCAAAATTAGAATTTTCCCTACCAACTAATCCTCAAACGTCTTTTCAGCTTTCAAATTTATTTTTTATTTTTTTTATTCTCTCTCTCTCTCTCTCTCTCTCTCACAACATTTAAAGCCCATGTCTGTAAAATAAATTGGGCTTGAGCTTCTCATTTGTATGGGCTTATTTCTTTGTGTAGCCCAATATATAAGCCAGCAAATTAAAAATAGAAATCTTGTTTAATACTAGGAAATTAGAACACTATATACATCAATTATATAAGAAAATAATTAAATAAAAATTTCCAATATATATATGTGTGTGTGCGTATCTATGTCTATCAAAACGCAAATAAATAAAATAAATAAATAAATAATTCTATACAAATAATAATAAAGAAGACAATAAACCAATCAGCTGAATTCCATTTTGTGTCCAATAGCCCATAGTATGATGGGCCGCACTAGTATCCCTTTGACCAGTCGGAGTCAAAGTCCCGACCGACCCGTTATAATTCGGGTTAGACCCGTAAAGCTCCTGGATCCCCAAAACGTCGTCGTTCGCAAGCTCCACTTTCCTGGTACCCGAAGAAATAGTCGGGTACATAATCGCCTCCTCGACCGTACTATGACCCAGCCCGAGTACGTGCCCGATTTCGTGAACCGCCACCGACTCCAAATCCACCGCCGTCCGCGGCGCGCCGTTGAGGAAGTTCCCGTCGATCACCCAGTTCTCGTCTCCGTCGAGGTGGAACCTCCCGTTGGGCGGCGCGAACGCGTGCGCCAGCGTCCCCAGAACGCCGTCGAACGGCTCGCCGTCGCCGTGGTCCCCGCCGAAGAACCCGATCCTTATGTCCGCCCTGCCGTACGACGCCGTCTCCACGAACGTCAGCGTCGTGGCCTCCGACCACCGCTCGAACGCGCGTGCGAACACGCCCCTCACCACGGCGGACAGCTGGTTCTCCGGCGCGAACGCGTACGTGAGCTGCGTCTTCCTCGCCGGCCACCGCGGCCGGTCGGGGAAGAACGAGTAGTGCGCCACCGTGTGAATAGTCGCGTGATCGTCACGGCGGCGCATGGTGGAGGTGCCGTTGACGAAGTCCGGGTTCCCGCACCGGGGACGCACGATGTGGTCCAGCGTCGGCGCGTCGAGCTTGCCGGTGGCGTTGAGGTTGAAGTTGAGCTGGTAGTTTCTGACGGCGGATTCGAGAAGCTCGTCGAAATCGTCGGAGTAATCGGAGTAAGAATTGTTGAGGTAGCCAAAATACTGAAAGTACTTCTTCAGCTTGGCTAAGCCGTCGGCTTTCCGGCCCTTCTGGCAGCCGGCTAAGCCGCTGAAAGCGTCCCAAACTGTATGATTTGGAATCAAAGAAGCTGGAATTGAAGAAATATTTGGAAAAAAATGAGCAGAAATTGGAATTGGATTAATTGAAATCAAAATAAACAAGAATACAATCACAATTGAAATTTTCATTTTCATTTTTTTTAGAGAGAGAAAAAAAATGAAATTGGAAGATTAGAGAGAGAAATGAACAAGTTTTGAAGGGAATAATATTTCTTGTTAAGTGCAGGCGGCAGTATTATTTAATAAAAAATAAATAATGTTAAGAACAAGAATTTGATTAATTTTTCTTGCAACATAAGTACAAGTAAGAGGTCAAGAACAAAGACTATGTCAACTGTAAATAATGTTAGAATGGTTCAAATTTCCAGGCCAGGCAAATTCTTCACCATTTCTTCTTATTAGTTTTTTTTTTTTACTATTATTTTTTCATATATTAATGTGTGGGTGAAAGATGGTTAAATATTAAATAATTAACCTAATTAATAACTTGATTAAATTGTTGAATGAAATGGTCATTAGAAAGGAAGAAAAGTCTTTGATGAGAAATTAATGAATGTTTGTTATTCAATTTTGAGGAAGTTTTGGTTTCTTTGTTTACATCGACGGTCCTTGTCGAAGCTGGAGCTAATCTAGTCCGTCCGATCCACGTTGTGCAATCTCAACCACATAAATGGATTGAATTTGTTGGTCTCTTCATAGCCAGCCATTATGTATAACGTTATATCTTATGTTTTTTTTGTTGTTTGGAAATTAAAACACAAATTTTGATTTCTATTGTTAATGATCACAATAGTTTTCATTTTGAATTAAAGAATTATGGTTTTCGATTTTGTTCGAGTTGGCTTCTCCGGCTTGATGATGTGTGTCAGTATCCAACTTCGCCGGAATTTCGATCGGCCGTTAAAATCCACAACACCAGGAAGAGTTTTTCGGTGTAAATTATTATAATTAGTAACTCTAGAGGCATCTAGACTACTCCAGAAACACCTTCTTCTTTTTTCAATATTGACATTTCACACTTTGTTCTTCTAGATATTATATGACGTAGGGGGAAATATTTGAACTTTAATTAATCAGTTATTTATTTATTTTTAATTATTACCAATAAAGTTAATCAGTGTTAACGGTCCAACTATAAACCATTTTGACTATCAGTTATACTGATACAACTAAGTCTTCAACTAACTCCATTGATAATGTTTGAGTATATTATTATTATTATTATTTTTTTATTATTATTAAACCGTGGATAATTGTGAAGACGCGTTTATTTTCTTCTTCATATTCTCACGCACACGGACACACACACACACACACGTGTTTCTCTTCTCACAATTCCATTCGTTCAATCTGGTTGAACGTAAGAGAAACCCCAATTTGACAGTCTACATTTCAAACACAAACACGTTTTTTCAAATAAGAAGATTATATAAATTAAAAAAAGTAAATTAAAAAATAAAAAATCTAAATATCTAGAATATCCAAAAGTCATTAGTGGTATGGTAGCCTAAGCGAATATATGCTTTTCTTGGTTGGAATTTTGAAACTAAAGTAGCAGCATATTTTAATAAATTTCTTACATATATAAAAAGGGGGCAGTCACCCCCAATTCATTCTCTCATCTCAAAATTCTCTCTCTCTCTCTAGACAATCTTTTTCCCCTAATTGTGTTATCTCTTTCTTAAGATCGTCAATCATATTATATTATATTATATTATATTATATTATATTATATTATATTATATATATGGCGTCGAAAAGTTCATCATGGGCTGATCAATGGGATCCCGAGCCTGCCTACATTAATCCGGCCACATCCAATAAAAATTCAAAATTCTCCGACAAGTTCGATAAGACAAAGGCGGCAGCCTCCACTGGAGTTAGGAAGGCCAAGGCGGGAGCCACCGCCGCAATCCAATGGGTCAAATTTAAGTACCACAAGACAACCACCAAACACTAGCTGCAGCTAATTTACCTTTATTCGAGATTGGGCCAATTTGTATTATTTTCCACTATAAATCTACTCTAGGCCCAATTGATTTCATTTAATTCGGGCACTTCAATAACTAATTGGATGAAACTTGATTTTGTACAATTTTTTATTAGCACAGGATTTTCTTATGTTGTTTAATTTAATGATGTTTAACGATATATTTATTTAATTATATCCAGCATCTTACAATTGTACTAATCAAATTTTATAATACTATAAAATATAATGTCAATTTACGCAAATATTAAAAATCTGTTTACTAGTAGATTTGCAGCTATAAAGTAGTGGTGGGAAAAAAGAAACACATCACCCACCTCACTTTCTCTCTCTAGAAAAGAAATAAAAATCAAATCTTTTTTCTCCTCGTCTCGAGCCCTGAATTTAGTTTTTAGAATCGATGGGCTCGAGTGGAAATCCTTGGGAGGGAGGCGGCGCCGCCGCCGCCGAGCAACCACCGGTGACTGGAAGCTCCAACCCGAAGCTGTCGAAGAAAATGAGCGAGAAGTTCGAGCGGACTAAGGAGGTGGCTTCGACCGGATTCGAGAAAACTAAGGTTGTCACTGCGGCGGGGTTCGAGAAAACTAAGGTTGCCGCTAAGAAGGTGAAAGACGGCGCGTCCGTTGGCGTTAACTGGATTAAACTCAAATACAACAAGAGCAAGTTATTCCAGAAGAAGTAAAAGGGTTTTTTTTTTTTTTGTGCCCTAATTTTGAAATTGGTTTTCTGTTTCATCAATTGTTAGTTAATATTGTTTCCTTATCTTATTTGTCTTCCTTAATTACTTTTGGTTTGGCTGGATTGTATTGATTAGGGCAAAATTTGGGGGTTTAATTTTGACATTTTATTTACTGCAAATTCTTTGGTGCTATTTATTATATGTTAATTAATTCGTTTAGGCTATGATTATCTTCTTTAATTTGAGCCCACTAGATTTTAATTGGGCCGGAATAACTTTAGGTTTATTTGGGTCTAATTGGGCCTATATATATAACTTCGATATATTTGGGCTTGGGCCATTAGTCAAAATTAAAATTTTCAAAAATCATCCCTTCAAATATATATCGATCGTGAAATAACTCGTTACCATTTGTTCTCTTCGATCTTTTAAATAAATTAATTAATTCAATTAGCGGTGGGCAACCTGGTTCGAGCAATCGGGTGTGTGTACGGGTTTTGACCCTACTCGATCGGGTGAAGGTCGAACATTTTAAGCAAAAGTTGACGTTGGGGTAATCACGTTGCAATAAATAAATGTGGCAAAGGTCCTTTGTTCCTTTCTTCAACACAAATCCAGGAATTCCTCACATTCACTCCAAACGAACAAGGAAAAAAATGGATATAAACGAATCGAGTCTAATCGAATGAATAATTGCTCAATTTTTTTATTTTAACATTTGTCAACATTTAAACGTTGTGTTTGTAATTGGTATCCTTAGCAACGGAATTGAGGTCGAACAGCTTAATTTATAATACACATTTCTTCTAATTCAAGCTACATCATTAGTCGAATATCATATCCTATTGAACGAAAGTATAAATTCAAATTTTATTTGTTATGTTAATTAATCGAGCTCAAATAAAATATCTTAATATTTTTTTATTTTTGTAAAGAAAAAAATAACCTTATAATTTATAAATGGCATTGTAGTAAATCCAAAGTGGAAGTAGAATCGGATTCTCTGCATTATTCATATATTGAAAGGCATGTGGGCTCGTGATGAAACTTGAAATCAAGAATTTCAAAAACATAAGATTGAGTAGAAAATCAATTTATTTTCTTGGAATTGAAAAAAAAAACCAAAAAATAAAAAATAAAATACAAGTTGCCAAATTGAGTAAGAAAGAAACCTGAAGGACAGGTTGTGAGTCTTGTGACATGTGACTTGAATAATTTAAATAGTTGAAATTTCTCAAGTTGGAATATATGAATAATATCTTATATCAAATTGAGTAAAGTGATCAATTTTATTTTTCCAGTTGGCAGAATATGTAACATTAGTGAAATACGACGAGTATATTTTTACCATTTATATAAGCAGAAACACACACATCAAAATTCGTATGAGTATATTTTTACCATTTATATAAACAGAAACACACACATCAAAATTCGTATGTGTAGATCAGCGATAAAAAAACACTCGGTATAAACTTCACCGAGTGTAGCAAAAAACACTTGAGCGAGCGTGTAGGAAATTAGATTTTGAAATATTCAGACACTTTTTTTTTATTTGAATAAATAAAAAAAGGGAGAAGAAGTGAATAAAAGCAAACTTGAAAACAAAGTGATTGACCTAAGCTTCATTAGGTGCTGCCCCCTAATCTTGTCATAAGACTTTAAATCATTGTCAACTACTTACAAAGTCGTTTCATGATTAAGCGCTTTAACAACTATATTAAAATAAGACTTCTTCTACATACATAATCGGTCATGCTACAAATTTTAACACATCCATATTTATGAATCAATTTCGTAAAATAAATGACCAAATCAATCTATTCGATCCAAAATTTTATGTAGTTAGTTAGACGCTCATTTTCACCCCTAATGATGCATTTCGTAATAGATGGTTTAACAGTTGAACAAGTGATCTTGTGTTTACTGTTCCAAGTTAGAATCTTCTTGTTAACTGTCGTTAAATCGAGTTTTATTTCAAAACTTGTTCAATTATGCTTGAAAGTAGTTTGTTATGCTACCTAATTGAATTTCAGATTAGTACTTAAATTAATCTTAAGAATAAGCAACCAATAATTAGTAAATGGACTAAAACGATTAACTTTTGGATTAGTACAAGAGAACAACTAAATGTTATTCAAAATCCACTAAGTACAACAAATTACCTAAAACCCAAAATTGGTTCCTTCATCATAGGAACCCTATCTCAATCAATCAAATGAAATTAAATTGTAGCAACACTCAAACAATAAAATAATTTAAAAAATTAAAAAAAACAGAAAGAAAATAATATTCCTCCCATTCTGTACAAGCTAATCAAAGAATTAATAATCCAGAATTTAAAAAATAATTGAAAATTAAAAGAAATAACTTGAATACCCAACGAGTTGTTCCAGACGCTGTTGATGTTGTACCATGGATTTCCCCTTGTACAAATCGTACGGCTCCCAGAGATGATCCAACGGACAAGGCCTCTTCTCGTCAAGCCTTACCCAGGGCTTCCCCTTTCCGCTCCAGTGCAGCAGGCTCACTGGACCAGGGTGCAGCTCTCTACAGGATCCTGCCACGTTGTCACCGCCCAAACCGTGTTGATTCCAACGGTGGTTGATCGGCTCCACATTCCCACCGAAGACGAGAAGGAACGGAGGCAGAGAGCCTAGTTCATATATCCGGTTCTGTCTCTGCAGTTCCATCCAATTCTCAATCTTCTTCCGGAAATGCCCCTCCCTCCATTTCTCCAAATCCATCACCATCACGCCTGTGTTGAAGTAGCAGGGCTTCCTCGACCCGAATACCCGGCTCAGTACCGGGTCGGACCAGAAGTTGTCGGTGAAGTACTTGGTGAAATTGGCGTGGCAGTATTCCGGTGCACCGATTATTTTGCCGGCCGACATTTTCACCTCCCAGAGCTTCGTGATGTCGTCAACCAGAACCAGATCCGAGTCCAGATAGATGACCCGTTTCACGCACGGGTCGATAATGTCACCGAGGTAATTCCGGGCGTAGTTCAGCGGGTTCTCCAGAGCGGACCGGATCGAGGAGGAGATTAGGTTTATGACGGTGTCCTCACGGAAGATGTAGACCTTGAAATTTAGGGAGGGGAAAATGGACTGAACCAGCCGGGTCAGAACTCGGGGACTCAGCGAGTCGAACTCGGCCGCGACGAAATGGAAGAAGACCTGCTCCGGGCACGACGCGTGGCGGAGGACCGAGTGCACGGCCGCCATTGAGCCACGGAGGTACTCCGAGTCGAGCGTCATCGCCACGTGTACAAGCGACGGATCGCATGACGTCACCGGATCCGCGGATTTCGCCGCCGCCGTCGACGGACAGCCGACGCCGTTGCGGTAGTCCGGCGCCTCGGAGAATCCGAATAGTCCGTTGAAGTCGGAGATCGCGGCGCCGCCGTTGTAGGGGAAGGAACGGATCCCGAGGCACATCAACGGCGAGTAGAGGAGGACGAGAAGGAATCCGACGGCCGGGATTAACCCCGCACTAAATCCTGAAACAACCATTACAGATATTCCGTGCGGATATATTGATTGCTGTTTTTAGGGTATGGATTTTTTCTTCAGAAATGCATTTTTAGAGAGAGAAAGAAGAGAGAGAAAGAGAGAGTTGGGGAAGAAGGAAACTCTAGCTAGAATTTCCAGTCAAATGGGCTAAGTGTGTATGTATGTATAACGCGTATTTATTTAATGTAAATAATTAAACAAATAATTATTAATTATAATTATAATAATAATGATGATGCACAGTTAAATATCAGAAAAAAAAAAACGCGGTTTCCTTTGTATATACAGATGTGCATAAACAGAGATACGCTAAATATTTACTTTCTCCACTATGAATCAGTAAACCCTATATTACGAGATTTTATTACGATATTTATGGACTTTAAATCTTAATTAATTATTTTTATTAATAATAATAATAATAACTATTTGCTGTCCTTTTCGCCTTTTTTATTTTCTACTTTAACTTTTTATTTAATTTAGGAGAGAAAGGTGTGGGTGTGGGGCGGTTTTATAAAAAAAGTGCTTATGGGCACAAAACTGCTTATGGAAGAAAAGAACAGTGTGGCCCACACTCGCCGCACGGCGGCGCGTGCACCTATAGAACGCTGGTGTTTGTTTATCAATGATAATTATGGTTGTAGCAGTTGGTAGTTGCTATTTTCTGGAAATAAAATAAAAATTGGGTATTGTGGGCACTCAGTAAATATATATATATATACGTGGAGGATCTTCACAATAAAAAGGCCACGAATTTCTGTTGTATAGTTGGTAAAACGTCTGTTAGGTGCTATTTTTTTTATAAATATTTGTTTTTTTTTTGGTTTATTTTCACCTAATATATTTATTTTTTATTCCTTTTTTAAATGGTATAAAAGGAAATTTGGTGTTTTGGACATATTGGAAGGAAAAGAATATACTTATACTTTTATATGCTTTTGTTAACAAAAGCTGCAATCTTTGCACCTACCAAATTTTGTATAGATTGCACTTTTTTTAAAATCATATTATTTTGATCTGTATTTATATTTAATTAAAAAAATCTAATTTTTTTTTTTGAAAAAATTACCAAATATTTTATAAAAACTTATAAGCTATTTTTAAGTGCTTATAAACTCAGCCAAACACCCTCGTAATATCAAACATTGTGGTAAAAAAATTTACTTTTTTTATTATAATTGTGAAATTTAATTAAGAAGCCATAAAAATAGGATCCATGAATCCACATGCAATATACACAACTACATTTTGTTATCTGAAATAAATGTGATTGTGGTAACAATTAATTAAAATAAATATTATTAATATGAGGAATGATAATTAAATGATTTAAGGGGTGTGGGGAGGCAGTCAAAGTTGAAACAGTAAAAAAAATTCATTGGGCAAAGGAATATTTATTGCTTTCACTAATTAAAATTGCCAGCTGGAAAATACATAATAAATAATTAAATGATGTGTTTGCCAGCTTAGCTTTGGAGGTGGTGAGTTGTGAAAGCTGCTTACTGATGTTGACGGCTGCTTATCAGTCTGTTCTGCCTCCAATGCACTGCTGCCACGTGTTCACGTGCTCCTTTTTATTCTAGCAATTTTAGAGGCTGTTTTGCTTCATTATTTTTCATATTCCGATTTGTTTGCAACGGCTAAAGTCTATTTATGAATAAAGCCCTTATTGTTTTATGATTACATCTGTCATTGAAATTCGTAAATTTCTTACATTAACACCCTCTCATGGGAGTGGATTTAAGAAATTTACAAACTACAGGGGTCTGGATATAATTTCTAAAACAATGAGGATTTTTTTGTATATTACCTTTACTTCGAGGAGGTGATTGTAATTTACCCTATATTTCTATTTTGATTAAGACACATTGAAACAAAACTATATATTTAACTGAAACAAAATCATGATAATTGATAATAAGTAATAACAAATGGAGAAATTGAGATAAAAATACTACAAAATAATATATTTTATTTTAATAAAAGAATGTGTAAAATTGGAAAAGGTTTTGGCCTTTATCTGGAAATAGCTGAGAATAATTGTTTAAAAAATAAAGAAATAATAATAATAATAATATTTTGGTACAGTGCTTCATAGGATACTCTGCATATAATATGATACATTCATTGGCATCACCAAATATATATTATTTATTTTCAAATATAAATTAATAATGGCCACAGGTTTTGATAAATTGGTATTGGTCCAAAGACTGAAAGAAGTACTAAAACAGATATAATATTAGATATGATTTAATAAGAAACATGTCAGACGGTGTCGTTTGTCGCACACGAGGTTTTTTTGAAATGTATGAACTGGCCCAGGATGGGGAATAAAAGTTGGCATTAGTGCCCTTTTTCACTCCTTTTTTTTTTTGTTTTTTTATTTGTCTGTTTCCTAATTTCCTGAATTCCAGACAACCTTTTTTCTCTTTACTATTTATTTTTTCATTTTATTTTTTTAAATTCAATAACGTTACAAATGGAAATTAGAAAATGGTATAATAGTTTGAATGCTCTATTACATGCTACACCTAATAAAATTACATGCGTATTTTCACCTTTAATCTACACACAGTCACACACATAAACATGTACGTATTGATATAGATGTGTGTAAAATATGCATGAATATGACAATTATCGAATACAGCATTAGAACAAATGGTGCTATACATATTGATCCATTGACAAAAGAATATAGGAGGTCGGGGCAAAAACCTATGCCTCCGAATTTAAGGTTTAATGTTTCGTGGTTTCACTGCACAAAGTTGTATCTGCAGTTTTTACATTGACATAATAAAATCACATGAAAAAAAAAATAAACAATACTAAAAAATCGAAGGAGCTTTCAGTAGAATATGAAGATTCTTGTACAGAAACACGCAATTTTTTAGGCGATGTTTCTGTTTTATTTCGAGGAAAGCACAAACGGAAGGTTACTTGATGTTTTTGGCTCAAGGAAGCACAGCTCTCAATTCTTTTCTATCAGCTCCAAAAGCCTGAAACGTTATATATATTTCAGTCGAATTAATCAAACAAGCATTGCCTTACACTGCTAAACGACGTGCAATCTATTAAGGCCCCATTTGGTTGGCAAGATAAGATTAGCCAAGATAAGATTAAATAATCTAATAAGACCCAATTATTTTATTGGAGCTTGAAACGTCCAAAAAAAAAACTCATTAGAAGGCAAGATAAGCCAAGATAAGCCATGATTATTTAATTTTGGCGGGTGACCCGACAATTTATTGAGGATACCAAACATCAAATTAAGTCAAAGTATTTAGTTAATCATGACTTATCTTGACTACCAAACGGGGCCTAAGATCACTAGCAATCAGGGCCCGGCCCAAGGTATAGGTGGGAGAGGCCCGTTTTGGGCCTCCAAAATTTGATGACTTTTTAAGGCCTAGGATTTTTAAATGCTATGTATATATTTTTATTATTACCAGATTCCTTTTTTTTTTTTTTTTTTTTTTTTGGTTATTATTCTTAAAGGGCCTTCATAAAGTTCAATTATATTACATAATTGTTGTTATAAAAGTATAGAGTCAACTCCCATTAACTTATATCAATTTAATTCAAAAAAACCCTCCAAAAAGACCTTAAACGACTCTTATTTTAGAGCTCCTAGTGGAAAAAATATTAATGATTAAGCAAATATTTTGAGTTTATTACTAACGAATGATTAATCAATGGATTCGTATTGTTTAATATATATTATTGTTGAATGTTAGTTGATTTTTTTATAGATTTATTTTGGTATAATTGAACATGAGGGCCTCGTTTTTTAGTCTTGCCTTGGGCGAAAATCGAGCACTTGTGTTTTTAATTTTTTTATTAAAAGATAAGCACTTGCAACTGGAAGTAACAGAATCTGTACTTGCTCATCATTTCCCAATCGAAAAAATGAAATATGATTTTTAAAAAGTAAAAAATTTACCTCAACTCCAAAGCCTTTAACGTGTACATTGGTGAAAAGCTCGGACGCATCAGGCAACGGGCTCTCCTGCAAAAAAAAAAAGAAAAAAAAAAGAGATGTACAATGTCATTACACAAAGTCCAATGTGTTCGTTCTCTACATTCGTCTGAAAGAAAACATCGTCTAGACAAAAATGTTATATAATCTAACCTTAGCTTTTGCAATGGCTTCATCGACCTCTTTCCTCACTTCTTTCTCAGTGTCCTGATTTAGGAAACGTAAACACATATAATAATATCATATGTGTGTGTGTGTATAATATATATATATATATATATATTATATATTACCTTCAATTCCTTTTCGGTGGCTAGATCGTGAGATATTATAAGCTTTCTGATTCTTTCAATAGGATCACGCTCCTGAACGGAAGGTATTTGAATTGAGTACACAATGAAGTGTTTTAGTCGTTAATAGAAAATATTCCAAAAATATATTTAACCTGTCTAACACCACTAATCTCGTCACGTGTACGGTATGTGCTTCCAGGATCGGACATAGAGTGCCCGTGGTACCTGTATGTATCCATTTCTAGGATCTGAACATAAAACGAATGCACGAGTTATTGTCTCAAAATATTTAGACAAAGTGTTTTGCCATGCATAAATATAATAAAACACTTAAATGATCTCTTCATGCTTCAAAACACATTCAGAACTCTCTCATCTATTACACGTTTACACTACAGCCTGTCATTTATATGTATGTATATATGTGCACACATACACAAATAGCCCAAATTATGATGATTTCCTCTGAATATTTTAAAAATTCCATGATGATGGGGGGGTTGAAATTTACTATCTACTAGGTTTCTATTGCTGCCAGTAGTCGAGACGTAGCTAAACAACAATCCATTTCTGAGTTTTCAGTGTGAAACAAATAGCAACAGAAATATACATGTATAGAAATATATATACATATATATATATATACAAACACTTGATGGGAAAATTTATATTGAGCACTTACAATAGGGCCATTCCTTAAGGCATGCTCCTTTGCGAACTTGCATGCTTGTTTCACAGCAAGGGCATCCATTCCATCAACCTGTTTTGACATCGAACAAACAAATTAACGTCAGAAAGCTGTTTACGAAGATAAGGATTTACGTATCTGCTAAATATGAAACTTCTTGTAACAAATACCCATAGTATTCTAGCTGCAATGGGATTTGTTTGTTTCTAAATCAATCGATCAACTTCGAAATTGAAATATCAAAAGATATCGAGTTTGAGGAACTAAGATAACTCTAATATCAACACTGTCTCCAGGAAACAAGATTGGGTAACAAATCTCATCAAATTCAGAAGTGGGGTTTAAAAAGCAAATGATTACGATGTAACAATGCAGATTTCACATAATTCAATCATATTAATTTAATTTATGTTATCTATGTGACCGATAACAAGAATATCACTACACTGTTGTCAACCTACACTGCTGAAAGAGTAAAAATCACAATCCGAAAAAAATATTTTGCATGCCGGCAATTTGAAACAAAGGGTTTCCCAACATTTATATAGTCCATGACAACGAAAAGGAAAAAAAACATAAACGACTGACCTTCAAACCCGGAGCATAATCTCCTCTCTTGAAATAAGAGGGACTCTTTGCTGACCTCCACTCTGCTGTGCCCATTCCATCTGTGTGTACCCAATCCCATTGAACAAACAAATATCAGTCCAACCACATACTTATAAAGAAACTTGCAACGAAAGGCACAAATGACAAACCAAAGTCCAAACAAGACGTTTATTAAATATGCTTCAATTAAAGTCTGGTTGATTTTTGTCATTTAAACAGCCATAGAGTATCAAATAGTAGGCCTCGTTTGGTTGCCAAGATAAGATTAAATAATCTAATGAAATCCAATTATATTGTTGGACATTGGAAGATCCAACAAAAAACATGCCTAAAAGGCAAGATAAGCCATGACAACATAGTATTTGCGGGTCGACCCGACAAGTTATTGGGGATACCAAACATCAAACAAAGTCCAATTATTAAGTTGATCATGGCTAATCTTCCCAACCAAACGAGGCGCCTAAGTCTACTATTTTCGTTTGATTATCCATAAAAAGAAACGAATCATAATTGAGATGTACGAGATTTCCAACTATTGCTACTTCTACACCACCACATAAATCAGAAATCTCCGTAAATCGCACGGAAAAAGTCAACACAACACCGACATTTCGTTTCTTCAACATATCAACATTCAAGATAATCGAACTTGTGTGCAAACTCAGTAGCAAAACAACTGCAGCAATGCTTCTTTACATTGTAAATTTCTAAAATGCAGCATCAATTCATCATTCATTATCACCATATTGTATCAATTCATCATTCATTATCATATCAATTAATCAATTCAAGAAAAATCTTACAGTGATTGTTTTCGCAAACCAAAATTGAGGGCAGATCCCAAAGAGCGGCCATGTTCAAAGCTTCAAACAGCTGGCCCTGATTTGCAGCACCGTCTCCGTACATGGCGAAAGTAACGTTGTCATCCTTATTATACTTTTGGGCGAAAGACAACCCAATACCTAATGGAACCTGTGCCCCAACAATTCCATGGCCGCCGTAAAACCCGCTATCCTTTTTGTAGAAATGCATCGAACCCCCCTTTCCTTTAGAACACCCGTCCTTCCTCCCCATAAGCTCGGCGAACGTTTCGAAGAGCGTTCCCCCGCGCCCTAGGAAAATGCAGTGATCCCTGTACGCGGTGATTATGCAGTCCTTCTTCGTAATCGCGGCCTCCATCCCGACGGAGACGGCTTCCTGGCCGTCGTACAGGTGGCAGAATCCGCGGATCAGTTTCGCCTTGTAGAGCGAATCGGCGGCGATTTCCATGCGGCGCATCAGAGCCATGTCGCGGAAGAAGGTCAGGAGCTCCTGTGGTGTGGTCTCGACGGAGCGAGAGGGGGGGTCGATCTTGTGGCCGGTGAACGGGAGGGAGGTCTCAACGGTGATTGGTGATGTGGAGGATGTTGTGAGGTGGCGCGTGGCGGACACGGCGGCGGATATGGGCTCTAGGAGCTTGGCCGAACGGCGAGTTAACTGAGCCATTGATTTGAATCGGATTCACGGTGGAGTGCCCCAAATGTGAAGGTTAGGTAAAGAAAAAGACTAGAGAAGAAAACTATTTATTATTTATAATTTTATATTTATATTAATATATATAAATTATATATAACTAAATTGTTTTAGTTATTTTGTGCACTTTATCACCTTAGATTTACCAAGTAGCTATTGAAATAAAATGAATATTTTATCATTAAAATGTTTGTTGGTTTATTATGGTTTGGAATAATAATTTATTTACTTTAATTTAAGTTGTTGTATTTTAAGTTAGAAGATTATTATATTTATAAAATGATATTAATTAGGATTAGTTTCAATTATTATGGTCCACTAAGCAAGTTCGGCCAAGAAAGACTATAAAGGAAAGTGATATTGCACACGATCACTGACAATATTTAATGCACGTCCAATCAACTGTACGGTTCGGAGAATGTCTGTTGACTTTGCACATGCAATTATTTCACTATTTACTCGAAGTAATATAGTAAGGTGGTGTTTGCAAAAGCTTATTTAAAAGCATAAGTAGGTGATTGTGAGTTAAGTTGATATTAAATGCTTAATTCTAAAAGTTAGGGGGTGTTTGCAAAAAATCTGGAAAAATAACTAAAATAGAAAAAGCAGGTACATGGGTGCTTTTAAAATTATAGCTTAAAGTAACTTATTTTAAGAGAAGCAAAAGCAAAAGTCAGTTTTGAAAACACCTAAAAACAGATTATGTTAGAAAAAAAGCTCATAATCTATTTTTAAAAGCTTTTGCAAACACCACCTAAATGCAATTGAAAAGTAATTTTGAATTCGAAGATATTTTGATGGGACATGTTAAACTGAATTGAAGAGGGAGTTTGAAGCCAAATTGTCCCCTATAAATACTACACATATTATCCGTGCAAGAAAATTCATTTATTATTACTTAAAACCCTAAAAATCGTAAACTATCATAGAAAAAGGGTATAATAGTAAAGTTGTATTAATTTTTATTAATTAAAAATATTTTAGATTTAACTTAAAAAAAGAGAATTTTTTTTGGACTCATTGTAATTGAGGTAGACTAACGAAGGGTGTTTGTGAAATAATCTTTTTTTATTAACCTATGCAAAATAGAGGTAATAAATTATCAAATATATTTCACCAAATATAACATAGATTCGAATAAAGAATGTGCAATAATATCATAGTCCTTTTGTAGGAAGTAAATGATTGGTGTCCAAATCAAGAGTAGTAATATATTGACCAACTATACAAAATTACAATTGAATTATTGACCAACTATGTTACCTGAATAACTATAAATACTAAACTTTCAAGAATCAAGAAATAAATCAAAATGAACAAAATATACACTTCCAATGCTACAATTAAAGACTATCTTTAACTATATTTTTCTATAAATTAAAATTAAAAATAAAATTGCAGAATCAATCATAGAGAGACAATATTTTGCATCTACCTTTAGACAAAGGCTTCCTCTTCCCTTTTCTTCTGCGGTACAAGATATCCTCTGTGTCTAAAACATAACTGGCCTACAACATATAAAAAAATTAAAAAAAAATTAAAAAAAATTAGCTAAATGTTTATTTTGGTTGCAAAAATAACTCCGGAAATTTCTCAAAAAAACTAACCTTCGATGTATTGCAGTTGATCACAATTTCCAGACCATTATATATCGAAAGTCCTTCCATGGCTTTGCATGCATCAGAAACTTCGTCACCAGTCGAATATCTTCTTTTGTTTCTATAATAAAAAAGAAAAACGAGCCGGAATGAATTAATGTATAAGTAAACAATCATGATTTAAAACAGTTTTACCTTTGTTTGGTAAAAGTAAATCTACCTCTTTAAGAATATTCTAGGATTTCCGCTTCTTTCGGGAACAGTTGAGAGAAGTTCATTATTCAAGTAAGCTGCAAAATCGGGGTCCATAACCCCTTTCGGTTTATCATGCTCGTTTTTCATTAGTTGTATGGTCAAACACCTTGGAGAAGAAGGTACCTGCAAGTACAATTGCATGTTCACATGTCTTTTCCTAAAATAATTATTGTTTAGAACTAAAAAAATAGAAGAGCGAGGAAAAAAAAAAAGACTTACGCATTCTATTCGATACAGTTCGTCACCGGGAAGAAGAAAACGGGCATTTTCGTGATAAACTGCATCGGAAAAATTTTCAGGATTTCTTGATCTTTCGTACTCGTACAATTCAAGGAGTTTGTTGTCCATTTCCTCGCTTTCAATTTTTTGTAGCTGAGGAAATACCATGGACAAAAGCTTCAGGCGACACAAATAGAAATCAAAAAGCACTACAAATTTAATAAATAAAATCCTTTTTTTGTTCACCTGCTTCACAAGTTTATGTATCAGCTTGTCCAACGAAAAAAAGATGTAAGCTTTAGCACCAATAATAGCTCGGCACTCATCTTCAAACTTCGCATTTTCAGATGTTCGATTCAGCAAAGTATGCAGTGCATCCTTAAATCTGTTCCAATTAAAAAGTTCACGTTTATCGGTAAATTACGAAGCTTCACTCCACCCCCATTAAAGAAGAAAAAACCCCCCACATAAATTACCTCGTATACGAATCTGTTCGTTCTGCATCATTCGATATCCTAGGTTTATTTTCAGGAGACGAAGTGAGCACCTTGGCAGTGTGCATTCTTTCATATAAAATCTGTTGAATGAGGACAATCAGTTAAAAGAGCAAACATTTAATCCTTATATATATGTGTATATATATATATATCAAAAAGAGATATAAAATTACCTGGTGAAATCTGAAAAGCAAATAGAAGGAATCATTCCCATAGAAGACCTCAGAATTCTTCTTTTCGAAATGTAAACCCGAATGAGTTTTCTTCGTAATAGGCTTTGCACTCTGTAAAGTATAATTATCATGGTCCCGATTTTCATCAGGGCTTTCACTTTGTGCTACTTCGTTCATGGCATTTTTCTCGTCAAGATTTCTACTTGGAGATATTTCACCTTCTTCTAGCTCACTCTTGGTGCTGCTTTCAATTTCTTCACATGCAACTGGAGGAGAAACAAATGGCCCCGATAAACAAGATATTATCTAAAATTTCAAGTTAAAAAAAATATAAAAAGAAATACCAACCATTTAATAGATCTGCGTTATTTTCCTCGTTAATGCTTATTCCTACAGTATCACTTGTAATAACTTGCTCCAAAGGATGTGAAGGAACACCAAACAACGGTTCGAGGAAGTTTGTCCAAATATTTACGACTCTGCCACGCTGCTCAGACATACAAACTTCTCCACACGAGTATTTAATGAGCTCATATAGATCTCGTTGGATGTCTGGATCGGGATATTCAAATTTCATATGAGCTCTGATTGGCTGTCTATATCCAGCACTAATTGACATAATCATTTCTTCTTCGTTTTGATCCTTTTCACTCATTTCTTTAATTTCAGCTAACAAAGCTGAATGTCAAGAATCATAAACCGAAAAAACAAGTAAATTAACAATAAAATAGGCTCATGCATTGTTATACAAAGCTTAGTCAATAATATATAAACCTAAATTACCTTTAGTATTCATTCTTTTTTTGTCCTCCTGCTTAAAATGGAAGCTCATGTGGTCAAGTGATCTTCGGTAGTTCTTAGCGTACGTTTCCACCCAAACTTTATTAAAATCAGATCTGCAACTTTCCCATTCCAGCTGTTTCTGCTTCAACCGTGTTAAAATAACTGGCAGAGCAACAGGTGCGTTTTTTCTTAACATGTCCATTACTTCAAGCCCATGTTCACCGTATAAACGCTCAATGCACCGTAGGTTAAGAACTGAAATCAAACAAATAAATAAATATTTATCTTGACAGCGTAAATATGTTTTAGAGAATTGTCACAAACCTGTCAAATGATCTTCGATGTTAACTGAACTGTTTGTCTTATTTGTATGATCATTCATACTGTCTAGAAGTTCTTCGACTCTCTTTGCTGTTGCCTTCACAGATTCCAACAACACGTCCAGCTCAAACCTGTAAATCATAATCAGTTTCACTAATTACGATTAATACACGTGTAATCATAATTTAATCATCGTTAACAAGAGTTGTTACCTATCATCCTCACAGCGGAACAAACTTTCTTCATATTGGTTTCTGCGCATGTGATTGAATGAGTAATCTTCACTTCCTGAAGTGACAGATACCCATCGATCATTCAGCACTTCATTACCAATTTTGTTTCTGCCGAACGCTGATGGAGTCGGATACTGTCTCGAGGAATATGCCAAATGGGATGAGCAAAGAATTCAGAATCACAATATATGAAATTAATGAAGTAAAATGTTTCCTCCAAAAAAAAAAAGGTAAAACGTACATTATCGGGAAGAAGTCGATAACTTGGAGTGCAGCGGTCACAGTTAGAGAGATCAAGTTCTTGAATGGGTTTTGCCATGAACTTCTCTTTATTAGCAGATTGCTTCTCTTTAATGACATCTTTAATGTCATCGTTATCTGTATCTTCATCTTCCATATTAGGATCTTCTCCCTCGCATTCTTCTACCTTTAAAGGCTGGAATATTTGTTTCTTGTCATGCAAGCAATCTGAAATGTGCTAAATTGGTTACAAATCCAACAGGTCATTATGCATAACAAATAAATCTCAGCATGACAAAAAACAGTAGAGAAAAAAACATTTAGCACAAATATATTGTGTGAAAGTACACGAATACATATAACACTATCATTTATAGCTATAATAAATGGACGACCCAAAGTGAATTTAGGTAAACATCTAAAGTGTTCTCCAAGAGAATCTCAAAATCGATTTTTCAGTAGTAATATAGCATATGCGTATTCTAGCATGATTTATCTCAGGTAAATTAGTCAAAGCCAAAAAATCAAATCTACAATGAAAATCAAGAACTGGATAATACTTTTATCTATTCACACTTGACATGCCACGATTAAGGAACACAAATAGACTTGTCTTTCCCACGTACCTTGATCAAACAAGCCATTCGCAGAATCATCTCTACGAAGAGATGTTCTTTTGTGACCTGAAATATCTTCATCTTCCCGTTCATTTTTGTCTCTGCCTACTCTTTTCTTCTGTCCTTTTTCAACAAACTGCTCTGGATCAGGGTGATCGATTTTCTGCTCACGAACATCACATAAAGCAGCAGGCTTCTAGAACAAACAAGCAGAAACTTTTACTACCACTAACCGGAAAAAAACAACTAAATCAAAATCAAAATCACGAAAGATAAATGACCTTTTTAATATCACGGGGCCTCATCATAGTCAGAGGAGAGCCGCTTACATAACCAAGCTCATCATAATGGAGAGGGGCAGCACTCGAATCATCAGGTAGGAAATTAGTGAATTCTAATTGTAGGTCAGGATGGTCCTTAAAAAGAACGGATATCTAGAAAAAAAAATTAAAAACCAATCACAACTCCACAACAGTTTCCTTTTATCTTCTATATAATTTTAAGAATTGAAAAAAAAAATCATAGCAGAATACCTTCTGATAAACCTCTGCTATTGGCTTTTTATCTTTAAAGTGAATATCCAAGATGCTGAGGAAACTACTATATACACTGTGATCGCCTTGAAATCTAGCCTGCAATTAGTTTTAGAAGTTGTTAAGATAATAAAATCTAAAGGAGTAGTAGCGAAGAAGGAGAAAATTGCACCTTGATTTTGTTCACATAATTGATTGCTTGGTCAAAGCAAACTCTCTTCTTTTTCGGAACTGGTTGATCATCCGATGGGAGGGTAATTTTATACCCTTCTGGTAAAAAGGCATTGAAACCCAAAACTAGCTCTCGATCCCCTTCAAATAATTCCTTCACTTTTCGTATAATCCCGTTTGTATCAATTCTACAAGCAAAACCAACCAAACAAAAGTAAATAATAAATTACAATTACAAAATCTGAAAATAAGTGAGCAAACAAACTATAATTTACAATGAAAAAACCAAAGCCAGAGTTGTACCTTGTAGCCTTGAACGCTTTCATGACTTGAAGAAATTCATTGTATTTATCTCCTCGGTCCTTCAATTTTTCCTTCACAGTTCTCAGATACGTCAATGCATCATTGTCTGTCACCACTTGCGCCGTGCTTGCAGTTGACATCTGTGCTTTTCCGGACCTTCGTTTCACATCCATAAGAAAAAAAAATAATCAACAAACAAATTTCGCACCCATAATAATCTACGTGAAACCCAAAACGGAAAACGAGACTTTTTTTTCCCTTTTCACATAATAAAATCAAATGTGCATAATTTCACCTTCACCAACCCCATCCCAGAATAACATGATTATGAAAACACGAGGCAAACGAAATCATATAACAAAACCAAACCGAAAAGCCCCGGACTTCATACAATTAGTGAATGATGAAATCAATACCAATCTTATTACTACAGATCAAAGAACAAAAACCACCCAGTCACAAAAAAAACTGCAAAAATCGAAAAATTACCAATAAAATCGAAAGATAAAAAAAAACTTACCGCTCGGGTGGCGGACGAATTGCGAGCTCCTTCGATTGAGGACTCAAAACCAGATCATCTCTTGCCCTCTTCACCATCTAATCCTCGTATATCTATCGTTGAATTAACAATTTCAATAATCTTCAAAAAAACCACTGTTCATTCACTCCAATTGGAAAAAAATCGTGATCAAATTTGTCTGCAAAAGAGTAATTCCAAAACCACTAAACTCAATTAAATTGAAATCAAATAGCAATTAGATCAACATCAACAAGGGCGAACGATGATTATTCATCTGAATTCAATTCCATACCTCACGCAGATCACCTCCAAATTTATCGTATTCGTATCGATAAATCCTACAGAATTGAAAAACAAAAGCTTCAAAGAGTCAATCACATTACTTGAATTATACGGAAGGGATAAATCGCAATCCAACAACACAAGTAATTGAAAAGATTTTTTTTTTGCCGCAAGGAGATCTTTCGACCCTCTCTTAAATCTTAATTAACATGAGCGCAGGAGAGAGTTTTATGAGTGCAATATCTACACATGTATATATCTGTATATATATATTTATTATATATATATATATATATATATATATATACACTCGTGTACAAACACATATATATATAAATATTTGACGGAAAATAGAGAGTTTTTACCATGCTGCGTGTACTGCTCTGTATATATGTATATAAATTGGGAGAGAGGGAAGCCGGAGCGTGGAGATAGTTATATTTATGAGGGTGTGGAGAAAGTCACCGGGCTCGGAATTGCAACATGGGTTTTTTTGAAGGGTATGTTTGTAATTTCACGTCGTACGAAGTGTGGTCTAGTTGGTGAAATAAGGAAAGCGGACGTAGTAGTTAATTACTCAATTTGGTATTGTTGAAAAATTAGGGTTAGGGCAAAAGAGAATGATGGAAACTGATTTATGCGAAGGGTTTAATAAGACTAGTTGCGAGAATTAGAACGGAATTTTCGAGTACCGTTGGTTTCGATCTCGGAATTTCTAATTTTGGAATTTTTTTCCCATTTTGTATTGCTAACAAATTTTGATGCACTAACATTCCGTTTTTCAAAAATCTGATTTTCAATTATTCCGAATTTTGTCATCGCAAATATTCGTGGTACGGTTATTGTACCACATGCTGATGATAACAATTAACTTGATTTTTTTAACTTTTTTACCAATTATTTTCGATTAGAATACCATAACATAAACTTTAGTTTGATTCCACTTCCAGTCCCCATGTTCCAAGTTGAACAAAATAAACATTAACTTCATTAATTCTTTAACACATTGAGTCGACTCTCTTTGCCATCCGTCAGCAACTAATAGATTTTCGCACGTGCATATCACGTGATCCTTAATTTGGCATAATTAGGGTTAAGATTGGGGTATTTCGTTGGCAACCTCATTCATTCTTCCCCATTCACGACGCAACCATAATTTCTCCGGCCCCTTTGCCAAAATCCCCCCAAAAATCTCATATATCACTACATTAGCATCGTGAATGGGGAAGAATGAATGAGGCTGCCAACGAGATACCACAATCTTAACCCTAATTATGCCAGATTGAGGGTCATGTTGATATGAACGTCCGAAAATCGGTTAGCTGCTGACGACGGCGGCACGACTCCGTATGTCGAAAAGTGGTAAAGTGGTACCGGGCCAAAGTTTGGAACATAAGGGACTGAAAGTGGAACCGGGCCAAAGTTTAGGGACGAAAATTATGATTCTGCCTAATATTTCATATTTAGTGGAATCGGGTCAAAATTTAGTACATGTTTCCAACTAGGTCAATATCTGGATTCTGAAAAGCTGCGGTAAGTAAACAAAATCTGGCAGTAGCAAAAAAAATTGGCCCATTATTCAGTGCAGCAATCTTGATTCAAGCAGGCCCAATAGAAACAAAAAATACGGTTAAAAATTAAAACTAATTATAAAATAATGGACTTAGGGTTTATGAATTGGGCCCAAAATTGAAAGTTACTAACCGAGCACATTGCACCCAGCCCTAAAAGATAAGCTTGTAATTAAATGCTGCATTTTAATTAATTGATTGTGTAATCTGCATACATGTGTAATAAATTGAATTAAATAAATTTCTTTGATTCATTTAATTATAAAATCATTCAAATATTTTATAAATTCATCTGTAAGCAGATTACATTTTTGATAAATATCATTATTAGAGTGTTGTTATATACAATTTACTAGTGTAAATAATAATAATTAAAAAAAAAACCTAATTATTAATAGGTCAAAGACAGAATCATGAAATGAATATTGGATGATTAGGGAGAATATATATTATTCCGCTTAATTATGAGGCGGATTTAGCGGCGTTTGAAGAATCGCAAACACGTTTTTTAGTTATAAAAAACGAAATATACAAACAACGCTTTTTATGTGTTCGACCGCATAAGACTAATTCGCTTTAGCCGCCTAATGACAGCTCTTAATTCGCTTTAGACCACTAATCTTTATTTCCCAAAGTCACATGTTTGTGATAAAATGTGTTAAAGAATTAAAATTAATGTAATATTATGGGACCTATAATTTGATAGTGCATGTGCATGAGAAGTTTCCTATGAATTTATATTATTATTCTTTTTATTAATAAATTATCAAAGGTATATTCCACACAATAATGTGACTAGAATTAGTTTTTAAGAAGAATCTAGATTTTTAAATGAATAGATTAAACTTGTATAAATCCCTTCATGTAGAAAAAAAATGGCACAAAATTCCCCTATATTTTATTACATAATATGATAATATCATCCTATAATTAATTAACGGTCAAAAAAAAAATTACAAGGAAAAAAAAAACTAAAATAAAATAAATGAAATTTGATTTGATGCGAATTTCCTTAATGGAAGTTATTATGTTGCTAATCCTTCTACAAAATGTACTTATCCAAGTATACTTATTTCATTATCATATTATTTATTGAAAGCAAAAAAGTAAATTAATTAATAGTAACTGTAAAGGAAAATATATATATTAAATAAGAAAAAAGTTCCAAAAGATGCTTATATTTTCAATTTTATACCCTACACAAGTAGTTATAAATAATTGAAAGCTTATCTAACTAATTATCTTATAAACAGGCTGTTAATATTTTATATATAGCTGGACCATAACCTTTTGTTCTGTTCCTCTTGTTCCTTTTTAATTAATTTATTTATTTATCGGTGTAAATGAAAGAATTAGTTAGACCATAAGCAAACAACTATTATTGGATAATCAGTCACTATTAATAAATCGAAATTGAAATAAGCAATAAGTTAATAACATATTTTTTTTTAAATAAACCATGACATAAATGAAATTAAAATAGCAAGTGAAAGTGACGCGCCTCGTCTGCCACCTGGCAGTCAATTAAATCTGCACTAGATGCAAAAACCACGCCTGTCAGAATTCTTGTCAGACAGCAACCTTAATCACATTTAGGATGGGTCGGATTAATTAATTTAATTTAGATTAAGAGTTAAGTAACTAGCAAGTGTTATTGAATAGTTACATATAGTTGTAAATTAAGTTCAATATCCATCGACCGAATATATTACTAACACCTACCATTTAGTCAACACGAAAAAACACCCGTTTGTCTAAGCTCCGGTAATAAGCCGTTACGTCTTGATTTTAGAATTAATAATTAAATGTTTATCAAACACTCTGAAAAAACTTAGAAACTCTTAAACATTTTATAAAAAAAAAAAATTAACCGCTTATAAAGTTAGCCAAACACCCTCTTAACAGTGATAACCGAACGAGGCTTTTTTTTTTTTTTTTTTTCTTTTTTCAATATTGTTGAATTACGATAATTATTTTTAATAGGGTGATTGATTATTTTAGTGATTTGAATGCAATCAAAAAGCAAGGCTTAAGAAATACACATGATGCAATCATTTTCTGAACCATATATTATTTTTTTTATTTGGGCCAAATAATCGACATAATTTAAAGAAGTCAATTATGTGAAACCTTCTTCAATTTTGTTCATTATTTTTTTTTCTGAAATTATAAATATGTTTTGTGTACAAAATAAGAGTATCTTTTTTCCAACAGGAGTATTTAATAATTATTCCACTACCATTAAAAAAAAAATATCAAAAATTAGTTTTAAATATCTAGTAGCCCATAACAAAACAGGCGGCTATTCTGACTTGTTCAGCTAATAGTCAGCATTCAGCTTGAACGGCTCCAGGTGCCAACTAGGACCGGTTTACACACAATTAAAAATAAAAAATAAATAATACTCCCTTTTAATTATTAAAAAGAATATTCGTTTATTTTATTTATTTTAATTGAATAAATTAAATAAAAATCTAATTTTGTCGATTTTAGAAAAATACGACTAGTTAGAGAAAGACAGCCGTTAAACCCAATTGCAACTCACCAAACGCGTCCCACTGCCCAAAAAATCGTCTTTTTCCTTTTTTTATTTTTTATTTTTAATTTATTTATTTGTTTATTATTATTATTTTTCCGAATAAAACAATAAAGTTAAAATATCACAAGTACACCACACCTCTGTTTTCTGTCGGTATATACATACATTACATATAAATCTTCCCGAAGAATTTTCCGTTACATTCCTTCTTCTAAACTTCTTTAACCTTAATCATCATCTTATTAACAGAAAATTAAAACAGAAAAAAAAAAAAATGGATTCTTTAGATCAACGGCGCAAGAGAAAGCGCAGCTTCAGACAATACCCTAATCTACAATTGTTATTGTCTGTAAGATCTCTGCTAATATGTTTCAGCTTCTTAATTTTTCTCTATCTTTTTTCCTACACGAACCCCTTTTCTTCCATCCCTGTTTTTCGCCCTGTTTTGGTGGTTTCCAGTTTATCTCTGCTGTCAACTTCCATTTCAGCAACGGTTAAATCTGTTCAAGATTCCGATTCTTTAAAATCACCGCCGTTGAAAATCGAGAGCCGGGTTTTGTTCCCCGACCATGTTCTGCTGCTTGTGGGCGGTGGGAGCAAAAACAGGTTCTTGAATAATGAGTTCGAGTGTGTTTACAATCATGTTAAAAATGGTGGTTTTGGTAAGAAAAAGGTGGTTTCTTTCGACGAATACGATGAATTCAGGTCAATTGTGAGGTGCCCACTTCCATCTCTGAACTATTCAAACGTTGTCAAGTTGCAGAGGGTGGATAAAAATCGAGTCTTGGCTGAAAAAAATAATGGGTTTTTGAGGAGAAATCAGACAGTTAAATCATGGGAAAACATTGCGTACGAGGCTGCACTTGATGATGAAACTGACACAGCTGTTGTCTTTGTGAAGGGACTCAATTTAAGGCCCGGCAGAGAATCCGACCCGAGTCAATTCAGTTGCCATTTCGGGTTCGGGCATAAAAATCCGATCTTTACGCTGTCGACAAAAGCTCTAGCCGTTGCACAAGAAGTCGTGAGGTGTCCATTTCCGGAGAGCATCGGACGGAGTCTCGAGAATGGAATCCGTGTGACCGTTGGATTCAATCGGGCCCACAAGCCCGTTCTTGCGCCTTCCGTGGCCAAGATTTTCCGACCGGCGGGCCCCGCTTTTTCGAGTGCGGAAAAACACGATCTTTGCGTGTGTACGATGGTGTGGAATCAAGCTTCGGCTATACGCGAGTGGATTAAGTACCATTCGTGGCTCGGTGTAGAGAAGTGGTTTATTTACGATAATAACAGCGAAGACGGAATCGAAGAAGTCATTCAAGAACTCAATCAAGAAAACCACAACGTGACTCGGTTTTTATGGCCGTGGATCAAAACTCAAGAAGCTGGATTTTCCCACTGCGCCCTCAAAGCGAAAAGTCAATGCAATTGGATTTCGTTTATGGATGTAGACGAATATTTCTACTTCCCATATTCGACTCCTAAGCACCAACAATTCCGATCATTAGGCCACGCTCCACAAAATTCGCTACGCGATTTAGTGGCCAATTTTTCAAGAACAAACATCGGAGAAATCAGAACTTCGTGCCACAGTTTCGGACCATCAGGGCTCGATGCACCGCCACCACAGGGGGTTACGGTGGGGTACACATGTAGGCTGCAAAGTCCCGAGAGGCACAAATCGATCGTGAGGCCCGACGCGCTGGATTCCACCCTTCTGAATGTGGTGCACCATTTTCGACTTCGGGAAGGGTTCGAGTACTTGAATTTGCCGCAGAGTGCTGCTGTGATAAATCACTATAAATACCAAGTGTGGGAGGTTTTTAGAGCCAAGTTTTATAGGAGAGTGGCTACTTACGTGGCGGATTGGAGAGAGAATCAAAATGAAGGGTCGAGAGATAGAGCGCCCGGATTGGGTACTAAGGCGATCGAGCCTTCTGATTGGTCGAAGAAGTTTTGTGAGGTGTGGGATACTGGGCTTAGAGACTTTGTTTTGGCGAATTTCGTCGATTTTTCGACTAATTCGCTGCCGTGGGAGAAGCGTTCTGATTAATATTGCTCGTTGTAAAGGAGGAAAAAAAAAATCACACGAATAGTTATTCATTTATTGATTAATACAATTCACAAACTATCTCTGGTTTCTTCATCCAAACAAAGTATACACAATCTCGAAAACAAATTAAATCAACTGCAACAAAGATTATAGACTACGATTCACCTTTCGTCATTCTTGATTATTCCTTTTGTGGAACCTCTCGATGTAATCGTCAAAACTGCCATCATCATTTTTGGTATGATTTTCTTGATTTCGATGATCGATGATTTTGGAAGATGAAAGGGTGGGATTCCCTGCGTCTCGCTCCATCACATAAGTCTGCATCTTGGATTCACTTGATGGGGCTTGTGATTTCTTGCTCTTGCTCAGCTGAGAGTTTGATGAGTTGGAGAAGGTCCTTATTATAGGCGATGCGGGCCCACTCTTGTTGTGCTCTTCGCCCAAACTCAGATTCGCCAGAGACAAAGACGAGAGTTTGATTATATTCACCATAACCTCCATCGATTTCTCACAGAAAGATCGATCTTCAATCCGATTCTTGTGTGCCATTAGTAAAATATTGCTGAAGAGTGGTTTTTCTTTTGATTTATTCAGGAGTTAATGTGAAAAGGAGAGAAATGAGAGAATCAATCCCTCCAAAAAGAGAAGCTAATATTATCTAAAACATATCCATATTCGTCTATTCATCATCGCCAGCTTTCGAGGAATGATTGTCGATTTATTGATGTGTAATTTCACATACGAAAAATGCTCGTCGCTTTCAGGAATCAATATATCCATTGTGATCCATATCAGCAGATTATTATTAACAAAAAAAAAAAAAGCGCTCAGGTGCAACGCGATCATGCAGAAGGTGGGGGACTCTCCATGCACTGTTATCGAAACGTCATCGTATTAAACATGGCAAAATGAATGAACATTTAAACATTCGACAACAGCTAGGAAAAATGAAATTAAAGCTATAAATCGAAGTACTAAATTCAACGCAGCAAAGCTACAATTTTTCTAACCGGTATTATCAGTTCATTAACTTCTCTCTCCATCCCCAAAACATTCCAATTTTGCAGAAGCTAAATCCCAAATTGTCACTCTGCTTATCAGAAGAAAACTATACCCTAATAAATAAAGAAACCCTGTAAATTACAGAACACAATATAAACTGTTCATTGTCACTTTCTGTTTTTCGGAAATATACAAAAGAACTCGGACGCCAGCCACCTTCATTAGTTCTTTGGCAAATATATTTGCCACATAACCGAAATTCACGAGAAGATCGAGAAAAGAAAAAAATCACAAAAAATAATCCGGAGTCTTCCGTGTTGTGTCAGGCTCGATCTGACGAGGGGCAGGGTCGAATTGAAGGAAATTCTGGTCCATGTGCTCCCCGATTTCAAGTATAGCAGCCATGTTCCCACATCGGTAGCAATAGTTTGGTGCACTAAAAACCGTCACCACATTCTTGTCCTAACAAATCCATGTAAGAAGAGCAATAAATTAACCAATTGAAGAACAATATGTTGCTGCACTCGAAAAAAATTTCATGAAAAATAAGACTAATGTGGTGTTCGCAAAAGCTTTTGAAAGCTGATTATGAGCTTTTTTGGGCTCATAATCAGTTTTTGAGTGTATGCAAAACCAACTTTTGCTTTTGTTTCTCTAAAAATATAGTTTTAAGCTATAATCTCAAAAGCATGTGTGGACCAGCTTACTGGTTTTATCTAAATTCTTTTAATATGGATATTTTAGATGTTTCACCAAATAAGCTAAAAAGTTAAGAGTTGATTTGCAAACACCTACAATTTCTAAATTGACGGCTTAAAGTTGATTTCTTAAAAGGATTTGCAAGCACTCTAACTTTTGACAACTATACTCACAATCACCAACTTCTACATACAAAAGCTTTTGCAAACACCTCCTAACCTGGCACCAATTGAAACCCTCCATGACAAGCTGGTGAGCTCTCGAGATTAGAGAGAGGCCATTTGTGTGGTTGAACTGAGAAGCTATATCCTGTCCGAAGGTGTACCCAGCTCCACGGGGCGATATGCCCCACCCGCATCGATCATCCGGGTCGGACCACAAAAGATCACACATTGGTCCTTCGTGTGGAACCTAATGAAAGAAATTCTCAAATCAAGAAGTGTATATATAATAGATGTAAAATAATCAGGCAAAAAAAAAATTGTGTATACCTCCTGTATACGGTCTAAAGCTCGAATATTATCCAAGGTGTCAAGTGAAGGAGAAAGACCTCCGTGCAGACAGAAGATCTACAAGAAAACAGTGTAAAGCGTCGGAGAAAATTACCATTTTTGTCATTAATATAAAAGGGGTCTGTGTTTATTGATCAAACCTGACTCTCGATAAGTGCTGTCAAGGGCAAATAATCGAAAAGGTCAGTGAAATACTTCCATACGTTGGCGTTGCCGTATTTCCTCAAGCATTCATCATAGAACCCATACCTGGTGCAATAAAAGGTACATGAATAAAGACATCAAATATTACAAAAAAGGGCAAGCATTTTTTGCTGATTTTGAAGGGTTTTCACATCTATATACACAATTGAAAAGAAGATTAAACATTAATGGATCGAGTATGATATTCAGGATATTTATTTTTCCTTCAAATAACAAACTATGGAAGCAAGATTATCTCAACCTATTTGAATAAACATTTTTCACCAGGACGTAATACATGCTATCTGAAACAAAATTCCTTTTCCATGTTTACATTCAAACGATCAATTACAAACCTTTCATCTACAAAGTCGGGTTTAAAACCCTGGGCACAAATAGTAGCATAATACTATTATGAGCAGTATATTGCATAGAATTAATCAGAAGGTTTATGCATCAATTTGATTTGGTCTTTGAATCGATCGAGAACATTATGCACTACAAGATCAGTAAAGAAGGTCATACACTTGAGTGATTTGTCGGCTTTCGTGATTTCCTCTAAGGATTGTGATTCTATCTCTATGACGAACTTTAAGAGCCACTAAGAGTGAAACCGTCTCCACTGAGTAGTAACCACGGTCTGCATTAAGTAAATATTTTGTTAAAAGATCTTAAAATGACACAACAGTTAGTAGAAGCTATTGATGAACGTGGAAGCTTACGTAAAGCAAAAAATATTAAAAAATCAGCTTAATAAATGATTATAATTTACAATCAAACACAAGGCCTAATGCAATAATGAGGCAAAACATTTTACTCATGCGAGACTAATTATGCCCTCATGTGCATGCACAAACAACTATACTGTCTTAACCAAGGCGCGTGGAAAAATTAGTTCCCACATAGACAAATAAAGTCGGACAAAGCCAAATAATACTATCAAGGAATAAATAGATGAAAGCGATGATATCATTTCAAACGTGAAGTAACACAAGCTAAAGTTCCACGTCAAAAATCAACTTTCCAACTATTTGCTTGCAATAAAGGCTAACCCATGCAAACATCGAAATGTAGTATCAGAATCTCGACGTCATCAATATACGAACATCAGATAATGTAATTGGCTAGCAAAAAACAATGCCCGGAATTTCCGGAACACGTTACTCCAACTTATAGAGTGCCAAAAAAAATACGTAAGCCTAATTAGATTCTTATAGTCAATCACCAAGACATATCCAGCTCACCGGCACATCAGAAAGTTCAATAAGTGAGCTCCGATATCCAATGCTAAGAAAACCTAAATAATTAGCTACAGAATCAGCTTCTTTGCATATTTGGTATGAATCAAATTCGAAAAAATATGCTAAAAAATCAGCTCCCATTTACATTAGCTGGTTTTTATTTCCGAAATAAACAAACAACCATCTTCAAAATCTAATACAGTCAGGTATGAGAATATTAAATGTATCCTTATCAGCTAAAACAAAAACAAGCAAATACAACCACGAAAGCCAAATCAAGAACAAATCCAAGTTCCAATAAATTACTTGAGAAATCCTTAAATTCATCCACGCAAACACCAGATCAGCAAACAGCTGCTTCAATAAATTCAACAAACAAACCCCAAGGAAAAAAAAAGAAGATAAATACTCACCGACATAATCTCCCATGAAGAGATAATTCGTATCTGGAGCATTTCCCCCTATCCGAAAAAGCTCGATGAGATCGTAAAACTGGCCATGGATATCGCCGCACACAGTGACGGGGCATTTCACCGGCTGCACATTCCATTCCTCCACCAGAATCGCACGCGCCTGTTCGCACAAAATCTTCACATCCGCCTCCGATAGCGGCTTGCACTCCATCAATTGCTCTATCTGCCTATCCAGATCCACGTGCCCCGGCATTTTCGCTGCTTCACTTCTAGAAAAAAATCAAACGCCTTCACCTTTTCAGCTGTTTAAATCTCCGATCTGAAAAATTTTTGGTCTTCGATTTGCAAATTTAATGTACAGAAAGAGAGGAAATTTCATAAATTACTGAGATTTTTTTTTGTTTACGTATCGATTCGAGTAGCGATACATACATGTACAATCGAGAGAGATCTATACATATCTGTGTGTATGCATAGGTTTAATTGCGGTGTGCGTGAAGAACAGAGAAGAAATGGTGGAATGCGAAATGAAACTCAAATGAACCCAAAACGGAATGCAAATGAACTTTTTGGGTTTGTATACATACAACATATAGATACAAACAATATATTATATAATTAATACTAATATTGATTATAAATTAGAAATTTTCGCCCGCCAGGTCAAGTCAAACTTGGTGCGGGACACGTGGCGAGCTGGCGGCTAGTTAGATGCTCCTGTGAAATTGATGGGCCTGGGCTTCTTGTTGGTATGGTTCAAATTTTAGTAAGTGGTTTGAAATTCCAACTGGATTTATATCTCAAAACGACATAGTTTTAGTAACTGTAAGTTTCGTTCACAGTTAGCTCCTCATCCATTCAAATGTCTGAAATGCCCTTCACTTAATGATTTTAAATTTTCTGTAACTTATTCATTTTATGTATCCGAAATGTTAAATCCTGCACCAAATTTACCTAATATGCACACAAATAAAAGACTTCATCTCTCTAAAATCTTTTTTTCCTCTCCGTATGTCTTCTTTTTTCCTCATTTTTCACAAAATCACACACGAAAATCGTCTCTACCATTTCAATTTTAAATTTGTGGAAATTCTTTACATATTCAAGCTACACAATGATCTATTTGTATTCGTTAATTTTATTTTCTGGACGAATTGAGATGGATTTGGATTGTGTTTTCATGGTTTTTTCGAATAAAAGAAAAACACACTTCTATATATAGTAGTCGCCGGTTGAGTGTCTCCGGTAAGGTAGGGTGCCCGCTCGGAGTGGCCGGTGACGAAGCGGGAGTGCTGAAACCAGCCGAAAGAGATTTACGAGCTAATAGGACTATACAGTTTACTTTTGAAATTAAAAGTAATGGTGCAATGATCCAATCGAATTTGGATTTGAAATTCTTTGGTCCAGAAGTTATGGCCCGGCCCATTAGAGATTTTTTGATAACGTATTGGGCCACTACTACATAAATTAATGTTTGGTCACAAGTGATAGTTTTTTTTTTTTTTTTTTTTTTTTATATATATATATAAATGAAAGTGTATCAGATTTTATTGATAATATAATAATAATAATTATCACTTTATTACCTCAAGTTAATTCAACAAATATATATATTTCTTGAAATTTTATGCAAAAAAAGAAAAAAAAAAAAAAAAGGAGAAATAAAAGGCTTTTTTGGTTAGCACGAGGAATAGAGAATCTGAAATAAGCTTTGGAAGTTTGAATATTGGACCAAAGACCAAAACAGTGTCACTCACTTCCCCACACTACTAATTAAAGAATCTACTGAAAAAGACTAACACCACTCCAAAGATGCTAAATACCAACTTTCTTTTTTCTTCTTTTTTCCACCTTTAAATGGTGGATTCGCTTTTTTTTTTTTTTTTTATTAATTTATTAATTTTATTTATTGGAACACATGCCAACTCCACAGCTCATTAAAAAATGAACCATAACTACTAAAAAAGGTAAAGCAAGATGATTTAAAATAAATTAATCTATTACACAAGAAACTGTAGTTTGGGATGGTGTGGATTTAATATTTGTACCACAATTAATTTCGCCTAATGATTTTTCTCATGAAATTTCTGTACCAAATTGCATATTTTTTTAGTGAAAAGAAAAGAAAAAAAATGAACAAGCCAAAATATTTCTGACATTTAATTAAATTAAAAAAAAATCGATCGAAGTATTCCAGAAAATACGAGATGGAAAACTCTTGCATGGCTGCAACAATTGTGATCATGCGTAGTCCTCTGCCTAAGCTTGCCGGCCAGGTGTTTGTCGTCTGAAAAACGCCGATATAATTAATTTACTATATTATTATAATAAAATTCCATAATTTACTAAGATATATTTATTTTTTTCAATAAAACAGAAAATGAAATTATTATTATTATAGAATGAATAGTGGTAGGCTACGTACTAAAGCCATTGTACTTATAAAGGTGCTTCTGAAAATCAAACCCTCAAAAGGGTAGAAAACAAAAATTAAATATTTTAAAATTGAACTTTATTAAATGTGTTCAACAAAAGGATAAAGTGGTGAGTGGCTCTCTTTATTGCTTTATTTGGATGCAATATACATATAGCATGGTTTTTTAAGTTTTGAATTTATGAATAAAAATATATATAGATATACATATTTAAAAAATAAAAATAAATAAAATGACAGACCTGTTGTGAATAGGATCAGGTCCATTAGGTATCTTTCTTTTGCTCGTGTAGTTGAGATCAAACTTTGAAACAGCAGCTCTACTAATTACATGCTTCGTGTTTTCATGATTTCTTCCCGTATTATAATTCCGCTCTTCCACGTGGCGGCGGTGGTGGTGATGGTGGTGGTGGTGGCGGTTTGTATTTCCAATGTTCTTGATTCTTGTACCTCTATTGTTTTCTGCAGCTGCGACGATTATCAAAATAGCTCCGAGAAACACAAGTAGATGCAAAAGAAATTTCCATAGGTTCTTGTACATCTCTCTAATTAAGCCAAAAAACAAAACCCTATTTGTATAAATAGTTTCTCAAATATATAATACAAAGAAATTAATGCCTTGTATATTTTTGAGTTGTGGTAGAAAAACAAAGAATAGATGAGAGATTGGTGCGTTTAAGTGAGAAAGAATTTGGCTTTTGTAGTAAGGAAAGAAGAGAGAAGTGGTTATAGCTTTACTGCATGGCTAAGTAAGTTACTGCTTCATTTCTTTATTAGAGAGAGAGAGAGAGAGAGAGAGAGAGAGAGAGAGAGAGAGAGAGAGAGAGAGAGAGAGAGAGAGAGAGAGAGAGAGAGAGAGTAGGTGGTTTAGTTTATGGAATGCATGAGAGTGGGGGGATAACATTTTGCTTTATACTACTGCTGTGAGGCCCTAATACGACAATGTTCTTTTGCTTTCGTTTTGTGTATTTCCATGCACGTACTATATATATATATACATATAATATATGTATTTATGTATTTATACCTTACGTACAGCAAACTGTAAACTGGATTCTCACACATAAACACAGTGAATCAATACGGTCTTAAAATAAGAGTGTTCGAATTGATGATTAACACGTACGCCTTCGCATTTCATATATATATGTACATATATTCTGAGTTACTTGAACCACTCTTTAGTTGGCATAATTAGTAAATCAGCAAGTACTTTATTTGCACAATGATGTGATCTTATAAATTCGATGGAATGCTGAATATTTTGATTAGAGAGAGACACACTATATATAAAACATGAAAGAGAGAATCAGATGCTTTTTATTAGGATCGGAAGCTGTTTTTGTTTCGAGTAAGGTTCGTTATATTACCAAAATCTTGTCGTCTTTACGGATTCGCACATTACAACTTTGTCATTGATTTGTTCCCTCTGTTGGATATTGGTCTCTGCTGTTGTTATAATTAAAGCATTATACTGAATATATATTTTATTTATTTAATTAGGCAAAAAAAGAAGAGCAACATTTTGTATGATTCCAAGGCAACTTAGTTAAATTTTTTTGTTTATGGTATATTATTATTTGGATAGGCTTTGTCAAGTACACATTTCTTAAAAGAATCGAACCTGCCGTATAGTAAGGTATCTTCCTATTTTCAATATATTCAACTTTTTTAACCTTCACCACTGCAAGTTCAATCAATCATTCACTTTAAATAATAACAAATAGATAAAATAAAATAAATTACAAACATATATCATTTCTGAAATTTGATTTATCAACAAGAAATTCAGTTTTAAGTTTTCGAAAATTACAAAAATAATCTGAAAATGGCGGGACGACGTAAAAGCTGTAAGCCACTATGAGAACAACAAAAAATTCCTAGTAAGAATCATTGCTACATTGTGGGATAATATGATACATTGATTCTACAAATGCTACATAAGTATTTAAAAAAAAAAAAAGGATGTACAAAATTGTATAGTATATGATAATTTCAATTCTTTCGTGGTGGTTTGGGGCGATTCCTCATGCTTGCTCTACGAGCCACATCCCATGCTTTTTGTGGTACATAAACGCCAGCCTGTGATGCAAAAAATGACTCGTAACCAGGTGAGTCAAAAGCAAAGCCCGTATGCTTTGATTTCTGTCCTGGAAGCTGCATTATTGCATATCTTCGGGCATCGTCTGGGCTTACATCATTGTTTCCGATTTCGAGTAATCCGATTCTGTTGTTATCGACTTCATGCCTGTGAATTTCCTGAACTATCTGATAATCGTAGGGAAAGAACCATCGTTGAACCCTGAGACAATATTTCAAGCACAACATAACTGAATTAATAACATGTTATGTGATGGCTGCGTAAATAAACGATAAGATGTGCCCAAATAGTAAAATGGTGAAAGGATCGACTTGTAAGAACTTACCCCAGGTAAATGAAGTCAACAAATAGTGCAGCAACAGGGACAAGAAGAAGGGTGAAGTAGAAATAAAAGGTACTCATCAGGACATAAATGACAAAATAGATATTCTCCTGCAGAAAATCATATTATTACAGAGTCAGCATCTATCTTAATTCTTAACAAGTTCGAAAATATGAGTTGATAATAACAGAGCCAGAAATTTATACCTGCTCTTTAGGTAAAACGAAGCCCGAGTAAATGAAGACAAATGTAAACCATGCTAATATGCTTCCTCCGACACTAATATGATGCCACCTAGTAATTGTGTTACACATCATAAGGAGCCGTATATTGACAGTCACAACAACACTAGTGAAGGCCATTGTACTGACATCCCACAGGCCAAACATTTTGCCAGCTGAATTCATGGCTCTGTTACTTGAAGCAACGACGAAGTAATACAAAACTAGTGATTGATATACGGCAAAAAAAGCCCATGTTGCCACAACCCTCCATTTGAAGAATGCATTCCTTATTCCTTCCTTGTACAACTCGGGGTATTTCTTGGAAAGGGTAGCATTGACATCCTATACAAAAAAAGAAATTATATAAAAAAGAAAACTAAGATGATTTCAAGATTGCAGTTTTAATAACCCAAAAGGATAAGGATACCTTGTCAAAAAGCCCAATAATGATCACAGGAAGGGCTGTAAAGATAACATTATAGAGAGACTGAAACCAATCGTCGTAGAATCTTTGGCCAGAAAATCCGGTTTCGAAGGTGAACCAAAACTGAGTAAGGGTGAACATCAAGTTCTTGTAGAAGAAGTATGTCACAACCTGCGCAAAATATAGAAGCTGAAAATACTGTAAGCTTAAAAGGCATAAAAAACTACTGTAGAATAACAAACCTTGCATATTCTATGATATGACCATCTCCCATGCACAAGGAGTAACTCCGTCAGAAAGCGGAATTGTGCAATGGCGAAATCACTAGCCATCACAGCTTGCATACCTTCCTGCCCACTTATCCCAACACCAACATGAGCTGCCTGAATCATGCTGACGTCATTTGCACCATCGCCAATACTAAGGGTAATCCTGTTAGCACCCTTCTTAACTAGGCTTGTAACCTGAAATCATAAAAATGATGAAGGCGGCTCAAAAGAAATCCACAAGACAGATCAATAAGGACAGTGATTATGATCACAAAGTTGATCGGGGTAATAATCCTAGGTGATTGTTTCAATATAATTTATTCTATCATTTCAGCAGAGTCATAAAAAGTAAAATAGCCATGTAGATAATGAGTGTGGTTCAATTAGATAGTTTTCTCGCATCCAGATCTCTCTGCAGTTGTCTACTGCATAGACTTTCACAAAGATTGGGTAATACCTAACTTTCTTTAAGTAAGTGTTTTATACGTGTAAACTAATTTCCAGCATCATCTATTAAAGACTACAAAAAATGTAAAACATAATGATGCATATATTCGGAACCTTACCTGCGCCTTCTGTAGTGGAGAAACTCGGCAGCAAACTACTGCACTGCAATTCAAGCTCAGATTCAGGAGTACTACTCGTAGACTGGGGTCCAGTGCATACATTAAACACTTCCCATCAATTACAAGCGCCAACTTTGGTCTGGATTCAGAAAGAAGATACTGTTGAGCTTCCTCATTACATCTTTTGAGCTCATTTTTCACTAACTCTTTCATAAAGCGAGCAAGCTCTACTTGATCACCCTAATATTCAGGCAACAATCGGTTAAGGGGAGGAAAAAAATTTAGGCTTACGTATACCTCATTTAGACGGGAAAGTATTAGTGCAAAATGTTACTTACCCTCTCTTCAATTTCTCTAATATCATCAGTTTCTGAGCTGATTATAAATTGCTTCATGCTGTTACTGATTAACTTGCATGCTGCAATGCACAGAAAACACAGAAAGGAATGAAATTAGTGCAGCAGGTATGATACCAGTTCAGACAAAAAAAATGAATCACCAACTTCATCATACCATAAGCAATATTTATTGCTGTTTCCATCTTGTCTCCAGTTAGCACCCAAATTTTAATTCCAGCTCGAGAGAGGGTCTCTATACATTGAGGTACTCCCTCCTGAAGCTTGTCTTCAATAGCAGTGCATCCGATCAAAATAAGATTCTTCTCAATTAGTTCTGCAACCTGAAACAGTTTTACAGGTTGGCTATTATAAAAATCAATTACAGTAAAAACAAGTTGACGGGGAGTATAGATTTGAACAAAATGGAACTATATGATGATTATGCAACTTAGAAAATATTAGAGCCCAATAGAAATTGGGATAAAATTTTAGTGTACTGAATAATGGGAAAGTTAAGCAGGAGCTCGTTGAACTTCAAATAAAGCCTGAACACCGACATTTCATGATACTTCAAATGAAAATGACATTTTTATCCATTAATTGCAGCCATAGTGCTACTTTTCCAACAAATTGCCATCAGAAAGGTGCAATAAAACTGCATTATACCAAACAAATTAATGGAAAAAGGGCTGGCGCACCTCGTCCAATTTCTTCTCCCTATCTCGCAGAGAAGATTTTGCCTGAACGTATTTCTCGTTCCAATTTTCATATTCATCAGGACTCAAATTTCGATAAGCAAGGCAAAGTGTACGCAATCCAGAAGCTCCAAATTGCTCCAAGTGCTCCCTAGATATTCTTCTCAAATCACCGTCTCCATCCGCCAATCTTTCATATATCACTGTATCCGCACCCTACAAAATTCATTATAAAGAAATCTGTAAATTTATTCCTTGCAAATAACTCTCAGCGAACACATATATGCAGCCTTGTGAGTACCTTGCAGTAAAGTACGAGTCTACCATCTGGATAACGACATACAACAGACTGGCGCTTCCTCGTACTACACCATACCAATAAAAAGTTAGTCTGGAGTTGTATTGATAGGGTTCTAAAACCTCAAGCATATGAAAAGGTTTTAATTGCCCTTCAGTACTGAAAAAATCAAGCAGATCAAAAAACATAAATACCTGTTAAACTCAAGGACATTCAAAATTTCATATGCAATATCCTGAACCTTTCCCATCTTTTCAACATGTGACTCGCGAACGTAAATTGTCGTAGGTGAACGTCTGCAGTTAAGACAATACAATCTCACTTCAAGCAATAATATCTCGAAAGCAGGAAACAAAAACATAAGATATTACATACTTGTAGAAAAAGAAGCCAAAATTCTTTGCTGCAATAACCAAAGCAGACTCGTCAGGTGATGCAGCTTGATATCGAATCTTCTCAGGGGACTCTTCGCCTTCAGGAAGCACAGTATGACATATTGCAAGGCACCTGAAGAATTCCTACACAAAATAAAAAATCTTTCAAGGATGAATTTTCATCTGCCAGGGGCGAGCAAATAGAAGGATGAAGGAAATTTCGAAGGCTCGATTACCAAATCCAATCATGAAAGAGAAATGAAAATATAGGATATAACTACAGTATGTTAATCTCAGCGAGTCAACAATTCAAGGCAGTTTTATGTGGAACATGAACGGATGCTACACAAGAGCATGAGCAAATTCTAGGATACATTCATAATTTGTCCATTCGTACTTAGAATTAAATAACCTACTTTGCAGGACTCAGGATTAGGTTCATTCCTCCAAGCACCTTGCATAAGCCGTCCATCGTCAAAGTTGAAACCCTTTTCACGTGCTGCATGTGGCTGCTTCTGAGACTGATAATCAAAGGCATTAAATCAAGACATGGCACACTTAGGACTTACGAGTACTTTCAAACCTCCAATGGCAAGCGAACGTACCTCAACTTTGGCTCCAGTCCTCTGAGCTATTTTGATCTCTATTTCACTCACACCAGTACCATAAACCTCTCCACCAATCGAGCATTTGAAAAATTCCATCAAGTTTCTCGTAAGGGTCCCAGTTTTGTCAGAGAAAATATATTCCACCTATCAAAAGGATAAACTGAAATTAAGCAAACCATATATCCACAATATGTTGTCATCAAGCAGTTAAAATCAGGCAAACACTGAAAAATTCCTGTAGCCACATAATTTAAACCTCACAAGTAAAAGGTCAACAAAGAAAACTTTTTACCTGCCCAAGTTCCTCATTTAAGTTAGACGTCCGAGCTGATGCAGGGGTATTGCTCTCAGCATGGTACATGTGTAAGTCATTGTTGATGAATTGGGTAGATTGAATAAATTTAATCATCTGAAATAAACAGAGGAAAGTCAATGATCAATACTGGCACATAACCTCACGAAAAAAAATATACAAAAAAACTGAACAAAACCATTGTTAAATCTACCTCGACGGAGACATACAGAGAGATTGGAATGATTGGTGAATAGAGAGTGATAAGAGTAAAAAATGTCAAGATAGCAACCTACAGAACATAGAAGGAGACAATTGGAAAACAAAAAAAAAAGTGGAAATCAACACCACACAACACACTAAAGAAGTAGACTCTTCACCACAAATCTGTTGTCAGGATTAAACTGTTTCTCTGTTCTGCCAGTATTCTCAAAACGCAAATAGTAGTACTTGGGATTTATGAATATACCACTGCAAATATCATGATAAAAGTGGTATCAGTTGTCTTCAAATATATACGAAATATATTGAAAGTTCAACAACCATAATATGATAGGTTATAATAGATCAAACCTTCCAATGGCACCCAAAACACACATGGAGAAAAGAACACTAAATAATGCAAGAATCAGCTTGTCAAGTTTCTTTTCTAAGGTGCTTCGCTTGGATGGAATTTTCATGGAGTTCATCATAACCTGCAAATATAGCACAACAACCAGTGATATACAGAATATAAAAAGTAGGAAAACAAACAAAACATGCACAGACAATTAGGCGGGTATAAGCCACTAATGTAGAATTCCCAAAAATGCCCTTGATAAAAGAGATAATCTATAAACGTTAACTGGGGAAGCTTCCAACCAAGTCAACAAGCAAATGAGAATAAGATATGAAACAACTCGAACACTGTGAATATAGTAGGTACCTTTGTCTCATGCCCAGTAAAAACGACAGCCCCAACTATGTACTCGGTATTTCTTAGACTACAACCCTGAAAGTACATTATATGAGAAGCACCGTGAGTCATCAACAAAAACAGAAACTAAGCAATAGATGGCATACATCTGTTTGTATCAATATTCTAGCAGAAATTTATGAACTATGTTTATGCAGCAAGCAACTCAGACTGTTAGGCAGATGACAAAAGACAGAAACTAAACAATAAAAAGGTGGCACAACCGTAGTTAGTGAAACACAACTAATAAAACAATATGTAACACGGATATTGAAGAGAGTCGGACAGAGACTCGATTCCATACCCTTAATAGAAGCTGATTTGGACTGAGAGGTAACGATTGTTTATCAACTATCAAATTCCCAGTATAAGTGTACAGTGAATTATTTGGTTGCTCGCATTGTATCTCACCTGCATTGAGATAAATAAGTTTATATCAAATATAATATGGAGCCAGTAGTGATTATAGCTGGTGAGCTTCCTATATCATTAAGTAAATCAATACAATAATGGGGACTTCTGGTCATGAACCATCACATGTCCAATAGGAGAATGTGAGATTGTAGAAATCTTTCAGCAACTAATTCCACCAATAATTCGGTTATGACTTCATGTTCTTATTTTGGTTTGATAATTTGATCCTCGTCAGGGAAGTACTCCAAATACAGTTTTAACCACAACCAGAAACATTACATATTAGCAAGTTCGCAACTAAGACTGATAAATTCTGCAAGTTCAGCACTCTCGCGTGATAGTGCCCTTAAGATTTGGTCCACTAACCAACTTCAGTTCTGATATGGCACAGAGCCTTTAGAATATGGTGATAAACTGCACGCAACTTCAACCAGCAAATAGTTTACGCTTATTTGAACAATTATAGACAGCAGGGACAAATATGAAGCACGAGTTAATACTGAGCCAAGCAACATAAAGTAACAGAAACCTTTGAATTCAGAAATTTTCTCTGGGTTCACATAATCCCATGTCTTTTCCAATGCTTTCCGTATCTTCAAGTTAGTCTCACCATCCAGATTTGCAGTCTGTAAAAAAATCATACACCAAAGTTTAAATGATATTGAAAAAATGGAAACAACGTAAAGAAACAAATAATTAACCCAAGATGATTAGATCTTATCATCTCATGGCATACATAAACAGGAATTATATTTTTTGGTACGAGGTTCATTACCACGTTCAAGTAGATAAGAAGGCATATGTCATTATGGATATGTTGTTAGGGATATGTTGTTTTGAAGCAAAGAATACTAACCTCGATGTAGCAGACTCCATCAGCATTTGTGCTAGCAAGAAATAACAAATCAGCTGGAAAGAATCCATCCTGCTTCACCTGCGAGCAAACTAGCCATTGTCAAAGTTTGAAGGGAAATTCAAAAGAAAATTCACCGCAAGCCGAAACAAATGACAAGTACTTCATAATTTTATTCCAAAAACTTAAAATAACTTAATGTTTTTGGCATTCTCCAACAAATGCACAGATAGTGCCTCATATAAGATCTACTGATTTTTCCAGAATCGAACTGGTTGAGAAATACAAACCACCGCTCTCCTGTCAGTTTCTAAGCCATCAACAATATCCTAGTTCCCCCATTGACATAATGTGAGATCCAAAAACACATTAATCAGGGCTATGGGTGGCAGTTTTGTTCCGGGCTTAAATGTTAGCTCAACTACCATGAGGTATTTTTTTCCTTCACAATCGACACAAGTTAAGAAAGTCGGGCAGGTTTGTACATGCATTGCCAACAATGGCATACCTAATAGCTCCACCAAGAGAATCGTGCTAAAAGAAAGTTAACCCGAGTATTCAGCCAGTCTAACTATAATCCACAACACTGGTAAGTTCCACATCATCACAAGCTTCAACTACTAAACTGAACATTCACATTGCATTGAATTCTGCCATGCTAATACGAATTTCTTATCCAGCATAGGGCTGATAACTTGCGACCAAGATAGCAGCAAATAAAAAAAAAATGAACATCCAAAATTTCTTGATATAACTTAAACAAGTGAAAATAAGGTATTTCACGGAAGAGAAATATAAGAGCAGCTGACTTACTTTGATAATATCTCCAACCTGCAGCTTCTTCCAAGGAGTAAATACCCACTTCTGATCTTGCAACACTTCTATGGAGGAATTGTTGATTGCCATGTCATTTTGAAAACGTTTCTAACATTCAGAAGATAAAAAGGAATAACAAGAGAAAAAATATGAGAAGTGTTTACATTTAGATTGTTCTCTTGCAGATGAATGTAGAAACAAAATGATATGATACTCACCCAGTCCTCCCATGCTTCCTTCACAAGAGACACAAGAAGCACCATTGACAACGGAAGCACATTTGTAATTGGACTTACAGGACTGCATTAAAACAAAACTTCATCAACTAAAGTAACAAACTCCAGGGAAGCAGACAAGTCAATAAACTCCCACGTCACTTTTAAAGCTTACTACAAATTGCTAAACTCTGGCTACACTATAAATTACGACGAATAAGTATCTCCTTAGTAGTATCTTAGTTATTTCCACAACAGGATTTGGACATTTTAAGTGTATAAGGAACTTCATAATCTCACTTAATTCGTAACATTTGCAATTTCTGCAATTCTTGGATGGAGAGATGGCATTAACTTCCTCTAGAAGGCCTTAAAGATATTTGAAGGTTTACATATTGAAGGACTCTAAAGCTCAATCCTCAATATTTTCAACTTCTAATTGTCTTCCTTCACATTATTTCAACTGTGCATTATTTTACAAGAAATCTCTTGTAGTGTTTAAGGGTCCTGCATTACACCCTTAGCGGGTTAAACTAAATTATAGAGACATACCTCACAGGGGTGCATGATATGATTGAGATCATGAGAAAGTAGAGGTTAGCCACCCGCCTAAACTGTCAGGATAAAGTAAACAGGAAGAAATCAGGTTAAACTGTATTATGTATATAAAAAAGTGAGAACCTAACTTAATTAAGAGGACACAACAACCAGCATAATATACAATTTTTGTCCTACTGTCGTCCAGAAGCTGAAGTAAAGGATCTTAAACACTTAATATGAATTAGACGTACTATATAAAGTCCCACTTAACCCGCGTAACAATATATCAGTAGAAATAAACAAGTATAATTCTTTTTTAGTGGGAAAGAACAAAATGATGAGTTAAAGTATTGATGTGAAAGTGGCCCAATAAATTAGACCAACCAAACCTTACCTGCTCAAATAGCCCCTTGGGTAAAAAGGTAAAGACATCATACTTTGTTGTTGACACAGAATTGCCCTGCAAAATTGGCAGAACCAATAAGATACCAGCTATAGAAGTTATTTGTCACAAAATTATAGGACTCAATTTCCAAAATTGAATAACGAATTTCAAATAAAAATAGATAGGGACTATGCAGGATCTCCGGTTACGACAATGGCATTTCCATCCATTATAAAACCAAGCAACCAAAGCAATCCCTATCAGTGGCTAATGAGATCATCCTGATCTGTTAATTTTCACAGTAATGTGCAAAAAATTCTGTTGAATATTCCTTTATTTTCTCCAATTGCTAGCTTCTACATTTCAGAATCAACTAGCATTGACCATTGGAGGTATCACGAGAAAAAAAAAAAACAAAAAAAACAAAAAAAAGGAGTAATAGTTTGACATATCGAAGGGAACATCCAAACACAATGAGATATCACAACCATAAATCGGGCTAGTTGGTAAATATGAGCAACGGCAAAGATAAATGATTCAGTACAAGACTTATGTTTTCATGGCTACTATGTACAAGGCACTTCTCCACTTCTGGGCAAACATTCATCACTAAAGTTTACAACCCCTATAATGTTGGGCAAGAATCTCAAATCAACAAAAACAACAAGATTCTAAAAGCCAGATAATATATTCCCCTGTATATTTATATTAAGGATACCAAACCACTTCACATTGTCCTAAACTATAGACCACAATAAACCTCGGGAAGAAAATTTACCCGACCCGACAAAGGAAATGCTCCAAATTCCATTACGCAATATCATAAACCCAGGTTCGCAAATGAAGATCATACCAGAAAAGAAATGCAATAAAAAAAACAACAACTAAACATCAGTATGAAAGGAGACCTTGAATTTAGCGAGGGCGTTGGCATCGCGGTCATTACAAAACACGGTCCGGTGACCTGGCGCCTGTGGCTGAACCTTTCCGAGGCGAACCGTTCGAGACGACGACACACGCTCCACCGACTGTGCCCCGCCGTCGCCGCCACCTCTAGATCCCCTCCATCCGGCCATTTTTCCACCCAAAATTCCTCCGATCGCCCACCGGGAACCAGATGTAGGAAAACCCTAGATTATTTTTTCAGGCAATCGCCACGACTGCTCGCTTGATTCAAATAGACAAATAAGAAAATAAAATTAAATAAATAAACAAACGGAGAAGATGAAGACCAAGAAAAAAACTAAAAATTAATAAATGCTGAAATTTTGCTGTAAATGGTTGAATTGTATTGGGGAGGGAGGGTGGTTCAGTTCATCCCCATTTGGGGCCCAAATTTAATACGTCAATTTGTATATATAAATCCGCGTGGAAGTTTTCGCCACGCGTGGATTCGCGCGTGGCGAACTAGCTCAAAATAAAGTAATAGCTAGTGTTGGCTCTTTGAGGGACACGCGCGGAAGAAGGAGAGTGGGGGAGTGGGGTGAGTGGCGGAGGGGAGGTGGATCACCGAGGAGAGAAACGGCGTCGTTCTGGAAGGTTTAAATAATTAGACAGTTGAGAATTGGAAAGTTCATCAGCAGTTTTGAGACGTCAGTTGCGACCAATTCAGAGCTTTACATGCATTAATTAAATTAAATTGATTTGTATAATATATGAAATAAGTATATTATTAGTAATTAATTATGACCTAATAAAGATTCTTCACATCTTGGTCAACCCATGAATAATGGTAAGTCAACGTGGTTAGACTGGCAGATAACATGCCTAAAGCTAAATTATCAATAAATCAAATTTATTTATTTCAATCATGTATTAATGTAATGTTGTTATATATGGTTGAATTTTCGTAGTGTTTTTTTTTTTTGTCTGTGTTAAAGGTTTCAATGGTGGATTTTATTTTGTAAATATTAAATAATAATTAGTGCAAAGATGGTTAGCCTTTGAAATCTAATTCTTGATTCTAAGGTTGTCTAAATACTTGGCTGTACAAATTTTACCACCACACAAAAACTATATTTTCTCCAGCCGTTTATCATCAAGAAAAAACAAAAAAAAAAAATTGTCACCCTCCAACACAAAAGATTTTTCTCCTCAAAAAAAAAAAAGAAAAAAAAAACAATGGATGAAAACGGATCCCCTCGACCCGTCCGGGGGCAAAACGGGTATGACAGGCTGACAACCCTCGAAACGGAAAACAACCACCCCGCTGCTCCGGCTGCCGGCGCTGCCGGAACAGAATCCGTCATCCAATATTGCTTCGACATCCACCACCAAATGGAATCTTCCGCCCGCCAGGTGGCGGCAATCGATTGGGACCGCATGTTCATGTCCGCCTTCGTCACGATATCCCTCCTCCTCATCCTAACAGCCTCATTCTTCCCCTTCCTCAGCTCCGACGCAACAGCCGACCAACAATTCAGCCACAAATTCGTCCTCGACCAATTAACCATCTCCGAATTCCAAGCCTCGCCAGCTCAGGTCACCGGAAAGTGCCACGTCACCCTCAACGTAAGCAACCTCGGCGACCGGAGCCTCTACCACGAGAACTCCGTTCTCTCAATCTTCATGGACCACGAGCTGCTGTGGGTGACAAGGACAAGTGGCTTCTTCCTAGAGGTCGGAGACCAGATCACCTTCAACGTGAGCATGAACACAACAACGGTTTCCGTTCCGGCTTCGTTTGTTCCTACAGCACTTTTAGAAAGTCAAGAATTACATAAACCCCTTCGATTCAAATTGAAGTACGATGGAATGCTGAGAGAGGGTTTGGACGCTTGGCATGAAGAGCGGTCCCACATTTACGTCGTGTGTGGTTGGATCGAGATGCAGTTCGTTGACGAGACCGTGCTCTCAGGCGGGCCCGCTAGCTGTTCTCTAGAGATTTTTTGACGAAGATCATGGAAAATGTGCAAGGAAATCTTTTGTTATTACATCCCCAATTTGCAAATAGTAATGACAAAGATACAATAAAATTAGAAGTTATTATTGTGTATGTATATATATTTTTATTCTTATGATGTTCGATCAAAGCCGCCACCGATCTGCATGTGTAGCCATTCTGGTGACGAGGCTCTATCGTATTGATCGCGCGTACTTTGAGAACCGAATGCAATGCCAGGAGGTTCGAAAGTTTGCTCAGCAAACTGCAAAAAATACGAGGTAGGTGTGTGTGAATTTGGAGTCGTTCGTTAAATTTAAGCAAATTCGGACAGTTTGTTAATCATGTATTAAGAACCTACCTCTTTGGAAGAATATCCATCAATGCCATCGCTTGGATTTACTGCTTCAAGCTTCATCGAGAGAAACTGTGCCACGTGTCATACTGTGATTAGTGCTTAATTCAACTGGATTGATCATAACATATGGAGAGACATATAACTCTCTCTCTCTCTCTCTCTCTCTCTCTCTCTCTCTCTCTCTCTCTCTCTCTCTCTCTCTCTCTCTCTCTCTCTCTCTCTCTCTCTCTCTCTCTCTCTCTCTCTCTCTCTCTCTCTCTCTCTCACACACACACACACCAAGAGAGAGACGGGAGAGATGTACCTCAACCTGACGTTGCAATGATTGAATATAATTTATAATCTCATCGAGCACTAGAGCTTTGCCGGTAACCTAGAATAAAAAAAAAAACGGGGGTCTATAAGTTTGTAATTTTGGATAAACGCCGACCAAATTTCAGTAGTATCTAGCAGGATGCAGGTCAGAGACAAATTTCCTTAAACTAAATAAAGTGTATCTCTGCACATATAACCATTATAATGAAAATTGAATAAGATTATCCGTTAAAGATCATTAACAACATGAACGGAAAACTCGGATTCCAGTTTAAGGAAGCATGTCTATGTCCTTACAAGAATTTAGAGTCTCGTGGAATATACATCAATTGGGATAGCCTTTCCTCTGTGTAATAAGTCCATAACATGGGGAGCCGTTGCCTTGATTTTTATGAACACTATCCTAAATTTACCACTTGTCTAAAAAACAAAAATCCTACAAACGAAAAGATGAAAAGCGCAAGCCTAATCCTGATGTCACGCCGACCAGTATCAGAAGTGGATGATATAACATATATTTCAACATTTAATCGAACAAGAGAAAAGAAGAAAAACAGATAACAATATGTCGAAATGACTTCGATACTCACTTTATTACAACCTGGTACTAAATCTTGGAGCATTTTCATCCTCTCGCTTATCTTCTCTCTCCTAGCCTACACCAAGAGTTAACAATCAGAAAAAAAAACACATCAAAATACCACTCAAAATGGATATTCATCAACTAGGATATATTTAAGCTTATAGAGTTTATATTCATCTAGCAATTGATATATACCATGAAACGTTCCCAAAAAAACATTTTAACATAGATAATCGGAGAATTGAAGTTAATCATTACTCTTTCAGCTAAACTGTGACTATCGGTAGCTTGACCCCTTCTTGCTCGAACATGGATATAGTCTAGCTTCGGCGGCTCAGCTGGTTTCGCCTGTTGTTTTGATGCCTTGTCCGAATTTTCCTCCGCTTGTATTTTATTTTCAAAATCATTATTTGACCCTACTGCCTTCAGCCTTTTAACACCACCTTCATTCTGCTCAAAGCAAGACAATATTTACCATACAAGAGCTATGAACAAAATTGAGTAAAAGAGAAAACACTGGTCTGATTTCATGTAAATACTATAAAAAAAAAAAAAAAATTAACTCAGTTTTGTTCAATACATGCTTCCTTCACTTGCCAATTGATTAACTTCAGTTCTCACATACACGAAACATTAATTAAAAAAAACTCAATTAAGAAAATTTATGAATGATTTTTTTTGAATTGATTAGGTTTGAGACAGTACCAAAACATTGTTGCTGTTGTTGTTGCTGCTGCAGCCATTATTGCTGTTGCTAGTGGAAGCTCCTCCCTTAGCGCAGTGCTCATCTTCATCCCGCCGCTTCCTCGGGTTACGATTCGATCCATGATCCGTCAAAATCGGATCCAATCCCAAATCGTACGGCGTCGCATTGGCATTCATCTGAAACCCCGGCCAGATCTCCGCGAAGTTATAAACTCCTCCTCCTCCTCCTCCTCCGCCGCCGTCGTTCATCATCGCCGCCGCCCCTTGCGAATCCTTACTCCGACCCGACCCGACCCAATTTCTTCAAACGGCCACGCGCATTCGTGTTTTAGATACAGCGCGTACGGTAATCGGCGGCGTACAGTAGCTTCGTTCAGCGCGTACAGTAATCGGTGGCGTACAAGAGCTACTACCGGTACTGCTACTTCACTCTAGAGAGAGAGTAGAGAGAGAAAGAGAGTTGAACAGAAGTGACTTTGGAGTGAGGTTTTCTTCCTATTTTAAGGCTTCCATAATATGCTCCTCTACAGCTGGCTCACCTACACCTGGTCCACCTTCAATTAACTAAATTGCTAATTGTAGCGGGACTTTTACTGAAATTGGCTTATTTGCAGCGGTACTTTCATTTCAACTTTTTTCAACTTTCTAAAAACCTCGAAACGCTCTCAACTAAAAAAAGTCGAAAAAAAAAGAATTTCGTGTTTGTTTGATAAATCGACTTACCGACGACACCAAATAACATAATAGCCGATTCAGTTGACTTCTACGAGATAAAATCGAAAAAATTAGTGAAATTTCTATTTTTTTGCGGTATTTTCGTGTTGTGCAGCACGAGAACCCAATTTTTTTGGGTTTCCCGTGCTACACAGAACGGGAAATTCAAAAAAAAAAAAAAAAAAAAAAAAAAAAAAAAAAAAAAACTAAGAACAATCGTGCTGTGGGGAACGGGAACACTAAGTTCCCGTGCCCTGGAAGACGGAAATATGAGTTTCCCGTGCCCTAGAGGACGGGAACCATGAAAAAAAATCGAAAAAAAAAAAAAAAAACTTTGAAGCTCCCGTTCTCTGGAGCACGGAAACTCGAAGAAAATTCAAGTTCCCGTGCTCTGCAGAACGGAGGATTCAAGCCGTTTGAATCTCCCGTTCTGCAGAGCACGGAAACTTGAATTTTCTTCGAGTTTCCGTGCTCCAGAAAACGGGAGCTTCAAAATTTTTTATTTTTTTTTCGAATTTTGCTAGATCTAATCCTAACATGTGTTTTTATCAAAATTGGAAATAAAACTTATTAAAAGTAGTAGGATATTGAAAATTTACCGGAATCGAGCCTCGTTTGCTACGGTTTCAAAGTCGAAAAAATTTACGAAATTCAAATTTCTAGAGAGAGTTTGGGAATAGGAGAGAGAAATTCAAAAAAAACAAAAAAAAATGAAAAAGGTACCGCTGCAAATAAGCCAATTTCAGTAAAAGTCCCGCTGCAAATAGTAACACCCTTTAATTAATTGAATTCGTGAACTAAATAAATTACTTTATTAAATACGTGGCTAATTCACAAATTAATTATGCTAATTAAGATTATGGAATTATTTGTGGAAAAGTTAGTGATGATGATAGCTTTTATGTTAGCAAAACAGCTTTTTATGAATAATCTAAAATCTGGAGTGATAGTGACTGTACCATCATTTATTGGCCCACGTTTTTAGATTGATGATTTGATCCTATTCTTTTATACCTAACTAAGCACAATTTTATTTTTATTTTTAATACAATCATTAAATTTTAATATAAAATTTAAATAAATAAATAATAAATTGTTTAAAGTCATGAAAGCAATGAAGAAGTGAAAGCTCCAGCAATAAGCTGTAATCCTACCCAACTTTCCCCAAAACTTAACTTATTTAGTTAGACATCTACCATCACTATAAAGAGCTCTTCCTACTTCCCTAATTACAAACCTTTTTCTTTCAAACTTAAATTAAAACCATTCAATTTTATTGTAAGAAATGAAGAAATACGCGGTGATTATTTGCTGTTAATTTGCATATAATCACACAGACACGGGTGTATATGTGATTAGTGGAAGGTTATTTCACCGTATCAACTGTAACAATCATCCGGTGTATTTCACCGGATGTAACATTTTAATAACCGTAATCAATAATCCAACCGTACTCGAGAATATTGGTCAAACTTTTCAACTTATAATTATTTGTTCTTGACCATGGTAGATGTATTTTATTGCACAATTATTGGTCTTAATTATTAAAGTTGGCCCAAATCACAAACATTAAAATGGTCTCAACTACTATTTTCTTTAATAGTGGGCTTGTTCTGGGCCCGGGCCTGGGCCCGACCTGACTAAATGGGCTATTTTACCGTAAGTGTAGATTGGTATTAATTTTTATGTTAGTTGTTTGTTGAAATTTACATATTATAAATCATTGACTTGTTTTTTCAAAAAAATAAAAATAAATCATTGACTTGTTAATTCCGGAAATTGATATTTAAGCACAACAACTCCACTCTGATTCAATCCTCACAACTGATTTGACTCAACAACTCATGCACAGTCAATCAGTAAAGAAGAATACTCAGCCACTCTACCAAACCCTTAATTTATTTCCCAACAGTGTTTAATCACTCGCATAAGAATGTTAAACTTAGAAAAATGGTGGATATATATGAATACGTGTCCCCTTCTCTCTCACTCTCTCTCTCTCTCTCTCTCTTAGCCAAAGCAGCAACAGTCCGAAGTGTAGGATATGCTCCAGTGTCAAAGTCAACCGAGTAGGCCGATGATTCCATTAAGAGGTTGTCGGAAAAAAGACAAGGTTGAACGAATGTATAGCTAAATTAGGATTGAGAGAGAAGTGTATATACGTAAGTGAGGGTAAACCAATGATTAACTCATTCGATTTGAACGGTCGAGTTCTGGTTTTGGTTTAAGCTGATTCGGGCTTAAAATAAAGCGGCCCATTTCCTTGAGTGGGCCCAATCACAAAGTTTAATTTTAAGTCCATTACTCAACACATTAATATTTCAAGTCCAGTTTGTTTTAAATTTAAAGATTTGAGACAATATATTATACAATATATAATTGAAATTTCATTTCATTCCAATGGGCAGTACTGTATATAAGTACTGTATGTATTGATTTGATTTCCCAGTAATTACTGTATGTATAATGTATGGCGTGGGATTTGAATCAGGTCCAAGTAATCAATGCCTGACTATACATTTTTTCTTCTAAATAAAATAAATAAATTCCAACTCAATAAAGTTATTACATTTATTGTAATCCACTAACTCTATATTTAATTTTTCTATAACAAGTGAGTTTTCCAATGCAGATCTGAATTTATTTTACTAGTATCCTTTTTAGTCTTTATGAGGAAACCAATATTCAAATAGAGTGTGCGTTAATATACAAATATTAATATTTTTAAACATTATTTCTTTGAAAAAAAAAGGAAAAAGAAAAAAGTGCAGTCACATATAACCAGGGGGTGTAAATGAGCCGAGTCTGCTCGACAAAAACTCGAACTCAAACTTGAATTTTTCGAGATCGAGCTTTCTGACGAGTTGAGCCCAAACTCATTTTTAGTTGCTATTGAGCTTGCGGGACTCACGAGTTTTTTATTATTAATTATTTTTATATTAGTTCAAGAAAATGACACTTGAACATAAGAATCACAATAATAATATCTTAGAAGATTCTTATTGCTTAAATTTAGAAGCCATTTATATGTGGTATCAATTTCTCCACCATGCAATCACTCTGAATTGGCAAAAAATCTCATTGCATTTAAATAAAAAATAATTTCTGAATAAGACATTCGTGACGACAAAGTATAAGTTTATTTATTTATTTTAATTTCTAAATAATTATTGTTATATTTACATTTTTATAATATAAAAGAAAAGTGAAAACAACAAGTGGGGCCCACAGAACACAAATAGTTGTTTTCCACAAGGTACACCTGAGTTGCCCAATCATTGAAGTTAAATAATTGGCTTAAATTTAGAGGGAAGTCTCTATTACCTGCTGGATAAATACATGTACTCAATAAAATGTTGGACAATATTTAATTCTTAAATATATATATATTGCTGTCTACATAAATATGTGGCTCACAAACAGTATTGAAAGCTGAAACAACTCACCCTGTGACAATTATTTTTCATAATTATGCTATCCAAGAAATTTAAATTCAAATCAATCCTGCATCTACTTTTTACTGGGGTTCATTAAATTTGTAGGTGGTAATTTTATTTTTGGAGACAGTAAAAATAGGTTCAAGATGCTTAAGTGGAGACAGTACATTGAGAACACATGTGTCTTGGTGGTTGAGGTTTGTTATGACTTTTATAACTTTTTTACTATGGTACTTCTACAATTTTACTCTTCATGGATGAAAGTCAACAGAAATATAATAATAATAATCATAATAATATATTACAAACACCCATGAGGTATGGTCAAATTACAAAAATACCCCTCTTGTTTGGATAATTACAGCCACCGCCTCACCTCCTCAAATTTAGTGGAATCTTCGAGATTATATGAAATATTATCACTTTTGTACCCGTTTTATACCATTCAAACTCTACATTATGAAGCAAGATGATCATAATATGTGATTTTTAGCTTGTATATATCAGTTTGTGGTGCATCGGAAACTGTATTTTTACACAAAACGAGTACAAACTAGATTACATTCCACGGAATCTAGATGATTATGTTGAATTTGACACACCATAAGGGTGGAGGTGTAAGAAAAAATTATAGTTGAGGGGGGTATATGTAATTATCCAAGCAAGATAGGAGTTTTGTAATTTGATCATACCTTAGGGGTGTTTGTAATTTACCCTATTATTTTTTATGTTTTTTATTTCAGTGAAACAGAAGATGAAGAAAATTGAAGGTGGTCTGGGGGTGCATGATTATGCTGTGCTGCTAAAACAGTGTAAAAACAGCCGCAATTAAAGAAGCAGCAGATGGGCCGGCCCACTTTTTACCATTCCTTAATCATTACCAACATTATGTGCACACACAAAACAAATTTAAATAATCTGTATCAAAATTCGAAATCCCTGAATTCAGAACAAGCCCCGATAAATATTTAATGGATAAATGTAAATCATGGTTACTCAAGACCCGAAATTATATAAATAACTAAATAAGTTGTAAATGTAAGGGAAAAACACACTAAATATTTAAGTAATTATTTGCAATAATATATTCTATTAATTTGGTTTTTGTAAAAGCTTTTCAAAGTAAAAATAAATAAATTTGATAACACATTATATAATTTGATTTTAAGAGAAGAAATATAAATTCCCTTTACATTTAAGAAATTTACGGGTAAATTACAGCCACCTCCTGATGTAATGTCAAATTATGAAAAAAATTCATTTTTTTTTAGGTAATTATAACCACCTTCCTCAACTATGAATTTGACATTCTTATAGTGTCGAATTCAACAGAATTTTCTGGGTTAAGTGGAATGTTCTCTACTTTGTATTCGTTTTGAGCAAAAATACAGTTTCTAATGAACCACAATCTAATGATGTTTACAAATGAAGAGAAACATCTTATGATCATCTTGTTTCAAAATGTAAAGCTAAACAAACGTGTAAGAAGATTAACAATTGGGGAGGTGAATATAATAAAACAAACATGTAAGACTTTTTCATAAATTAACTTTACTTAAGGGGCTGACCTTAATTTTATCCAAGATTTAATCTTGTGACAGTAATAAGCTGTAAAAAAAACTTATCGAAAAGTAGTGTTGGATATTGGTGACGAACGAGCGAAGTCAGCAAAACGTTAAAAAAAGAAACGCACACACGCGCTGAAAATTGAAAAACCCCCACTCCCCACACGTTTGACCATTCGGATTTTCGCCACGTGTCCAAGTAGGGCCCACGCACCCAACTGCCGCCACTGATATTTCCATCTTCCCAAATCCTCTTCTATTCTATTCTATTCCGTGTTCAAAAATAAAATTAAAATAAATAAAGAATTCCTCGAATTTGACTTTTCTTTTTGGCTGGAGCTCTGAAAATCACGTATTTTACTATTTCCACACGCAAAAACACACACACATAATACACGCAGTTTTTGTTTTTGTGAATCTCTATACAGTGGGAGGTGATTAATTACAGCAAGAAAAAATAAAAATTAAAAATCATTTATTACAGAGAGAGAGAGAGAGAGAAAAGTAGAGGGGTGGGGGGTTATTTGATGCTGATGGGGTTCTCCTACTTTTCACGCTTTCTCTATCTAGAATGGAGTTCCTTCTCTCTCTAGACTTCTATTGTGGTTCATATTATACGAGACAGATATATACATAATATTATACAATGATTATTAGGCGATCCTTTTTAATTTAATTTATTTATTTTGGATGTCTCCAATCTGAATACACACGCTACGCTAGCCTTTGTTTTTATTTTTTTCATTTCCCCCAAATATTGTAATTATTGTAATTCTGGCTCGGATTTGAAATGGGGGGTTGCGTTTCCCGGCCGGAGAATTGCGTCGGAGGTAAGGGTTCAAGGAGGAAGAAGAATGGCGGTGGAAGAAGACGAAGGAGGGGTTGGAGGAAGAGGGACCCTTCTTCTTTGTCGGATCGATCATCGGATTTCGTCGAAAAGCTGCCGTCTTTGCCCGGCGATCGCTCCTTCCATAATCCCGCTTTTCACGGTTCACCTCTCTCTCTCTCTCTCTCTCTCTCTCTCTCTCTCTCTCTCTCTCTCTCTCTCTCTCTCTCTCTCTCTCTCTCTCTCTCTCTCTCTCTCTCTCTCTCATGTGTTGAATAATGGTGGTGTAATTGAATCTTGATCTACTTCTGTGATAGTGTTGAATGTACCAAGTGTTGATTTATTTTTAATTTTTATTTTTTATTTTTTTTGCATTCATTAGCTGTATAATTAGTTAATGAAGAACTAATTTAAAGATTTAATTTGTGATAGATGATTAGTTGCATATCCCATTTTAAATCAACCCAGACGAATAATTCGGAACAAATCTCGATTTTTTTCGGTTATTTGGTTATTGAATCTATCTTCTTGCAACAGCAGGTAGTGCCGACGAAGCATGGTTCGATTCTGCAGCCGTATTAGATTCCGACTGGAGCGACGAAGATTTCCAAAGTATTCCCGACGGTAATATATATATGCACATTAAAAATTCAATCTTTAACTAAAGTTTCAATTTTTATTTTTGATGATTGTAAATAAAAATCAAATCTTGCTGAAAAATAAGTTGATTCACACAGAATTGCTCTCTTTAGAACATTCCGATGACTCGTGCGTTGCGAATTCTGCGCGGAATTCGATAAGCGGAGCAGCTAAAACCGATGAACCGGTTATTGGATTAAAGCCTGTATTAGTGGATAAAGTATCCAGCTCAGCTGGAGAAACTAGTGGCGGTGACGAAGGTTTATTGGATAATTGTGGGATTATTCCGAGTAATTGTTTGCCTTGTTTAGCTTCAACTGTTAATAATGTCGAAAAGAGACGAACCTTAATTTCGAGCCCTACTAGTGCGAGAAAAAAGGCTGCCCTAAAACTTTCGTTTAAGTGGAAAGAAGGTCACCCCACAGCCGCTTTGTGTGAGTAGCCGATTAAATAAAATAATAATCTTCGATGATTATTAATTATTACTAATTATGTAACTAATCTTGATTTTGTTGCAGTTTCTTCGAAGGATTTGCTGCAAAGACCAATAGCGGGTTCGCAAGTACCGTTTTGCCCCTTGGGGAAGAGGGTTCCGGATAGTTGGTCGGATGTTGAGCCCGGGACTTTTAGGGTTCGGGGAGTTAGTTATTTGAGGTATATATTTATCATCACTCGAATATTTAGAAATAAATATTTTCTAATTTCTATTTTGTAATTTGGTTGTTTTCGTTTTTTTTGGCAGGGATAAAAAGAAGGAGCTTGCTCCGAATTGTGCTGCGTATTACCCGTTTGGGCTTGATGTGTTTTTATCTCAGAGAAAAATTAATCACATTGCTCGATTTGTCGAGCTTCCTCCGGTTAATTTATCAGGGAAATTACCGCCTATTCTCGTTGTAAATGTTCAGGTAATGAACAATTGCTATGTTTCACGTTTGTTGCAAATTATTTATTGACCTTTATAAAATAATTTTATATATTTATTTAATTTTTTCTGTTATTGCAGATACCGTTATACCCTGCAGCAATTTTTCAGGGCGAAACAGACGGAGAAGGAATAAGTTTCGTTTTGTATTTTAAACTTTCCGAAAGCTTTGCAAGGGACCTTCCACCTCATTTTCAAGAAAGTATTAGAGTGAGTTAATCGAGTTCACCGCACCCCTACTTTTTTTTATTATTTTCATTTTTTATGTGATATATGTAACATATATATATATTTTTACAACTACAGAAGCTAATTGACGACGAAGTCGAAAAAATGAAAGGGGGTTTTCGTGCAGAAACGGTCGTACCCTTTAGAGAAAGATTAAAAATACTCGGTCGTGTGGCAAATGTAGATGACCTTCCTATGAGTTCTGCAGAGAGGAAACTAATGCATGCCTACAATGAAAAACCCGTTCTTTCTCGCCCTCAACATCAATTCTACTCAGTAATATTTTTAGCCGCTTTCGAATTTGATCTATGTTTTAAAGATTAATAATATTTGATTCTCAAGAGGGTGTTTTTTTATTTTTTTTGCCAGGGTGAAAATTATTTCGAGATTGATTTGGATATGCATAGATTCAGCTACATTTCAAGAAAGGGATTTGAGACGTTTCTTGATCGGTTAAAGCTGTGTATATTGGATTTTGGATTAACAATTCAGGCAAGTATAGTTTTTTTTTCTTTCCCCCGAGTGATTAATAGATTCCGATTTTCTGGTTTGGAGTTGTTAATATTAATATATTTGTACTAATTTTTTTTCGACAGGGTAACAAAGCGGAGGAGTTGCCGGAGCAGATTTTGTGTTGTATACGTTTAAACGAAATCGATTATGTTAATTACCAACAACTTGGGATTTCCGAAGAAGAACCTTGAATCGTAGGACTTAAATATGTAACAATTCAAAATCAATGACAAAATAAATAATTTTTTTCATGGAATCTCTCTGTATCTCTTTCTCTCTCTCTCTCTCCATCTGTCTCTATCTATACCTTTGTAGATAACCTTGTATTAATTTTTAAGGTCTCAAAAAATGAGGGCTTGTATTAATTTTGCCGGAAGAGTAAATTATCATTTAATTTCAAGAAACTTGGTGATGACTGATGACATTTGATCAAGGTTTAAAAAAGTTGTGATTCCCCAACAAGATAATTGTTGTTTAAGTAAATAATTGAAAGGGTAAATTGCATTAAACCGCCTAAAATTTGTCCCCTTTTGTGAATTACCACCTAAAAAAAATAAAAAAAAAATCGATATCACTCAAATTTAATAAGTTGTACCACGGTGCCCTTTTTCTCCTCATTTTCAAGCCAAAATGCCCGGAATTAAACACACATATATGCACACGCGATTTTGAAGGGCTTTTTAGTCTTTTCTAAATAAAAATCCCTCATCCCTTCAATTCCATTGTACAGAAAATATTCCGTAAAATAAAAAAGATTTAGAGAAAAATAACACCATACGGGGGTCCGTGTAAGAAGGACACAAACATTTGGGGGATTTTGGTAGATACTAGGAGGTTTCTCGTAATTTACCCAAAAAGTTGAAAAAAATTAAACCAATGGGCTATAGTATTTTGACGGGCTGGGCCAAAACAAATTTGGAAAACAATACAGTTAAAAAAGCCCACAAAATTAAGGAAATTCTCTCTTTATTTTTTAAGTTGGGCTGTAGAATTAAACTCTGTTGTCAATTGATCAAATCAATTAAAATCAATTTGGAATAATATAATTTTTTTTCTTCTGATAAATATAAAAAAGAATGAGTTGATGGAACTTTCGAAAATGCGAAATAAAAATGGAAAAACATCAAACGGAAAACGCGTGTGCAAATACGTAACCATCTAACTTGTGAAAAGTTGATTGATGTGCAAAAACGCGTGTAACTGAAAACGTAAAAGTCCACGTAAAAGTCCTATGACTCACGCGCCGAGTCAGTAGTGGTGAACACACTCGCGTGCCTGCCACTATTTACATTTTGACCTAACTTAGTGATCCACTTCCCCATTAATTTGCAAATTAACACAAATGTTTCTTTACATTTTTTATTTCTTTATTCATTTAAATATTCATATATGAGAAGGAACAAACTAGGTTTGATTTTTTTTTTTTTTTTTTTTGGCTGTGGTGTAATTAAGCAACTTTGTAAAGTAAATTAGAAAAAGTATAAGAAAAAATCACATAATATCACATAAATTGTATATAATTGAAGAAAATATATAGAGTTGGGTTAAGTGATGACCTAACAGTTGGAGCAAGTAAGTCTGTATCAATTCAAACCTTGTCAATGGTCGTTAGATCGAACTTGCCACACATGATTAGTCTAGTGTAATATACGTATCTTGTATGGTTTGAAGATTATTATACGAAATTATTATTTTACTCAATGCATCTATATGATTGGCTGATGATTCGTTCCTTAAGAAAAAAACATATAAAAATTAAAAAAAAAAATGTAACAAATGGCTCTTTGCATCTTTCCATGCACAAATGATTGCTTCCATTTATATGTGATTGCAAGCATATTTATTATAATAATAAATAATACGTATCTCATATGTAACCACATCAAATTAGTGTTTCTTTTATTTTTATTTTTACATATATATATATATATATATATATAACTATCTTATTTTCTTGAAACTTAAAATGGTGTAAAATCAGAAAGAAAAAGAAACCCTCAATCGTTTCATTAATATTAAAAGGAGAAACCTATTTGTTACATACCTTGTATTTGGCGTGTATCCAACAATAACCAGAAATAAAATCATCAAGTTATTAGTTAAGTCCATTCATCATTATTTTTTTGTCAATACTTTCTATAATGTAATAATTCTTGCCATTGTCACACACAATTAAACGTATATTCACCTAAAATATATTAATACCATTCAATTCACGCTCTCATATTCTTGGAATAACATTGTTTCCTATACGTCAACTCTTAACCTATCAAAATTTAATTAATTAATTAATTAATAAATGGGTAAATTACAACCAGCCCCTTAGGTGTGGTCAAATTACGAAACCCCCCATCTTGTTTGGAAAATTACAATCACCCCCTCAACTCCTCAAGTTTAGTGGAATCTTCGAGATTATATATATGTAATATTATCACTTTTGTACCCGTTTTATCCTATTCGAACTCTACATTTTGAAGCAAGATGATCATAACATGTGTTTTTTGGCATGTATATATCAGATTGTGGTGCTTCAGAAACTGTATTTTAACACAAAACGAGTACAAAATAGAGCACATTCCACGAAATCTAGATGATTATGTTGGTGTAAGAAAAAAATCATAGTTGAGGGGGGTATATGTAGTTTTCCAAACAAGAGGGTTTTTTTTATAAATTGACCATACCTCAGGGGGTGTTTGTAATTTACCCTTAATAAATAAAAATAAATAATACGTCAACTCTTCCCCCTTCGCCGTAATTTCAATATCTTTATATTTATAAAAATCAAAATATATATGGTTATTTATAATATTATTATGAAGTTAGTAAAAATCCAAGAACCAAAAGACAATCACACTCTTTTTCACACCCTAATAATTTAATTATTTCTATTTTGCAAATTGCAAACTATATAATTTTTTTTTTTAATTTGCCATTTGCCTCTGTGAATTTTTCTTTTTTTTAGTAAAATGGAGTTCTTCGAGAAAACCAAGGCGGTGAGACTGAAGAGCCACTTAAACAAATACTTGGTCGCCGGCGAAGATCAAATCTCCACACGGCAGAGCAAGAACGGCGCCGCCAGGAAGGCGCGGTGGCTGGTAGAGCGCGTGGACACCAACCCCCACGTCGTCCGCCTCAAGAGCTGCCACAACCGCTACCTCAGCGCCTCCGGCGACCACTTCCTCCTCGGCATGACCGGCCACAAAGTACTCCAAGTCTCGCCGGAGAACCACCACGGCGGCAAGGATTTGACGATCGAGTGGCAGCCGATTAGGGATGGGTTTCAGGTGAAGATGAAAGCCTCCGGTGGGACTTTTTTGAGGGCTAACGGCGGAACGCCGCCGTGGAGGAACTCCGTCACCCACGACAGCCCGCTCGCCGCCGCCACGCATAACTGGATTGTTTGGGATGTGGAGGCGGTGGAGGTGCCGGAGGATGAAGCCGTGACGGATTATTGGTCGATGGTGTCGAGCTTTTCGTCTGTTTCCGATGAGATATCCGGTGCGGAATTCGGGTTCGAGTCCCCGGTTTCCGTCTGCTCGCCGGTTTCTGTCCGGTCCGGTTTATCCGGTTCAGCCTCGCCGTCGCCCAGGTGGCTGTCTTTCAAGAAGGTACGTTTGTTAAAAGTCTAGTCAATTGTGGATTTTTGATTTTTCTTCATCCAATTTGATAAAATTAATATTTTATTTATTTATTTAATTATTGATTAATGATAAATTAAGATAGTAATCCGTGATAAAAATAATACTTTTTTTCTTTTCGCACAAAGCACTAAACTGAGATTTTACATTTATTTTTCCTTAATTAAATTATTGTTTGATGGTAAATTTTAAATACATAAATTAATAAAATCTTGTTATTATAATAATTAATATCAGCCTAGAAAATACACTAGGGAGTTTTAATTACTTTAAATTCCAATTTATTAAAGTTAACTTTAGAGTATATTTTTTCATTAACTACATTAATTAGTCGGGTTTCCTAGAGCCTATACCTAGAAGAATATATGGACTAAAATTTTCATTTTTAATTAAAATTTATACATTTAAATGTGTATGAAATTCAATTTAGACTATATAGCATATGAAGCCGAATTGGTCCAAATCGGGCTGGCCCGGCCCGAGCATTTAGAAGAGTTCATCACACTGTTTTCTTCTTCCTCGTTGACCGTTTTGGTCAATGAAATCTTGGATTGATAATTTTCATTTGAAACGACACAAATTCATTTATATTGTTGGTAATAATGTAAGAATCTTTACATAAACAAAAGGTGAAAAATAATAATTGATTTATATATGACAGGGACACGCATAAATTAATATTAATAGTGTCTATAGTGGCCTTAAGTAGGGGTGGACATTCGGGTCGGGTCGGGTTATTCGGGTTATTCGGGTCGGGTTATTCGGGTTTTTTGCAAAAAAAAAATTACCCGAACCCGACCCGAAATAACCGGGTACCCGGTTGCCGGGTACCCGGTTATCTCGGGTCGGGTTCGGGTTTTGCTATTTTCCTCTTTTTTTTTTATTTAGAAAAATAAACAGTAACTAATAAACAGTAACTAATTTTATTTAAGATACATATCGTACTGATATACATATACACTGATATACATATATATACATACAAACATAGACATATATATATATATATATATATATATATATATATATATATATATATGTCTATGTACTGATATACATATACACTGATATACATATATATACATACAAACATAGACATATATATATATATATATATATATATATATATATATATATATATATATATATATATATATATATATATATATATAAAAAAAAAAAAAAAAAAAAATTCAACCGGGTACCCGATCGGGTACCCGGGTAGGATTTCTAATACCCGGACCCGACCCGGTTTGGGAGCACCGGGTACCCGAACCCGGGAAAAACCCGGTTACGTAAAAAATTACCCGATCCGGTCGGGTAATACCCGACCGGGTCGGGTTATACCCGAATAACCCGACCCGAATGCCCACCCCTAGCCTTAAGTGTGTTGCTTTAGAAAGTTCTGGTTAATTGGCCTAGTGGCCATTTATTTTGCTCACATTTTATTTTCCTACAATATAAAAGACTATTGATTTTGTCTCAATTGTTATTCAAGGTAGGTTAGAACTTAGAAATATCACCTCTACTTATATATATATATATATATATATATATATATATATATATATATATCTTATTTATTTATCTATTTTATTGCATGTTGAAATTTAAATAAAGTGGCAATTTGCTTAGTATTCTTAAGGCCGAGTACTCTTTCAAAACTGCCATATTTTCGTGTTTTGCTAAAATATACTCGGGCATCTTAGTTAGAGAGTTTAGACAGAAAACAATCGTTTTACATCACTACTCTGCATATTCCTACTAGTCCCGTGCCGCCAACCGTCTAATTTCCGCCATAACATCATTGGAAAAATGTGATTCGTATTAAAAACTTCTATTGTCACTCTAAATTATCCAGTTAAGTGGTTCGTTTTCTGTATAAATCGTCTATTCTCAGTCTAAACTCTCACACCTAAATTGTCTATTTTTAGTCTATGAACTCTAATGGACTCTTAGCCAATTTAAAATATCATTTGGATGTGGTTTTAGCCTATTTTTTTCTTGTAAAACATTATCTTGATAGTATAGACGGTGAATTATTTATAATTTTGGGCCTCAATCAACTTTATAGAGCAATTGGATCTTAAACTTGTCGGACTATTTGGGTCCATAATTTGGGTTTTGGACCCATTAGTATTGAGTAAGTTATACAATACAATAATAAAACCCACAAATTATATAATAAAATTTAATTGGACAAAACTTTAAATAAACCAAATAATTAATTTAACACGTCACCAAAAAACATTTCCTTTGTCTTCTCCATTCTGTCTGTACTAATTCTCTTACCTAAAATCATGGCAACGACTATGTAAAAAATCCAGTCCAAAATTTGTCAAATTGATTACCTAAAAAGAAACCCACCATTGTTGTATTCAACTACTGCAGAGAAGACCATTGATCTCAATTATCGCAAGAACGCCGGCGATGGATTTATTCAAGAACGCAAAAGCCGTCCGCCTGAAAAGCTCGCACGACAAATACCTAATCGCGGAGGAAGACGAGGAATCCGTGACCCAAGATCGAAACGGATCCTCCAAATCCGCTAAATGGGCCGTCGAGTTCGTCGAGAATTCCGACACAATCATCCGCCTCAAGAGCTGCTACGGCAAGTACCTGACGGCGACGAACCTGCCGTTCCTCCTCGGCATGACCGGCCGGAAAGTTCTCCAGACGATGCCGGACCGGCCCGACAGCTCCGTCGAGTGGGAGCCCATCAAGGAGAACGGCGCCGTCAAGCTCAAGACCAGGTACGGCCGGTTTCTCAGGGCGAACGGCGGCGTGCCGCCGTGGAGGAACTCGGTGACCCACGATATCCCGCACCGTACGGCGACTCAGGAGTGGATTTTCTGGGAGATCCATGTGGTGGAGATTACGGTGGCGCATCCGCCGGCGGCGGCGGCGGTAAAGGACGAATCTTTTGCTTCCGGATCGAGTTCTCCGACCACCAGCCATTCCTCTGTTTCTGCTAGCTTTTCTAGACAGGAGGTAATTTTTAATTATGCTTTTTATTTATTTATTCATTTTAATTTCATTAATCTGTTTTTTTTTTTTTTTTGATGATTAGCAATTATTAGATTTGGATAAAAAGTTATTCGAATATATATCAAAAGCATATGTTATAAATCTCTGAGCCTCGTTCGATTAGCTATATCGGATTAATTTGGTGATGCGATTGAATTGATTCTCTATCGATAAACGAAGTACATGAACCTCGATAAATTAATACTCGATAAATAGGTAACCTCGATTAAATAATAGTTTTTTTGGCTCCTGACTCAATGAAAACATGTTAAATTATTAACTCGATAATTTAATAATTCGCTAAATTAATTTCCCTAGCCCGACAGTATTAATTTATAGAGGTTTAACTGTAGATATTCGGCTACTTAGATTAAAAACTTAGCCTATAATATCTTAATTAGCTTTAGCATTTAGCACTTAATCTCTAGTTTACGGACGCTAATTTGGGGTGATTTTGTGCAGTCCGATGATTCTTTAATCTTTTCGCCTCCAAAGGCAAACGACGGGAGGTTAATTTATTTTCATGTAGCCGATGAAAATGGAGAAATCGAGGAGGGTTTTGAGGAGCTATGTATTTCATTCAAAGGCAACGATATGAAAGAATTGACAAAGAGGCTCGAAGAGGAGTTATCAATCGAGGGTATAACCGTGTGTTCGAAAAGTCCGTTGAATGGGAATCTTTATCCACTTCGTCTCCAACTTCCGCCAAATAATACAACCATGCACGTTATTGTGGTCCCACCATCATCGAAAGGTGATTCTTTTTTTTACGCTCTCGTTTCATTTTTACACTACAAGTCTACAATCGTTGTGTCGATGTTTTTTGTTATTTCTGATACTATGTTGTTGTTGATTGTGGTTTGGATATGCGTAAATTTTTGTTCATGTTTGAACATTTTGATTCTTTAAAAACTTTGGTTTTCGATTTTGATTTAATGCATTTTTTTCTGGGTTTTTTCGGGTATGGAAGATTTTATCACTTTATGTATCAAGAAAAAACTGGGTTAGTGAAATATGGTGCATGAACTCGAGGTGAGCTTGGTCGAAAAACGTTTGCGCTAATCAATCCTGTTTTGTGTTATTGATCAGATTGGGGATGAAAATTGGAACATGATTTCTGATTTCCGCCGAATCCAATCAAATTTTCCAATTTTCGAACTAACATTTTCATCCGGAATTTGAAAATTCCAATTTCCGTTTTTTTTTTGGATTGGAATCGGAATATATATGAGATTTTGATTTCTGATCCAAATTTAGTTTCCGAAAATTATTTCCATATTTTTGTTTCGAAAGTGCTAATTCAAGATGTTCAAATCCAAGATTGGTGATTTATTGTCTGAAAATATATTGTTAGAACTTTGTTATATGTTCTCTTTTCTTAACAGCATCTCTGGACAATGTGTTTATATGAATGAAATTTTATTCTCATATATAACTATATTAATTAATATATTATTTTATTTTGCGTGTCAGTGAGGGATGAATCTGAAGAAGAAGAGGAGTAGCTTGAAATTCAGACATTTTTGCTCGAGTGACAGATTCAACCTTATTGCATGTTTTGATTATAGAGTGAGTTTGTAATAACCCCTAAACACAACATATAAAATATGCCTTAACCTATTTGTACATGATGTGAGAGTTGTATTGTATATACACAATTGTAATAATTAATTGCACGTGCCCCCCCACCCCCCACACACAGACAATAAATGTAATATACTCTTTTTATTTGGCAGTCTGATTATTGTAGCTACATCCAATTAGTAGGCCCATATATAGAGCCTAATAAGCCCGATTTGAAAATATTCAATGCAGGTTGCATTTTGAGTGATTTATTGTGTTTCGAGGGTGTAAAGTGTTATTAATATTTTTTATGGGTGCAAAGTGCCAAAATACTATATTTTCAAGGGTGTAAAGTGGGATTACGACCCTTTAATCACCTAATAATATCCAGTGGCTACTCAAAATGAATGTAGATCGTTTCTTCGATCGAAAGCATTCATAGTTTAGGGTTTGTTCTAGAGTTCTTCGTTTACGTAAATTGGTTGTGTATTTCGCATTATCTAAATTATCACTGGCAAATTACGGCCACCCCCTAAGGTAATGCCCTACGAAAAAATCCTACTTGTTTGAATAATTACAACTGTCCCTTTCAACTATGAATTGTCTTACACAACCTCTCTTGCAGTGTCAAATTTACTGGTGTTTTTTCGTAAGAAAAGTCATAGTTGAAGGGGGTAGTTGTAATTACTCAAACATGAAGAGATTTTTCGTAATTTAATCTTACCTCAGGAAGCTGACCGTAATTTGCCATAATTATCGCTCTCACGAATTAAACATAGGACACCCTATATTAGGGTAAAATTCATTTTCGTCCCTGACCTTTGCATTCAAAAGCAAAATCGTCCCTGTGGTTTTAATTTCCTTCAATTTCGTCCCTGCAGATCAATTTATCCGCCAAAATTCTCATTTTTTCATAAAATCCCCACACTACCCTTACAAAACTTGAGGGACTAAAATGAATTACAGCCAACAACCCACCTTTTTTAAATGACCGTTTGAAATTCGACCGTTAGGTATAGGACAAAAAAAAAAAGCTGTATAAAATCCATGAATTACACTAAAAAACAGGGGAAAAAAAACCAAAAAAAATCCATTTCTATACCAAATCTCTGGGAATAAAAAATGCCTTCTTCAAATTCAACTGACAACAGCAGCATTAATGGAGAAGCTATCAAGTTCAAAAATCGAATTTGTTTCTGTGGAAGGAAGGCTGCAGTTAAAATATCAGAATCCACACTTAATCCCCACAAACTCTATTTTCATTGTTACACCAAGAAGTGTAATTTCTACACATTTTGGGAGCCAGATGAAGATGAAGTAAAGAAAGAAGCATTGCAAGCATGTGCTGAAGAAATATCTATGAGTAGCAACAACAACCAAGCAACTGCTAAAACACCTTTAGCCACAATGGAAACTAACACTACACAGTCCACATTTAGCTATATGAGTTTGGAAGTTCTTAAGATGATTACCATATTTAACATGTGTCTGTTTACATGCTCAATTTTTGCTCTTGTAGCCTCTGTTGTATTGTTCAAATATTAATGTCCAAGTACTCTTTGATTATTGTAGTAAATGCAATCATCAATGAAATATTGGAAGCAATAAATCCAATGTAATGTTTCGAAGCAATGGTTTCAAAATTAAAGCAAAAGAATGAGCCATGTCCAATTTCAATCATATCCAATAAAAACCATGTGATTACAAAAATCAAGCTAACACAAAAATAGGCTAATCATATCCAGCAAAAATCATTTGACCACAAAAATCAAACTAACAACAAAATATGCCAAATTCAGTTAAAGACAAAGTGAGCTAACTGAGATCCATAAAGATAAACCACTAATTCAAAAATACTTTGTTCAGATACCTTAAAGACAAAATGAGTTAAATCCTTGATTGAGAGCCTCTGCCATTATCTACACTTGAAATTTGAGAACCAAGATCCTGCAAATTAATAAAAGAAAAAAAGAATTAGAATGATCAAAATGACTGAAATATGTAAAATGAAATAAATAATACCTGTACTGTAGTGGACTGCCTTGACACTTGTATTGGTACAATATTTGTATCCTTCCTTCTACAAGTCCTCTTGTTATGTCCAACTTCTTTGCAAACCTTGCAAGTGACATGAACTGATCTTTTGTGTACCTTAGGAGCCTCATTAAGTTCTCTTCTTCTATTTACTTGCAATCTTCCTTGTTTAAATGCTCTATTTTTTCTCTTGTGAACTGGAGGCTTCAATGGAGGAATTTGAGTGTTGGTTGGCCATTTAGACTCATCAGGAATAGCATTGATCATACCACTGTAGGTTCTCAAATAAGCTTCTGTAGTCAAATAAGGGCTGACATAGTCTACTGGATCATATCTCATGTACAAAATGCAACTCATTGCATGTTTACATGGCACTCCACACACTTGCCACTCATTGCATTGACAAGTCTTCTCTCTGAGATTGATAATATATTTCTTGTCATCATAGACTTCAAACAAGTACTCAGAAGCAGGAATTGCCAAAAATTTTCTTCCTTGTCTTTGATTTTTTTCAACCTTTGCATTCACATTAGGGGGTAACCTAGTCTGCCAACTCAGTGCCTTTTGTTGCCTAGTAAAAAACCTCTTCATGACCTTTGTCCTATACCATTCCAACATAGATATCACTGGTTTTTGTCTCATTTTCCCCATCCAAGCGTTGAATGATTCTGTCATGTTATTTGTAACATGATCAACCTTTGTAATTCTATCAAATCCATGTTTTGACCAAGTACTTGGATCTTCTTTACAAGTTTCTATCAACCACTTGTGTGCTCCAAAATCAGCTGCTTTGATTGAGTTCATTGCATCTTGAAAGTCTTCTTCTGTACAAGCATTCACAGCAATCCAAAAGAGTTTTCTCAATTTCGGGCCTGGAAATTTGGCTCTGAAATTTGCATATAAATGCCTTGCACAATATCTCTGTCTTAAGACTGGAAAAATGGACTTCACTGCTTTCTTCAATCCCTTTTGTCTATCACTCATGAAAGTGATAACCCTCTGATCTTGCAAGTAAGTACTCAGGCAATCAAAGAAGTAATTCCAACTGTCTTCACTTTCTCCTTCACAAATCATGACTGGAATTGAACAAAAATAAATAAACACATAATTAAAGTCAATGTAAAGTAAATTAAAATAATACATAAATTAAGTATATTAAAACTAATACCTGCTATAGGAAAAATTCCAGAATTGGCATCTAAGGTTACTGCAGTAAATAATTCACCTTTGAATGGCCCTTTTAGAAAACATCCATCAACTCCAATAAAAGGTCTACAACCTTGGATATAACCCTTATACTGTGCTTCAAAACTTATAAAAAGTCTCTCAAACTGTGGGCTACAATGTGGATTGGTAATGTCCAAACCTTGGCACTTCAGTTTCACAAAAGCTCCATTATTTGATTCCTTGAGTGCAGCAATGTATCTTGGAATATTAGCATAGCTAGTTTCATGATCTCCTAAGGCTGCTTGCATTGCAATATTTCTTGCCCTAAACAATTTGCTTGTATTAGCATGGACTCCAAACTTTGACCTTAAAGCATTGTCAAGTTCCTCTACTGATTTGTTTGGATTACTCTTGTATTCTTCTTTGAACTCAGCTGCAATCCATTTAGCTGTTGCTCCACTACACTTCAATTTTCTGACACAAGTATGAATTCCTTTTATATTTTTGATCTTGAATGTTACTCCATCACCATAGGTAGATGCATGTAGTCTCCAATCACAGTCCTTGTCAGTAATGCAAGTTACAGTGACTCTCACCTTATCATTCTTGAGTTTTTTCAAAACAATACCTTCTTGTATTGTGTATTTGGCAAGAATCTCCTTAAAATGTTGAACATTGTCAAATATTTGCCCTTCCTTTAGCACCACAATCTGATTTCCATTTAAATCTTTATTTAGTTCAAAGTATTCACCTTCCATGGCATCACTCAAAGGTGCTACTGGAACCATAAGTTGCAAATCTTCATCATTATGGTAAACTGATTGGTCCCTATCTGAGTTGTAGTCACTCAAATCATCACTCTCTGAATCAGATTCATAATGAATAGGAGCTCTCTCATCACCTGCATGAGCATGCCCATCATCTTTCTCGAATTCAGAATCACTCCATTCAGCAATTTCTTCAATGTCAATGCTCCCCTCTTCATCTGACTCATTAGTCTCCACGATGTTTGCTAGAATAAGGCCAGACTCTTCAATTTGTGTGGCACTAGAGCTACCACCAATATTTTCAGCATCAACCAAATCTGTGGCACATCGATTTTTGCTTACACTTAAACAAACAGCAACATCCTCCAATCCTAAAGCAATATATACTCCAATTAAATTGCTTATGTCTTCATCACTGTGGATTGCAAATTTATCTCCTGTATCAGGCAAAACACCTTCTACTACTACCAATTCACTCAACCATTTTTTTCTATGCCCTGTTGCAGTCCCACAAACATCACTCAACAAAGATAAGTAGTCATAGCCGTTGCTTTCCAAATTCCGCAGAGAATAGTTTTTTCCCAAAAAACTAATACCCAAACTAAATCGCATTTTCTGCAGTAAATAGATTTAAGATTATGTATTTATCATATCCCATTCATATAGAACAAGAAAATAGTAATAATATGCAAAAAAAATCTCACTTAAATCACTTATGAACCAACTGACATAAGAGGATAGAACCTGAAAATCAAAGCAAATCTTACCTCTGAAGTGTCGAAGTGGAGGGGTGTAGACAAATTGCTATGAAGCTACAATATTTTATTCTGAAATTTTTGACGGATTTTTTTTTTTCAAAGTATTTGGGGATTTGCTCTCATGATTTGGGATAAACACAGGCTGTGAAGAGAGGAATAAAACCCTAACAAAACCCCGCTTATTTACAAGGGTAGTGTGGGAATTTTATGAAAAAATGAGAATTTTGGCGGATAAATTGATCTGCAGGGACGAAATTGAAGGAAATTAAAACCACAGGGACGATTTTGCTTTTGAATGCAAAGGTCAGGGACGAAAATGAATTTTACCCCCTATATTATGTTTATTAACAAACTCCATTTAACGATTGAAAAATACAAGACAAAACAAACACACCCGGAAAATCTCATCAATTGAGTTTATTCAAATACTATAATAGAGGAGGACCTTTTAGCAATTGAAAAATAACATAAGGGGGGATTATGCAATTAACTCTTGGGAGATATCTTTAGCTAACATGAAATATTGGTTAGAATCAAAGCCACGTTTCTATTATCGGGCCACAAAGAAAGTAGACCCACATGATATTAACATTATTATTATATAAATATCTGTCGGCCCAATAGTTTCCTTGGTTTTTAGGCCCACTCTCCTCGTGGTTTAGGAAGCCCAAACGCTTACGATACGACGTCGTAACGCTGCGGTGACAGTCGCCAAAAGGAGATTCTCTCACGCGCTGTTCCCAACGCACACAATAGATACTCTGTCGGCCCACATTCTTTACGCGCCTGCACGTTCTCTTCCTTCCCCCTCGCATTTTTTTTTTAAATTCCCATTAACCCTAAAACATGGCTGTCACATCAATTATTTTCGATGCTTTGTTACACAAATTGACTTTTAATCATTTTTCAATCCATGTATGGTTAGGGCTGGGCGTCGAGAGTCATGTGAACCGAGCTTGGGTTGACTTAAGTTTATTTACGCCGGACCTCATTATTATATGTTAAATTTGGCTCTTGTTTTTTTTGCATGTTTTGGGTTACTATCGGGTTTATATTAAACAATATATGACTTACAAACTATGCAGTCGAACGTGTTCAAAAAAATGAAAACCTTCCCAACTGAAGAGCGCCGAATATAGAATATCTACGAAAAGCAAAATAAGATAAAAACCATAATTTGTTCCAACATTGCAACTTTTAATCCTTACATAATTAAATAACAAAAATGCATCAGAGTCCACTTACTTATTGTTATTTTAAAATAAAATGTAGTACGGTTGTAACTTGTAACTTGTTGAGGCCTATTATTAAAAAAATGAATATATTATATATATAATTATTAACTTAATTAAACAAGGGGTTATTTTACATACCCCTTAGCCACCAAATAAACTAGTGATAAACCCAAGCCCAAATCATCCTTTGACATACCCCCTCTGGAGATGTGAAAGTACTATACTACCCTTATGTGCAATTTTCGGCCAAACTGCATTCAGCATTTATTGTCCTGCATTTATCATTTTCGCTGATTTATTTATTATTATTATTATTATTTTTTTATAAATCTGTTTGTTAAATATATATATATATATATATATATATATATATATATATATATATATATATATATATATATATATATATATATATATATATATATATATATATATAATTTTTTTTAAATAAAAATTTTTTATTTTTTATTTTTTTTTAATTTTTTTTTAATTTTTTTTTAATTTTCAAAACAATATGTTTACAGTACTGAAAATAACTACATGTAACTACCTATAGTAATTCATAGTTATGTTCGTTTTTTCCCCATATTTTTAGTCGATCAATTGTATACACAAACGAATACTGACTTGTTCAAAATAAATTCATAAAACCCCAACAAAAATTTACAAATTTAAATATTTTTATTATAAATCACATCAGAACCAATAAAATACAAAACGGAAATACATAAATATACGCATATATAACTACATGTAACTACATGTTACTATAGTAATGTATAGTAATGTATACAATCTGTTGAACAGATCTGATGTAACTTAAAAAAACAAAAATTTGACACCTTCAAGGAAAGGATCAATGACCTTCATTAAGCTGCAATTCCAAAATCAAAACAAAAATAAATTACTTTAGTGCAAATCAACAAATTTGAATAAAAACATCAAAACACTCAAAAATCACCAAACATTGTTAAGAGATCGAGAGATAGAGAGAGAGGTTATTGCTGAGAAATGCAAAAAAATATAGAAATAAATCTGAAAAGATAAAAATAAACGAAATTACCATCAAAATATAGATCCCGACGAGAGGAATCCAACGGTGGATGACCCGTCAAATTTCGACGGGTGGAACACAAAATAAAGCTCCGGCAAGACCACCACCGTCTTCGAATGAAAAAAAATTGCAGAAACAGATCCGCGCTCGAAACTGAATGAAATCACCACCAAAAGAAAGAGCTCGACGAGAGGAATCCAACGGTAGTTAAACCATCGAATTCCGACCACCGGAGAGAGAGTTATGGCTCCGGGAAGCAATTTCGCCGGTGAGAGGTTTGTAGAGGCGGGATTTTGAATCTGGGAGAAGAAGAGAGAGACCGTGAGTGACTAGGGTTAAAACTGATTTTAGAAGGGTATTATAGGTACTTCAGGGTAGCCCAGGGGGGTATGTCAATATATTTTCGAAATAAGGGGGGTTTCACCTAGAGTGTAATCCACTTGGTAGGTAGTTATATATAATTTGGAAATGAGGGGGGTCTACAAAATAATCCCATTAAACAAACTTTATTCGGGTTGGGCCATAGTACACTCAAACTCGACTCATAATTGAATTTGGGTTAAAAAATATAGCTCAAATTATGCCCAACTCAATAAAATTAGATCAAATATAATCGGACTAAACTATCAGACTTCAGTTACATCCGACTCAAATTGCTGGTCCACACAAATGTATGGTCTAAATAATTTCTTCGATACCGTGTTTAATATTTTATTTTTATGAATGACAAATTTGGTAACAAGTAATAAAAACGAGTCCTTAATAATTGTTATTCAAATATAGCAATAAGTAGCAATCATTCATAATAATACAAAACAAACAAATAATTTATTTTTTTTAATTTTTTTTTTGTAATTTTCATTTTTTTTGTTAGTAGTGGTACATCCCCAAACACGCCCTTAGGGACTTCGCGACCACTATTCTCTTTTTCTGAAAAAAGTGTATATGAGAGAATCTCAGAAACTCCCGTCATTTAAACAACCTCCTCAAGCCTACTCAGCGTAACGTGCGCCTTTCTGCTATCGTGCGCCTTTCTACTAGCGTGCGCATGCCCCGGCGCCGACGACCACCACCACCACCACAAACCCATTAGAAAACTCCTCCTCAAAATTCAAGTACGATTTATACAGAGAAAGGAAAAAAGAAAAAAAAGGAGCTCTGTGTCACCACTGTGTGTGTGTGTGAAAATGGGAGTCGATTACTACAACATACTGAAGCTCTCGAGAAACGCAACCGAGGAAGATGTGAAGAAATCATACAAGAGGCTAGCGATGAAGTGGCACCCCGACAAGAACGCGGTCAACACCAAAGAAGCAGAGGCCAAATTCAAACAGATTAGCGAATCGTACGATGTACTGAGCGATCCCGACAAGAGGCAGATCTACGATTTGTACGGCGAGGAAGGCCTCAAATCCGGCCTCTACCCACCGCCGAGTCCCAAAGACAAAGATTCTACCTACGGCGGAGCTTTCAAGTTCAGCCCCAGAGACGCCGAGGACATTTTCGAGGAATTTTTCGGCGTCTTAGACGGCGGCAGAGTTAGAAACTCCGCCGCCGCCGCCGCCGGAAGGAAGGCGGCGGTTGTGGAGACTAAGTTGCCGTGCACTTTGGAGGAGCTGTATAAGGGGTCGAAGAGGAAGATGCAGATATCAAGAATCGATCTTGATGTTTCAGGGTATGTATGATAAATTAAAAATATTGTCTTGATTTTAATTTCGATTAAATACAGGTAAATTAATTCTCAATAAATTAATTACATTGCTTAAATAATACTCCATTTGTTCAACAATAACGGTCTCTTTTTTAAAATATTTTTGTTCCATATTATCTATTATTTTAGATTTCTAATACTGCATTTTTCCTTTTTTAATCTTATTAATGAAACTCTATTCATTAATTTTCTCTTATAAATCATTTAATAATAAAGGTTGTTGTAGTCATTTTTATATGATTTTTGTAAAATCAAGATATATTTATTGAGTTTCTTAATCTTTGTGAAAAGTGAAAAGTGACAATTATTTAGGAATGGAGGGAGTAGTTTTTTCGGGCTCTCCGTGAAAATCTACTAAATTATTTGTTCGATAATTTAATATTTTGCTAATTTAATAAAATTCTGCTAGTCTCGATTGTATTAATTTACAGAGATTTAACTATAAATTAATAAGTTCGATAATTTAATATTCTGCTAATTAATAGAATCTTGGTAATCTTGGTTGTATTAATTTATAGAGAGTTAAACATAAATTATTAGTTCGATAATTTAATATTTTTCTAAATTAATAGAACGCTACTAGTCCCAATTATATTAATTTATTGAGGTTTTACATGTATTACTCAACCTAATTAATTTCGATTATATATTAAAATATTATTACAGAAAGCCTATTACAGTTGAAGAGGTATTGTCCATACACATTAAACCCGGTTGGAAAAAGGGGACAAGAATTACATTCCCAGAGAAAGGGAACCACGAACCGGGTTCAGCAGCAGGGGACCTGATTTTTATTGTGGATGAAAAACCACATCCTACATTTAAAAGGGATTGTAATGATTTAATAATGAATCAGAGAATATCCCTTTTAGATGCTCTCACAGGCAAGAATCTCAGCGTGACGACGTTGGATGGGAGAGATATAGCTGTTTCGGTTTCCGAGATTGTGAAACCTGGACAGGAGATTGTAGTGGAAAACGAAGGTATGCCGATCTCGAAAGAGCCTGGGAAAAACGGGGATTTGAGGATTAAGTTTGACGTGAAGTTTCCGTCGAGGCTTAGTGCGGAGCAGAAGTCGGATTTGAGGAGGGTGCTGGGCAAGTCAATGTGAGTTTTGTTGTATGTAATGTACTAATGTTGTAGTGTAGATAATCTTTATTTTTCAGATTAGAATGTGCATTGTAGGAGAAAATATATTGTTGATTTTTTTTTTTTTTTGGGATATTGGGAAATATTTTTCAGCTGCTATAAACTAAGCTTTGTGTGTGTGTGATGTGAAATGTGTAAAATGTTATGGTTCATGGGGATCATATGTATTCTTGTAGTTGAAGATATGGAGTTGGCCTTTTTTTTTTTTTCTTAGTGAATGTTTTTGAAGTAGTGGCTTTCCTATCTGTTAATTTGTTGTTAATTACTATAGGTTAAGTAGATGTGTAACACTAAAATTCTGATACATTGAGGTGTCAAATTTAGTGAAATTTTCTAGATTACGTGGAATATTCTATAATTTGTACCCATTTTATCCCATTTGAGCTCCACATTTTACCATAAGATGTATCTATTAGCTTATAAATATCAAATTGTGGTGCATCAGTAATTACATTTTTGCACAAAATGACTACAAACTAGAGAATATTACACGAAACTAGAAGATTATGTTAAATTTGATTTCATAAAGGTGAACGTGTAAAAAAAATTCATAGTTACAATTTGGATTGTAACTACCCAAACAAGAAGAGGGTTTTTGTAATTTGATCTTACATTAGGGAGGTGGCCGTAATTTACTCAAATAAAAAATAAATGCAATATGAACATTCGGCGAGGAAGAGAGGAAAAGAAAACAATTTTTGAAGATAGATAGTCCAATGCAGTAACAATCAATAAAGCATGCAGAAATATATGGACATCAAACTTCATGCTCATATGCAACTCAAAAAATAAAATAAAAAATGGAGATAGTGAAGCTGAATAAACAAAGATCACAACGAAGAAGCAGTCCAAACAAAGATTTCATTTTTTCATCCTAATTGTACTTTCACATTCATCCAAAAACGGGTGCGGGTGCAAAAGGTTTTACGTGAGACCACCATTACACTGTCCTCGAATCAGATCAACAAGAACCAAAAAAGAAAATAACTTAAAAATTACCAAATCGCCACCCTAATACACGCCATCATGTTCTTCAGCAGAAGAAGCAGCACGGTGGTTGTAGTTTCCACCCCTGCCACCTCTGCCTCTGTAATAATTGTTACGGGGGTAATAACCCCCCTCCTGATCGTAAAATTGACCCCCGCGGCCATTTTGATAGCCCCCTCTGCCGCCTCGTCCCCCACGGCCGTTACTGTAACCTCTGCGGGAGCCACCACCACGTGGCCCACCGTAGTTCTGGTGAGGCTTTCGAGCGGTTTGCTGCTCCTTCGAGTTTTGGTCAACTTCTGAATCGGGTATACCTTGCTCTGTTTGTGCCTGAACTTCTGATCCATTTTTCACTCCCTATATCCAAATTACCCGAAATTAAAAATAAAATAAAAAATATATATATATAAGAGTCCAAAATCTTGATTAATCACATTTTTTGTTAAGAAAAACAAATGTACTTACCTGATGGAGTTTTTCGACATGGCTGATTTCGTCACCGTAAATTTCATTGTTGTGGGAATTGGGTGATTGTTCTTCCTGCAAGGTCTGAAGTTCAATAATTGTGACATTGAAGGAAAGATTACTTCAAGGAATTTACAAAAGTCAAAATTCAGCATCGAATCTATACATTTCTTTTCTAGTGCTAGATGGAGAATACGAGTCGTGATAGATAATAATAACTTTTTTGAAGAACAAAATCAAGAGATGTGGTTTTAACTAACTGGCTACCTGCCATTGCGAAATCAAACATAATATTTTAAGCAAGAAGTGGAATGATAAAGCGTTTTTAATAATAAATCCACAATCACAAAAATATAGCACAATAGTTTGAAAACGAGAGAGTGAACTGACATGAAGAAAAATTTATAAGTGATTCAAAGATGGACTTGTTTGTAACATATTGCAGTCGTAACATAGGTTTCTAAATAAAGTACCATGTTCGTTTTATATTTGCGTACATTAGCTAGAATTATCTAACAACATCTTATTTGAGACAAATGATTCTTCAAACTCTTCCTTACTAGAATAGGTAGAGTGCTTCAACATTTACTCGTAGAGATAATGCAATGAATAAAGACATTAAAAAGTACGAGTTATAAGTTATAACCACCGTCTTGCATTTTAAAAATGACAAAAGGATTAATTTCCGTGCAATTTATTTTGAACAAATAATCTAATATTACCTCTTGGCGATACTCCACAGACGAGTCTTCCACGCCGACTGAATGCACAGGCACCTGAAAAGAGGTATAATTGCCGCCAGCAGCTGCCACTTCAACTGGAGCCTTTATTTCTGGAGTAGTTGTAAAGTAGTCCGATGCCATAATTTTATTCAACTTTTCCCTCAAGCCGGCATCTAATATAACCAAGAAAACAATAAAACTTGTAAACTTCAGAACCAAAAAAACCATTTTCATATTTCAAAATATTCGATTAAGAAAATCACCAACAAAATCACATTCCATTGACGAGATCCACCTAATCACTGCCAATTAAAATACTTATATAGTTGATCACAAAACCACTTACCACAACTTAGCACATATATCTATCAGAAAGCCAAAGTTAAACTAAATGAAGTTGCACTTCCCATAAAACTGACAAGTAAAAATATAAATCTTTGATACAGCCATAACCGACAACTAGCATGTCAATGTATAAAGGCAAAAGCAATCTTCATAGACTTTACAAGGTACGTCTTCAAATTTCCTAACACAGACTTTTATCAGAAATATTACTAATCCATACAAAAGAACCAACATAGAAAAGGGTATCCGTACAGAATCTAAATAACATAGATAAATAAACAAGTAAAAAAAATAGTTGAAATAATCCAGTTTGCAGCTGAGCTGGCACCTTCCTATACAAATCAGTAAAGCAAACAACTCCCGATAAAGCTAGTGCGATAACCATCCCATCATCACTAAAAACGCGAGAATCGCGCATCTCAGTTCATATGTACACAGACAAAAGTACATACATACACATTGTTATATTACACGGATAAATGTATTATACAATTTAACAGTCTAGTTACTTCGAATGACCACTATACTCTTTAAGCCAGAAATTAACTACTAGAAACAAGTAAATCACAATAAAACGAGAATATACACATTCAAGTAAATGAGAAGTGCACGTTTACAGAGTAAGGGCAAAGTTTTCGTACATGTGATATCCGAATTGGGCTCGATAGGCTGCTCCGAATTCGCAAGCCACAGCTTCGCATGCTCCACGCATTTCTGCAACGAGTCCTTATGCGACAAGCTCGAATGAACCGGCCGAGAAATCAACGAGCCACCGAGAATGGCAATCAAATCCAAGTCCCACTCTTTCAGAGGAGCTCCTGCAGCATCATCGTCCGTAACGTAATCGTACGTCAGGCAGCAATTCCTCTCATGCGTCCTCGTCAGCATGTTATCGTGCGCGCTCATTAGAGTCTTCACATCAAAAACAGCGCCGAAATACAGCAAATTGAGCAGATCGGAAACAGACGAAACGTCGTCGTTTCCAGCCTTCTCTACAGTCTCCACATACTCTTCCTCGTTGGGCGTTTCTGCGGTGAGGATTTCTGGATCCTGCTTCTTTTTCTCTAAAGCGGCTTCAATTTCCTGATCCACGGCTTGTAAGATCGGCTGGCGGATTTTTTCCAGCTCGTCGATTCCGGCGAGAACGGCGGATTTGGAGCGGTAGGTTTCCTCCTGTTCTTTGTTGAGAATTTTCCCCTGAGAAAGCGACTCTTCCATTTGGCTTATGCGGTTGAGCTTCTTGCGCAGGGCGCGGAGGCGTTTGTTGATTAGATTGAGGACTGGTCCCTCGTTTGCGATCTCGGAGGATAGCGATGCTGATGCCGCCGCCATTTCTGGTGGTTGCGGTGGTACAGGTAGAGATGAAAATGTGAAGGATTAGGGTTTAGGCCGCCGTGGCGGCTGAGGAGGAAGGGTGGGGTTTGCGAAGGGTTTTTGTGGAACAGATGAAGCGGCGGGCTTAAGGGTGCGCACAGAAGTGATAGAGAGAGAGAGAGAGAGAGAGAGAGAGAGAGAAAGAGAGAGAGTGTGTGGATTTTTACTATTTAGTGAGTGGTTTTATTATTAAGAGTTGTTCAAGGGTAGTAAGGTCAATTTAAGAGTCAATTATTTATTGAGATTTCGGTTTTTGTAGCAAATATTTAATTTGAATATAATGTATAGTACCTATGTCTTACCTTGTAATTTTATTTTTCTAGAAAATAGAATCATATATTATTAGGGTAAATTACAAACACCCCTGAGGTATAGTCAAATTACGAAAACCTCCCTCTTGTTTGGATAATTCCAACCACCCCTCAACTTCTCAAATTTAGTGGAATCTTCGAGATTATATGAAATATTTTCACTTTTGTACCCGTTTTATCTCATTCGAACTATACGTTTTGAAGCAAGATGATCGTAATATGTGTTTTTTGGCTTGTACATATTAGATTGTGGTGTTGCAGAAACTGTATTTTTACACGAAATATAGATGATTATGTTGAATTTGACACCATAAGGGTGGAGGTGTAAGAAAAAATTATAGTTGAGGGAGGTAGATGTAATTATCTAAACAAGAGGGGTGTTTTCATAATTTGACCATATCTCAGGGGTGTTTGTAATTTACCCTAATTATTATCATATTATTTGGACTAGATCACTTTCCTAGTTCAATACAGTATCTTTTTTTTTTACTATAATCATCAATTTATAAATAATCGAATACTGACAGCCATAGTAGGCCATGAAGACGAGGAATTTTGTCTTTTCGTGCAAATAAATGTCAATTAGTAGATAAAAAACTACATAGAAAAAAGAAAATGCCAATATATAAACAAGTCGAGATCGAAAGCAATCAAATACAAACTCGTAAAATCAAAATCTAAACATCTCGAGAAAAAGGCGACAATAAATAATAGCTAATTACATCTTACATTCGTCGTAACTCGTAAGTACTATTACGGAAAAACCTCAACTTAAAAGTAATGTTACAACAAGAAAAAACCCTTAAAAAATTATAAGATATCGTCGTAAGCAACAATTGACCTGCCATTAAAAGAACCCTCCGAGCCCGAATTACCAACGGCACCAGCAGCAACATTAATAAGATGCTTATCTTCATCATTCGAATCACCATTTTTATTCTTGATATTGCCATCGTTTTCATCTCTAGGGTTTACAATAGCTGAACCGAGCTTTTTACCTCTGCCATGTCTGCTTAACGGCACTTCTGCTCTTACAAGCTTCGATAATAGCCCGTCTTTCCGACCAACTCCTCCCTTCCATTGTGAAACTTGATCGCTTGCCCACATTACCTGTACCTTCATACACACAACAAACGAGAAAATAATCAAATATAGTTCAGTTCGGCTTAAGAAATTCGTAAATGCCTCCAATTTGAGATGTTTAAGGATATTTGAAGAACATAATCGGGCTTAAATTAGTTTCTTCTTATGAATGCCCTAATTTGGAGGCTTCGTTTAAAGGCGCATCGGAGAAAGATTTCATTTCTTAACTATAAATATGAGATTTTTATTTGCCATTTCGTATGTGCAGCTTTCATCAACTCTACATCGATTTAGGTCAGCAAATGAATTTCTACTCTTTTATAGTGAGCTAATTGATCGATTTCCGAGCAACATCAGTATTTAATTCTCAAGGATAAGTCCTAAAACCCTAGAAAAATATAATTCTGACTATTCTCTACTTAAGGCTAAATCTCAGTAGCTAAAAGCCTAAAACAGACACATCATCCGGGCCGGGCCGGGCCGAAACCCTCAAAATCGGCCCGATTCAAATTCAACGAGTAGCTCGCAAACAAATTAGAGAGAGAGAGAGAGAGTATACTGGAATGGAGTGCAGGGTAAGAGGAAAGCTGGAATCTCGGGCAGCATCGACGGCGGATTGTGCGGCGTCGTTGGATCTGAAATTGATATAAGCAACACCGCTGGGCTCCATTCGGGTACGGGAAATGGGTCCATAGATCTCAAATCTGGATTTAAGGTCCAGGACGGAGCACTCCGCCGGAATGCCAATCACCATCACCGCCGTCGGCGCCTTCGCGGCGGCGGAGGTAGAAGAGACGTCGACGTCATCTTCGCCAGCTGCGGCGTCGAGGGGGAGGGGACGGCGGCGTTTGTTGAGAGAGTAAGGGGCGTGGCGGGAGAAGTAGGGCTTCTCTCTCTTCCTGCTGTTCATCACTTTTTAATGGTGTAAGATTTTTTTAGGTTTCAGGCTGTTGTGGAGGGGAAGTACACACTACACGGTTCGCCTTCACCAGAAATTTTTTTTGCTAAATTAATATTAATTAATAACGTATTAAAGGTGAATTTAATCAATTTATAAGTACGTTTAAAAATTTACAAATTTACTTCAAAAATTATTTAAATAATTAGATCAAAATTAAAATAATAGTAAATATAATTTAGTTCTTTTTGTTTTGATTTTTTTTTTTTTATATATTACACCTTTTGGTTTTCGTTTTGGTACGATTAGGGGTGGAAATCAGAATAAAATTTTCGAATTCCGACGATTTCGATCTGAAAATACCCAAATTTGGAACCGTATTTGTCGTCCCAATTTTTGTTTTTTCCCAAATTTATTTGTAATCGAATTGGAATGGTATATATAATTATCGAAATTTCTGATTTCCAATCCGATTTTAGTATCGAATATAAAATTATTTGGAACAAAATCCACGCATTATAGCCAATAAAGCCCAAAAGTGGCCCAAATGATAACGGGCTGCACATTTTGCAAGCCCGTTTGAATCTAAGCCCAAACAATAAGCAAACACTTTGTTTATTGAAAAAAATATTAAATAATAAAATTTGAAAATAAATTTGAAAAAATTCAATTTCTTTTGTCGAAGAAAAACCATGGAAATGGAGCTCAAGTACATTTCTCCCTTCTAGAAGACCTGGTTTCCATCAATGGCCGCCGTTATCTCGTACCCATCCACCATTTCAGCACACTCTCCGGCGAAGTTCAATTTTAAACCCCCATCCCGTAAAACCCATCTCGTTTCTCTTCAATACAGACCAATTCCCACCACAAATTCAAAATCTCTGCTCCCATTTCAAACTCTCTCTCACCTCCGCCGTCACCAAATCACTGCAACACAATTCTCCGCCGACGAATTTCTAGAATCAACCGACAACGACGAGTCCTTACTGGTCTCCGACGAAAAGCCAGCGAAATACCTCCTTTGGGTACTGTTGTGTGCATCTGTGTCCATTTTTTGGTATGCATTTTCCGGCGAGGCTGAAGCAGCAGCAGCGGCCGTTGCTGCCGCCGATTCAATTAGGGCTTCGGGCTTTGGGGTTAGGGTTGCTAATGCTCTGCGGCGTTCGGGCTGGCCCGATGAGGCGGTTGTCTTTTCGTTGGCTACACTTCCGGTGATTGAGCTGCGCGGTGCTATTCCCGTCGGTTATTGGTTACAACTGAAGCCATTAACGTTAACTCTGTTGTCTGTTCTTGGGTTAGTCTCGAATTCTCTCTCCTGCATTTTTATTGTGGGTGTTAATGTAAACAATTCAAAAATGTTAGGCTGGATATTATCTTTGCTTTCTGTTTGTGAAGTGGTGTTTTTTTTTTCTATCGTCTTATTAGGGTATCGAATTGTAGTTAGTTGGCCGTTCAGTTACTTGGTCGTCCGTTTGGGAATGTTGACGGGATTGATAAGATTAATTGAATTCGATAGGATTACATTGTCCACGATAATGTGATAACGTACCATGTGATTATCTGATGTTTGGGATTTATGATTGTACAATCCTTGTCTAGGGTAATATCCTTCGTAGTATTCGGCAATAATAGGTGTGGGATTGGACTTAAAATCACTCATATGGTTGATTGAATTCCGGGCCCGTCTTTTAATCACGGGTTTTAATCCTAAACCTCAAACATTTGATACATCTTGATTACATTGGCTATCGGGTCCTATTTCTTATTCTCAGTGAGGCCTCAAATTTATGTGTTAGCTGATATTATATGTATTTTTGTTGCTCGTTTTAACGAACGGGTTTTGCTTTTCTGATCACTTCATTAAAGTATCTAGTTACGTAGTGTTTTGGACTATGAGTCCTCTATTAAATTACAAAACAGACATTCTTCACGGGGTTTGATGCTTTTTAAAAATACGATTATGACGGACTTTTGTTAATTCGTGAATCTAATTTGTTTTCAATTTCAAAATTACTTGCCTACATTGGCATGTTTGTAGATAGACAGTTATCTCGCCCGATAAGAAAATGCGACGATTTTTTTTTTTTGCTATCGTTTTGCCTTTCTCACGCTTCTTTATATTCTAAATTCGAGTTTTAAATGTTAGTATTTAATATGATGGCATTAATTTGACCTGGATGACCATACACTCCCCATTTATACGTAACTAAAACTTCGTCTATAGTCGATATCTGTAACAATAATATCTGCCACGTAAAACCCTAATCGGTTTTTGCTGACTAATACTTGATGCTGAAATGGGCAGGAACATGGTTCCAGTGCCATTCATCATACTATACCTAAAACGATTTGCGAAATTTCTCGCTGGAAAAAACAAAACTGCTTCTCGATTTCTTAATATTCTATTCGAGAGAGCTAAAGAGAAAGCGGGCCCCGTAGAAGAATTTCGGTGGCTTGGTCTAATGCTATTTGTGGCCGTGCCATTTCCTGGAACCGGAGCTTGGACTGGAGCCATCGTAGCATCTGTATTGGATATGCCGTTTTGGCCAGCTGTCACGGCAAATTTCGTCGGCGTCGTATTAGCTGGACTTCTGGTAAATTTGTTGGTAAATCTCGGACTTAAATATGCTATTTTTACTGGTTTGATTCTATTTGTTGTCTCCACTTTTATGTGGAGTATACTCCGCGGTCTGAAAAAGTCGTTGAGTGCATCATAATTGATGTAATAATTGGGGGAAAATATTATGTTAGTTGATCTTATTAGGACACATTAAATTTGAAAAATATAGCTAGTTTGAAATTCGAATAGAAAAACGTTAAGATCGTGTGACCTTGATTCTCGAGGCATGTAAATCGTGTTTTAACATAATCATATATGTGGTTTGTGTTGAGATCGTGGCCTTCGTTGCGGGACACGCCAAATTGATTTAGAATTGCATGAATTCCTATTTGATTAGGAACTATATATATCTCGAGAAAAACGGCTCAACGAACAATATGAAATTAATATCGAATCATAGAAAAATCAGATTAGGGTTCCGTAAATTGGGATACTCGCAAGATTACTAGATATATTAGAATCAGTCTATAACTAATTTTTTCCCGTATTTGGTAAATTTTCGTATTTTTCTAGTTTAATTAGGTTTTTGAGTTTTATGAAGACTTCATTATTTTTCAGCATTATAAGTAGATCTGTAATAGTAAGGGTTTCGCAATTTTGGGATTTAATATATATTTTGGAGATTATTTT